>NC_080779.1:15458837-16110921 GCF_020826845.1 Diceros bicornis minor | reverse complement strand
CAGTACCTCCCTTATTTTTTTAAATGTTCTTTATTGAGGCACCGTCTGGGCTGCCCTCAGGGCGGCAAGAGAAAGGAGGGGGTGACCTGCCGGCAGGGGATGGTGCCAAGGAGGGTCCCTGTGGGCCTCTCAGTCCCGACCCCACTGGTCACAGCATTTGAGGGGGAGAGGACAGCCCAGGGCCCCTCCAGGCCAGGGGCGGGGACAGGGACCTGCTCCCCTCTCCCAGGCTGCCGTGTGCGCCCCACCCAGGACAGTCCAGTGCTGTGGTTCCAACGCCCTGGAGCAGGAGGGCAGTGAGGACCTGCCCGGGCGCTCCAGCCTCATTTCAAGAGAAATGAGAACTAAAACTCCAAAGAAAGTAGCTTTGGGTATATATGCAAAAGATATATATTTCTGGGTGTACATCCAAAAGAATTAAAAGCAGAGACTTGAACAGATATTTGTACACCCATGTTCTTAGCATTATTCACAGTAGCCAAAAGGTGGAAACAACACAAGTGTCCGCTGACGGATGAATGGATAACAAAATGTGGTATATATGCACAATGGAATATTATTCAGCCTTAAAAATGAAAGAAATTCTGATACATGCTACAATATGGATGCCAAGTGAAATAAGCCAGTCACAGAAGGACAAATATTGTATAATTCCACAGATATGCAATATCTAGACAGGAAAGTTCATAGAGATAGAAAGTAGAATGGTGGTTTCCAGGGGCTGGGAGGAGGTGGGAGTGGGGAGTTAGCGTTTAATGGGTAGAGAGCTTCAATTCGGGAAAATGAAAAAGTTCTAGAGACAGTTAGTGGCAATGGTTGCACAACAGTGTGAATGTACTTAATGTACTAAATTGTACACTTAAAAATGGTTAAAATGGTCAATTTTATGTGTATATTGTACCACAATAAAAAGAGATAATTGACCCTTTAAAGAAAAATATTAACAATGAAAAAAGCCATTTCTATTGCCTTTTTCTTGAACTGTATGTTCATAGTGTCATGAAACAGATTTTGCCTTATGGGTCAAATTCCTTTTTTAAAAAATTTGCATAAACCTCTGCAAAGAAGAACTGCTGTACCTATTCCTGGAGATTCTCTGCAGTTTTTATATTGGTTGGGTTAATTATATCAAAGTCAGTGATGTCCTAGTCAGTGGGTTAAAGATTATGAACTATAACAGACATAGTTAACTCTTAAATACAAACACAATTTTCTATTACATATTGTCAAAAGTTCAAAAATAACAGAAGTAAAACCACTGAATCACCAAAGTGGTAATTAGTAGAAGTTTATTGTGCACACGCCAAAAGGACAGTTTGCAAACCAGGAGCGCTCAAACCAAAACGTGCAGTGAGGCTCTGGGGCATGTTGTTCTGAAGCAGCTTACACAGGGAGAAGGCGGTGACCTTTCTTCACAATGATTGTTATAATATTAGAATTTTCAGTGGTTACCTCATATCAACCTTGAGAAACAGTTCAAGCTTATGAGTTTCAGAGGCATAAGCAAGAAATGACCCAGATCAAGTTAGTCTTGCAAAATAAGCTAAATTAAGCCTTTTTTGTCTGACTAAACTGGCTTTGTCTGCCCAAAGAATTTTCAAGGCTGGTCTCTAACAATGCCATTTCCTCTAATAAACCTACGTTGCGAAACACACTGAAATTACAGTCTTGAGTTAAGGGTTACGTTTGATAAGAGATTAATAAGAAATCTATGCCTGTATTGATTTGCCTTTGTGGGTGGTCCATGGACAATCCCTGTTTTATGAATATATTTGTTCACACTTATCCCCAGCTCCCTTTCCCACTCTCTTCATAGGCAGCCACCCCTGTGTGTTTAATGTGGGTCTTTTTGCATGTCCTCTTGTCAATGTGTTTGGTGTGCATGTATTTTGAATTTATGTAAATAATATTGCATTACGTATTTAACTCTGCTTCTTACTTTTTCCTGCAGTGGTATGTTTCTAAGATCTGTTCATGTTGGTCTGTGTGTATCTAACCTCCTGCTTCTGACAGCTCTCAAGGACTCCATGGTTTTCCCCACCACATGTTATCCCTCACCCTTCCAGGGATGTACTCCCAGATTGGTACCAACTTTCTACCACCACAAATATTGCTCCATCAGGACCAGCTACCTCATTTGCAGGGCCGGGTGCAAAATGAAATGCAAGGCCCCTTGTTCAACACTTATTGAAAATTTCAAGATGGCGACACAGAGGGTTAAACCGAGAGCAGAGCCCTGTGCAAGCACACAGGCTATACACCCTTGGAGCTGGCCCTGGCTGCAGTGAACATCCTACGTGTCTCTTTGTGGACTGATTGCGAATATCTTGGGAATAGTTATTGAGGAGCAGAATTGCTGGATCTTGGGGGATATATAGCTACATTTGACTAGTGTTACTTTGACTAGTACTGCCAGGTGGTCTCCAGAATTGTGACATCATTCTACACTCCCCTCAGCAATGCCTGAGAGTGCCTACAGCCTCACAACCCCGACAAAGATTGCATGATCCACTAATTTTTGCCAGTTTGTAGGTGTCATTTCCTCGTTGCTGTCTTAATTTGCCTTTTTCTAATTACTAATGAGTTTGAGCTTCTCTTCTTACGTTTACTAGCCTTTGGGTTTACTCTTTGGGGAATTGGATAGATCTTTTGCCTATTTTTCTGCTGTGGTTTCTCTCTTGTTCTCGATGATGTGTAGGAGTTCCTTGCATATTCTAGACCTGCACTGTCCAGCAGGGAAATCCCTAGCCAAATGTAGCTGTTTAAATTTAAATTAATTAAATGTAAAATTCAGTCCCTGATTCACGCTAGCCACACTTCAAGTGCTCCACAGCCACGTGTGGCTAGTGGCTGCCCTATTGGATAGTACCGGTATAGAGCACTTACATCACGGAACAGAGACAGTGCTGTTCTAGCTAACATTCCAGATATGAGGCCCTAGAAACTGAAAATATCTTACCCCAGTCTGTACCAGTCTTGTAAGTTTGTCCACTGAGCCTTTTGTTGAACAGAAATGTTTAAATGTGATTAAAATTACCGATTTGTTTCTTAATAATCTCTGCTTTTGATGCTTTAAGTCCTATCATACTCCTAAGTCACAAAATATATTATCTTACATTTCCTTCCATTAGTTTTATAGTTTTTAGGTCTTTGTTCCATCAGGAGCACAACTTTTTTGTATGCTGTTAGGTAGGGATTCAGTTTTAATTTTTTCCTACACTGAGTCAATGTATCAACACCAAATACTAGACAATCCGGCCTTTCCCCTTTTCATTTACTAAATTCTCAGGTACACACAGGTCTGTCTCTAATGTCTCTACTGTGGTTCATGTTCTGTTTGACTGTTCTCGTTCCAGCACCAAACTGTTCTTAGCTGTGTATCTCGCTATCTGGTAGGACGTTTTGGCTGCTTCTGGATCCTTAGTCTTCCAGATAAATTTCAGAGTTAGTGTATTAGTTTCCTAGGGCTGTGTAACAAAACACCACAAACTTGGTGGCTTAAACCAACAGAAATTTATTCTCTCACAGTTCTGGAGGCCAGGAATCCAAAATCAAGGTGTCAAGAGGCCAGACTTCCTCCGAAGGATCCAAGGAAGAATCTTTCCTTGCGTCTTCCAGCTTTTGGTGGCTGTCGGCAGTCCTTGGCCTTCCTTGGCTGGTAGCTGCCTCACTCCACTCTCCGCCGCCCTCTGCACCTGGCCCTCTTCTAGAGACACCAGCCGTTCGATTCAGGGCCTGTGCTAATCCACCGTGACCTCATCTTAACTAATTACATCTGCAAAGAACTTTTTCCCTAATAAGGTTACATTCTGAGGTTCCAGGTGGACATACATTCTGGGGGGACATTTTTTAACCCACTATAGCTAATTTATCAAGTTTAAAAAAAATTCAACAGGAAGTTGAATTGGGATTGTATTGAATTTATAGATTAATTTGTGAGAATTGATATTTTTATATTATTAAACTACTTCATTCATGAGTATGGATGTCTCCTCATTTTTCAGATCATCCTCATTATACGTCTTCTATTAAAGTTTTAAAGTACTTTCTATACAGAGCTCATGTATTCTTGGTTAATTTCTTGATACTTTATGGTTTTGTAGATATTAAAAATTGTATATTATTTTTTAGTAAAACTTTTAGTTGGCTGTTGCCAGCACAGGTTGATCTTGAATCTAGCAAATTTTTTAATAGTTGCTGAAGATTCTTAATAGTTCTAAAAGTTTTTCTGTTGATTAGGTTTTTCTAGGGAGATATATCATTTACAAATAATGATAGTTTATTCTCTTCTCTTTCAATTCTTACCAATTTATTTCTTTTTCTTAATGCTTTTGGTCAAAATTGTTTCTGACCTTAAAGGAAATCCATGTAAAATTTCTCCATTAAGTATATTATGTGCTGTAGGCATTTTTTTTAAACATTATGCACTTGGGCCGGCCCCATGGCTTAGCGGTTAAGTGCGCGCGCTCTGCTACTGGCAGCCCGGGTTCAGATCCCGGGTGTGCACCGACGCACCGCTTCTCCGGCCATGCTGAGGCCACGTCCCACATACAGCAACTAAAAGGATGTGCAACTATGATGTACAACTATCTACTGGGGCTTTGGGGAGAAAAAGGGAAAAAAAGGAGGAGGATTGGCAATAGATGTTAGCTCAGGGCTGGTCTTCCTCAGCAAAAAAAAGAGGAGGATTGGCATGGATGTTAGCTCAGGGCTGATCTTCCTCACAACAAAACAAAACAAAACAACATTATGCACTTTTCTTTATTTCTTTTTTTTAAATTATTTTATTGAGGTCACATTGGTTTATAATATTGTGCAAATTTAAAGTGTACATTATTATGTTTCAGCTTCTGTGTAGACTGCATCACATTCACCACTAAAAGTCCAGTTTCCCTCCATCACCATACACATGTGCCCCTTTACCCCTTTGATGCCCCCTCCCCCCACCCAGCTCCCTTCCTCTCTGGTGACCACTAATCGGTTCTCTGTATCTGTGTGTTTGTTTATCTTCCACACATGAGTGAAGTCATACAATAATTATCTTTTCTCAGTCTGACTTATTTTGCTTAGCATAATACCCTCAAAGTCTATCCATGTTGTCACAAATGGCACAATTTCATCTTTTTTATGGCTGAGTAGTATTCCATTATATATATATACCACATCTTCTTCACTCATTCATCTGTTGATAGGCACTTGTGTTGCTTCCAAGTCTTGGGCTATTGTGGATAATGCTGCAATGAACATAGGGGTGCATATATCTTTTTGAATTAGTGTTTTCATATTCTTTGGATGAATACCCAGAAGTGGAATAGCTGGATCAAATGGTATTTCTATTTTTAGTTTTTTGAGAAATCTCCATACTGTTTTCCACAGAGGCTGCACCAGTTTGCATTCCCACCAGCAGTGTATGAGGGTTCCCTTTTCTCCACATCCTCTCCAACACTTGTTATTTCTTGTCTTTTTAATTATAGCCATTCTGACAGGTGTGAGGTGATAGCTCATTGTAGTTTTGATTTGCATTTCCCTAATAATTAGTGATGTTGAACATCTTTTCATGTGCCTGTTGGCCATCTGTATATCCTCTTTGGAAAAATGTTCTTATCTTCTGCCCATTTTTTGATTGGGTGGTTCCCTTTTTTGTTGTCGAGTTGTATGAGTTCTGTACATATTTTGTTGGATATATGACTTGCAAATATTTTCTCCAAGTTGGTGGGGTGTCTTTTCAGTTTGTCGATGGTTTCCTTTGCCATGCAGAAGATTTTTAGTCTGATATAGTCCCATTTGTTTATTTTTTCTTTTGTTTCCCTTGCCTGAGGAGACATGGTATTCAAAAAGATACTGCTAAGACCAATGTCAAACAGCATACTACTTATGTTTTCTTCTAGGAATTTTATGATTTCAGGTCTTACATTCAAGTCTTTTGATATTAGTATAATGTATAATAACTTTAGGAAGTTCCTTTCTTACTCCTAGTTTGCTCAAAGTTTTTAATCATAAATTGTGTTGAACTTTATTAATGATTTTTTTCTACCTTAAGATAATCATATCACTTCTACTTTATTTTATTAATGTGGTGAGTCACATGGGTAGATTTTCTGATGTTGAACCATCTTTGTATTTTTGGGACAAACCCTATTGGATTATCATATATCTTTTAAAACATGCACTGTTGGATTCAGTTAGATAATATTTTATTTTATATTTTTACATTTAAACTTTTAAGGAAATAACCATATAATTTTCTTGTCTTGTCCTTATTTACTTTTGAAATTGAGATTATATTAGCCTCATAAAATTAACTTGGAAAGTTTGGCTATTTTTCTACTTCCTAGAACACTTTAATAAGGAGATTTTACTGTTTCTTGAAATTTTGGACGCACTCAACAATAAAATCAACTGGGCCTTTTTTGGAAGGGGCATCTTGTCTAATATTTCTATTTTATTTTATTTTATTTATTTATTGGTGAGGAAGATTGGCCCTGAGCTAACATCTGTGCCAATCTTCTCCCATTTTTTGTATGTGGGACGCTGCCACAGCATGGCTTGGTGAGGGGTGTATAGGTCCACTCCTGGGATCTGAACCCGCAAACCCCAGGCCACCCAAGTGAAGGGCATGAGCTTAACCACTACGCCACTGGGCCAGCGCCTAATATTTCCATTTTAAAAAGACATTGTTCTATTCAAGTTCTCTACTTCTTCTTGTATCATTTTTGTCTCTTTATATTTTTTCTAAAATTATATCTATTTTTATCTAGTTTATTAGTGTATATTTATTCATATTAGTCTTTCATTATTTTTCACATTTCTATCGTATGTCTTGTTATTCACCTTTTCTTCCTATATCTAATTTATTTGCATCTTTTGTTTTTCTTGATTAGTCTTACCATGGACATTATTAGTCTTTTCAAAGAATCAGCTTTAAATTTTTTTTTTTCTTTTTGTGAGGAAGATCAGCCCTGAGCTAACATCTGCCAATCCTCGTCTTTTTGCTGAGGAAGACTGGCCCTGGGCTAACATCCATGCCCATCTTCCTCCGCTTTATATGGGACACTGCCACAGCATGGCTTGACAAGCAGTGCGTCAGTGCGCGCCTGGGATCTGAACCGGTGAACCCCGGGCCGCCGAAGCAGAGCGCGCGCACTTAACCACTATGCCCCCGGGCCGGCCCCAGCTTTAAATTTTTGTTAACCTTTTTCCCTTGGTGTGCTTTGATGCTCTTTCCCAACTTTTGAGCTGAATGTTTAGCTCATTTATTTTTAACCTTTCTCGTTTCCTGATGAATGTAATATAAAGTTACAACTTTCCTTCTATATACAGCTTTAGCTCTGTCCACAAATTCTGAGTGATTGTTTTATCATCATTCAGTTCACTCACTCCTTGATATACTCTGGCATCTTCAGCCAAATCTACATCTCTCACCAATGCTCTGGGGATAGATTTTCTTCTGGAAGACTCTCAAGAAGTGATAAATCCTGCTTCAAAGTAGGTGTGAAGTAACAACAGACGTTGCCTGAGGGAAATCGTATAGAAACTGCGCACAATACAGATGCGTATTTTGTCATTTAGGGTTAAGTATCGTCTCTACTTCGCCACTGAGCTTCTGCCTGGTCTTTGTTTATATTTTATCAGAACTTGATCAAGTTTGGATCTGGAAATTCCTAGAGATAAAGACATAAAACAAATGGCATTTTTATTCTTAAAATAGTTGTCCTAAAATTCTGCTATTCCAGAGTGAACAAATACACCCAGGAAACCTTATAAAAATGGCCTGACTTACTGTTTTCCAGATGACTGCCTTCTGGCTGGTCCTTCTATCAATGCAGCAGGTTCGATCAAAAGGGGCTATGCTGTGAATGTCCCCAGCTGGAGCCTCAAAGCCAGACGGCCTCGTCTCCCGTCACTGGGCAGGAATCAAAACTTCATTTGATCTGTTGCTGGGCACTTAGGTTGCTTGGATAAAGAAGATGCTTAGATTGTGGAATCTATATACAATGGAATACTACTCAGCCATAAAGAAAGACAAAATCATCCCATTTGCAACAACATGGATGGACCTTGAGGGTATTATGCTAAGTGAAATAAGTCAGATGGAGAAAGACAATTACCATATGACTTCACTCATATGTGGAAGATAAACAGAGAAACAAACACATAGATCCGGAGAACAGATTGGTGGTTACCAGAGGGGAAGGGGTTGAGGGGAGGGTGAAAGGAGTAAAGGGGCACATGTGTACAGTGACGGATGGAAACTAGACTTTTGGTGGTGAACACGATGCAGTCTATACAGAAGTCGAAATATAATGATGTGCACCTGAAATTTATATAATATTATAAACCAACGTGACCTCAGTAAAATTAAAAAAAAAAAGAAAACTTCAATTGGAGCCCGATGGAGCTGAGTTCTGTCATGGCTCCTTCCCTTCCAGGGACCTCAGTTTTCCTCCAGAAAAGGAAGGAAGCTCGCCACTGAGCCTAGTCTTTGTTTATATTTTATCAGAACTTGATCAAGTTTGGATCTGGAAATTCCTAGAGATAAGGACATAAAACAAATGGCAAGGACGAGAAAGTAACACATAACGTAGGACATAACAAGGACGTAAAACACATAAAACTATTTTATTCCTAAAATAGTTGTCCTAAAATTCTGCAAGGGTGAAATGAAAGCACTATGGAAAGGGCCTGGCACAGTAGGTGCTGTGCTCCATTTCGTTCCTCCTGTTGGCTCCCAACACAGGATGTCCCCAGCCTACCTGGCCACCGCACCCCGCACCCTGCGCATTCCCTGCCTTCCTCACCCCGCAGGCATGCAAACAAGCTTTTTCCCTTGTTACCTTTCAGAGGCCTGATGCCTCTGATACGGGTTCAGCTGCAGAATTCACGACCAAATCATGCCCCCTCCCAGATACCCCTCTCCTCCCTTCACCCTTTCCCAGCTTTTGTTGGCATGAATGACCTTAGAACCAGAAAAACCGCAAGAGAGATGCTGACACCAAGGCACTGTCAATTAAATATCTAAGGGAGGTATGATCCTCTAGACAGAAAAATAGAGTTAATATAAATAAAAAGAATGGCGATCATAGAAGCTAACCACATGGCAGGCATGTACTCAATGTTTCACATGCGTTCAGTGCTCACAGAATCCTGTGAAGGAGGTGTCGGGGGAAGAGGGAGAATCTCCCTCTGTCCTTTTCCTTAAGGTTCTTATGGCTGGCCAAATAATTAACAAGACAGGTTAGCAGGAGAAAATAATACCAAGTTTAATAACATGTATACATGGGAGAAAGCAGGGACACTGCGTTTCTCAACACTATAGCAGAAATTCTCGTCTTAAATACCCTGTTCAGCCAAAGACAAAGGAGGATGTTGGGGGTGGGGGAGTCAGTTACAGGAGATTACCACTAAAGCACAGTAAACAAGAGTAAGGTTATTATGCAGATTTAAGGCCTCACCTTCCACATTGATAAGCCTCTAGAAATGAGGCCATCCCCCTCTCTTCCCAAAACAGAGAGGGAGATACCTTTACAAATGGAGATTTCCCTTATAAATGTAAATGTTTGTCTGGCAACTCCTTGCAGGGCCATCCAGAGAATGTGGCCAGAGAGACAGAACTTCCGATAAGATGGGCTTGTTGGTGCCTTTCCTATTGTAACCTCTATCCTACATTGACTTTACAGCCATCATGATAGATCTCTTCCAGGAAGGAGCCACCATGTCAAATTCTTTAGGCAGTTAGTGGGGGAGGTCAAATGTCCCTCAGAGAAAACAATCAAGGTAAAGAGATATATTTTAGGATGGCCAAATCTTGATCTCCCACAGAGGCAATACGATCACCCCTGTTTTAAGATGAGGAAGTGGAGGTGTGGAGAAGGGAAGAGATTTACCTGTTTTCTCATCTGTAAAATGGGGGTGATGATAGGCCCTCCTTCAGAATGATCATGTATGTAAATACATCTAAGATGCTTACAACATCCAGTGGGCTGGGGCTGGGGTTGATTTGAAGCATCCTTCTGCACTGTGCCTTTTCCCGTCAACATGATGTTTTGGAGATTTGTCTAGGCGACACTCAGAGCTCTAGCTCCTCCACTGTGTGCCCACACTGAATCCACCCATTCTCCTGCGGATGCACGTTGTGGTAGTAGGTCCTCCTGGGAGCAGATGCCAAGACACAATTAGACATACAAGGCATTTGTTGGGGGGAACGCCTGTGAAGCATAAAGGGGAGTGAGCTGGAGAAGGAGGAGAGACACTTCAGCCGGGATGCAGGTCTGACGCCTTTGAAAGGAGGGCCAAGGAAGAAAGGAACTCTGGTCAGAAGAGTCTGGGACTGCAAGACAGCTCTAAGAAAGGTTTGGCCGGGCGATGAGGCGTCCTCAAGCCAAAGGCACCATTACAAGAGCCCCCCGTCTGGCAGGAGTGGGGCTACCCTAGTGCCCCACCGTGTCAGTCAAAGGCTGGCAGCAGCCTCTGGGAAGCTGGGTTGCGGTCACCGCAGTCCTCACAGCAGAGGTCTGAGCAGGGTGTTTCTGTGGCAGCCACAGGCATTTCCCATTCACCTCGGCTGGTTTAACCCGAGACATAGTGGTGACCGTGGGCCCAGCCTGCTGAGATGCTGCAGGGGTGCTGACGGAATCAGATTTCTGGGTCGCGGAAATTCCCTGAGGTGTAAAGGCCGGCCTCGGGCCTCTCAGGGGTCAGCCCCCAGTTCATCCCTCTAAGAGGACACATGCGGTCCTGGCAGGTCCTTGTGGCTGGAGGAGCACCTATTTGCTGCACAGGTATGGGGCCTTGGACCACAACGGTCCCCTTCCTCACAAATATTAAAAAAGGATTCTCCCTTAGGGTAACCCAAGGGTCTGCTTTTCCCCTTTTAGCAAAGGGTTGTGTCCTCTTCAGTCTCCATTTAGGGAAGGAAAGGGACAGTCTATTCTGTCCAATGTAATACTTGGGTTCTTCCTTTTAGGGGGCTCAGGGCTCTTTGGGTGGTCAACCCCAGGACCACACACACTTTGAGAGGACACATGAGGAACCGAGGTGTATTTGATCATCTCTTCAGCCAGCAGGACCCAAGAAGAGCAGAGGGAGTCTGGAGGGGTCCTAGAGAGGAAGCCAGAAAGATGGTGGGGCCCAGGAGGGAGATTAGGAAGGGCTCTCGCTCTCAGCCCTTCCATCTCAATCACTGTTTGCGTCCAAATTAATCCCTCGTTTTTTTTACTATTTTATTGAGGTCACAATAGTTTATAATATTGTAAAATTTCAGTTGTACATTATTTGTCAGTCAACATATATATGTGTCCCTTTACCCCTTATGCCCACCCCTAACCCCCTTCCCCTCTGGTAACCACTAATCTGTTCTCTTTGTCCGTGTGTTTGTTTATCTTCTACATATGAGTGAGATCATTCAGTGTTTGTCTTTCTCTGTCTGGCTTATTTTGCTTAGCATACTACCCTCCAGGTCCATCCATGTTGTTGTAAATGGGACGATTTTGTCTTTTTTATGGCTGAGTAGTATTCCATTGCATATATGTACATCACATCTTCCTATCCAGTCATCAGTTGAGGGACACTTGGGTTGCTTCCACGTCTTGGCTATTGTGCATAATGCTGCAGTGAACTTAGAGGTGCATAAGTCTCTTTGAATTGTTGATTTCAAGTTCTTCAGGTGAATACTCAGTAGCAGGATAGCTGGGTCATACGATATTTCTATTTTTAATTTTTTGAGAAATCTCTATACTGTCTTCCATAGTGGCTGCACCAGTTTGCATTCCCACCAGCAGTGTACGAGAGTTCCCTTTTTTCCACATCCTCTCCAACATTTATTTTTCGTCTCGGTAATTATAGCCATTCAAACAGGCGTGAGGTGATATCTCATTGTTGTTTTGATTTGCATTTCCCTAATGATTCGTGATGTTGAACATCTTTTCATGTGCCTATTGGCCATCTGTGTATCTTCTTTGGAAAAATGTCTGTTCATAGCCTCTGCCCATTTTTGATCAGGTTGTTCATTTTTTTGTTGTTAAGTTGTATGAGTCCTTCATATATTTTGGAGATTCACCTCTTGTCGGATATAGGATTTGCAAATATTTTCTCCCAGTTGGTGGATTGTCTTTTCGTTTCGTTCCTGTCTTCCTTTTCCTTGCAGAAGCTCTTTAATCTGACGAAGTTCCATTTGTTTATTTTTTCTTTTGTTTCCCTTGCCCAAGTAGACATGGTATTCAAATACGCTTCTTAGACCAATGTCAAAGAGTTTTTCTCCTATATTTTCTTCTAGGAGTTTTATGGTTTCATGTCTTACCTTCAAGTCTTTAATCCATTTTGAGTTAATTTTTGCGTATGGCGAAAGATAATGGTCTACTCTCATTCTTTTGCATGTGGCTGTCCAGTTTTCCCAGCACCATTTATTGAAGAGACTTTCCTTTCTCCATTGTATGTTCCTGGCTCCTTTGTCGAAGATCAGCTATCTGTAGATGTGTGGCTTTATTTCTGGGCTTTCAATCCTGTTCCATTGCTCTGTGTGTCTGTTTTTGTGCCAGTACCATGCTGTTTTGATTACTATAGCTTTGTAGTATATTTTCAAGTCAGGGATTGTGATGCCTCCAGCTTTGTTCTTTTTTCTCAGGATTACTTTAGCTATTTGGAGTTGTTTGTTGCCTCATATGAATTTTAGGATTCTTTGTTCTATTTCCATGAAGAATGTCATTGGCATTCTGATTGGGATTGCACTGAATCTGTAGATTGTTTTAGGTAGTATGGACAATTTAACTATGTTTATTCTTCAGATTCATGAGCATGGAATATCTTTCCATTTCTTAATGTCATCATCAATTTCTTTCAATAATGTCTTACAGTTTTCATTGTATAGGTCTTTCACCTTCTTGGTTAAATTTATTCCTAGATATTTTATTCTTTTTTTGCGATTTTAAATGGTATTGTATTCTTGAGTTCTCCTTCTGTTGGTTTGTTATTAGAGTATAGAAATGCAACAGATTTTTGTAAGTTGACTTTGTACCCTGCAACTTTGCTATAGTTGTTGATTATTTCTAATAGTTTTCCAATGGATTCTTTAGAGTTATCTATATAAAAAATCATGTCGTCTGCAAACAGTAAGAGTTTCACTTCTTCCTTGCCAATTTGGATTCCTTTTTCTTACCTAATTGCTCTGGCCAAAACCTGGGGTACTATGTTGAATAAGAGTGCCGAGAGTGGGCACCCTATCTTGTTCCTGTTCTCTGAGGGATGGCTTTCAGTTTGTCCCCGTTGAGTATACTGTTGGCTGTGGGTTTGTCATATATGACCTTTAATATGTTGAGGTACTTTCCTTCTATACCCATTTTGTTGAGAGTTTTCATCATAAATGGATGTTGGATCTTGTCAAATGCTTTCTCTGCATCTATTGAGATGACCATGTGGTTTTTATTCCTGATTTTGTCAATGTTGTGTATCACATTGATTGATTTGTGGATGTTGAACCATCCCTGCATCTTTGGTATAAATCCCACTTGATCATGGTGTACGATCCTGTTAATGTATTGCTGTATTCAGCTTGCCAATATTTTGTTGATGATGTTTGCCTCTACGTTCATCAGTGATATTGGCCTGTAATTTTCCTTCTTTGTGTTGTCCTTGTCTGGCTTTGGGATCAGGGTGATGTTGGCCTCATAGAATGTGTTAGGAAGTGTTCCGTCTTCTTCAATTTTGGGGACTAGTTTGAGAAGGATAAGTATTAAATCTTCTTTCAGTGTTTGGTAGAATTCTCCAGAGACGCCATCTGGTCCTGGGGGAGGTTTTTGTTTGCTGTTTCAATCTCTTCACTTGTGATTGGTCTATTCAGATTCTCTACTTCTTCTTGATTCAGTTTTGGGAGGTTGTATGAATTTATCCATTTGTTCTAGATTGTCCAATTTGTTGGCATATAGTTTTTCATAGTATTCTCTTATAATCTTTTGGATTTCTGTGGTATCTGTTGTAAGTTCTGCTCTTTCATTTCTAATTTTATTTATTTGAGCCTTCTCTCTTTTTTTCTTATTGAGTCTGGCTAAGGGTTTGTCAATTTTGTTTATCTTCTCAAAGAACTATCTCTTAGTTTCATTGATCCTTTCTACTTTTTTTGTTTGTTTCTATTTCATTTATTTCTGCTCTAATTTTTATTATTTCCCTCCTTCTGCTGGCTTTGGGATTTGTTTGTTCTTTTTCTAGTTCTGTTAGGTGTAATTTAATATTACTTATTTGAGATTTTTCTTGTTTGTTAAGGTGGGCCTGTATTGCTATGAATTTCCCTCTGAAGACTGCTTTTGCTGCATCCCATATGAGTTGGTATGATGTATTTTTCATTTTCATTTGTTTCCAGATATTTTTTGATTTCTCCTTTAATTTTTTCATTGATCCATTGGTTGTTCAGTAGCATCTTGTTTACTCTCCACATATTTGTCACTTTCCCAGCTTTTTTCTTTAGTTGATTTCTAGTTTCATAGCATTATGGTCAGAAAAGACGCTTGACATGATTTCAATCTTCTTAAGTTTATTGAGGCTTGCCTTGTTTCCCAGCATATGGTCTATCTTTGAGAATGTTCCACGTGCACTTGAGAAAAATGTGTATTCTGCTGATTTTGGATGGAGTGTTCTATATATATCTATTAAGTCCATCTGGTCTAGTTTTTCATTTAATTCCACTGTTTCCTTGTTGACTTTCTATCTGGATGATCTATCCATTTATGTAAGTGGGGTGTTGAGGTCCCCTACTATTATTGTGTTGTTGTTAATTTCTCCTTTTAGCTCTGTTAATAGTTGCTTTATGTACTTTGGTGCTCTTGAGTTAGGTGCATATATACATAAAAATGTTATGTCCTCTTGGTTGAGTGTTACTTTTATCATTATATACTGCCCTTCTTTGTCTCTCTTGCGTTTTTTACCTTGAAGTCTACTTTGTCTGATATAAGTATGGCAATACCTGCTTTCTTTTGTTTGTCATTAGCTTGGAGTATCGTTTTCTATCCCTTCACTCTGAGCCTGTGTTTTTGTTTAGAGCTGAGATGTGTTTCCTGGAGGCAGCATATTGTTGGGTCTTGTTTTTTAATCCATCCAGCCACTCTGTGTCTTTTGATTAGAGAATTCAATCCATTTACATTTAGAGTGATTATTGACATATGAGGGCTTCATACTGCCATTTTATCACTTGTTTTCTGGTTGTTCTGTATTTCCCTTGTTTCCCGTCCCGCATATTTCTGACTGTCAGTTCAGTTTGGTGTTTCTCTATGATGGTTTTCTCAGTTTTCTCTTTATTTATCATTTGTGTTTCTGTTCTGTTTTTTTGGTTAGTGGTTACCCTGAGGTTTGTATAAAAGATCTCGTAGATGATATAGTCCATTTTCTGACAGCCTCTTGTTTCCTTAATCTAAGTAGGTTCCATCCCTTTACTCTTCCCCATCTAAGTTATTGTTGTCACAACTTATGCCTATTTTGTGTTGTAAGTTTGTGATTAAAATGAAGTGATTATAGTTATTTTTGATGCTTTCCTTCTCTTTATCTTTAATGCTATAATTAAGTGTTTGCTAACCTGTTCTGATAGAGAGCTGCAATTTTCTGATTTTGTCTATTTATTTATCTCCTTGATCAAGGCTTTCTAAACCCTTTCTTTTTTTTTTTTTTGCAAGTATGAGGGCCTTCTTGATCATTTCTTGTAGGGGAGGTCTTGTGGTGATGAACTCCAACTTTTATTTATCTGGGAAAGTTTTTATTTCTCCATCATATCTGAAGGATAATTTCGCTGGATAGAGTATTCTTGGCTGAAAGTTTTTGTCTTTCAGAATTTTGAATGTATCATTCCACTCTCTCCTAGCCTGTAAGTTTTCTGCTGAGAAATCCACTGAAAGCCTGATAGGGATTCCTTTGTAGGTTATTTTCTTCTGCCTTGCTGCCCTTAACATTTTTTCTTTGTCATTGACTTTTGCCAGTTTTACTAATATATGTCTTGGAGAAGGTCTTTTTCCATTGATGTAATTAGGAGTTCTGTTAGCTTCATTTACATGTAATTCCAGCTCCTTCCCCAGGTTTGGGAAGTTTTCAGCTATTATTTCTTTGAATAAGTTCTCTGTTCCCTTCTCCCTCTCTTCTCCCTCTGGAATACCTATAATCCTTGTTGCATTTCCTAAATGAGTCAGATATATCTGAAAGAATTTCTTCATTTCTTATTAGTTTTAGTTCTCTCTCTTCCTGCATCTGCAGCATTTCTATATTTCTGTCCTCTAAATTACTAATTCTGTCCTCCATAAGATCAGCTCTGTTTTTTAAGGATTACAGATTTTTCTTTATCTCATTCACTGTGTTTTTCATCTCCAACATTTCTGATTGTTTTTTTTTTCAGTTTCAATCTCTTTTGTGAAGAATTCCCTCTGTTCATTAACTTTATTCCTGAGATCATTGAACTGTCTTTCTGAGTTTTCTTGTAGCTCATTGAGTTTCTTTATGATAACTGTTTTGAATTCTCTGTCATTTAGATTGTAAATTTCTGTGACTTCAGGATTGATTTCTGGGTACTTGTCATTTTCCTTCTGGTCTGGAGTGTTAATGTATTTCTTCATGCTGTTTTATGGGGTGGAGTTTTGCTGTCACACAGTGGTAGTATCTGGTCGCAGATTCCACCTGCCACCACTGGGGGGAGCATGAGCTGTGTTTTCTGAGCCTGCCACGACCCCTGGCAATTGTGCCTGTCCATTGGAAGTTGTGCTGACAAGGCCCATCTGCGTTTGTCCACTGGCTGCTGCTGCTTTACCCACGTAGGTGCAGGCACTCTGGCAGGGATCCCCTGTTCTGGCCAACTGGCTGAGCTCGTGTGCCAGGCAGGAAGGGCGCTTTCTTTCATGTGCGTGATCCCACATGCTCCCGCTCTGCACTCTGCTCTCTTCACACTGTCTGCTCGCCTGGTCTGCTCAGCTTGGTGTGGATGCCCTCATGATTGCTTAGCCACCTTGGTAGGGAGCATTCCCACTGGCTGGGAGGCAACTCTGAGAGCACAAGTGTTCCCACAGAGGGCTGTCTTTTCCCCCTTCTCCTCTCAGAGTTGCATGCTGGCCACCACGTGAGGTCCCACGCCCTATATCGCTGCCGCTCAGGAGGGAGAGGAGATCCACTTACCTCCTTCCACTGCCTCCTGGGGGGGCCCAGCACCCCCACCTTCAGACATATGGCTGTGTGGATCTCTCAGACATCTACTGTGCTGTGTGAACATACTCTGTTGGTTTATGAAAGTCCTTTTTGTTGTATCTTGGGGGGAGAGACTGAGGGAAGAGCTCACTCCACCATGATGTTGAATCATCGCTCCCAAATTAATCCCTTTTTTGGGGGGCTTTGGCAGGATGGTGAGAGGTGGTATCCACTGGGTGACCTGCATCCATGTCAAACCATAAACAGCACAGCCTGAAGCAGAACAGTCCCTTGGCTGATTCAGCGGTTCAGGGTCTAGTCCCGACAACACCACGGACTGCTGAGTGGCCTTGGGCAAGTCAGACATGATCTCTGGACCTCAGTTTTCCTGGCTGTAAAAATGGGAATATTACCACCTGCTGTCGCCCACCTACTTCATGCAGACCTGTCTGAGAGGCTGGCTGTACCAAAGGATCACAGAGTCACTGCCTCCAGGCTCATGAGGCGACCCCCACTTCCTCCTCCTTCAAAGGAAGGGGCGGGCAGGACAGCTGGCAGACAGGACACAGATCGAGTGTGCAGGTCCACAGAGGAATGGGACAGCACCTTGTCCTCTTCACCCTGCCACCAGGCTCAGGACTGTGTCCTCCGCCACCCTCCCCAGCCTTTGCTTGTGGACTTCTTCCCAGTGGAGTTTCCTGAACAGCTCATCAGCACGCGGGAGGCCTCTGAATGCGGTGCTGGGGAGTGAGGGGGGTATTAGTCAGTATGCTGGTGGAGGCCCCACTGAAGACAGCATGCTGGGGCCATGGCAGTGCATGTTTGTGTGTGTGGGGGGGGTGGGGAGTGGATAGGGGGCATGTTATTCCCCAGACCACTGTCTCACATCCCAGTCGATCTAACAGGAAGTCTTATCTAAAGTCAGCTGAACAAGGGAATTTTTCTCCAATCTCCTGGAAAGCCCCATCGCAGGTCCCAGGACCCAGCCCAGGCTGGCTTCCTGCTTATAGCAAGCACTGACAATCCTTGGCGGCACTTTCACTTTCCTTTTACAGTGTACATTATCCTCAAGGTAATGATTCATTAAACACTCCCTCCACAGCCAGTAAATCTCAGCCTTCCAGGAAAGCAAAACTTAATAGCAGCCTGCTTCTCTCCCAAGAGAGAAGAGAGCAGAGCACGTTACAAGCAGAGCACGTTTGGCTGAGTTGAGACAGGCCAACTGACCTATGGCCTCCTGACAGATTAGCCCTCCTGTGGCCAGCTCAGACAGCAAGGGCTCCCCTCAGCCACCCCATGGCCGTCAGAGTGCTCCATGGCCAGCTCCAGCCGCCTTTCCCTCGGGCTCTCCTGGGGCTTCCTGCTCCTCCTGCTTCAGCCGTTGTGACCTCCCTATAGTTCCCCTGACACCTCCTGCAGTTGTCCATCTTTGCATGTGCTGTGCCCACTATATGGAATACTCCATTTTCTCCTCCTCTCTCAAAATAACCATTTGCCCTGTAAGACAAGGTCAAATGTCACTTCCTCTTCAAAGCTCTTCCTGCTGCCAGGGCTAACACTGCCTTTCTCTTCTTCTCTCACTAGCACTTTCTTTTTTTTTCTAATTTTATTTATTTTTTTCCCCCAAAGCCCCAGTAGATAGTTGTATGTCATAGCTGCACATCATTCTAGTTGCTGTATGTGGGATGCGGCCTCAACATGGCCGGAGAAGCGGTGCATCGGTGCGCACCCGGGATCCGAACCCGGGCCACCAGCAGCGGAGCGCGCGCACTTAACTGCTAAGCCAGGGGGCCGGCCCTCACTAGCACTTTCTTATTCATCTATTTTGGGGTGTTTTTTGCACAATTTTAAAAGTGAGATGTAATTCACATACCACAACATCCATTCCTTTAAAGTGTGCAGTTCAGTGGTTTTTAGTATATTCACAAAGCTGTGCAACCAACAGCACAATCAAATTTAGAACATTTTCCTCATCCCAAAAAGAAACTCCAAACCCCTTAGTTGTCACTCCCCATTCCTCTCTCTCCCCAGCTCCTGGCACACACTAATCTATTTTCTGTCTTTATGGATTTGCCTATTCTGGACATTTCATATGAATGGAATCATACAATACAGTCATATATCACTTAACAATGGGGATACGTTCTGAGAAATGCGTCATTAGGAGATTTTGTCATTGTGCAAACCTCACAGAGTACACTTACATAAACCTAGATGGTATAGCCTACTACATACCTAGGCTGTACGGTCCTAATCTTATGGGACCACCGTCACATATGTGGTCCGTCATTGACCAAAATGTCATTATGCAGTGCATGACTATATGTGGCCTTTGTGACTGGCTTCCTTCTCTCAGCATGTTTTCAAGGTTCATCCATGTTGTGGCATGAATTAGCACTTCATTCTTTTTCCATGGTCAATAATATCCCATTGTATGGATATACAACATTTTGTTTAACCATTCGTCAGTTGATGGCGATTTGGGTTGTTTTCTACTTTGGGGCTATTATGAATAATTCTGCTATGAACATTCACGTACAAATTTTTTTATGGATATATGTTTTCAATTCTCTTGGGTATATACTTAGGAGTGAAATTGCTGGGTCATATGGTAACTCTATGTTTAACTTTTTGAGGAACCACCAGACTGTTTTCCAAAGCAAATATTTTTGGGTTTTTAACCAATATAGAAACTCATTCTCGTAAAAAAAAAGTTCAAACATTGCAGTTAAATTTAAATTTCCTCTCAATCACATCTCCCCCACCCCAGTCCTTTCCCAAGGTAACCTCTCTTATCCTTCCAGATCCTTTACTATGCATTTACCAACACACACACACACACATTATTTTATATATTTTTACGTACATAAGATTTACGATATGTCACTGTGTATGTCAGAAATATGGTGATAACTTATGCTTCGTAACCATGGCATGGTGTTCTACACGTGGATAAACCCCAGTTGATATTACCATTCATCTGTTGGTGAATATATAGGGTGTGCCCCCAAGTTTTCTTCTGTCACAAGTACTGTTGCCAGGAACATCGTTGCATGTGCTCACTCATACACTCCCTCCGTTTTTTTAATCCAGTAACTTCCATTCCTCCTGTGTGAGTCACTTTCTAGAACAGATACTGCTTGGGCAATACACTATGAATACTTTGAATTTTAGTGGGTAATGTCTACAGTTCTTTTTGTTCAATCAATTTCCATTCTGTTGGTATCTCGTGGCTGCCTTGATTTTCGTTTCCCAGACCCTGGTAAAGAGATCATCTATTCATCTGCTTATTGGGCACGTGGACTGATTTCCCAGGGTGTGATCTCAGCCACTTCCACTGGGAGCTCTCTGCACTTTTCCCATTGATCGTGGGAGTGAGGGCATTATACGTTTGCACATCAACCCATTCTCTGTTATATATGTTGAAAGAAGCTATTTCTTGTCTACTAACTTGGCCTTTAGTTTTACTTATGATATCTTTTGGCATATGAAGCCTTTTTAAAAATTTGTATGTAATCAAACTTGTCAGTCTCCCCTTCATAGCTTTTGCTTTTTGTACCTTGGTTTAAAAGGCCATCACTACGCTGAGGTCAAATATTCTCCTATATTGTTTTCTAATTTTTTTGTAGAAATATGAGACTGTTCTTCCAGTGTGTACGGCAAAATATCTTGAACACATCAAATGTAGTACATATGCACAAGTATATAACACAATCATAAAAAATCATGCCACTAGTTAAATAAAATACATTGTGTCGAGACACATGAGACATTTGCTTAGCAAATTATATAAAAATAAATTATTTGAGGTTTAAGTATTAGTTTTAAATAGAAGTCATGTGTTATAATTCTGCAAAGATATAATAAGGAAAGACAGGCTTCAGTAACAAATAAACCCCATCATTTCAGTGACTTGGCACAACAGAGGTTCATTTCTCACCCACCTTACAGTCCAGTGGCACAATTCCTGGTTAGTGTCACCTTCTGTCTTATGTTTTGACCATGGCCTAGAACCTCAGCATCCTCTGCATCCAGAATGTAGATGGGGAAGAAAGAGGGGAACCTCAGTCCAGAAATAGCACATATCACTTTCTCTCACATTCCTTTGGTGAGAGATGGAGTCCCAGGCTGGCCAGGGGCTTCCCAGCAACACCTCTGTACTTGCTTTGAGTCTTGCGGAATACCCATGCATTGAGGATCCAACAGAGTTCCGTGCTCGTGGGCATCAGAACGCTATACTCAAAAGGAGGAGCTGGGAATGGCGGCCACGCATACTCTGCGTACCTCCTCCATTCACTGCCTGCTCCCCTGTCCTATGGGACTTCACAGTATTTATGTGTATTCTGTCCCTTGTTCTTTCTTCCTTTCAGACGTTCCAGGACTCCTTCTTTTATTTTATTTTTTTTAATTTTTATTTATTTATTTTTTTCCCCCAAAGCCCCAGTAGATAGTTGTATGTCATAGTTGCACAGCCTTCTAGTTGCTGTATATGGGACGCAGCCTCAGCATGGCCGGAGAAGCGGTGCATCCGTGCATGCCCGGGATCGAACCCAGGCTGCCAGTAGCGGAGCGCGTGCACTTAACCGCTAAGCCACGGGGCCGGCCCAGGACTCCTTCTTTTATCGTTGATTTTCTGTTTGGAGAACCTCCTTTAGCCATTCCTTTAAGTCTGTAGTGACAGATTCTCTTAGTTTTCCTTCATCTTTGAAGATCTTGATTTCCTCTTCATTCTTGAAGGATCAGTTCTCTGGACGTAGAATTCTGAATTGATAGTTCTTTTCTTCCCCTGCACTTGAAAAATGTTGTGACACTTCCTTCTGGCCTTCATGGTTTCTGATGAGAAATCTGCTGTCATTCAAATTGCCTTTTTCCTAAGGGTAAGGTTGTGTTTTCCTGTGGTAGCTTTGGAGATTTTTCATCCTTATTTTTTAGAAGTTTGATTATGATGTATCTTGGCCTGGATTTCTTTGGGTTTATCCTGTTTGGTATTTACTCAGCTTTTTGAATCTGTAGGGTTATGTCTTTTGCCAAATTTGGAGAATTTTCATCCATTAGTTCTTCAAATCCTTTTTCAACCCTTCCCCACCTTTTCCTCTCCTCCTGGAATTCTGATGACATGTATGCCAGATCTTCATACTTCCACAGATCCCTGAGGCTCTGTTCATTTTTTTTTCAGTCTGTTTTTTTCTCTGTTGTTCCTATTGGGCAGTTTCTATTGTTCCATCTTCAAGGTCATTGAGTTTTTTGTTTTAGAATTTATGTATTCTGTTTGTAGTCTTCTACAATCTGTTTGCTTGTTCTTCAACATAACAATTAAAACTTATATTTTTCTCATTTTCGTTGTTAATAATCACCTCTTCCTAATGAGAAAAGAACCTTAGCATGCTTTTGTTTCCCTCTACTCCACCTACGTTGATATCATCTGTGGTTTTCGTTCTAGATTATTATTGAATTTTTTGTTTACCATTAACATTTATTTACATTTTTATCAACTTTTTTTGCTTTCATTCATCACCATTGCATTAATTTTTCTTCTTTTCTTCTTCTTTATGAGGCAGTTCCTCTAATAATGTTTTCATAAAGTATCTGTGAGTGGAAAACTGTCTTTTTATATCCAAAAATTTCATTTTGCTTTCATGTTTGAATGAGAGTAGCTGCCTGTAGAATTTCAGATTTCAAAATTATTTCCTCATCAAAATGGAGGCTTAAGATCTGTGCATTTTAGGACCGACCCCGTGGCTTAGCGGTTAAGTGCACGTGCTCTGCTACTGGCAGCCCGGGTTCAGATCCCGGGCACGCACCGATGCACCACTTCTCTGGCCATGCTGAGGCTGCATCCCACATATAGCAACTAGAAGGATGTGCAACTATGACATACAACTATGTACTGTGGCTTTGGGGGGGAAAAAAGGCGGAGGATTGGCAATAGATGTTAGCTCAGAGCCGGTCTTCCTCAGCAAAAAGAGGAGGATTGGCATGGATGTTAGCTCAGGGTTGATATTCCTCACCAAAAAAAAAAAAATCTGTGCATTTTACTGTATGCAAATTATACCTCAATAAAATAAAAAATCTCCTTGAATTTTGAAGATATTATTCTATTGTCTTTCAGCATCCAGTGTTGTTGAGGAAAAGTCTACTGTTAATGTGATTCACATTATTTTGTATGTGATCTATTTTTTTCTCCTTGGGTCTTCTCTTTATCCCGAATGCTCTGAAATTTCATTAGTATGTGTCAAGATGAAGGTCTTTTTTCACGTATTCTGCTTGGCAACTGGTGGGCTTTTTCAATCTGAAGAGTCATGTCTGTCTTAAACATAAAATTTATTCTATTCTTTTTTTGAGTATTCTCTTTCCTCCATTTTCTCCTTCTGGTGTGTCTGTGTGTGTGTGTGTGTGTGTGTGTGTGTGTGAGGAAGATTGGCCCTGAGCTAACATCTGTTGCCAATCCTCTTTTTGCTTGAGGAAGATTGTCGCTGAGCTAACATCTGTGCCCATCTTCCTCTATTTTATATATAGGATGCTGCCACAGCATGGCATGATGAGCAGTGTGTAGGTCTGCACCTGGGATCCGAACCTGTGAACCCCAGGCTGCCAAAGTGGAGTGCGTGAACTTAACCACTACGCCACTGGGCTGGCCCCTCCATCTGGAATTTTGATATTTGAACTCTTGCATCTAATCTCATTTCTTTCATACATTTCATCTCTGTAATTTTGCAGTGCATTCTGTTTGATTCCAGATCATGAATTCATTTTTAGCTATAATTTTCCTGCTACTTGGTCTATCTAATGAGTTTTAATGATTACGTTTTTAATATTCAAGGTATCTAGGTTTTTAGATGCAATATCCTGTTGCATCTAATTATATTTATTCTAAAGCCCAGGTCTGTCTGCTCTATTAACTCTATTTTTTTCAGGTATGAACTCCTCCTTTTGTTGAATTGGGTGCCTTTTCCCCCATGGTATTAGCTTTGCTCAAATACTTGGCCTTTCTGGGGTATGAGCTTCCCCCAAAACTGAGATTCCTTGTTAGCTCAAGGGGCTTGCTTGCAAAGAGTAGGATAAGCAGTTGTGAGTTGCACTGCACCTGTCTAAAGTGATAATGAGAAATGGATGGGATGTGCTACTGGACAAGATGAGTCAACAGTTAGCCTTCTGGATATAGAGGCTTCTGTTCTCCTAGGGAGCTGTCAGTGTCTGGTGCTTTGCCTTGCCTCTCTGACCCAGACATCTACCCCTCACTGCTCCTGCCCATGGGCAGACATCTCTGTGGCTCACTGCCTGGCCTGAGATGAACACTCTTGGTTGTCCATTCTGTGATGCCCCAACCACTCATGGTCAGTCAAGCATGGGCCATCTCCTACTCCCAGTTCACCAGTTCTGGGTTTGAAGCATCCCTAGAGCTGCTCCCACCTTTTGCAAGAGTCCTCTCTGTGGAATTTTGGTCCATGGTTTTCATCTTCAATCTGATCCCATGTGTTTTTCATCTTTTATAACGGCTTTTGGTTCACTAGGTGTTCCCTGTACTGTTTTCAAGTTAGAATATGAATTTATTTAGATCTTTTATGAGCAATTTATAGAGATTTGGAGTAAAAAGAAACAACTATATGTGCTCAGTCTGCTATCTTGAACTAGAAGTTGAAAAGCTCTTTGTATGGACTATTTTAATATTTACCACATTGTACTATAATTATTTATTCCCCAGTGTGGACAAAGGACACAGATAAGGCTGTGCTCATACTAAAATAGTTTCTAGTGCCTGGTTTTATTTTGTTTTGGAATTAATTTGATGAATGAAGAAATGATTGAGTCAGTGTGTTTACAATGAGGATTCTAATTCTTGTCCCATCATTTACAAGATCCTTCCTCCTCCCTGGACCTCAGTTTTCCTAGCTATAAAACTGGAGGAGAGGTTAGAGATCAATCCTTTCATTTTAATCTCAAGGAATTCCTTTAGTATTTCTTATAGGCTAGGTCTGTTAGCAATGAACTGTTTTTGTTTACCTGGGAATGTATTAATTTCTTCTTCACTTTTGAAGGATAGTTTGCTATATATAGAATTCTTGGTTGACAGTCTTTTATCTTTCAGCACTTTCAATAAATCATCCCACTACCCTCTGGCCTCTATGATTTCTGAAGAGAAGTCAGCTGTTATTAAGGATCCCTCATATGTAATGATTTGTCTTTTCTTGTTGCACTGAGATTCTTTGTCTTTGGTTTTTGACAGTTTAACTATGATATATCTCAGTGTGGGTTTCTTTGAGTTTATCCTTCTTGGATTTGTTGATCTTGGATGTGTAGGTTAGTATTTTTCATCAAATTTAGAAACTCTTTGGACTTTACTTCCATAAATATTTTTTTCTTCCCCTTTCTCACTCTCTTCTCCTTCTGATATTCCCATTATGTGTGTGTTGGAGCAACTGATGATGTCCCACAGGTCTCTAAGGATTTGTTCATTTTTTCCCCCTATTCCTCAGACTAGATAATCTCTCCTAGTTTATCTTCAAGTTCACCAGTCCTTTCTCCTGCAGCTCAAATCTGTTGTTGGCCCTCTCGTAAATTTTTCATTTTGGGTGTTGTGCATTTCAACTCCAGAATTTCTATTTGGTAATTTTTATAATTTCCATCTCTTTATTGATATTCTCTATTTGGTGAGACATCATGACATACTTTCCTTTAATTCTTTAGACATGATTTCCTTTAGTACTTTGAGTATATTTATAACAGCTAATTTAGAATCTTTGTTTAGTAAGTCCAACATCTGGCCTCCCTCAGGGACAGTTTCTAGTGTTTTTTTTTTTTTCCTAGGCATGGGCCATACTTTCCTGTTTCTCTGAAGGTCTCATAATTTTTTTGAAAACTGGATCTTTTAGATAACATAATGTGGCAACTCTGAATATCAGGAACACAAGCCCCCAGGGTTTGTTGTTACTGCTGTTCATTTGTTTGTTTAGTGACTTTCCTGGACTAATTCTGTAAAGTCTGTTATTTCCTGTAGTGTGCAATCACTGATGTTTCTGCTCAGTTAGCTTAATGTTCAGCTAAAGATTGGACAGAGATTTGCTTAAATGCCTTGAGCTAGAAAATCTTC
Source organism: Diceros bicornis minor (assembly GCF_020826845.1). Lineage (NCBI taxonomy): Eukaryota > Metazoa > Chordata > Mammalia > Perissodactyla > Rhinocerotidae > Diceros > Diceros bicornis. The sequence goes on along the minus strand of NC_080779.1, from coordinate 16,084,694 downwards.
CAACCTTTGCCCAGGAACTCTGTGTGGGTTGAGGCATGCCTTCAATGCTCAGGCAGTTTACAGCTCTGTCTTGGCCTTCAATTCCTGCTTTCACAGGGCCTCACGGTCAGCCAGAAGTGAGAGACTGGGGCCATCTCAGGCCTTTCTTGACCATGCACACAGTCTCTTAGATCCCCAGGAACATGCCAGAGCTTTTCAAAGTCCTCTGTGACATATCTTTTCTCAGATCTTCCTTTTAAATTTTGGGCCAGGCTCTTGTTTGCCTCAACTGATAATCAGTCTTAAGCAGAGGCAATGCTAAACAATTGAAGCTGACTAAGTTTGACAAATGCCCTGGGAATAGGGGTTTTCCCATGGACAGAGCCCTGAGTAGAGTAAATAATGTCTTGGGGTTAGGGTTTTCCCATGAAAAGAGCTCCAAGTTGGGTTAAATAATGACAACACTCTGTAAAAAAAAAGCTTTTCCATGAACTACACTACAGGCCAAAGAGTGGCAATGCTCTGTGATAGAGCTTTCTGAGAAGCTCCCAACCCACTCTATCTCCTCTGGTGGCTGCAAGGCTGCTAGTTTTCTAGGCTACTGTGGAGCTGGGGTTAGAGGGGTGGAAGGAGGCCAAAAGAAAACATGACAAACCCCACAATTCTTACCAAAGTTGAGTAGTTTCTCTTCGATAAACCCTCTTCAGATTGTTGTTAGTCTTTGGTTAATTTCCAGAGTTCTTTTTTTTTTTATATATATAATTTTATTTATTTCCTTTCTTCCCCCAACTATCTTTTGCCCAGTAGATAGTTGTATGTCATAGTTGCACATCCTTCTAGTTGCTGTATGTGGGATGCGGCCTCAGCCTCAGCATGGCCGGAGAAGCGGTGTGTCGGTGCGCACCCGGGATCCAAACCAGGGTCGCCAGCAGCAGAGCATGCACACTTAACCACTAAGCCATGGGGCCTGCCCTCCAGAGTTCTGGGAAAGCTGATTTTTATAATTTTGCCAATATTTTTGTTGTTTTTATGGAGGAATGGATTTACAGAAGTCCTTACTCCACAATCCAGAAGTCCCACCTCTGATTAGAGATCATTTCTAAGATCAGGCTTGCCCTGGTGTTAAGTAAGAAGGAGGTACTCACTGGAACTAGGATTAAAGTACGGCCTTCACCCTGGAGGTTAAAAAAAAAAAAAAAAGACACTTAAAGGATGAAAAAACTTGTTTTAGGATCCATAGGAATTATTCCAAAATATTGGGGTGATGTGGGGGCCCTTGGTAAAAGCCAGTGGGCTGCCAGGACTCAGCCCACATCCCTGACGCCTAGCTCAATGATCTCTTTGCTGCTTCCCCAGAAGATGCCTTTTCCGGGGGAAGGGAGCTGCCATATTTCGAGTACTTCTTCCAACCTTCATATTCGTTATCCTCACAACTAACCAGCAAAGAATATTATCTTATTTCCACTTTAAAGATGAAGAAACTGAGGCTCACAGAAGTCAAGTCACATGTCCAAGGTTAGAACACTCGTGGGCGAGGGAGAGGGGATCCCACTTGAGTGAAAGCTACTCCAGTGTCATCAAACCCAATGTCCTGACCCTCTGGCTGGCTATGGCATGGGCAGGAAGGCAGTTTGTGGAGATGTCCATCATTACAATTTTGAGCACAACAGGCTGGAACCCCTCCTTTTAGCCCTCTTCCCCTGGAGATGCCTCCCCCCCAGTCAAGGAGCAGGGAACAACAGCAAAGTAGTAGGTATGGCTTGCCCCTGCCACAAACCCCTGCTGAGGTGGGCTCCCCGTCAACTCCTCCCTTCGTTCAGGAGCCAGAGCCTCTGGGCAGTCCCCCCAACTCAAGGGTGGCAAGGGCAGAGCCTGGCCGTGACTGCCGGGCTGGGAGCGCGGGACTATCTCCTTCACGCGCTCAGCAGAACACAGTCCAAGGGCCTGAGTGCCGAGAGCCCACCCAGTCCACTGCGAGCCGCGGGCATGTCTGTGGAGGACAGGAGGGCATGCCCCCAGATGCCCCGGCATCCTGACCCGCCCAGGGCTCCACCCACTCCCACTGACAGCAACAAAGGGGACACAGACATTACAAGATCATTCGTAGAAGACAAACTTTATTTTGATATCTCAGAAACTGGCGAAGAAATAAGCACAATGACAAAAGTGCACTGCCATGTGCGGAATCACCTTCAGATGGATGATCTCACTGGGACCTCACAGGCCCCCTGCAACGTAGGCAGGGTGGGTAACTAGTGATCGGCTTTATGGAAGTCAGAGGTGACCCAGCTTCCACATGGGGCTGTAAATCTTCTACCCGCATGCCTCCCTGCATCTGGTCCAGGCTCCTGATTCCCCTGGGGGTGGGCAGGGCTTCCACCGGACACACAGATACCTGAACTTCCTCTGCTGTCAAGTCAGGGATCAGGTCGCCCCTCTCTGAACAAAAGCTGTTCTCACAGACACGCACGCGTTCTGGGGACTCCTGGGACTCATGTGCGCCAGGGATTGCTAGGTCTACGGTGGCTGGACCAGGCAGCCAGCCAAAAGCCCTGGGCACAAATGAACGTGAAGCTAAGGAGATGGATCAGAAGTCCGCTGGCCCATTGCTGAGCCACATTCTACAGCCAGACACCCCATCAGGGAGACGGTTCTGATGAGGACAGAAAGAGGGGCTCCATCTTGCTCCACTGGCCCCAATCGGCTGGGGAGCGGGGAAGAGCCAGTGCCCCCCTGCCTCCCTCTCTGCCACACCTGTTGCTGGCCAGCCTTTCTGACTCTTCTCCATCAGAGGGTGGGCTGCGCCTCCTCCCTCTGCAGGGCCGCGCTCAGAGCTAGGTGTAATCTGCCATGGGCACCGGGAGGTCTTCTTCAGTCCTCAAAGCAGACTCAGAGAAGAGCCCCACACCAGGACCACCTCCTCGATCTCCCAGCGACACAGAGGACACTTGGCCGTGTCCCTGAAGACGTGCCAGGCACAGTGGCTGCAGAAGTGTGTGTGGCCACAGGGGACAAAGCGGGTGTTGGCAGCACGGTGCAAGCAGATAGTGCACTCCTCTCCGGCTGTGGCTGAGAAAGGGGACAACAGAGGTTGGGAGCACATGGGGGCAAAGGGGACAGCCCATTCATGATATAACCACAGGACAGAGAGTCATGCAGTCATATTTTGAAAAATATTACCTCGTGAGAAAATGCTCACAATGTAATCAAGTTAAAAAAATCAGGAAGAAAACCATAACGTACATACATATATACCATAAAATCCCAATTCAGAAAACAGGAAAACAAAGCACAAACAATTCCCCGTATATATACATGACTACAAGACACTGGGAGGGAATCCACCCAAGAGATGACGGATGATTTTTTTTTACTTCCTTCTTTATCCTTTAAGATTTATTTTATCTTTGTTTGGCAAAGCCTTTACTATGAAGGTGGATTGCATTTTTAAAGCAGGGACAAAATAACATTATCTATTCATGAATGTGCTCTTGTAACTTGTGAAGTCAACCAATGTTCTAGAAGGCAAAGCTGTTAAATTGCTTTTAGGTTTGCAGTAGGCAGAGCCAAATCTTTTGGCCTAAAGCTTGCGGGAGACTTGACTGAGCTCCCGGGCAGGGTCCTGGCCTCCCCCAGCTCCCCGGGTGCCACAGCCCCGGGGAGTCCCTGGTGCCCCTGTAGCCACTCACCTTCAGGCTCAGACAGAGTCTCCTTGGGGACCCACGGCAGGGCTCTGGGGAAGGCGCTGGCTGTGGCATCTGAGGCAGAAAGGGAAACTCAGAGCCCAGGGGGAGCGAGCAGGTGCTCCTATCCCCTGGCCCTGGGGCACTGTCCATCCCTTGTCTTTCTGGCTTGCCGTGCTGGAGCTCCCAGTGGATCTTACCCGCTCTCCTGGCCATCCCCTCCCCAGTTTCACCCAGCAGTGAATCTGTGGGGCTGTAGATTCGTTTTCCTAAACCACTCTTCCTTCAGACATCTCTTCCTTGTCCTACTGCTGCTGCCTGAGTGGAGACCCTCAGCATTACCCATGTTCCCAACCCGGGACATGCATCAAAATCCCCGTGGAGGCAGGAAAACAGGTGCCTGGGCCCCACTCCAGACCCAGCAAATCAGTGTTCCAGGGATGAGGCTCCAGCAGCTGTGACAAGCGATTTTAGAAACAAACGCGTTGGGGTTGGGGGCGGGGAATGGACTGCTTATGCGGGCCCGTGGACCACCACCACAGGAATGCAGTATTTCTTCTGATGGGTGTTCCTGTATCTATCTACTCGCTCCCCTGAGATCCGCTCTCCTTCCAGGTGGCTAGAGGGATGGTTCCTGTTTTCCCACCCACTGACTCATCGTCTCACCTTCCCCCATAGGCAGTCTTCCCGTGCATCTCTAACCCTCACACTTATGATCCTGCTGCTTCTCACTCTCGAACTCCTACTTAGACCACAAAGCCCAGCCCAAAATTTCCCCCTCTGTGAAACGTGATCAGCCTTATAACAGATGTTTGGGGTGCTAGTCATCTCTTCTTATCATTCTTTAGGGACAAGGCTGCGCTCTCTTTGACTGGGTCTGTCAAAGAGATCCAGTCCCCAGCCCCCATCCTCATAAATGGCACTGGGCAGGAGCTGATGCAAAAACTGACTGAATATGAACGAACGAATGGTTCTTCCCGCGGCTCAGGATGGGGGCGGAGAACCACCCGAGCCTCCCCTCCCCCCAAGGGTCCCGGCGGGCGGCCGCACCCAGCAGCTGGATGGCCTTGGTGGTCCCGTAGACGTCCATCACGGCCCAGAGCGGGGCGCCCATGAGCACGCCGGTGCGCAGCAGGAGCGGGGGGCCCGCGTTGACCTCGGCGAAGAGGCGGCCGCGGCGGTTCACCCAGAAGCAGACCACGTTCCCCGGGAAGGCGCTGCCCTCGGGCAGCACGGCCGCCCACGTCGGGCTCTGCAGCTCCAGGTCGGGGCACACGAAGGGCGGCAGGCTGCGCGCGGCCAGGCGCGCGGGGTCGAGGCGCGTGAAGCCCACGCGGAGGCCGCCGCACCAGCGCGCCTCGTGCCACAGCACGCGCAGCGCCACGCGCTCGCCGGGCCGCACGGGCCGCTGGCTGAACACCACGCCGTCGCGGAAGGTGGCGCAGCGGCGCGCGCTGCTCCGCGCCGCGTCCAGACGCACCTGCGCGCCCTTGGCCTCGGCGTGGAAGCGGAGGCTCTCGCGGGGCGCCGCGCCGTCTGCGGGGAGGGGGGCGTCAGTGCGGGGGAGGGGAGGCGTTTCCGCCCCCTGCAGCCCCCGGGGCCGCGGGCCCCGCCCTGCCCCCCGCGCGCCCCCCTGGCCCCGGCCGTGTGAGAACCAGGTGAGGAGCCCGCTTTGCCTGTCCGGGATCTGAGTTCCGCCGTGAGCCTCCCCAAGCCTCAGTCCCCTCCCCAAGGGAGGTTATAAAACAGTAGCTGGTGCCTGTCCGGCTCTCAAACCCGGTAACCGGTATTATTGTCCTTAAGTAGAAAGAGCAGGTTTTAGAACAGTAGAGGTAATATGATCCTGGTTTTGTTTGACACATATTTATGTTTATTGTATACACGTATGTTCTATCTGCGTCTAGAAACAAGCTGAAGGGAGATGGGCTGCCATGCTCATTGTGGGCAGCTCTGGCACACGGGTCCCGGTGTTGGTACTGTGTTTTCCTCTCTGCTTGTCTGACTTGCTCATTTCCCATAGAGAACCTGTGTTACTTGTGAAGGCCAGGGCCCCCAGTGAGGGTCACTTCCTTGTCCTGGGAGAGAAGGGAGCCCGGCAGCTCCCCATGGGGTGGGGGGTTCCAGGCTGGAGAGGGGGTCCCGGGTCAGCCCCCCAGAATGGTGGGCTGGGCCCAGCCAAGGTCTGAGGTAGGCTTTAAAATCACAGGACCTCCTGAGCTGACTCCAGTTGGCAGCTGGGAAGGGGAAGTCCTTACTGGGCATGACTTCCTTCCGGAGCCTGGAGGAAGCTGGCGGCGCTTCCTGCCCCAGAACTGCTCTTACCCAGCCCCCAGGCCTTATGTCTCGCCCTCTGCCCCTCCTCCCCTTCTGGCGCTGCTCTTGCTGGGTTGGAGGAAGGAGGCTGAAAATAAAAAGAGGGGAATTCAATCAGCTTGAGCCAGACTCCAGCCCAGAGGAGCAAGGCCCCTCCCCTCGCAGAGCTTCCCAATTACCCCACACACACCCCGCTCTGGGACCACTCACAGCAGTGCACAAGGAGGGGAGGCTCAATCTGGTCCGTCACAAGGGACACCCTTGAGGCCACGCTGAACCTGTCCCTGACCTCCACAGGCCAAAGGCAGGCCTACCAGGGTTCCCTCAACCGAGGCATTGGGGGCAAGTGCTCACCCTGGCTTTGGGGACCTCTGAAGCCACCCTCACAGAGCCCTGCTGTCCAAGCTCACCCCTCTCTCACCCATGCCCTTGCCCACTCCGTTGCCCCTTCCTGGAATGCCCTCCTGTCTCCCTCCCTTCCTGACGAGTCTGCCCACCACCTCTTGTTCCTCAAGGCTGAGCAGAAGCAAGGGGGTGTCACAGAGCAGGCACAGACGATGACCAGGAGCCAGAGTTGAGGGCCCTGACATTGGATGGACCTGTCCTCGCACCCACTGCTGTGTTGCTGTGGCATCCGGGAGACTCTGGGGGGAGCCAGGTCATACACCTGGATTCCAGCGGCAGCTCTGCTGCTGACCCAGGCAGGTCACTGCCCCTCTGGGTCTTGGTCTCCTTGTCCATCATGGGAATGATATGCCTGGCCAGCCAAGGCCTGGAGTCTCCGGTACTTGCCTGGGGATCCTGAATGGGAGGAGTTAAGTGCCCACCTGGGGACTAGGGGGTGGGTAAGGTAGAGGCTCCTGGTGTAACCAGCCATAACCCACCCTGGAGGGTGGAGGCCCCCTCCCTCACTTGGCTGGGTCACTCCCCATCCCTGAGGTGGGGCCGGGAGAGAAGCCCTGGAGTGGGCTTGGTGAGGGTGGGGAGCAGCATGGAAGCCCTCTGCACACCCCACACGCCCAGTCCTGCCACCACCCTGCGAGGCAGAAGACGCCTCCTGATGGTGGGCAAGCAGCTGCCTCTGGGCCCACCGCAGGCAGGGGCAGAGCTGGGGTTCAGACGGGAGTGGCCTCAGCCTCGCCCAATGCAGCCTCTACAGGGAAAGGGGCCACCTTTGGGGTGGGGGAACCGGACACCCATCACGCTCAGCTCCTTGGGCCTAGACAGTAACCAGCAGAGTTGACCCGTCCTGGCTAAGAAGCGGCTTCCCTCCCTTGGGAAGGGGTCGGTGGATGGAGTTTCCACTCCCTCCCCTGCGCAGCTGCCCTGGACAGAGGCTGACTCAGGCAGGGCCGGCTCTGGGGCTAGGGGGGTGGGAAGAGGAGAGGAGCCAGGGCACTGGCTGACTGGAAGGCAGTGCAGGGAGGAGGAAGGACACCCCGGGAATGGCCTTGGTGGGTGCGTGAGTCTCCGCTGGGCAGGGAGGCCCTGCGGACCCCAGAAGGAGCAGGCCTTGTCCTGGACGGGAATCTGACAGTCTGCAAAGCTCGCTTCATCCCTGCCCGGGCGCTTCCCAGTGGCCCGTGGGAGCTATGTCCTCATGTCACCACGGTTAGAGGAGAGGCTGACAGGGGACAACTGGCAGACAGGTCACGAGGAGGCCAGTGAACTTGAGCACGCGTCTCCCAGCTGCACCCCCAGGCTCCACTCCCTGCTGCAGCAGCCCCTCAGCGACCCCCTGAGTGTGGTCCTCGCAAGGTGCCGCGCCGCCACGAGGGGAACACAGGGCTCCTTGGGCGTCAGTCTCTCCACACCCGCCCTCCTGTATGATCACGTTGGTTGTTGACTGCACACGGCCGAGGTTGAGTGCGACTGAAACCCCGTCTCGTGTGGCCAGCACCGCAGCTCCCTGCAGGACGGCACCTGCCCGCAGGGGGCCCCTTCCTCCTCAGCTTTGCACTGGGCTCTGCCGCCTGAGTTTGGAGCTGGCTTTGGAGCCTGCAGGGCTCCTCCATCCTTGCCTAGGCTGTGGGTACACCCGCCCCCCGGTGGGGAATGGCAGAGGTGGGCACAGGCCCGGTGTGACTCTCCGAGTGGGCCTGTCCCCAGCCAGCTGAGCTGGGCTTCAGAGCATCCAGGTGCCCGAGCACCCTCAGCCCACAGGTGGCCGTTCTTATCATCAGCCGCGTTTTCAGGCAGGATCGTGAGGCTCCATAAGCTGAAGACTTGCCCCTGGAGGACCCTCCCCAATTACTCTGCCTGCCTCCCTCCCTCCCCACTGCTGCCGGGGACAACCGTGTGCTGGGCTTGACAACAAGTACTCCCCTCGGCTGGTTGCCAAGGAGTTCAGGGAACACATGGCCTTTTGGATGCTCCCCCAACCCCCGACAGCCACAGGTGGATTCAAATCAGAGAATCTCTGCAGCAAGGCTCTTGGAATCTGGGTGACTGAGGGTCAGCCTCCTGCTCAGCAAGGACCTCCTACATCGTCATCATCTTCATCACTACCCCTCCAGCCATCAAGCCTCTCCGGGTACCAGGCACTTACTAAGCGCTTTACAGCGTCTTTTACTCCTCCCCACAATCCCACAGGGAAGCACTCACAGGGAACTGAGCGTGGGAGGTTGTGCAAGTTGCTGCCATCTCGCAGCCAGCAGTGGGGGCGCCTGGGCCCAGCTCCTCGTCCCTGCACTCCTGCACTGCCTCCCTCATGGCTCCATTGCTGGCGATCCAAACACAGCAGCAGCGATGGCTTGGTCCCTTTCCCTGCCCCCAGGCTCTGGGTGCCACCTGCTGCTAATGTGTGAGCCTTCAGTGCCGCTAGGGGGCCAAGGGCCAAGGCTCCAGGCTCTTTGCCTGGGAGGGAGCGGGGTCCAGAGATGCAGAGATCTGGTGGTAGAAGCCCAGGTTCTCCATCCCCTGCCCTGCACACTAAGGGAACGCTGTGGCCTCCGGTGATGCTTGCAGAGAACCATCGTGCCTGGTGACATTTTGGGTTGTGCTTCTGGCAGCTCTGTAAGCCGGCGGGGTGGGTTGCATTGGCCCTGGCCTGCAGTTGAGGAAACTGAGGCCCTAGGGAAAAGTGACTTGCCCAAGGTCCCACTGCTCGACCTGGCGGAGCTGGGACCCTCTTTTCCAGCAGGCCCCCTAAACTCTATGCTCTTTCCCACCCCAGCCAGTCTCCTCTTTGCACAACAGGACCCAAAGGCAGATGGGTCATGTGGGTCATTCTATCACTGTAAGGATGTTGAGTCGCCGGCCTCTGTTGGATTCTCGCAGGGAAAGGAGGCTCACTACTGTGGGAGGTCAAGATTTGGCCACCCTGAAATTGTCTCTTTACCTTGATTGTTTTCTCTCACGGTCATTTGACCTCCCTCACTAACTGCGTAAAGAATTTAACATAGAAGACCTGTTCCAGGAAGGAGTTACTATCTGATGGCTGTAATATAATGTAAAATGGATGTTACAATAGGAAAGGCACCAACAAGCCCATCTTATCAAAAATTCTGTCTCTTCCCGGCCACATTCTCTAGGTGGCCCTGCTAAGAGTTGCCAGACAAACATTTACATTTATAAGGGAAATCTCCATTTGTAAAGGTATCTCCCTCTCTGGGGGAAAGGGCGGATGGCCTTTTATCAGGATGGAAGAAGAAGGCCTTAAATCTATATACCCTTAATAACTGTGATTTCTGTCTCCCTCTCCACCCCCAACATCCTCCTTTGTCTTTAGCTGAAGATTGATATTTAAGATGAGAATCTCTGCCATTGTGTTGAGAAACTCAGTTTCTCTGGCTTCTCCCCTGTATACATGTTATTAAACTTGGTATTATTTTCTCCTGCTCACCTGTCTTTTAATTATTTGGCCAGCCAGAAGAACCTTAAGGGAAAGGGCGGAGGGGGATTCTCCCTCTTCCCCGACACTACTGTAGCTCACTACCTAGGGCAGCCTTGCCTGTATCAGAAGCTCTTTCTGAGCAATGTTTACACTGACCACACCTCTGCCTCCCGAAACTTCTACCCCATCAATGACACAGGGCTGCCTCTGCTTCTTGCGTCCCCAGGGACCAAGTTCATGGCTCTCACTTACCATCCTGGGAGCAGAGCTGGGCACCCATCAGCCTGGGGTCCTCAGGCACAGGTCTAGAAAGAATGGTCTGGAAAAGGCCAGTGAACAGGTTTCTAGACTTGGCAGGTTCCCTTAATATGGGCCGGGTTACAGCGTTGATGATTAATTAGACGTTGCTGTCACGAGTTACATTATCAAGGGAATTTCCTGATGACTTCTCCTGGCTCTAGTAAACCTGCAGCTGGCCAGCCTGAGGAGATGCCCTGGGGAGGATTCAGGGTAGACTTCTCTCTTACTTCTGAGCATTTGCTTTCAAGCCGGCTTTGCATTATAATTGCCTAAGGTGCATTAATGAGTACCTAAGCCCACCTTCCCCCTGAGACTCTGATTTCAGTGGCCTGGGGTGGGGCCCACATCAGTAGTGTGTAAAAGCACTCTGGATAATTCTAATGTGCAGCCAGAGTGGGCTACAGACCCCGGCATACAGAAGGCACTTAATCAATGTTGCTGAAGTGGATTGAATTGAATTAGCTGCATCCTAGGACCTGGGTCTCCGGCAGAGGGAAGGGCTAGGCAGACAGAATGGGAGTGGTGTGGATTTCTCCCCCAGCCCTGCTGGAGCTGGAATTCCACTCTCCAGAATCCACTACAAAATGCAAACAGTCCCACCGGAGGTCACGCCAAAGGTGTGGCTCCCAGTGTGTTAGCGGTGGCAAAGAAGTCAGAGTCGTCCTGCCCCCTCCATTTCCATGGGGAAACGGGGGCTGGTAGAGGGAAGATGGCTTGCCCTAACCTAGTGCTTCTCACATTGCAACGTGCACGTGAATCTCCTGGGATTCTATTAAAATGCAGATGGGTTCCGAAGGTCTGGGATTCTGCTTTTCTAACAAGGTGGACCCCACTCTAGGTGGCAAGGCCCTTGGTTAGTTTGGAGGCTGGGAGCACCCTGGCCCTCCACCTTCAGGCTAAGCCCTTCCCAAGACTCTAGGTCAAGGCCACGATAGTGACTAATCTGAACTTGGCGGAAGGGGTGGACATCCCTCATGTGTGTCTCTGGAGGAGCTGGGAAGAGTGGTGCTGTTGACTGGGGTGGAAGGTTGGGGGTGGGGGTGGGGAGGATGGGGGTTTGGAGCCTCAGGTTCTGCCTCCCATGTTACCTTGCCCTCCCAGGGCCCTGGTGTCCCCATGCGTAAAACAGGAAGCCAGGATGTGCTGGTCTGTGGGTACCTTCCAGCCCCAACATGCTGTGACTTTGGTCTTGACGATGGAGAGGCAACAGCAGCGTGGCCCCAATTGACTTGAGAAGATGTTGCTGCAACCCTGGACCTTCTCTCCCACCCCACGCCCCCTGCCAGGCTCCCTCACGTTCTCTCTAGAAGCAGTCTCCCAAAGGCCAAAGGCAAACTGGTGAGAAGTTAACAGCAATCACAGCGAGTCCAAGGTTGATGGTTCCAGCTGGTCCAGCCTGAGACGAGGGGCCCCAGAGATCCCTCCTTCCCCCCATCCCCTGCCCTGGCTCCACCTTTATTGCTGGCTGCTTGGAGTGGTGCCCAGAGGGCTGGAGCCAAGAGCACCTGTCGATAAACCACATTCCTATAAAAGAGGTGATTACAGAATCTTATCAGGGAAATGCAGGCATGAGCCTCAGCCTGTGTGGAAAATTATTGGACAAGCTGTAGACAGCAGGCTGCCCACTACCAGCAGGCTGAGGTGGGGGGGTCCCATCTTCAGGACCTCAGTGGGGTGGGCTTCTGAGGAACTGAAATCCTGCTTCAGGCATGACATCTAGGGGGCCGGGCTGCCCAGGCAGGCCCCCGTCACACACTTTATTTATTTATTTATGTAACATGCACTCCTGTTCTAAGTCCAGTACTCTATTAACTTGCTAATCCTCATGGCAACTTCTCAAAAAGATTCTGTTTATTGTACAGGGGTCCCCCCTTATCCACAGGGGATACATTCCATGACCCCCCGTGGATGCCTGAAACCGCAGATAGTACTGAACCCTATATATACTGTGTTTTTTCCTATACGTACGTACCTATGATAAAGTTCAATTTATAAATTAGGCACAGAAAGAGATTAACAACAATAACTAGTAATAAAATAGAACAATTATAACAATATACAGTAAAAGTTATCATCGGTCTTAGCAACCTCAGCATATGATTCTTTTTCTTTCTTTATTAAGTTGAAAACTTTCACCTTTTCAGTTAAAGGAAGCACCTTATGGCTTCTCTTTGGCATATCCAAATTTCCAGCATCACTACTGTTGTGCTTTTTTTCTTTTTTTGTGGTGAGGAAGATTGGCCCTGAGCTAACATTCTCTTGCCAATCTTCCTCTTTTTTTTTTTTTTTTTTTTGTGAGGAGATCAGCCCTGCGCTAACATCCGCCAATCCTCCTCCTTTTTTGCTGAGGAAGACTGGCCCTGGGCTAACATCGGTGCCCATCTTCCTCCACTTTATATGGGACGCCGCCACAGCATGGCTTACCAAGCAGTGCGTCGGTGCACGCCCGGGATCCGAACCAGCGAACCCCGGGCCGCCGCAGCGGAGCGCGCGCACTTAACCGCTTGCGCCACCGGGCCGGCCCCGCCAATCTTCCTCTTTTTGCTTGAGGAAGATTGTTGCTGAGCTAACATCTCTGTTACTGAGCTAACATCTGTGCCCATCTTCCTCTATTTTGTGTGTGGGATGCCACCACAGCATGGCTTGGTGAGTGGCGTGTAGGTCCACGTCCGGGATCCAAACCCGCAAACCCCAGGCCGCCAAAGTGGAGCATGTGAAGTTAATCACTATGCCACTGGGCCGGCCCTCTTGTGCTTTTAAAATGAGGGTCGCTTGAACATAAGCACTGCCATACCACGACAGTCGGTCTGATAACGGAGATGCAACTAAGTGACTAAGGGGCGGGTAGCAGATACAGCATGGATATGTTGGACAAAGGGATGATTCACGTCCCAGGTAGGATGGAGCAGGATGGCGAGAGAATTCATCATGCTACTCAGAACAGCAAGCAATTTAAAACTTAAGAATTGTTTATTTCTAGAATTTCCCATTTAATATTTTCGGACTGCAGTTGACTGTGGGTCACTGAAACCATGGAAAGTGAATAAGGGGTGGATAAGGGGGGATGACTGTAATCATTCCCATTTTACAAATGGGGAAACTGAGGCACAAAGAGGTGAAGCAACTTGTTCACAATCACACAGCAGTAAGTGACAGGCCAGGACTCGGCCCAGGCAGTCTGGCCTGAGAGCCCGTGCCTTAACCGCTGCGCTGTGCCCCTCCAAGCCTCCTCACTCAGGCCACGTTGCACCCTTCTGAGCTTCTAGTTGTGATTAACGTCATCCCCACTCGACTGGGCTGACGCTAGCAGGAGCTTTACGGATAGTTGCTGACTGGTTGCCTGAGTGTGAGGTGGAGGCTGCCCCAGGATGGCGACTGCACCCTTCCCTCGCCTCCAGGCCACCAGTACAGCTAGGCTATTGTCAATGTGCCTTCCAGGAAGGCAGTGACTGGCCCTTAGAGAGGAGGACAGCCTCCAGACAGTGATTGTGGCGGCCCCTGCTGGCTGTGGTCAGTACTGCAGGACATGCTGAGGCCTTGTGAGCCCTCAAACCTGGGAGGGGTGCCCCAGCCGGGAGGTCAGAGGGGCTGAGACTTCTCAGGCCTCTGCACCTCCTCCACCCAACCCCCAGCCCCCCAAAGTCCCCCCCTCCCCAGGGTCGCCGCACTGGCAGTCAACCCTCAGCTTGCCCAGGGTCCCATCCTTACAAGGGTCCTTCACACAGGCCAGCTCCTAAGATGCCTGAAGTGCTCTGAGAGCTACTAGACAGCGATTTCAGTCCCCGCCCTACAGCTGAGGGCTTGCCCAGAGTTCCTGCCAGCCTGCAGCCAAGCCAAAGCAGGAAGCCAGTGGGACCCAGGACAATCTGGGACAGTGCTAAGCAGCCCAGCCCCTTGTTTCTTCTGCCATCGGGGCCCTGGGACTCCTACCGTATTATACTTGCCGGTGCTCAACTGTTCCCCACTGGGCCAAAATCTCAGAGGGCAGCGGGCTGCCGTGCCTGGAAACCAGCCCCTAGAACAATCAGGGCCATGCACACAGTAGGTGGCCAGTAAGGATTTGTCAGTGCCAAACAGTGCAGTGTGGCGGTTTCTATAAAAATTGCCCACCTGCCTACCTAATAACCCAACGATTCCTGTCCTCTGTGAAAACCCAGCGGATTGAGGTGTGTATGTCCACAAGTGTTCAGAGAAGCCTTATTCATGACAGCCCCTGACTAGAAAACCCCAGGGTCCCCTGGGCTGGATGCTCTGATGCACCGCTCAGATCCCACTTCAGGGATGAAGGACTCGTCCCCCCGGGGGCTGGAGCGCTACCCTCAAGTGGTCAGTCAGCTGAGGGTTTTGTCGCAATTGCACTGCAGTCCGGCTCTCCCTCCGTCCAGTCCTGTTTCCACGGGGGTTGATCCCAAGAACGCTCCCTAATTAGCCCCGTCAGTTATCTCTGTCTCAGGGGCTGCTCCCCGGGGAACCCCACCTCCCACAGCCATCAACAGGAGAATGGGAAGATAGGCTGCCACGTAGTCACACCATGGGATACCCGTGGCAATAAAAACGGACAAATTACTGTTATCCCCAACAACGTGATCCGACCTCACCGCTGTGGTGTTGATCTAAGAGAAGATCCAAACAGCACCCACCACAGCTTCCCTTTATGTGAAGTTCAGAAACAGGCTAATCTAACCTGGGGTGTGGAAGTCAAGATAGTGCTCCCCTTTGAGAGGTGATGACTGGGAAGGGGCACAAGGGAGCCTCTGGGGTGCTGGGAATGTTCTCCAGCGTGATCGGGTGGTGTGTATACAGACGGAAAAATCCATCCAGCAGGACCCTCAAACTGCGTGTCAATTGCAGCTTGATTATATATTGGCTAAATTCCCTTCCAGCCCTAAAACGGTGATTCTGAGCGAGCTGATGAATGATGGAGCATCCACACGCCCTCAGAAAACCTGCCACGGAAGCCAGAAGGCTTGGCTAGCACTGCCGCCTGGTGGAGAGAAATGGAATTGACTGTGAGTCTGACATCCTGGAAGGACGTCGTAGGGGGCCACAAAGGCTCCCACCTACGTCCTGAGCACTCGCTTGCTGCCCATGAGCCCCCTAATAACTCTGGGGATCCACCAAACCCTCTGGGTCAATAGCTGGACCCCCACCCTGGGCCTTGCGGGGCGGAGGGCAGGAGAGGGAGACCAGGGTATGTCAGCAAAGTAGCCAGCCCCTAGTTAGGCCTGTGCTGTTATTTCCACCCTGATGCCCCATCCAGATGTTCCTGGGCCCTGATTCTGCGACTTGCCTCCACCGCCTTGAGTCCCCTGGCTCCTGCCCCACCAGCACCAGAGCACCCTCCTCAGTGTGAATGTGGAGCCTGCCAGAGAGGGGAGCTGGGGGAGGGAGGCAATGCTGGCGGCCGATGTGGCTGCTCAGAGAGGAGGGGAGGGGTGGGGGAGAGGCACGCCCCCTCCTCTTTTGCTTCCTTTTCCTTCTCCCTGTGCTCCCCTCATCCCACACACATCTGTCAGGGTATCTGTCCTGGGAAGACTGTGGCACCTGCCCTGGCTGTCTGTGTGTGTGTTCAACAGAAATTTATTGAGTGCCTACTGTGTGCCAAGCACTGTCCAATTTCTGGATAACCAGCGATTGAAGAAAATCTAATCCTTGTCCCCAGTCAATCAACCATGCCCTCGTACTTAGGTAAGTGCTACAAGAGGGCCAAGCTGAGGGCTGGGAAGACCGTGGGTGCAGTAGGGAGTTGTTACACCTAGGGACTAGGTGAAGGTTTTGTGGAGCAACAGATATTAAAATTGATCCCTGAAAGATAATTAGGCTTTCACAAAAAGAAAGGAAAGAAAGGCAGTCCAGGGAGAAGGAACCACATATGCAAAGGCACAGAAATGTAATTTTGTATAGTGCTGTCTGGTTCTATCAGTTAAGATTAGGATTGCTTGCATATAACAGAATATCCAAAAGAATAGTGGCTGAAACAAGAGATGTTCATTTCTTTTTCACAGGAAATAAGTTGAAAGTAGGCAGTCCAGGCCATAGGGAACTCAGGTTTCTCTACTCTTCGGCTCTATCATTCTAACACTGGTCTCCACCCTCAAAGTCACTTTATGGACCAAAAGGGCTGCTGGAGCTCCAGCCAGCACATCAGCATTCCAGACAGCAGGAAGGAGAAAGACCCAAGAGGCGTTCCTCTCAGCTAAGTCAGCTCCCTGTTAAGCTGACTTATTGGAGGGCCTTGATTGACATCTCGTTGACCAGAATTTGTCATGTGGCCACAACTAGCTGCAAGGGAAGCTGAGAAATGTAGTCTTTATTGGAGGAACAGCTAAAACTTGGGTTTCTAATATTAAGAAGGAAGGAGAAAATGGGCAGCTAGCACTGTCTAGCCCAGTGGTAGAGTGGAGCAGTGGTCCTTCAGCGTGTGGGGAGAGGTGACAGCAAGGAACTAGATCACAAAGGCCACGCTAAGGAGGGTTTGGACTTTATTCTGTAGAAAATAGGGAATTGTTGAAGGATTCTGAGCAGGAGCCAAGGGTCAAGGGGCCTGGAGCAATCTGCTTTAGGGAGAGATGCGTCAGGCAGAACAGCAGAGGGCTGAGTGCAGGTGAGGAGAGCTGTTAGTGAGTGGTGATGGGGCAGCCAGGAGGAGGTGATGCAGGATTGAACAGGGCACACTAGGAGAGCCAAAGCTAAGCCCCGGCGACAGTAGGAGGTGATGCCAGGTAGCAGGGGAGGGACGCAGACCTGCTGAGAGCGAGTCTGGGAGGAATACACTGACTCGGGATATTTGAGTCTGAGGCAGCTGCAAGTCAGCAAGTCAGATGGCTCATGGGCACCTGAGAACCCACACGGAAGCTTAGGCCATGGACAGGGCTGGGGTTACAGATCTGGGAGTGGTCAGTCACGGTGGTGGATGCTCAGCCCGGCAGGGGCAGCCCGTTGTTGAGCTGGAGGAATCTGATGGACCCTCTAGAGTCACCAGGGAAGGAGGTCGATGGAGTGGGTAAGTGCACAAACTTTGGTGCTGGACAGAGCTGGGTTCGAATCCTGCCTTTGCCACTTAGCAGCCATAAACCCCTGGGCCAGCAGATTGCCCTTTCTAAGCCTTGGCTTTCTCGTCTGCAAAGCGGGAATGAAGAGGCCACCGTGAGGGCCGATAGGAGGCTGAATGGCTGAGTGTTTAGCACAGGGAACTGCACTCATCAGTAAATACCAGCTCTTACCATTAAGGGGGCAGCCCTCCCCTTACTGGAGGGGACATCACTGCCTTTCTTAGGGCCCTGGGTGAGCCCTCAGTCTTCCCGCTGGAGGATGGGGCCCCTGGAGCCCTGGTGGGCCTGCAGGGGAGTGAATCATGTGCACTGAGGACCTCTGACCCAGCATGGCCAGGGCAGCCCCCCGGCTCAGCCATGTCTCCCAGACAGGGGCATCGGCAGCCCACGCCGGAGGACTGGGAGGGGAGCCATGCGTTTGTCAGGAGGCAGCCCAGCAGGAGGGTGAGGGCCAGCGCAGCTCCGCAGAGATGACTCCAGGGACACTCAGCCCTGTTTGGGAAACTAAGAAAGACAACAATTGCTGGGGCAGAGGGAGGGGGTCTAGCCGGCCATCATGAGCAGAGCAGTGGCCTGCATACGTCTACACGAGCCCAGCCATGGGGCAGGGGCAATGTCCAACCAGAAGAAAAGGCCGGGCTTGGAGTCTGGGAAGACAATAGCTCCACCTCAGCCCAGAAACCCAGCTCAACTCCTTTGCATCCAGAAGGCCAGTCTAGCCCTTATCCCCATAATGATTCCAGACAGAATTTTGGGGAAAACAACATGTCAGGGACAAGCATAGGAATCGGGCCCTCAAAAGACACTTGGTGAGAGACATCAGAGACATGGGCGGGGCCAGGAGTGTAGCATCACAGAAGCTAAGGACGGGCCAAGAGGGAGGCAGCCCAACCACACTAGACCCAGGCGTCGGGTGAGATGAGGACTGGGAAAAGGCCCCTGGGGTGGCCAGGAGGAGTCAGCGAGTGGCGAGACGGTGCCACAGGAGGGGCAGAGGGCGAGCCAGGGGCAGCTGCTGGAGAGGTGAATGTGTGTTAGCGACTGGATCTGAGGCTGTGAGGGCAGCTGCAAGCGACAGAGGCTCAAAATGGCTCAAGATAGAGGTTCACTTCCTTCACAGTACAAGTCTGGTGGGTGGGGGGCCCTGCTCTGCAGAGTCATCACGGGCCAAGCTGCTTCTAACCTTTGCTTATCCTCACTGGGTACTGCCCCTCTCCACGTGGCCCACAGTGTTTGCCCCACAGCCACAGTCCAGCGAGCAGGAGGAGCGGGCCAAGGCAGGGCATGGCATGCCCCATCCCTTGAAGGGCCCAGCCGGGAAGCTTCCCACTGGCCAAAGCTTCGTCATGTGGTCACACCCAGCCACAAGGACTAGGAAACGTAGCCTTTATTCTGGACAGTCCTGTGCCCAGCCTGAAATTGGGGCACGGATATCGGAGAGGAAGAAGCAGCCGTAGGATACAGGGAGTTGGGGGGTGGCAGCCAGAGGGGCTCGGGGTGAAGGAAGGAAGGCCTTGAGCATGAGAAGGTCGGCATGCACGTGTGCAGGGCCTCACATGTGCACACGGCGTGCACGCCACCCGGGCGCCGAGCCCGTGCGTACTCCACTGTGAGGGCGTGGTCGGGGGAGGAGGGGAGCTCCTGTTGCTGAGAACTAGCTCTGCTGGCCAGGAAGACAGATCACCCACCTCTCCCCAGAATTTTTCAAGATTCCCTGCAGGTCCTTCTGGCCCCTCACCAAAGCCAAAATAGCCCAGAAAATAAGAACATATCTTCCGCTCCTTGGAGCTTTTGCCCATTGTCAATGCTCATTTTGGCCGTTGTCATTGTGTCCAGTGCTGGGGCCAACGGCACAGTCCCCGGGCAAGGAGTGACCTCCCCCTGGGCCCCTTGATGCTCCCTCCCCCCATGGCAGAGCTGGGACTCCAAATGTCCATCGCCAGAGCGGGCTCCAGCCCATTCCATCTGTCTCGAGGGCCTTGAATTCTGTCTCCGTGGGCCTAAGTTGTTCTGAGGGCTGATTCCGCCGGGGGTCTTTCAGCTGCTAAATGCAGGCGTGTGCTTTGGAAACCACATGTGTGTGCACCAACAGTTTGCCCTGTGCACTTCATCCTCTCCGTTTGTGAGTGGACACGTTTCTGTCCCTGGCGTGTGCCCTCACTGGGGACTTCATTAACTCACTGATTCCTTCAGTGGGACGGTCGGCAAATACTCGCTGGGGCCCAGGATGTGCAGCCCTGAGCTAAGCACCGCGGAACAGCTTAGCGTGGTTGGCAGTGCAGAGTCGGGTCTCTGCCACCCACTGACTGTGCCCTGGGTATGTTACACGTGGGGAAACTGAGGCTCAAGGTTGAGTAACTAGTGTAGGTTAAGCCAGGACTGATTCCAAAGTTCTCCACCCTGTCACTAATTCTAAGATAAAGATAATCAGGATGGCGTTGCAGACGGAGTGTGTGTCTGTGGGAGTCACTCTGAGAGTGGGGCCCCCGTGTGAGCTCCTCCAGTCCTCTCGCCTAGAGGGGTGTGCTGTTCTTAGAGCTGAAGGAAAAAGCTGGAGCCCTCTTTTAGGTCCAGAGGGAAACCCACTGCCTCCCCTTAGAGGCTCCAGGGACTCCGGGGTGGGGAGGTCAGCTAAGGCCCCCACATTTCTCCCAGCTCCTCCTTGACCCATTTCTTCCTTCGGCTGAATTCCCCCACCCCTCTGTCCTTTCCTGTGGGTATTTTCTTCCCTGCATCCCAACACACCCCAGATAGGCTTTTTTTCTCTGATTTTACTGAGGTGCCACTGACACAGGCATTTGTGAGCAGCAGCTTTGACTCCAGGAGCAGGGTCATGCTGCCTGAGGGGGTAGGGGGTTTACAGTGCAGCTCAGCACAGAGAACAAGCAAAATCAAAGCTCAAACAACCACTATTTTCAAGGTCCTGGGATGTTGCTGCCCCCAGGATTCCTCACTGCTCATTCTTTATAAGCCGTGGACGTCCTTCACCCCCCTAAGGCTCTGTATCCTTCCCTGTCTCGGAGCCAGCTCCATCTCCTCATGCTGCAATCCCTGTTTATTGCTTTAAATTTTTTATTTATTTTTATTTTTATTTTTTCCCCCAAAGCCCCAGTAGATAGTTGTATGTCATAGTTGCACATCCTCCTAGTTGCTGTATGTGGGACGCAGCCTCATCGTGGCCGGAGAAGCGGTGCATTGGTGCGCGCCCGGGATCCGAACCCCAGGCCGCCAGCAGCGGAGCACGCACACTTAACCGCTAAGCCACGGGACCGGCCCCCCTGTTTATTTCTCACACAGCGATGTTCAGCAGCCCCCTGAACCAATGCTATCCCCAGGCTGAAGACTGCAGGCCCCCAAAACTCCCCAAAGTGCTCTGCTAAAGATCAAGACCACTGCTCTCAGACTCTGGCAACATCATGGGCTGAACCAACACTGACACCCCTCCACCTGCAAACACTGAGAAATTCAGAATAAAATATCACTGAAAGATGTTAGAACCACAATGGAACTTGAAAAAGGGTGGGGAAACACCTCTCTCTGTCCGCTGTACAGAGAGAACTTGGAGTCAGAGTTGAGCTTTGACCCTGGATATGGGCCCTAACGACAGGTGCTGAAGAGTCAACACCCACCCAGGGTCAAGAGGTGTGGCCCTTGTGTGTGGTGGTGGGTGGTAATTAGTCTTTGGGTGGTGAACACAATGTGATCTACACAGAAATCGAAATATAATGATGTACACCTGAAATTTATATAATGTTATAAACCAATGTTATCTCAATAAAAAATAAAAAAAGCAAGACACACACACACGAAAAGAGGTGTAGCCATAAGCAGAAGTGGAGCTGAGACCCCTGTATAAGCTAGAACCCTAGAAGGGCAGCCCTAGAAGGGCTGTCCATCAGGAACCTAGGGAACTGACAGGGAGTCTTGGCTTGGCTTATGGCTCTGGAGGGGACAAAAGATTCTGGGGAAAAATCAAAACTTAAAACCTGAACTATTCATGGAGGTGGCATCCAAATTTCTGCTATCCATGGGGTGAAGAATGCCCAAGCTGAAAAATTAACACAAGAATGTTCCCCTGATGAGCCCTTGGAGCAGTTGGCATAAAAAAATACAAAACAGATCTCTGAGGCCATTTTCACAACCCAGGACACACAGGACTCCCACAGAACAAAACCACCTCGCTGAAGATGAACTCACAAACACCAGTTAAGTCACATGAAGAAGCCATCTACCGTGAATTAGAGTCAGCCAGTGCAACAAACAGGAAAATCACCATCTCCAAGAACTTAGGATAATAAGACAAGCTGAAAGAGATATGAAATTAGCATGTTAAAATAATTAAAAATATAGAAGGAGGAATAAAAATGATAGTGAAAGAAGAGGATACTGTGAAAAAGACTTGAAAAGGATGAAACAGATTTGAAAAGGAACCAAGGAAATGAAAATATAGACATTGAATTTGTAAACATAATGGACAGGCAAGCCAGCAGATTAGGCAACTGAACTGACTGGAAGACAGATCTGAGAAAATTAACCAGAATGCAGCACTCTGAGGCCAGCCCTGACGGCCTAGTGGTTAAAGCTCAGCACGCTCCACTTCGGCAGCCTGGTTTCGGTTCCCAGGTGCAGAACCACACCACTTGTCTGTCAGTAGCCATGCTGTAACAGCAGCTCACATAGAAGAACTAGAAGGACTTACAACTAGAATATACAACTACGTACTGGGGCTTTGGGGAAGGAAAAAAAAAAAAAGAGGAAGATTAGCAACAGATGTTAGTACAGGGTGAATCTTTCAAAAAAAAAAGGAGTTTGCAAACATTAACATTTAAAAAAAAAGAATGCAGCACTCTGGCAAAGGGCTAGAACATTTGAAAGAAAGATTAAGAGACATGGATAATAAAATGATATGGTCCAATATACAACTAATAGGAGTTCCAGAAGAAAAAATCAGAATGAATGGGAGAGAGACAATATTTGCAATATTCAAAGAAATAATGGATGAAAATTTTCTAGAATGCAAAAAAGGCATGAATCTTCACACTGATTCAGGGCAGGATAAACAAAAGTAAATCCACATATAGAAACTGCAGAACATCAAAGATAATCTTAACAGCAATCAGAGAAAAACATGGCTTACTTAAAAAAGAGCAATAATTAGATTGTTGGAGATGACTTATCCCCAAAAATAGAGGCCATATGACAACAAGAATAAATATCCTCAAAGTTCTGACAGAAAATAACCATCAACTTCAAATCCTACCTCCATGAAAATTATTATTGAGTAAGAATGAAAAAAGAAGACATTTGCAGACAAAAATATGATTTATCACCCAAGTTCCTCACTGAAAGAACTATGATAGGATGTATATTAGTAAGGAGGAAACAACCCATAGGAAATATGTGCAGTAGCGAGTGTCCTAGTTACCTTTGGGACACAGCAAGGATGGCTTGTCTTTGCTTTATGATGTTCCGGGGCCTCAGCTTGACAGTCTTAGATGGCTGGGGATGACTCACATGGCTTAGGACTGGAAGCATCTGGAGGCTTCTGCACTCATATGCCTGTTATCTGAGCTGGGATGACTTCAAGACTGTGCTTAGTGGAGACTGTTGACTGTAGCATCTACAAATGGTCTCTCCATGGGAGTGTCTAGAGAGTGAGTGTTCCCAGAGACCAGGCAGAAGATGCACGGCCTTTTCTGACCTAGCCTCAGACATCACAGAGTGTCACTTCCACCACATTCTATTCATCAAGACAAGTGACTAAGGTCATCCCAAATTCAAAGGGAGAATTAGGCTTCACTTCTTGATGGGAGAGTGTCAAGGTTACACTGCAGAAGAGTATGTGGGGTGAGAGATGTGGTTGCCTCCATCTTTGGAAAATACAGTCTGCCACAATGAACAAAGAAATTTAGCCATGTATAAATCTACATAGTCATTGATTTATACCACCACGGCAAGGCTGGCCTCATGGCCTGGTGGTTAGGTTCGGCGTGGTCTGCTTTGGCAGCCCGGGTTCGTGGGTTCGGATCCTGGGCAAGGACATACACCACTCATCAAGCCATGCTGTGGCAGCATCACACATACAAAAGAGAGGAAGATGGGCACAGATGTTAGCTCAATGCCAATATTCCTCACCAAAAAAAAAAAAGAGAGAAAGATGGAAATAAAATATAGATAACAATACATGGAAAACGGGAGTTGGGTAACTGGAGTTGAAGCTTTTAAGATCCTTGGCATTGTTTGGGAGGAGCATAAAGATATTGATTAATTTTATCTCCTATTAAGTCAAATATACATGTCGAGATATAAGTTAACCACTAAAAGAATAAAAATACAATGTGTAATATTCAAACTAGTATAGGGAAAGGAGGTGAGAATAAAGAAAATTTGATCTAATAGAAGGTAGCAAAAGGAAAAAAGAAGCAAAGCAAGAACATGGTAAATATAAGAGAAATAAAATAGCAAATTAAATCCAAATATATCAATAATAACAATAAATGTAGATAGACTAAATTTGCCCCTAAATAACAGAGATTCTCAGATTACAGTTTTAAAACTCTAGCTATATGCTGTTTATAAGAGATATACCTAAAACATAATGACACAGAAATATTGGAAGTATTTCTACGCTAAGCAGATACTAATCAAAAGAAAGATGGTGTAGCAATATTAATACTAGGCAAAATAGACTTTAAGGCAAAAGTCATTACTAGGGAAAAAGGAGACACTATATAATGATAAAAGGAATAATTCACCAATAGGATAAAACAATCTTGAACCTGACTGTACCTAATGACTTTAAAATACATACAGCAAATATTTACAGAATTATAAGGAAAAACTGGCACAGCCACAATCTTAGTGGGAGATTTTAAACAAAGAGTTATCAACTCTAGGCCTCCCTTGCCAGAACCACAGAAGTTTTAAGATTGCAATGTTTCCTTTAACATAATATAATTCTGGACATAATTCCTTCACCCACCAGTACGTGTAAACTGAAGGAGGCAGTACAGAAGTTCACCGTCACACTGGGAGAATAACTGCACACTTATTAGGCAGCAGAAATGTGCATAGCCAGATGTTTTTATTAAAAGTCTTTTTTTTCTTGACACAAATGTGTGAGCCCAAGGGGCGGCCACTGTCCTAGATGCATTTCCTTTAAACCTGCAGGAGCTGTGGTACTTTACATCGAGGGCAGCTGTGCTCCTTAAGACACTGGGTTGCAGTAATCTGAGTTTCTGTAAATTAAATAATATCCCCCAAGACTCTCACAGAAGCTTGGATGTGTACTGCGTGTTTGCATATGATAAATTAGCTACGAAAAGTGCTTTAAAAAAGTTTAAATGGTATATCATCCAACCTCTGGTTTACAGATAACGAAACAGACCAAAAGAGAGTGAGTTTTCTAGAGCCCGTGTGAGGACTGAGGGACACCAGCTCCCGCCCTCCGACTCCATTTGGAATTGTGTTGAGCTTCATATAACAGAAACCCAGTGACAGTGGCTTAACCAGACAGGGTTTATTTCAAAGGACAAGAAGGACTGGAGGGGGAGGTCCAGGCTGATGCAGCTGCTCAAGGAAATCATCAAGGATCCAACATCCTTTCAGCCTCCCGTTCTGCTTCCTCGCCAAGTAGCTTTCTTCCTCATGGTTTCAAGATAACTGCTTCACCTCAGCCTCTCTCCACCTTCCAAGCAGCAAGAAAAAGGAAGTGACAAAGAGGAAGGGGCGGGACCTATATCAGGAAAGTTAAACTGTCCCAGAAGTCTCCTGCTGACTTCTCCTCACATCTCATTGGCCAGCACTAGGTCTCAAGGCTACCCCTAGCTACAAGGGATGCTGGGAAATTTCTTTTTTTTTGGCTAACTCCATCAAAATCCAGATTCTGCCACATAACTCCATTAACAACAAATTAACCTACATTTATTAATTGCCTACCATTTTTAGGAACTAGACTCAAGTCCTTACCTCTAGATACTTCCAGATTAGGGATTTTTTCCCCCTCATATTGCCCTCACTGCATTATATCATAGTTATTCACAACTTTCTCCAGTAACAAAATTATCAGCTTTTTGAAATCAGGGACTATTGTGGGAAGGATGAAAATGAGAGAGTGTAGGAAAGTGCTTGTGAAGTTTTCTATGCCATACATTTCCAAAGTGGTGTTTTTATTTAGCAATAGCAAGAATACTTTTTGCACCATTTCTCCCTCTCCTCAGAGTGGCACTATCTTTGCACACAGTCTGTGCTCGGCACGTGTGTCTTCTCTTGTTCAATACACCATATGTGCATCCCCCCACCCTCCCCCCCAGTTTCTCCTGAGTGTGCAGGAGCTCAGGCTCCATGGTGAGCCTCTAGTGCCAGGGGGTGCCCCCTTGAGGTGGAGAAAAGCAAGTGTAAGGGGAGTGGGTCCCCCCGGCCAGCACTTCCTCATGCCCACTGCAGGCCCTGTACCAGCCTGGCAGGCCTCCATATGAAGGCTGGGGGCCCGGAGTGGCTTGTGAAGACAGAGAGAGAGAAACGGAGAGGCTAGGAGAGACTGATCTGAAGAGGGACTGAGGAGAGACTGAAAACAGATGAGGACTAGAGAAAGCCTTTGTCCCTCAGCCCAGAAACCAAAGCCAATGGTGCTCTGCCCTGGTCTGTAAGGCCCTGCCTACCCCTGGGCCGGATGCAACTCTGCCCAGCTCTGAGAAGATGGCAGGATGCAGGTTGGAAGCCTAGTGACCCACAAGAGGCTGATTCTTCACACATTAACCTCACGCTGTCTTCACATCACTACCAAGAGGTAAGTATTCCCACTTTACAGATAAGGAGAGCGAGACCCAGAGGCTAAGGGGCATGCCCAAGGCCACCCAGGAAGAGGCAGGGCTGGGAGTTGATGCGGCTCTAAGCCATTCTCTTCCACTGAAGATGGGTACTGTACCTCCGACCCATGGCATCAGCAGCCCCCTCCGCCTCAGCCCTGAGGGGGCAAGTGGCTGAAGCAGAGAGGATAAGACCAGAGGGCAGTGGGCCCTGCAGGGTGGGGTGCCTAGTGGTCACTCTCCCCATCTGTGGCTGCCTCCTCCCCCTCCACAGTTGACAGGAGCAGTTCCATGGAGCTTGGGTTCCCCACTTTAGGCAGCCCCCTTAACTCCTCAATCTGGGACCAGTCAGAAAAAGCTTCCCAGAATGCACCAGGCCAAGACTGAGACCCAAACTGATCTCCTCCTCTCCCGATCCCCCTACACTTGCTGGGAATCCAGAACCTGTCAGCTTTCTCCCCAGACCAGGATGCCCTTCACTGCCAGGCCTTCCTGCCTTCTCAGCGGCCGGCCGAGCCTCCCCCTTCCCTGTCTCTTTCCTGGCTGGCCCTCTGGCATGGTGGTGGGTCCTGGGCTGTGTGCACGGAGGATGGGATGGGGTGGGGGTGGGATGGAACACCGGGAAGGCTGAGCCCCAGCCCTGCCTTTATCTGCTGACCCTTTCCCAGAGGAGGCACAACAAACTCAAATAAAGAGAGCAGTCAGGCTCCGGGCCAAGAGTCCTCCGTTCGTTGCAGGCAGCCCCGACCGCACTGGCTTTTATGAGAAAGCAGCAAATCATAAGAAAACCATCTCCTTGGGAGAACTTAATTGGGACAGAAACTGCAGATTGATGCCAATTCTAGCCAATCTCCATGTCTGCATGTACAGAATGTGCAGTGGCATCCAAACCGTAATCCTAAGTCCCTGCAAAAAGCCTCAGTCGACTCTGCATCTCCTTGACCAGCGAATCACAATACAACCACAGTACAGCGGCTCCTTTTCTAGAGAACACGCGCTCCTCTTTCTAGTGCCTTTCACAAACTAGCGAGGGATCGCTCTGCGAGCTTTACAGATAAGGAAACTGAGGTTACTGAGGTTAGGTAACTTGACCAAGGTCACATATTTAGAAAGTGGTGGAACTTTTCAAAATACTAAGTTGGGGAAATGCTCATCATTTGTAGAAAAATTTTCAACAAGGCCTAAGAACACAGGTTTCCAGTTAACCCTCAGTTACCCAGAAAAGTCACTTCCCCAGAAGGCCCCTGCACATGCTTGCATGTGTGTGCCTGCACCTACTCGAGTATTCTGATCAACAGAGCTCTTGATAAACAGGCCAGACCACAGGGAAAAAACTGTACAGAAACCAGCAACTGCATTCTCTGAATTCAGGCATGTGCTTGGAGATCCCCAGGTAAAAGGTGGCAAAACATACCTCATTCAAAGTAACTGCCAGGGAAGGCGTACTGAAGCATCTACCACCATTAGGGGCACACACATCCATTTAGGTCCCCTCTCCACCCCCTTGCTCTCACGAGCTGCTGACCCAGGGTTGACAGGCCACCTCCCTATGCTCACTGCAATGCCGAAGGAAAAGCACGAGACTGGCAGGCACAAGACAGCGCTCAGCCACCAATCTGCAGTGTCGCCTTGAGCAGGTCACTTTCCCTCTCTGGAGCTTAGTTTTCCCATCTGGAAAATCAGGAGTCAGCAAACTTTTTATGTAAAAGGCCAGATAGTGAATATTTCGGGCTTAAGTTCTCAGTCAAATATTCTTTGCTTTTTTTTTTTTTTACAACCCTTTAAAAATGTAAAGCCCTATAAAAATGGAACCAGGCCAGAGAAGCCTCCAGAATGTGCCAGAATAAGGCAGAACCACCTCTGCTCCCTGTCCAAACTCCCAGTTCTCATTCAGGCCCTTAAAACAGAAATGCTCTCAGCTTTCTCCCGGGACCAGGGGCTCTCTTCACCCCTGAGGATTAATGGTCACTCCCCTGCTCTAAACCACTTACTATAATATTGACATACTTCAGTATCAGTCTTAGCTGCTGCTGCAAGTCCCATGCCACAGGGCCGCCTTGGTGCCTTCTCCCTCCCCAGACTTCCCCACAATATGACAACTACGGGAGATAATGCTAGATGTTCTGATAAGTCAGTGGCCACGCTGACCCAGCCCTGCCACCTCCTCCCCCCCCCCCCACTAGCACTGCCCTGTACGAGGTGTGTCTGTGTGGAGGCATATGTGTCCTCCTCACATACTCAGCTGACCCTGCATGCCCCTGACCTCGGCCATGTCCTGTGTTTGTCCTTATATGTGGTGTGCACCAGCCAGGCCCTCTATGCCATAGCCTCCTCGCTGTCTATAGGACTCTTCTGCATGAAAGCAGCTGTGTGGCTGGCCCTGCCTGGGAGCTCACGATGGTCCTGCTTACAGGGCGAATTTTGTGCTGAGTTGGCGAGCTGGGCCAAGACGGCGGTGCAGCTGGCCCAGGCCAGGTGTTCTGGGTGGCCCAGGAAGATGAACCATCAGCATATCCTTTCCACACCTGTCCTGAGGTCAGAACGAACTTGAGTCCAGCAGGGTCCCTGAGCCAGAGAATTTCTGTGACTGCAAAGGCTGGGCTGCTGAGTCAGGGTCTGGAGGGGTCAGAATCCACACAGGTGGCAGGCTGGACAAGCTGATGAGGGGAGACCCCTGGGCCCCACCTGGCCCACTGTACCCTGGCAGTCCAGCCTGAAAAAAAAATGATTAGCTACTATACATAGATCAGTGTTTCTCTGGATTAATGTCAGTTCAAAAACACCTTGTTAATTTGGGCCACACTGTGTCCACTAGGATGCCGGCCAGAGGTAAGCGGCCTGCAAGTGAAATTGCTGCTGGAGGGCTGGTGTCAGGGATGTTGAACCTACTTAAGTGGTTCTTTTCAAGTTGGTTTCCAGCTGGTTTCTGTGATGGGAAGCCAGGCCGGTTCTAAGCGGGGGTAGAGACCTCCAGGAGTGTCAATATGAGACTTCCGGAAAATTTTCTGAAAAGCTTCACACCTCTACCACCAGGAGGGTACACAGATATTTGCAAGGTGGTGGAGTGGGGACACTAGGGGGAACAGAGGCTGCAAATGCACAGAGGCATGAAGGACCTGTCGAATAGCCTGAGAGGGGTGGGTGCAGGGCCATCCCTACTGGGCAGGTAGAGGGAGGCCTCATTCATCACTGCCGCAGAGCCCCAATCATCTGGGGCTCACGGAGGGCCAGGGACCACCCTGGGCACCCAGCAGAGCCTGTGGGGCCGGAGGAGGCACGCTCCCCTCGAGTTGGCCCTTTCTGCCCCTAGCCCGTCCTGGCCCATTATCTGGAGAAAAGAGGAACTACGTGGGGGCGCGGGGCTTTTAGCGAGGCCCGAGGGGCCAAGCCGTGCTCCGGCCCTGGAGCGCCCTGCCTGGCAGTAATTTGGGCCCCAGAGAAATATTGGCGGCCTTGGCTAACCGAATTATTCTTTCGGTTTGAACCAGCTCCCCATTTTGACTCAGATCCGGCTGGGCAAGGAAAGCGTTTTCCGAAACCCCCGCCCGTCTTCCCCGGGCTCCGCGAGCCCAGAGGGAAGGGGGGCAGCGCGGCCACTCCGGCCGCTCTCGCCCCCAGGAGCCGCGGCCCCGAGCCGCCGGCGCGCCGCGCAGCCCAGCCGCGCCCGGGGCAGGAGCGGGCGCCCCGAGCCGGGCGGGGGCGCTCCCTCCCGGAGGGGCGAGGCCGCGCCCCGCGCTGGGCGCCCCCCGGGGTCGTGGAGGACCGGGGCGCCGGCTTAGTGCACCGAGCACGTGCTTGACGCACCAAAATAGAAAAAGAAAAATGCTTGGAAAGAATTTGATATTTCCAAACGAGCATCGAAATCGCCAGTTACGGGAAAAGTCAGTCTTGTGGGACTTCCTCCCACCAATTTAATCGTTCAGCGTTGTTTTTATTTCAAATTACACGAGGAGGCAGGCATCGTGGTCTCTTTCAGGGTTTGGCTGCCCCCCCACTCCGTCTTCCCTGCCCCCGCCATCCCCGGGGCCCTCAGGCCTCAGTGCCTCTCCAGCGCACCCTAATATTTCCGAGCCCCCGTTTCAAATCCCTGGGGCCGCAGGGCCGCCCAGCTGTTATTTTGCAGAATTTCTCTCGCAGCAGCCCACTAGCAGTTCTGCTTACTGCTCCCGCCACTGACTCACAAGGGGAGGAGGGGATTTCTGAGCTGTTTCAAAACTTAACCAGAATATTAGGGGTTTCATGTAGCCCTTGTTTATTAAAAAAAAAAAAAAAAAAAAAAAAAAAAATGCCCCCAAAGCCAACAAAATATGACACATAGGAACAGAAGGAGGGAAGGTGGGGTGGGCAGGGGCCTTCCAGGACCAAATGGCCTGTCTGCTGTATTGGAGCTGGGCCAGGAGCCCAGCTGTCTCCCTCCCCAAGCCTGGCTCCCCACCTCGCGCCTTCTGCTCTGCCCCGGGCCGTGGATAAAAGCCAGTGTTTATGGAGAGCTTCCTCTAAGCCCTTTATAAGAACGGGCTCACTGAGTGCGCATAACTGCACTGAGAGGTGTGAGGGCTGTTATTATGCCATCCCCGTTTTATAGATGAGGAAACTGAACGTGAAGAACTTAATTGATTTGGAGCATTTGGTCTTCTTATGGAGAAAGATGCCCATCACTTGCCCACTTTGCAGAGGCAGGTTCTGACCAGCCACGAGCAGGCCTCAGACTCACTGGAGTGAGGCTACTGGGTGCCTGGAACCCCCTCTTGCAGAGACCAGTGGGCCAGGGGCCTGGGAACCTTGAGCTCCCGAGGGGATCGAGGACCGCTGCCCTGAGTGAAATCCAAGGCCCCAGATCCTGCTCACAGCCCCCACCTAGGGTCCAGCTGCAGCAGGGTTACCCAGCATAGGGGCTCGGACATGAGCTGCCAGACTGGGGCGGGAGGGATGGAGAGACCAACAGATCTGCAGAGTTACCCAGCCCTGGGAGTCCCAGAAGAAGGGAGCATGTGTGACCTCAGGGCCAAAATATTGTAGAATATCCTGCCCTTAAAAATTAGGAAGCACTGCCCTGGGGAAAGACTAGATGCTCCATGGTGATGGGGGAGGCAGTGGGAGGAGGTGGAAACACGTATCCTGCCCCTTCTTCCTCCCTTCCTCTCCTTCATCCTCCTTCCATGGATCTTCACGGAGCACCTGCTATGCACCTGCCCTCTGTGGCCTCGCACATCTTCCTCTTCCTTCCCAATTCCTTTATGCACCAACTCTAAGATCTCCTGAACCTACTGCGGGACCTCAGACAAACCCCTTCCATCTCTGAACATCAGGCTCCTCTCTTGAAGGGCAGTGGCCTGGGCGCTGTGGCCCTGCCAGCAGCATGGTACAGGCCAATAGGAAGGATCATTCCTAACTGGGGGATAGAGGCCCAGTGGGTGCTGGCCAGTCACATAATGGCATGGGACTGACCACAGGAGCACCAGTGTGGCAAAGGTCACAGCAGAGGTGTATGCTGGGAGCACTGGGACACAGAGGGGATGTGGATGTCTGCTTCGGGTGGAGCGTTGAAGGATGAGCAGAGCTTGGCTAGGTGGACATGGCAGGACCTGCAGAGCCAGGGAAGGGCACTCAGGCACAGAGGGAAGACGCCGCATGCAAACATCTGGCGTCAGAACAGTGATGGGGCATTGGGAGGACAGTCCTCCTAGTGCGGCTGTATTGCCAGATTTGCCAGGGAGGGGCAGACGCCAAGCTACCACCATGCCCAAGAGTTGTCCTTACCCCAGGTGCAACACCCAGAGAAGCCACCTTCATGCAGCCCTCTGCCTTCAGCTGTGGCCGGTACCACTCAGGCGGGTCCGGAAGAGCCTGCTGAGGCCAAGGCAGGGAGGGAAGGCAGTTGGAACGAAGCAAAATCCAAAACCCAGAAGAGAGCAAGCCAGCTCCATGGCTGAAGAAACCAAGGCACAGGGGGGCAGCTGGGAAGAGGCAGTGGGACTGGACAACCATCTGTCCCCTTTAGGGTGTCCAAGGTGGTGCCCCAGATGGGGCGAAGGAAGCCTTAGGGGCTGTGCGCTCTCCAGTGAGTTGTAGTTGAGTGTGTGCATATGTATGTGTGTTCCTATGTGTGAGCTATGGGCTCCTCTGCATGCTGGATGCATATGCAAATGCATAGGTGTGTGTACACAGATTTGCACACATGCTCCAGAAAGGATGTGCAGTGGGCGTGGGGAGAATTCAAGCCCTTGGTTGGCAGAGTAGGAAGGAAGGAGGGCCTGGGGTGCAGACAGGACCATTTAGACCCGAGTTCCCCTGGGGTACTCCCTACCAGGTGCTGTTTCAAACAAACATTGTTGGGACATCAGAAACGGAGGGCAGGCCGCCCTGGTGGCAGTCGCAGGGTGGATAATACCAAGATGATGAAAGTGGAGGCCTGGCCTTCAGGTACAGGATTGGGACTGGGAGTGGGGACAGGTGTGGGGAGAGCATGAAATGTCTAAGGGATCTTGAGTTCTTGGAACCAGTAGGCCCCAGACAACTCCAAGCCTGGAAGCTTTAGTTTTAAGGTCAGTAAAGTCCCATGGGTTCATGTGGGGAGCAGGAGTTAGAGCACCGCCGCCCCGAGGCCTGGGCTTCCAGTATTGAAGGGGTTGATGGGGCCCCCTCAGGTTGGAGATGAATCACTGACCTCACCCACAATTCCTCCCACCATCCTGGCTAGACCCTAAGACCTCACCAGAGACCTGGGGACTTTGAAGCTACTACCTGAAAACCTGGAAAACCTGATTGAGCGGGGAGTCTCAAAGCCCAGCTCAGGTCACCAAGGCCTGGCCTCCCCTGGGGTGCACACAGGTTTATTTAAGTATTACTTCTTTCCTTATTTCTTGCACAGGCTCAGAAGCACACCAAATCTGCTCCGTCGGAGGCTGTTTTCAGAGAATACCACTGACACAACAGAGTGATCATTTGTCGAAGGCCTATGTTATTTCTAACCCTCACACTAATTTTGCAAGATAGGTATTGCTAACCCCGTTTTACACGTGGGAAAAATTGAGGGTTAGAGATGGTGAGTAACTCGTGCGAGGTCACCTGCGAGGGAGGGTGCCAGGATTGGGAACAGGCGGCCTGGCTCCAGGGCGGAGAGCTTCCTGTTCCAGGGGACTGGCTGAGAGTGAGTGCGGCGTCCTGGGAAGTTGTGAGCCTCTCTGTGCTTCCCTCTGTCCTTTGGTAAAAAAAGAAAATTTAAAAAGTACCTAACTCATTGCAAGAGTGAATGTGTGTAAGGAGCTTAGCCATGCGCCGGGCCTGCCTCAAACATTTAGTTGCTGTAAGTCTGAGTTACCCTGTGCTGCCTTGGGGACCATGTGGGAAGCCAGTGGGAAGTCTCTGGACCCTAGCCGACTTACCTGCCAAGGGTCTAGGTTAGGACCACGGAGAGTGGGGTGATACCTGTGTCCAGCTCACAGCTGAGACCCATCTGGTGTTGTGAGCCCTGGAGGGGGCATAGAGGGCAGGCTCTAGAGACCGAGAGGCGGCTTCTTAATCAGCTCACCCCCCCCCCCAATTAATCACAGTCCTGCCCTCAGGACGCCAAAAACCTCCGCCCCCCGCCCCCGACGACTTTCCTGCAAGTCTAGAGGAAAATCTGCACCTCCCAGGAGGTTAGGGTGCCCCCTCTCCTAAGTGTCCCCAGCCCTTTGCTCCGACAGCGGGCCTGCAGCTGTCGAGATATGGTCTCCGGAATCCGGGAGAAAGGGGGGACACTGAAGAAAATGGAACCCCAGCCCCGGCTGGCCGAGTCCCCTCCCCATCATTCACCTCGCAGGGCCGCCCCCACGAAGGACACCGATTCTGCGGAGAGGAGGCAGCCCCAACCTTTCCCCGAAGCCCTGAACAACCAGGTAAACTGAGGCTGGCTGGTTGCCGGGCGAGCCCGGGGCCCAGCTGTCCGGGCAGGGCCGAGCGGCCGAGCGCGCCCGCCGCGCCCCCTCCCGGCTGCGCTCCCGCCCGGGTCCCTGGAGCCCGCCTCTCCCCCTCTGATGTAAGCTGATATTTTAATTCTCTTACAAGGAATGGTGTTTAGAGAAATGACTTAACCGGATTACTCATCGTCTATAATGACTTGGCCTGACTCCGAGGCTATTCCTAGACGTGACGCTTGAGGCTTTGATTCTTTCTCTCTTTTCTTTTGCTACTTTTTTTTGAATACCAAGAAACGACCCCACCCCTCGCACCCCTCCCACCCCTCGCCCCCCTCGCACGGCATCCTGGGAGACGTAGTTCTCTCCGGGCCCCGGGCGCCTCCTCCCCCCGCCCCAGGGCAGGTCCGCGCGGTGCGGGCGTGGGGCGGGGTCGGGCGGAACAAAGGAGTCCTGGGAACCTGCCTGTGATAAGAAATCCTGGGGCAGAAACCCTGGTTGTGCGGTCTGTGGGCCAGTCACTCTGTCTCTGCATGCCTCGGTTTACTCATCTGTCAAAAGGGAGACAGTCACACAACAGAGGGATGAAGGGTTAGCTGAGATCTTATTTTAAGTCAAAGTGCTACACAGACCTTACGTTTAAAAAAAAAGGCTTTGTCCAGTGCATTTGTACTGACCTTCAGTCTAGACGTCCCACTTCGTGTCACAAAGTGATACAAAGAGCTGGGCTTTAGTTATCCAGATCCCCTGGGCTTAACAGGGACCTGGCTCACAGTGGCCTTTCCTTACTCCTTAGTGTTTGTGGAGGAGCCTACCAACCTGTCCAGCACTGTCTCTCTGATCCTTAGTGTCCTCAGCTGTAATAAGGGGATAAATCGAGTGCCCACTTCACAGGGCTGGGGGGACGCTAAATACTGCACGTGAGATGCCTGGTGCAGAGTCTGACAGTAAACACTGGTCAAAGGCGTCTTCGCCCCTTCCAGCGCCAGCCGGGCTCAGTCACTGAGAAGGAATGGCTGGTTCTCCGCAGCCATTGAGGTGGGCAGGGCTGTATCTTCTGCTCCACAAGGTCAGAGCTTTGTTCTGGTCGCAGCTCTGTCTCCAGTGTCTAGCCCAGTGCTGGCATTTAGTGGACCACAACAAATGTCAGAGGAATGAATAAATGAAGATTACCCCTGCTTTCCGGATGAGGGACCTGAGGCTCTGAGAGGTCAGGTGACTTGCACAAGGCCACACAACTGGGCTGTCTGAGTGGGGATGAAAACCCAGATTTTCTCTTCTTGTCACCCCCCGCCCAACACACACACAAGGGAATTCGACTTTCACCCTTCAGGCTCAGGAAGTGCAGAATCTCGGGTTTCCACCCTGCTGGGACGTTGGTGGGAGGGGCTCCCAGCCCGGGCGCAGCCCAACAAAGGAAGTTGTTCCCGATTCAGGGGGAGGGAGGACTGAGGGGGGCTGGAGGGAGCAGGCCGACAGGTGTGGATGTGGCTCCCAGTGTGGACAAAGCTGGGGAAGCTAGTTTTCACGCGCCCTGGGGAAGGTGGCCAAAGCCACTCAGGCAGGCAGCTGGGTCCTTGGCGATCCTGCCTGAGTCCCTATCCCGGCGCCACGCCTCCGGCTCCCTCACCCCCAGCAGTTCCCCAAAGACCGAAAGCTATTCTTGGCTTTTTCTAAAAGAGGCATTTGAAGCCATGAGCCAATTTTTTCCATTCCTGAGCTTGGGTATCGTCTATTTCGGGCGTTTGTTGTTTTCCATGAGTTGCGAATGCCACTGTGAAGCCGGCCTTTCCTGGACAGCTAGCACGAGGGAGCCAGGCAGGAGCAAGGCGTGGCCGGCGGTTAAAAATACTTCCCGCTTCATTTCTCCTTTGAAAACAAAGCCCTGGGGGCCTTTTGCAACTGCCGAGCCTGGGAACGGAGCTTCCTGGGCAGAAAACTGGCTGTGCGTGGTTTCCTGAGTGCGGTGGATGGGTCTGTGTGTCCCAGAAGAAGCAACACTGACTTGCTATGTGACCTCGGGCAACTCGCTTAACATCTCTGGGCCTGGTGGCCTCCTCTCAAAAATGAGGCCAGGTGGACAGAAGATCTTGAATGGTCCCTCCAGCTCTGAAAGCTCAGGATGAGAACCACCCCCAGTGCCAGGTTTTCTTCCTAGAATTGGCCGGCAAGGGTGCTGGGACATGGAGGCAGGAGTTAGGAGAAGGCAGCTCTTAGCTCAGTCTCTGGGAACACTTTGTGAGGTCCCAAGCCCCGAAAGTGTTCTTAGGGGGTCCAGAACATTCTCAGAGGATTCATGTAATCACAAAAAGATTAAGCACCATCCAGAGGGGGTTAAATAAAAATGTTGTGGTAGATCCACACCAAGGTGTGCAGCCTGGCAGGTACGAGAGCGAGGCGGATCTGGGTTCTGACATGGAGGGATCTCGGAGAGAGAGTGTTGAGCGAAAAGGCAAGCTGCAGAATGGAACAATTAGAATTGTATCATTTGTTTAAAAACCGGTAAAACAAAGTCACATATTTTTCTATACCATGGATACATAAGTTTATGAAAATACATAGGGAAAGTTCTGGAAGATTTTACCCAGTCTGATGATAGTCCTTATCTCTGCGGCAGGGAGGGAACTGAATTTGGAAGTGGTGTCAGAGAGGACTGATTTATTTGTAATGTTTTTACGGGAAGAATGTTTATTAGTGGTGGTGTGTGTTTGTTTTATTGAGACACAGAGAGACATCAAGACATTGAGGGACAAGGTGACTCCTCAGGCTGTCCCAGGCTGGGATCCTCTGGTTGGGGGGTGCCGGAGGTGGGTGGCTGTGGGAGCGAGGTAGAGGTGTGTGCCAGAGGCTTGAACAATGGAAGTGTTGATGCTTTTAGAAAAGGAGGCAAATGGAGATGTCGTTCCTCTGCAAGATTTATTAGCCGTTGTAAATTACTTTCTATTGCAAACAGTTGCCTCAGGAGGCAATTAAATTTAGATCACATTGTTCCCAGGTTGGCACGGGCAGGTGTTGACTTGCTGAGGCTTTGCACAACAGCTACTGTCTGTGAGAGTGTGCTCAGCTGCCTGGACAGCAGAATAACCCTATAACCCTACCCCGTGGTGGAAAGAGCTGCTGCTTTGTAAGGTAGTGAGTTTGTTGTCAGAGGGGGCATCCAATCCAGGAGAGGGCTTAGCCTAGACTGTGACCCTGAGGGCAGTGTCCTGGTGTCCATCCCAAACCTTGGGCGATCAATCCTTATCGAATGGACGAAGGCGGGACTGCAAGCCTGTTAAGCTTCCCGGTGGCATTCCATCGTAGTGTCAGCCCCCACAGCCTCAGGTCTCCTGGAGAGTTGTAAACTGGGAAATGGGGTGCACTATTATAATCATCATTGTAATGATTGTTCCGGGTAGTTACTAAATATTGTTGATGATGTTTCTATTACCAAATCTACAGGCACTGGCTCTTACAAACCAACCCATTATGAGGTGGACAAGGGAGCCCACGGTGTTGCCTGGTTTGGCCTGAGCCTGGATCGATCTTCCATCCCAGGGCCAAAGGGTAAGGGCCAGGCTTTCAGGGTCATCAAACTGCAGCCCTGGTCCATTTGTGTAGAGTGAGGGGTACGAACAGGTTTGGTGGATGCCTGGGTATGAGGGCTCCTCAACCATCTATATTTCCAGTCTGCACCTCTCTCCTGGATGCCAGGCCTCAGTTCCAGCTACCGGCTGGACATCTTGCTGGCCCACCACTTCCTCACCAGCGCTCGTGTCTTCCCCCTTATGCTCTCTCCTCCCCAGGCCGTGGTACCTGATTCTGTTAACAGCACTGCCAAGAGATGGCTGAGGGGAATGGTGCAAGGGGCCTGTTCTGGAGCCCCCAAGCCTGGGTTTAGCTCAGGCACCACCACTTACCAGCTGTGTTACTGGAGCTAATTAACTTCCTAGAGCCTCAGTTTTACCCAGTAAAATGAGGACAATGATGATGTGAAATGCATAGAGCTGTTGTATTAAAACTAATCAACAAAAAATCGTGAGCACCTCCTATGTGTTAGGAACAAAGTTCAAGGCATAGCTAGCCACATGCTGAGACCTTAGGCTCTTTTTCCAAATTGTGATAAAATATACATAATATAAAATTTGCCCTTTTAAAACCAGTTTTAAGTGTACAATTCAGTGGCATTAAGTACATTCACATTGTTGTGCAACCATCACTACCATCCATCTCCCGAACTTTTTCATCTTGCAAAACTGAAACTTTGTACTTATTAAACACTAACTCCCCATTTCCCCCTCCACCCCCCAGCCCCTGGCAACCATTCTATTATTTGTCTCTGTGAATTTGACTCAAAATACCTCATATAAGTGGAATCCTACAGTATTTGTCCTTTTGTATCTGTTTTGTTTCACTTAGCATAATGTCTGGGAGGTTCACCCACGTTGTTAGCAGGTGTCAGAATTTCTTCCCTTTTTAAGGCTGAATAATAGTCCACTGTATGTACATGCCACCGTTTATCCCCTCATCCATCAATTGTCACTGGGTTGCTTCCACCTTTCGACTATTGTGAAGAATCCTGCGAGACTCTGGGCTCTAAAACCCGAGCCTGTTCCCTCTTCTATGAGCTGCACACTGTTCCCTCTTCTATGAGCTGCACACGGCGGAGTTACCCATCCCTCCAGTGGAAGCCCTGCCGCCGCCGCTCGCTCAGCATCTCTTCTGGCCCCCACTCCACCCTAAGCCTCACCCTTAGCTCCCTTCGCGGGCGTCATGCCGCCTCTTTGGACTGCTCACTCTGTACTACCACTCTCTGCCTTGGTGACATATGTGGACATTAGCCAGTACCGACAAGCTTCCCGTCCCAGGCACTTCTGGGACTCCACAGAGCTTCTGCCCAGGATTTGCTAGTTTGGACTGGAATCCTTCTTTAGCCCACACCAACCACCTCTACTTCCATGTTGGGCAGGGTGTGAGTTGGGAAATGCCCATGATCCCCGTCAAGTCAAAGTCAGAAGCACTTTGCTGCCTCGACCCAGCCTCCAGCGCCCTGCGGGCAAGCGAGGCATTTTTCCAAGACTCCCGCTGTGCCTCCAGAGGCACAAGGCAGCAGTGATTCCTGGGTGTCCCGCCTCCTCCTCTAGGGGCGGAGCCTACTCAGGTGCACCGGTCCGTGAGCCTAGACCGGGGGAGCAACTACAACTCCCAGAGATCCCCGGGCGCAGGGGGCGGCCCCTGCCCCTCGCCGAGGATTCAGACCCACCAACCAGGTCGCAGAGCGGGGCGTGGGCGGGGCCGGGCGGGGCGGGGCCGCGGGGAGGCGGCGGGCGAGCGGCGCCGCGGGCCAGTCGCGCGGAGAGCGCGGGGACGGGAGAGCGGCGCGCGCGGAGGGGCGCGGGCGGGCGCCGCGGGACCTCGCCGGGCCATGGGTAAGCGGCTCTGCGGCGCGTCCCGGGACGGGGCTGGCGGCCCCGCGGGGAGCGCGAGGGGGCGGCGCCGGGTCTGCCCCGGCCCTCGTGGCCGTCGGTGCGCCTTGGGGGGCGGAGCGGGGGCGGCGGGGGGCTCCGGGGCGGGGGCGCCGGGACCCAGCCCGGCCCGCGGCGCCGGCGCCCTCCGCCCTGCGCGGGAGGGGTGAAGCCGGGTGTCGGCGCGTGCTCTTCGAAAAAAGGAAAGACGAAAAGTTCTGGCGGCCAGGGGCTTCCCGGGCGTTTATCTCGAAACTCTTCTCGCCGTCTCTTGACTGAAATTTACCAAGTCCTGTACGGCTCTGTCATCCCACTTCCTGCTGTGGTTTCAATCTCGAGCTGGTCTCAGCTAATTTGTTGTGACAGCTGTCCGCAGCAGTTTCTCGGCCTCCCAGCCCCCAGCGGCCCCCGCCCCCACCCGTCACATCCCCGGGTTCTCAGAACCCGCCGGCGCCGCCGAGAAGAGGCTCCGGGGTCCGCTGGGCGCGCGGGGCGCTTTCCACTGCGGCCGCCGTTTCCTGAAAGTGACTCTGCGCGGGTTTTGAAGAACTTGCTCAATGCACTTTGAAGAATCAACTGTTCCTCTTTCAGCAGAGGGGTGTGCGGATCCTGCGGCGGTTACCTGCTTTCTCGGCCCCTACCCCGTCTCTTTTCTCTTCCCTTTTTTCTTTTCTTCTCGGGTGTCTCTTCTGGTCTCCTGTCCACTCTTCTCTGCCCCCCCGGCAGGAAAGGAGTAGCTTCCCTCTTTGCTCTCCTTTATTCTGTCTTTCCTCTTCTCTCTCTTCGGGTCTCCAGAAGGGAAGTGATGGAGGGAGACAGGAGAAGCGCAGGTGCGAGCGCGCAAAGAGAGATGTTGGGCTTCGCGCTCAGCCGGAGCTGCGGGGCGCAGCCCAGTTGCTGTATCTCGGTCCCTCCGCAGAGTGCCCAGGGGGCGCCGCCGGGCCGGGCTCACGTCCCCCAGCCCCGCCGACGCGCGGGGGAGGGGGGGCCTCGCCGGGCGCCGGACCCTCGAGGTTTCAGGATGCGGATCAGGAGGCACTGCGCTGGCCGGCCCCGGCGTCCCTTTGTTTGCAGGGTCATCAGCGGGCGAGGAGAGGTCCTCGGGGGCGAGGGGAGGATAACAGGCGCGTCTTGTCCCGTCCCGAGCACCACTGTTGGAGGCTTCGGGGTCCCTGCGGCCCTACAGGCCCCCCTAGGGCAGAGGAGGGGTGGGAGATGGCAGCTAGAGGATCGGACCCCTGGAGTGGAGTTCCAGAGTCCATCCGAGCCCTGGGGACCCGTCTAGGGGCTAGAACTTGGAGTGGCAGAGGTAGAAGAAAGGACCTCGGAGAATCAGCCCCTCCGTCTTTGATTCACAGTGGAGAAACTGAGGCTTAGAGACCAGTTCTGGTCTGGCAGTGAGGGCGGGGCAGGCCTCCAAGACCCCGCCCCCTCCCTTCCCCTGGGTCTCCCGTTTCCCGAGTGGGAAACTGGCCTGGGATGGCCCACACTCTCCCTTAGGCCCTGGGTCCACAGGCTTGGAGAGCTACCCTGGGGGGGCTCTAGAAAAGCAGAGAGGCAGAGGAGTGCCCCTGCGCGGGTCAGGCAGCCTTCCTCCGGGCCTGGCTGTGCCTCTGCTGCTGGGCCACATCTTGGACAAGTCACTTAAAGCCTCTGAGCGTGATTTCTCCACAGGTGGAATGGGAACATGGAGTATAGTTCACGGGGACATAGGAAACCGTCCAGAGACGGAGCTGTTACTGTTATCGTCACATATCATCCAGACCTGGAGGAGGACAGTGGGGATCCAGCCTTGTCCTGCAGTAGGGTCTTTTAGGACATCCCAGAGCTGGCTGAAGTGGCATGCCCTCTCCGTTTCTATACTCTCTCAAGGCTGTCATCTTGGCTCCACCTGCTCCCAGACCCTGTTCCCCCAACCCCCAATCCAAGACATTGAGGCCAGGCTGTTGCAGGAGCTGCACCCTGTGCCTCAAGGGTCCCGTGTCCAGCTCGTCTGTCCTCAGTGCTGGCTGGAGCACAGCCCTTGGCAGGTCCCTCCTCCCCAAACCGCCCACTGGAGCGAGCTCCACACGGAGACTCCCCCAGGCAGCCGGCTCCTGGGCCACGAAGTGGACTGGCCGCTTCAAAGGCTGTCTTTGTTTCTGTTCCAGCTAGAGCTAAGAGCAACTTCAGCCAACAACCTCAGGCGAGGGGGTGGGGCTGTGTCTGGTGGTTGTTATTGAGCTGCTGTTACCATTATTGTCGTAATTGACACAATGCTCCCTGTGGGTGACTTTTCATGAAAGGAAGTGTCGCTTCCTTCCCATCACACCAAGGGTGAATGGGGCGGGGCAGGCAGAGAGAGAGAGAGGGAGAGAGAAAGAAAGAAAGATAATCAGGGCAGGCAGAGAGAGAGAGAAAGGTGGTGCAGCTGGCACTGGGTTACTGACAGGCTGTGTGTCCTTGAACTAGTCACAGCCCAAGTCCCTCTCTGGGCATCAGGAGTAGCTGAGATCAAGTGGCTCATCATGCATCCATGTAGCTGAGGTTTATGGAGCGTCTGCTCTGTACCATACACTGCTCTGGGCAGTGAGCAGGACAGGCAGACCTGGGATCTCACCCAGGGGTGTGTGTGCGTGCACGCACACACACACGCGCAGCTGTGGTTTGTGGGAGAAGCCTCGTTTTTCACTTTGTTCTGCTTAGAACATTGGGCCCACAGATTCTAGCACACTCACCTTATAGATGGAAAAACTGAGATACAGAAGCAGAGACTGACTTGGTGAAAGATGCACCCATATGGTGTTGGAGCCGCCTTCCCCATCGATCGTCCTGCCCCGCTGCCACTGATTTCACCTTGTCCTTTGGTAGGGCAGGGGCAGGTTCTTGTTAGTAGATTAACTGGAGTGATGTGACGGGAGGCTGCAGATCCACTCCAGGAAAGTAGGCAAGCTTGCACCTTCTAAGCACAGATAAGGAACCTGGGGTCTCCCTGCTCCCACTAAAAAGATACTCTAGGGGCTGGCCTGGTGGCACAGCGGTTAAGTGCACGCGCTCCGCTATGGTGGCTGGGGATTCGCAGGTTTGGATCCCAGGCGCACACTGACGCACCGCTTGTCAAGCCATGCTGTGGTGGCGTCCCATATAAAGTGGAGGAAGGTGGGCACAGATGTTAGCCCAGGGCCAATCTTCCTCAGCAAAAAAAGAGGAGGATTGATTGGGGGCCGGCCCAGTGGCGCAGGTGGTTAAGCGCACGTGCTCCGCTGCGGCGGCCTGGGGTTCGCTGGTTCGGATCCTGGGCGCGCACCGAGGCGCTGCTTGGCAAGCCATGCTGTGGCGGCGTCCCACGTAAAGTGGAGGAAAATGGGCATGGATGTTAGCCCAGGGCCAGTCTTCCTCAGCAAAAAAAGAGGAGGATTGGCAGATGTTAGCACAGGGCTGATATCCTCACAAAAAAAAAAAAAAAAAAAGAGGAGGATTGGTATCGGAAGATACTAGCCCAGGGCTAGTCTTCCTCACACACACACACACAAATACTCTAGATCTCAGGGGTCAGTGTCTTGGGACAGTCAGACTGCCTGGTTCTGAATCCCAGCTTTGCCACTAGTAAGCTGTGTGACCTCAGGCAAGGTATTGAAGCTTTCGGAGCCTCAGGTGTTGTACCTGTATAAGGGGGAAATAATCCTGACTGGGTGGCTGGGAAGCTTTGGTGAGCAGTGTACAGAAATGCCTAGTCCCAGGCCTAGCAGAGCCCTGTCTGGGTTGGAGTGTGGCGTGTGGAAAGGGAAGTAGAGAAGGGCTGCAGAACAAGTAGCTACAGGGAGCATCCTCTTTTGCTGTTAGTGACTGAAACTAACCTCTTCACTGCTGTGGTTTTAGGATCTGGGGGTTAAGCTTGACTTGGACATGAGCCATGGGGCTGAACAGAAATCAGATTCCTAACACAGGAAGGGCCTTGAGCAACCCCCCTGCCCAGCACCCTGCCACGCCCACTCGCTGCACAGTGAGGGACTGGGCACAAGGGCCCAGGGTTCGTCTCCTTGGCCCAGCCACCAGCCTTCCTCTGTCCTGTCCCAACAGTGAAATGAGGAAATGACAGGGGCTGTGGGGCGGAGCCCTCCTGTCGATTATCAAGGCTTTTCTCACACTGTTATCCAGCTGCACCAAACACAAGGATAAGCTCAACAGGAAACCCATCAGGCCTTTAAGAAGGAATACTGGGGACTACAAGGGGAGACCTGAGTCTTTGGAGACACGGGGTCCTGAAAAGGAAGGTGCAGTGTCAGAAAGGTGTTATTTCTCGAAGTAATTTCTAAATTTAAATGCAATTCAATCAAGACCCCAGTAGTTTGGTGTTGTGTGTTTTTTTTAAAGGGAATGTGACAAAATTATCCTAAAGTTCAGATGGGATTTTTTAAAAAGAAGAGTAATGATGGGGGACTTGCCTTCTGGATAATAAGTTGTTTCACAAAGCCACAAAGATTAAAACAGATGCATGGGTCCCAGCATTCCCCAGTGAATGGAACAGAATAGAAAGTCCAAAACGAGTCCCAGATGTGTTCCTTATAAGCCTTTAGATTGTGGGGAAAGTAGCATTTCAAATTATTGGGGGAAGAAGAGTCACTCAGTCAATACTGGGACCACCTAACCAATGGGGGGGGATGTGGTTAGATCTCTATCTCACACCTTATAGATTCCAGATGTATTAAGAGTAAACAATGAGACGATAATCACCATTATTGTCATTCTTGCTTCCTGGATGGAAAAAGCAATGTCTGAATGACATTCTTTTGGAGAGCAGAGGTTTTCTTCTTCTGGTAACTGAATCCATCTCCTTGGAATAGGGCATCTGAGGCTTTGTGCTCAGAGGGGATCTGTGCTCACAAGCTCGGAGCAGGACCGTCACTCAGTGGCTCCTGGGCAGCAGCGGTCACTCAGGGGCAGGTGGGCTTCTCCTGTCTCTGCAGGCTGAGTGTGGCTGGGGGACTGGAATGGCTGGTCCATAAGTCCCTCCCCTCCCCTGCAGAGCCAGGAGGGGCCCAGCCCTGCCATCTGGGGCCCTGCAGTGGGAGGTGTGGGAGCTGGGAGGTGGGCAGGCAGGAGGACTTGCCCATCACCGATGATGGAGGCTTTCAGACTTATTTGTCATAGCAGAATCCTTTTCCCAAATGGAGATTTACCTGGAACCCTGATTTACAAATCAGGATTGGAGAAGGGAGGGATTGGGGCAGCCAGGGACAGGACTGAGGCCACCCTGGGGAAGAAAGGAGAGGACTCTTCCTCTCCCACATCTAAGGCTGAGGAAGTGGGGGCCCAAAAGGCCCTGCCAGGACAGAGAGAGCCTGCTGACCCTGGATGGGAGAGAATGGAGGCTAGGTTCATTTGGGGACTCAGTTGGACACACAGA
Source organism: Diceros bicornis minor (assembly GCF_020826845.1). NCBI lineage: Eukaryota > Metazoa > Chordata > Mammalia > Perissodactyla > Rhinocerotidae > Diceros > Diceros bicornis. The sequence continues at coordinate 16,039,997 of NC_080779.1, read as the reverse complement.
TAAAGAGTGTTTCCCTTTGTGGCTCCAGGTGAGAGCTCTAATCCCTTTCCCATCTGGGGTTAAACAGCTTGGATTGGTGACCTCCTTTCCAGGTAACCTGAGTGCCCGACTCCAGGACACTGTGGCCCAGGCAGAGCTCACCAACTCTAGAACTGAGCAGAAGGGACTAGAGATCCTGTGGTCCAGTGGCTCTCATCCTGGCTGCCCCCTGGGACCCCCTGGGGAGCTTTAAACTCTGATGCTCCTGCAGGACCTTAAATCAAACTCAGGTGAGGGTGGGGAGACAGGCATCAGTGTCTTTAAAATGCTCCCCAGGTGATTCTAATGGGCCCTGGTCCAACCACTTTATTTCTCTGAGGCCGGAGGGCAGTGACTTACCAGAGTCACCTAGCAGATTTGCAGGAGGGCTCCAGCGAGAAGCCCCTCTCACAGGACCAGATGGAGAGAGTCCTTGCGTGCTGAGGAGCTGAGCCAGCAGGAAAGAAGGGAGAGGGGATGTGAAAACGGAGCAGGAAGGCAGGAGGGAGAGACGAGCTGGCGGAAGCAGGTGCTCCCGTGACCTGGAAGACTTCAGGAATTCACAGATAGCTAGCAAAGGACTCCGGGGCCTTTCTCTCTTGTTCCAGAGGAGGGAAGACTGAGGCACAGAGTTGCCCAAGGACTTGGTTGGAAAGGCATCAGTCTGCAGGGTCGGTTGTTGGTACCCAGTTATTTCTGGAGATTGGCCTTGTCTCCAATAGTCAGGAGCTGGCCTGAGAGGATGGCCTGAATCTCTTTCTCTTTGACAAGCATGATGATTGGTTTCTCCCAGGCTTATTTGGACTCCTCATCAAGGCTTTGTAAATGTTGGCGATAACCACAGCAGCCGCAGTGGTGGTGAGGCTGGGCTACTGGACTGGTGGTCAGACAGACCTTGTTTTGAATCCTGGTCCCCCAGAGGGACAAGCAGTTTAATCTCTCTGCCTTCATATTCCCACTCTTTCAAATGGGATCCCTTCTGGGACTGAATGAGAGAACATACATGAAAGAGCCAGGGACACAGAGCTGAGGACCCACACAGTGTGAGTGAGTAATTGCAGGCATCGTGGCACTTACGTGAACAACTGAGGGTGCGGATCCAGTGGCCAGAGGGTCTAACACCACGTGCCTCTGGCTCGTGGGTGGTGTTCGTATGGGTTTATTATTCTTAAGGAGATTCTTTTTCGGTCTGGGATGAAGGCAGAATCTCACAGATTCCCAGCAGTAAGGCTTTCCTGAGCTGGAGTGAACCAGGAGTTTGGGCCAGTTCACACTAGATTATCAAAATGAAAAAAGGAAAGGAAAAAAGAAAGAAAAGGTGGTCAGAGGACGTGGATCCTGGTCTCAGATCTGCTGCCAGCCCAAGTGTGGCCTGAGGCAGCTTCCAATGGCTGTGTTTTCTGCAGTGGCAGGGGTGTTGCGTTTTTGCAACCATCAGCTCATGGCTGCCCTTTGTAAAATCGAGCCCAGAGCGCCTCCCTGGCCTCCGTGTGGGTTGCTGTGAGACGCACTCGTTCTGACCTACCTGGCACCTACCACGTGTGGGTGCCAGCAGACCTCAATGAGCTTCCAGGAAGCCAGACAAGTGATGAGCATTCAGTCAGAAGGATCGTGAGGAGCGAGGATGGCTAGAGAGAAGCAGGAGCTTGGCTGGGGTCGGGGAATGGCCACCCAGAGGAAGCGACTTGTCCAGTGAGACCTGAAGGGTCACCAGGACCCTTGCAGGGGAGGGGAGGTGATGGGGTGATGCAGGTGACGGGGCCTGATTAGGGGCAGTTAGGGCCCTGCAGGTGCTCAGGGAAAGGTGAGATGCTTCACAAACAGGCACTTATTCTCTTCTTGATTATTCCCGGAGGATCTACGGTCCAAGCAGCCCCTGTGGTGCTCTGTGGTGCCCTGTGGTGTGTTGTGAGGCCCACAAACATGAGAACCTCAGCAGCTTTCCCAGTTTGGCTGAGCTGCTGCAAAAACTTTCTGCCTGAATGTGGGGCAGGTTTTGGAGACAGGAGTTCCCCAGCACCATGGCCCCAGCCCCAGGCTCCTCTGACTTGACCCCAAGCTGGTTTAGGCTTTCCTTCAAAGATGTGGGGACATGGCCGGAACAGAGGAAGGAAAGGCCGCAGGTGTGGCATGGGCGGGGGCTGGTTGGGGATGAGCATGGCAGAGAGGAGGGAGAGCATAGTCACGTGCCAGGGGGAGCCCACATGTGTGTCTCGGGGGTTGGCCTGCGTCCAGCCAGGGTCAGCGGGGGCAGGGGCAGAAGACACACTGCAGAAGGAAGGACTCACCCCCACCTGGCACATTCAGACCTGCCGCCTCTCCCCAGGGGACCTCTCCTTGCCACCTGTTCCTCCCTACCTGCATCTCACGTGTTCTCTCTCCTTCCTCTCCTTGCAGCACCTCCTGTCAAAGGGAAAAGGAAACAATCAGAGGGAGGTGACGCCCTGGACCCACCTGTGTCCCCTCAGCCCGATGGTGAGCAGAGCCAGAGCCAGAGCCAGAGCCCCGTGCAGCTGGAGGTGAGTTGAGCGACCCCCTGGGGGCCTCTTTCCCTGTGCCCCGCCCCCTGGCCCCTGCCTGTGTGCAGCCTCCCAGGTGAAGTTGGAGACCCCCCAAGCTCTCAGGCTGGAGATGTGTTCCGTACTCCCATCCTGCACAGCCAGGAGCGGCCCGGCGCTGCTGTCGGGGGCCCTGCAGTGGGGGGCGTGGGAGCTGGGAGCTGGGCAGGCAGGAGGACTCGCCCGTCACCTGTGGAGGGGGCTTTCAGACAGTTTTTGTAGCAGAACCTTGTTATCAAATGGAGATGACCTGGAGCCTGATCTGTAAAACAGATGAAAGCACTCTTCTGTGATGTAAAAGCACATTTACACCCATCCGTCCATCCCAATTTATAACATGGACGTTAAAGCCACCCAGGGAGATCACCGAGGCAGCGTGGATGAGCACAGTCTGAGTGGGGAGCCCTGGGTGATGCTGCGGAGCGGTCAGCCTCAGCGTCCGTGCACATTGGCCGTTTGCTTTGGTGGGACAGTCTGGAGTAAAAATCCTGATTCGTGTAGAAGAGTAGTTGCAAATGGTAACAGGTTTTCACAGCTTGCGTGGCATTCAGAGAAGAGGGCTAGAGGAGCAGACTCATTTGAAGAGCATATGCCTGCGTTCTGAGGCCTGCACAAACCGGCTGCCTTGGTCCCCAGCAGGTTACAATGTCATAGGTAACACGTGAATTTATGTGGTTATTATCAGAGGCCTTTGATGAGTCAAAAACACTGAAATGGTACTTGAATCAGATATTTTGGGAATGCATGGCTTTCTGCACTGCTCTAGGCCCAGATGGTTTGCGTCCTTCTGGTGTTGGGGGCCTCCCCAGCCAGGTCCTGGGAGCTGTCTGTTCTCCCAGCCCTCAGCCCCAGCGCAACCATCCCCTCTGCCCTGAGCCACCAGCCAGATGAACAGCATCAGCAGAAATTGTCCCTCTGGGAGCAGAAACTGAAAGTCCTGTGCACCTGACAGAAGTGTGCCAGGAACTCAGGACAGGGCTTCACCTCCCTGAAGTCAGCATGCAGACTGGCAGGTCAGAGAGGCAGGCCACTGCAGCAAAGGCTCAGTGGACACAGGCCGGCAGAGCAGTCCCTCAGTGCCAGAAAGTACCAAGCACCTGTGTTCCTTCAGCATTGACCACAGGCTGCTGTGAGGCCTGGGGACACCGAGCCTGCTGCCAGGACCTCAGTCTGGTCGAGGAGCTGAGACACAGGTATAACAAATGTAGAGCAAGCTAAAGAAGTGATCTGTGCTTGGAGAGAGGCCTGGAGAAGGTGCGGGCTGCTCCTGTTCCCATCTCTGGAGCCAGGCCTCTGGGGACCCTGACCTGGGGTCCTGGGCCCTCATAGCTGACAACTGTGCCTTTCTGATGCCAGGGACACTCACTCCAGCCCAGAGCCAAAGGCTGGGTACTGGGGGCCTGGCCCCTCCTGTGGGAGCCTGGGGTTGGGGGCCACACACCTCATTCCTCCCCGGCAGCCAGTGGTTCCACCTGTCCCCAGCCACCCACCAACTGGGGGCTCATCCCAATGCCTCCTGTTCTTTCCCCAGGACTCCCCCGAGGCAGGCGGGGAGCGGGAGGAGGAGCAGGCCTTCCTGGTCAGCCTCTACAAGTTCATGAAGGAGCGACACACGCCCATCGAGAGGGTGCCCCATCTCGGCTTCAAGCAGAGTGCGTCCCTGGGGTGCAGGCAGGGAGGGGGGGCCTAGCAGGGGACCCCACCCAGGCAGGGCATTGGGGCAGGCACCTCCACTCTGGGCGACCCTGGACGCTGCCAGCCCACAGGGGTTGCACACAGAAAGAGGGCCCAGTCCGTCACAGCAGCCCTGTCTGGGTGTGTGCTGGGTCTGCCTGCCCAGCAGGGCCATGGGAACAAGCTGCTGGCTGCCCCCTCCTCCCTCGGAGACTGACAGCGGCCCTGCCCTCTCTTCTCTCCAGTTAACCTATGGAAAATCTACAAGGCAGTGGAGAAGCTGGGGGCCTATGAGATGGTAAGAAAGGCACCTCTTACTTCTCACCATGGCGCGTCTCCTGGCACATTCCTGCTCCCCACCCCCCCACCCCGGGGGGGAAGAGCGTGAGCGGAACAGGGCTGGCCTTGCCTCCAGACAGGAGGAGGAGGCAGGGTCTCACCCCCTGCCCTTCCCCAGCGCTCCTGCATGCTGCGGGGAGGAGGACGGGCCTGCCTTGCCCTCTGGTACTTTGCTGCTCAAAGCAAGTTTTCCTCTCTTCCCCTTCTGTTCTGCCCACCCCCTACGCGGTGCTCAGAAAGCTGCTTGGGCCAGCAGTCGGGCAGCGGCCCCGGGGAGAGAGACCTGGCTGGCGGCCAGGCGAGCCCCTCCAACTCCCCGCCCCTGCTGCTGGGGGAGCAGCTGCAAGACTGCACTCCTTGCCCCCATCCCTGCCAAGTGAGGACCCGGAGCTGCGAGGGCCCCGCGGCCAGGGGTGCGTGCTGGCCGTGCCCTCATGTGGTGCCCTTGCAGGTGACCGGCCGCCGCCTCTGGAAGAACGTGTACGACGAACTGGGGGGCAGCCCAGGCAGCACCAGTGCGGCCACCTGCACGCGCCGCCACTACGAGAGGTACGGCTGGGGGCGGGGCCCCTGGGTGCAGGACACCTGGGCCTTCACCTCCAGGGGGCGGGCAGGGCGCAGGGGGGCTGGGGCTGGGGGTAGGGGTGTGGGGAGAAGGTACTGGTGCAGGTGCGGACAGAGCGCAGAGCGGAGGCGGGATGTGAGCGCCGCAGGCTGTCAGACAGTGGGCGCGTGTGCTCTGCTCATGGCGCCAGAGCTCTGCTGGCGGCGGCCAGGCCACAGGCCTCCTGGGCGAGACCAGGAAGAGCGTGGGCCCCCGCGCCTGTAGGTTGTCTGTGTGCACTGGTGGGGAGGGGTGTTCGTGGTTGGGGGAGGAGCCAGGTGGGCCTAGAGGGGTGGGAGGTGTGGAGCGGGCTGCCAGCCCTGGCCTCATGGTGAACATGCCTGGCTCCTCCTCAGGCTGGTCCTCCCGTACGTGCGGCACCTGAAGGGGGAGGATGACAAGCCACTGCCCCCCTCCAAGCCCAGGAAGCAATACAAGATGGCCAAGGAGACTCAGGGGGATGACGGGGCCGCTGAGAGGCCAAAGAAGGCCAAGGAGGAGAAGCGAGGGGATCAGGTGAGCTCTGAGCTCAGCGGGGGCCACCAGCTGACCCTGCCCCTCATGGCTCCCCCGCCCCTCACAGCTCCCTTACCTGTCCTCACTGTGGCGTGGCTGCAGAGCTCGCTGCCCAGAACGCCCACAAGCCGCTGTGAGGGCAGAACCCGTGCAGGGCTCCAGGGCGTCTGTGATGGTTGTGCGAGTTCACTATTTGAGGGCCCTCAAATGAGGGCTCACGTGGGGTCTGAACTCCAGTCTGCACCCCATTCACCAGGCCCCATGTCCTAACACAAGGCCTATGCCTTCAGAGGACGGGATACCTTTTGAAAATTTTGCACAAAGATGCTGGAAGGGCCAGCAGAGGCTCTTGGGTCCCCCCCTGGGACCCTGCTGTCACCAGGTCCCCAGGTCAGGATGCATGGCTCACACCCAGCCCTGAGGCACCGCCTTTCTCATTCTAGATGGTGCCAGGAAAGATCAGAACAGATGCCGTGGACCTGGTGCGGCTTCCCAGCCAGGAGTCCCCCAGGGACGGCACGGAACAGCCGGGCCCGGCCTCAGGGCCCTCTCTGCCGTTTGTGGGTGCCAGCGGCTGCCCTGAGGCTTACAAGCGGCTCCTGTCCAGTTTCTACTGCAAAGGGACACAGGGCATCATGTCACCACTGGCCAAAAAGAAGCTCCTGGCCCAGGTGAGCAAGGCAGAGGCCTTGCAGTGTCAGGAGGAGGGCTGTCGCCATGGGGCAGGTGGCCCTAACGGGGAGCCCCAGACCTCCCCTGCTGTTTGCCCCCCGGAGCATCCCCAGAGCCCAGGAGGGCTGGCAGAGAACTCCAGGCACCGGCTGACCCCGCAGGAGGAAATGCAGGCCCCTGGTGGCAGCCTGAGGGAGGAGGCTCAGGCGGGCCCCCGCCCGTCAGCCCCCGTCTTCACTGGCTGTTTCCGTGCCTACCCCACTGAGGTACTGGAGCCCATCAGCCAGCACCCCCGGGACTTCCTCCCCAGTCTTAAAGATGGGGTGCTCTTGGGGCCCCCTGGCAAAGAAGAGGGCTTGCCGGTCAAAGAACCCCAGCTGGTGTGGGGCGGGCATGCCAGCCACCCCTCTGCATTCCACAAAGGCAGCTCCAGAAAGGGCAGCCTCTACCCCAAGCCCAAAGCCTGCTGGGTGTCCCCCATGGCCAAGGTCCCTGCTGAGACCCCTGTGCCCCTTCCCACCTTCCCCAGCAGCCCAGGCCTCAGCAACAAGCGCAGCCTGGAGGAAGAGGGCTTTGCCCATGGTGGCAAAAAACTGCGGGCAGTGTCTCCCTTTCTTAAGGAGGTGGATGCCAAGGAGTGTGGGGCCAAGTCTGTGGGGCCTGGCTTGGCCGTCTCCTGCCTGCTGGGCCCAGCCCTGGGGCCTGCCCTCCCGGAGGCCTACAGGGGCACCATGCTGCGCTGCCCACTGAACTTTGCCGGCACCTCGGACCCCTTAAAGGGCCAGGCTACTCTCCCCTTCAGCCCCCTGGTCATCCCGGCCTTCCCAGCTCACTTCCTGGCCACTACAGCCCCCTCACCCGTGGCCACTGGCCTGATGCACTTCCCCCCAGCATCCTTTGACAGTGCCCTCCGCCACAGACTTTGCCCGACCTCGTCTCCATGGCATGTGCCGCCTGCCACAACCTATGCAGCGCCCCACTTCTCCTTCCACCTCAACACGAAGCTGTAGGTCGGAGCTCACAGCACTGTGAGGGTGGAGGGTCTGACGTGGCCTGAGATGGGTAGGCACTGCCAGGGGGCTCTGGGCTGGAGCCCATTCCCCAGGAGAGCTCGGCTGTGTCTGATGCAGGCACGTGCCCCAGGCTGGGCAGCCTGGCACAAAGAGGGAGGCAGTGGGAAAACTGGGTTTATCTTTCCAGGTAGCAGCCCGAGCCTGGGGACTGGAGGCGCCCAGTGTGGCAAGGCCTTGGGAGCAGATGGTGCCGGGCTGGCAGCTCCCAGCTGAGTTCCCAGAGCAGAGGCCAGGGATCGGGTGAGGGGCTGAGGAGCTGGATAGCAGCTTGGGGCATCTTGGCTGCCCACAGAAAATCCAATAAAACAGCAATGTGAATCTACCCAGTCCTGCGGTGTGCATGGTGCGGATCTTCACAAGGGCAGCCGGGGGAGCCGAGGAGAGGGACCTGCCCAGCACCCACTTGGATCTGGAACCGCACCCCACTCAAGAGTGGGACCCAAAGCAATACTCAGCTTTCTGCTCAGACTTCAGCAGGCGGTGACAAGTGTCCTGTGCCTTCCAGCCACTTTCTAGTTGAGCCTCAGGACAGCTGCCTGTTACCTCCCTCATTGTACAGCTGGGGCCTGAGGCTCAGAGAGGACCAGTAACTTGAGCAGGTTCCCCCAGCAGGTAAGTGGCAGAACAGCACTCGGAGCCAAGCCGCAGGAGCCCAGCATACAGGCCCTTGCAGCTGTTAGCAGCGCTCCTGGGGGCTGAGGGTGTGAGCAGGAAGCCTGAATCTCTCTGCCCTGGTGGTGGACGCAAACTTACAGGGCCTGCTGAATCCTGGCACGCCCCCCCTGCCCCTGCTTGCCTGCCACACGAGTGGGTCAGGAGATTTCCACTGGGGGCGCCTGAGGGAAAGGGGAGTGAGAGGGCCAGAATCTCTGCCTGGGCATCCGTGGTGTTTCAGATGTGGCTGCTCCAGGAGGCTCACTCAGAGACTCTGCAGCCTGGTGCCTCCTTCTGATGGGCTGTGGCTGGGGAGCCGTGCCCTGCTCCTTGCCCTGTTCCTGTCTCAGTAGGAGGGAGGGCCCCTGTCAGAGGCATCACACCCGTCCCCTCCCCAGGCTGTGTGTTCTCAGAAGCCAGGCACAGCTGCCTGCCTAGTTCACACATGTTCCTGGAAAGGCAGTGCTGGTATTGGCCAGGCAGATGCTGTGGTGGCGGGCATGGGGCCAGGCCCCCGACTTCCGGCCTCAGAGTGATCAATGAGTGGCCTTTGATGCGTGCCATGGAACTCCCCCTGCCCTCTGGGATGCTCATGACCTCAGGCCATGGGAGGGGCGATCTAGTGCGACCCCCCTCAGTTAACAGGTAAATGGGCTGAGGCCACGGACGGGTCCTGCTTGCCCAAGGCCACCACCAAGGATGGCAGAACCTAGACCAGGCCACACGCAACATGTCTGGCACCAGGGGCTGGGCTGCCAGGGCTGAAGGCCATCCTGTCCAGCCCCCAACTCCAAGAGCTGCCTCTGGAGGGGGAGTTCCAACGGGCACAGGCAAGATAGCTGCCCGCCAAGCTGGGGCCAGTGATGGGGTAGTGGCCACCACTGTTGTGAACACTCCCCGGCCCTGCAGGCGGATCTCCCAATTTTCCGCCTCCCTCCTGGAAGATGCCAGATGCCGGCCGGAGTAGCTGCGTGACTTGCAGCCCTGAGCTCCCACCTCCTGCGTGAGCCCACGTGCTACCCACTTCTCTGAGCCTCTGGAGTCTCAGTGGTTGACAGAGGGGTGAGAGGACTGGATTCTGCCGCCCTCCCTGCAAGTGTGCTGGGCGCTGGGCCACAGGTCATTGGGGTCAGATCCCCTAAGTAAGGGTGAGGCAAGGGCTACCTATTGTGTGTAGGGTCCTGCCTGAGATGGGCCAGGGTCGCGGGGGTCCCCTTCATATGCAAAGCCACAGGGGCCTCGCCCTGGCACAGAGGTAGGCAGGTGCACCGGGCGGCAGGACTTGGGCACAGACTGCTCAGAGCTGGGATGTTTGCGCCCTCTGGAGGCTGCTCTGGGGAATATGCCTTTCCGCACGGGGCATGTGCTTCCAGAGCTAGTCGCTGGGCAGGACACGGCCACCCCTGCTTGGGTGTCAGCAAACACCCAGGGTTTAATGTGGGCGTGCTTCCTCGAAAACCTCTGTGCCCTGTGCCCTGCAGCTCCAGTGTGCTAGCTTTGCATGAGTTTTCTCACTCCTCACGATTCCTGGGAAAGATACTGTCTCCATTTACAAATGAGGAAACAGCTGAGATAGCCGCTAGCTTCAGATGCCAGGACGTGGCTGAGTGGGATTGCCTAGCTCACTGGAAGGGCATCCTGCACGTGCCTCGGGGCACTATCCCCTGAAGTGGACAGGTGTGCTCCAGGTCGTCTTGCTTGTCGTGCTCGTTACTTTGTATTACCTGCTGCGTCCTGACAGTCCCCAACAGCCCTGGGGACCTACAGCCCAGCAGGACTGCAGAGCACCTACCTTTGGGGCATAAACTGTGTTTCAGGGCCATTTTCAGGACCCCCTTTTTTTTTTTGTGAGGGAGATCAGCCCCGAGCTAACATCCGTGCTAATCCTCCTCTTTTTGCTGAGGAAGACCGGCCCTGAGCTAACATCTATTGCCAATCCTCCTCCTTTTTTTTTTCCCCAAAGACCCAGTAGATAGTTGTATGTCATAGTTGCACATCCTTCTAGTTGCTGTATGTGGGACACGGCCTCAGCATGGCCGGAGAAGCGGTGCATTGGTGCACGCCCGGGATCAGAACCCGGGCCGCCAGTAGCGGAGCGCGTGCACTTAACCGCTAAGCCACGGGGCCGGCCCTCAGGACCCCTTTCAAACTGCCTTTGGCCTTTGAGCTATTGATAGCAGTGGGGAGTGGAGGCGACTCTGGAAGGGATGTCCCCACAGTCCCGGCCCCTTAGGTGACGGTTTGTAGAAGGCCGTGTGTCAGGCATTCTGTGGATGCTGCATGTCTGTTCCCAGTGGGTGCCAGGCACTGCTCTAGGTGTTGGATGGACGTGTCAGTGGATGAGACTTTCAAGACCCTGCTCTCACGAAGCTGACGTTCTACAGGGGGAGGCAGGAAAGAAATGAATAAAATACAGAGAAAAGTAGGGCTAGGAGTGGAGTGTGCTGTTTGTTTTCATGGTAAACTATAACTTAGCATAAAATTTACTGTCTTAACCATTTTTAAGTGTACAGTTCAGTGGCATTAAGTCCACTCACAATGTTGGGCCACCATCACCACCATCCATCTCCAGGATGCACAGTTTTAAATGGAGTGGCCAGGGAGGCCTCACTAGAAGGTGGCATCTAACAACGGCTGGAGGAGGTGACAGGGAGCCATGCGCCTTCTGAGGGGAGGACAGAGGGGGTATATGTGGCTGAGGAACTAGAAGGCCTACAAGGCTGGAGCAGAGTGATCAGGCGGGAAAGATGGGGTTCACCAGGGACTGAGGCCATGTGTGTAGAGCCTTTCAGGCCACTGGAGCAGTCAGCTTTACTCAGTGAGGCGAGAGCCCAGGAGCGTCCTGGTCTCCAGCTTGAACAGAAGCCCTGTGGCTTCTGGGTGGGCCTAGATGCTAGGTTGGGGTGGGGAGCCCATTCCCAGAGACACTGGGCGCGGGCAGGGGGTGGGTGGGGGCCATGGGGGCCTCTGGCGAGTGCTTTTGTTTTCCTAGTGAGTGGAAAGTGAGTGTGGGCACCAGGGGTGGGAGATTTGAGGCGAGGGAGAAGGGGGACTAGAGATCTCCAAGAGAGGGAGCAAGGCTGCACCAGGCCTTGTCCTGGGCTTTCTGGAAAGCACCAAATTCCCGCCTGAGGTCAGAGGCAGGAATTTCGGTGAGACTGGCAGCAGTGAGGCTGGGCCGGCTGGGTGCGGAGCTGGACTGCAGGAGAGCTGGAGTCAGTGCCAGTGGGAGCTGTGCCCGGAGGGTCAGGTGAACAAGAGAGGGACCGGGTGCTGGGGTGGCGCGAGAGTGACGACAGTGGTGGGCTGCGGAGTCGAAGCTGGGTGAGGGGGCGTGAGGACCGGAGGGAGTGAGGGACCCAGGACGGGTGGTGGGACCGATGGAACGTAGGTCCCGCGGGCACTCGAGGTAGGCTGGCAAGATAAGGGAGCGGCTGAAGTCATTTCGGTTACCGGGTGAGTTCATGGAGGGTGGGGGAGAGTGTCACTGGAAGAGAGAAGGTCAAGGGCCAGAGAGGCCAGGATGTGGGAAGCCTCGAAATCAGCACACATAGGACCACAGTGGTCTGGGGCAAGGGCTACAGTCTGCAGGACTGGAGAGGAGGGACTGGAGGGTCTGGGGACAGCTGCAGCAAGGACACCCGGCAGGGTCTAGTCGCGTGGTGTGACCTTCAGAGGGGGGGCCACAGGGCCTGGAAGCGCGGGGCTGCTCAGCCCCCTCAGGGTCATGTGGAGAAATGGCCCACACTGGAGGGGGCTTCGGGGGAGCTGTCTCAGGGTGGGCACAGCTGCTGGCTGGCAGTGGGAGGTACTAGAGAGGGCATTTGGGGAGCCCCCCTATGTAAGTGAGGGATTTCCTTAGGCTCAAGACCAGAGGCTGCAGCCAGTGGCTTGGAAGAGGGGTTTAGTTGGACCCATTTAATTTTTTTAAATGTTTTTGTAACTAGTTGCCAGCTCTTAAAAATCAAGAGATTTCACATAAAAATTTGGATATTGGGCTTCTCTTTAAAAATCAGAATTTCTAGGGGCTGGCCTGGTGGCGCAAGCGGTTAGGTGCGCGCGCTCCGCTGCAGCGGCCCGGGGTTCGCCGGTTTGGATCCCGGGAGCGCACCAACACACCGCTTGTCAAGCCATGCTGTGGCGGCGTCCCATGTAAAGTAGAGGAAGATGGGCACGGATGTTAGCCCAGGGCCAGTCTTCCTCAGCAAAAAGAGGAGGATTGGCAGATGTTAGCTCAGGGCCGATCTTCCTCACACACACACACAAAAAAATCAGAATTTCTGGCCACATGGGACCCCTTCCTGGAGCTCAGCAGTGGCTGCTGCCCTTTGGACAGGAATGCCAGCCCATTCACGACAGTCCTCCCAGCCCCGCTGTCCCCAACCCTGAGGGACCCAGCCCCTGCAGCCGGCGGCCACCGGGTCTCCTGTAGGCTCGGCATTTCCACTGTTGGAGCCCAAGTCCTGCTGCTGCTCAGACACTAGGCGGCCGCTTGTGTTCTTTGTTGTCATAAGAACACCCGAGGCCAGTTTCCTAAACAAATGTCTCCCAGAATGTCGCTGGTAAAAACTCAACAGGGCTTCCAGACAGGAGGGCAGGGCAGAGTCAGATCATTGTCAAGTCACCTGTGCAGTGTCCCCTGGTTTATGGGCCAGTAGGGGCAGGCGGCGGAGGGCTTGACAGCGCAGGCGTGGGTTACCATCCTGCTTGGCTGCAGAGGTGGCAGAAGCTTTTGTCCCTCCTGGGCCATGCCTGCGCATCTGTGAGGTGAGTGCAGTCACTCCCAGGTTCTGCCCTGTGACCCAGAATGAGACGCAGATAAGGTCTAGTGACTGGCGAAGGGAGGTGACCTTCCCCCTGAACCCACTCCTGGTCCCTGTTCCCAGCTCCTCTGGGCCCCTGGCCACTCCTGGAAAGCCAATATCACCTACGCATAGCAAGTGGCAGCCACTGCCCAGCCTTGTTTGCGAGGCCCCCAGGGGGAGAGAAGGGGCCGCTGGAGGGAGAGCAGGGAGAAGGGGCTCCTGGGCAGGCGTCCTGGAAAGGTGACTGCCTCCCCATCTCCACCCCTCCTGCGCCGCTCCTGTCTCCAGGTTCTTGGCTTGGCGCTTAGGATTCCTACCACGTGCTTGGCCTTGTCAGCCCTCCCTTGAGGGAGCAGTGGGGTGGGGAGGAAAGATCAAGGAGCTGGAAGCAGAACACAGGCCCTGAGCCCGCCTCGTGCATGGTTCAGTGAGGGTTCTCAGGCCCTTTCCTGCAAGCAACAGAAGTGGACTCTAGCCAGGCAGGAAACAGCCTGTGTGGCTCACAGAACTGCAGGGAGAGCTGCACAACCAGTAGCCTTGCGCTCCCTCTCTGGGGCACTGCCAGTGGTGAGCTGGAGCTGGCTCCTGCTGGCTCATCTCTTCCCCACTCCGCATTCAAGGATGCCACAGTGGTAGCTTGAACTAGGCCAAAGCAAGAGTATTCACACCCCAGGAATCAGCAAATGCTACAAACCAGAGCTTCCCCCTCCCTAGTCACCCCACCTCCCCCAGCTGTGCTGCAGCGTCCACCAGCACACCACCACCATGTGGCTCAGCTCCCGCTGCTTCCCTCCCAGCGGGTCTCAGCTCTAGGACACATTTTCAGGAGAGAGACTCTGACCTTACCTGTGCCTACCTGTGTTACCGAGGCACGGGCCCATTACCTCAGAGGAAGTGAGTCTGTCAGGTAGATCAAAATAGTATCCGCCACACTGGTGACACCAGGCGAATTCGCTTCACTGGGCCTCCATTTCCTCATCTACAATATGGAAGTGAGTAATTTCTACCTCCAAAGTCGTGGGCATTTAGTGAAAGTGCTTTGTAAACTAAAGTTCTGGACGAATGTGAATCATCGCCTCCTTTCCTGCAGTTCTGCTTGGCCAGTCTGACTACCCACCCCCCCGCCCTGCCCTTTACCTCAGGGCTTTTGCAATTCCTGCTGTTTGCTGACCGCTGCTGTCCTGCATGGCTTCTGACTCAGAGTCACCCCGACCTTTGGATCCTGTCTGTGTCTGGCAAGACTGGCAAATCAGCTTCAGCCCAGGTAACAGCTCTGATTGATCGTGGTTGTCTGCAGCTTTGGGGTGACTCAGTGTGAAAGTGATGCAATCTATTAGTAATGTCTGCCAAGGACCAGGAGCGGGAGGACACTCAGCTGCCGCAGAGTTGCCATCCCCGTCTATATATACCGTGATGACTAGCTGGTGACCACCTGATGATGGGCTGTCTAACAGGTCCCTGACCTCACTGCCACATCTCAGCCGCAGCTCCTGTGCGGAGCTGTCTGGCTTCCCTCCCACATCAGCAAGGGTTGTGGGGGAGCAGGGCTTGGGAGCCCAAGTCTAGAAGGCTAAACATCACTTGCCCATGCGCTACCAAGTTGAATGCCTGGGGAGTAATCAGGGAGCAGCTTCCTGAGAAATCCAGGTAGCCCCCCCAGCCCATCATCATGTAGTCACCCCCAGCCCCACTGCAAAAAAAGGTCTTTCCACATGGACTGTGTGGAGGGGGGTGATCTGTGACCGACACCAAAAGCAGAGTGGAAGTGGAAGGATTCTAGTGTCATTTGTAGAGTTAACTGCAGTGCTTTTGAGATGGGGCCTGTGGCCTTGGGTATGGCGAAATCAGTAGATGATAAATTAAAAGAATCATTCCATATTCTAGCTCTGATCAGCTCACTCCCCTGCATAAACCTGGCCCACAGCCTTCCACTGCCCTCAAGTTGAACCCCAAATGTCTTAGTTTGTTAGGCTCTTCACTGGCCCCACTTCCCCCCGCAGTCTCCTGGCTCCCCGCTCCCCAGCATGCCTGGCCCTCCTCGGCTCTGGAAGCACAGAAAACATCTACTTAGAAAACATCCTCTCCACTCTTCCTTCCAGCCTCACCCAGAAGACTGGCTCAGGAGTCCACTCCCTGTGCCCCCACAGCACCCAGCACTTCGACCATCCTGCCACTGCAGGACCTATTACGACTCTGCACCCTCCCCCCAGATTGTAGGCTCCCTGAGGGCATTCAGTGTTTTCTGTTCACCCCCAATCCCCAGTTCTACCTAGCCCCATAGGACAACTGTCCGAGACTCACCCTTTCCATTATTTTACCCCAATTATTGTACACGTGCCCGTTGGCCAACATTAGAGCACCCCCCCAGAGTGTTCCCCAGCTGCCTCTGAGTAGTTCCCAGAGGGCTCTTGCATGCTTAGGAGCCACCCCTAGGTTATTTCTGGAGAACTGTTCCTCACCCCATCAGCCCAAAATGCTGGTGGCCCTGGAGAGGCACAGCTCTTCCTCCAGTGGCCTTGGCCAATTCCCCACCTGGCTTTGGAGAAGGGCTAGAACCCACCCTTGACTACTGCTTCAGAAATATGGGCCAAGCACAGACACACACACACACAGTCGAGACTAGGCAGGGACAGTAACAAGAGTTTATTAAAGTTCCAGGAAAAACAGAAGGGAGGCACAAAAGAGACACAACCCATAACTGCTTCCTGAAGCTGCTACTCAACTCAGCGAAGGAGTGCAGGCAGTCTCTAGCAGTTGGAAAAGGCAAGGAAACAGATTCTCACCTAGAGCCCCCAGAAGGAACACAGCCCTGCTGACACCTTGATTTTTATCCCTGTGAGATCCATTTTGGACTTCCAAAACTCAACAAGTGGCCTGGAAATATTTAGAGTGATTTGATGAGTGATTTCTCTTACAACTTATAACTTTTGTATCTTAGTAAGCACTTTTATATTTATTTTATTTAGAGAATAAAAAAGAATATATTTGTGTTTTATATTATTTAGATTATTGTACCAGTTCTTAAATATTTGACCATCACTCCTGTGTAAAACATTTCTTCCTTTCCACACCTCCTGCTGAATCCTCTTCCTTGACTTTTAAGTGATGTGGTCTCTGCGTACAGAGTGCCAGGGACAGACCAACACAAGTTGCCATGAGAAACGAGAGAAAGAAAAGCTGAGTGCTTTTCACTGCTCATCAGTGAGAGCACAGGGACATCCTTTGCCCTTTTGGGAAAAAAGGAGTCACGAGAGCAGCCTTCCAAGTATCTTGTGAACTTGTTCTTGACAAGTGGGTCTGTAAATGGTGTCCCAGTCTGTCTGAAGCTGAGTCCAGCCTCGGTGCCAAGTGCCCACCATTGCATCACAGCCCCAGGTCTGTCACCCCATGGCATGTCCCCGGCCTGTGGTTCCCTGGAGGGTGAGTCTGAGCCAGGTCTGCTGGCCGTAGGATTCCAAATGTTGAAGCCCTGAACAAATAACAGTTCCTGCCTGGTTTGGCGTGCATTTGCATCAGCCTTGCTGCAGACTCCTTTACATGCTCCCCTTCACACACAGAGGCCTGAGCCTTGGTCATGATCAGATGCTGCTCTTGACTGCTGATATCTGCATGGTTGCAACAGCTAGCCCATGGCCATCTCCAAAATAGTCCAGCACTACCTATCCCCCTGCCAGGGCTGGGCACTATCTAATTGGACTAATGGAGCTGAGTTAGGGTCATGGCTATGCTCCAGGGAGGCCCTGCATGACCTCTCAAATTTGGGGCGTCCCGAATCTTCCTTGGAGTCTGAGGAAATTCCCAGAATCCTCCCCATAAATCCCTCTTTGGGTATAAGCCTTTCAGATGCAATTTCTGCTACTTGCTACTCGAACACTATCAACCATCCAGGTATGCTTTATGGTGAATGTCCAGGTACCCCAGCCACAGGTCCCAGGCAGCAGAGCCATGTCAATAGAGTCAGGCTGAGCCTTGTCCCCCTGCCAAGTCAGTAATGATTGAGAGGACTCACTGGGCCTTGTGCTGAGCTGGGCCACCTAACAGTCCTCTGTGGCCAATATAAGGATATATAGATCTTTGGTGGCCAGATCTCTACTCCATCACTTTTGCCAAGGAATAACCCTGAGGGCAAGGAGCTCACAGTACCCTGGACTTTCGTCTCACAAGTAAGTGAAAGACTCTGTCCAGATAGTAAGTCAGGCCTCTGATTTGTAATAAGGGGAGGAAGACTTGCCAGGTAGTGGAGAATTTGAATCAATCCAGAATTTTCAAGAAACATAGCTTTGAACTCAGTTACATTCAAGAACTGGGACCAAGAAGGAGACCCGACTAGTCTCACTAGGAAAAACCTAGCTGTCATTTGTATGCAAACAATTAGAGTTTACAGGCAGTCCTTGCAGGCTTCTTTGGCCCATTGTTGGGCCTTTTCAAACCTGTGCTTAGACAGAAAACAAAGGGAAGCCACATCAGAGACAGTGGAATTTGGAGTCTAAGAGAGAGAGAGAGAGAGCACTATAGGAAGTGTGTCTTTGATGGTCACCCAACATCCTTCAAAGTCATTGGGGCCCCCTCCATTTTGGTCCTCTCCTATCGTCTTCCCAAGGTGCAAGCTATAAAAATCATATTCCCAAACTCCTTTGCTGCCACTGAGCAGGCATGTGACCCAGGTGCCACCAATCAAATATGGCACAAAGAGTAGCAAGAGAGCCATGGGAGGAGGTGACCAAATGGATTTAATGGTTTATAGACGTCTTATCTCTATTAGTGAAAGATAATGGAGCATCTAGTTCACTACTCTTTTCTGTTTGTGTACTTTGTGCTCAAGTCAATTAAGAATTCGTACCCATGAAGTGAAGTACCTGAGAGTTACTGTAAATATTTAATAAGAACATGATTACCATTTGACCTCGTTCCCAACACAGACACAGATGAAAAGAAGTTAATCTTGTTAATTTGCTGTTTTCTTGTTAACCTGAGGGGTGACTCAAGGGTCACAAGGATTTATGAGCTTGTTTTGTAGAAGAAAAAGAACGCCTTCAAGGAAATTAGGAGAACCAGATAACCAGCTCCCAGCTGCCATTGATGTCCAGAAGTCTGATTGCCCAGGGGCTTATCTGGAGTGAAAGAAACATGGATTTCTCCTTTGTTTCGTTGAAACTCCTCCTCCCAAGCCCTTTAGCTTTATAAACTCCTTTGCTTTCTTCTTTTATTAAAGCAGCTTTGAGAGAACCTATCCTCCTACCTTCTCGTTTGGCCAGTTCAAATGAATCTTTCTCTGTGTCCAAGCACTGATGTCTCAGCGAATGGTTTACTGTGTATCAGGCACAGAACTTGAGATTAAGAGGTTCAGTATCACCTACTGGGAAGAAAATAGCTCACTGATATGAAATGTTCAAAAACTATGAGTTTTGTTTTTCTCTGTGTATTCTTGACCCATGGCTGAAATTTTAGAATTGAATCTATAAGCCCTGTTTGTATGTGTGAGGAAGATCAGCCCTGAGCTTACATCCATGCCAATCCTCCTCTTTTTGCTGAGGAAGACTAGCCCTGAGCTAACATCCGTGCCCATCTTCCTCCACTTTATGTGGGACGCTGCCACAGCATGGCCAGACAAGCAGTACGTTAGTGCATGCCCAGGATCTGAACCTGGGCTGCCAACAGCGGAGCGTGCACAATTAACTGCTATGCCACAGGGCCGGCCCCTGTTTGTATGTTTAAGTGTCTGAGTATGTAGTATTATCAAATGGTATGGCATTATCAAATTAGGTTAGATTATAAATCTCTTAAAGGACCTCTATTCTGATGGACATTTATTTATCTTAGAGATATGAGTTTATATAAATTGAATACTCCTAAAATTCCCCCAAATTAAGGTAATTGAACCTCTAATACTTTCAATGTGGGAAAAAAGCATTCTTACAGAAACTAACTCAAATGTTTTAAGAATTCAATATCACATAATTTATTAAGAATTCAATATAACATAATTTATATACATCTTTTGCAAATGAGACTAACAATATTATTTTAACAAAAACAGCTATGTCTTCTCTGAGTTATCAGCATTAAGTATACTACAAGCTTACATTTTATTCTATTGGGGTATGTTCTTCCTAAACTCATACAGGTTTACTCATCAAATATGCTAGCATCACTTCTATTTAATGTTTAAGATTATGAAAAATATATGTTTAACCAAATAGAATCATTATTCTGACAAACTTTATTTCAACAATAATTATATTTTGCAGTATGTCAACTGGAAGATATTTTCCATGACCTTTAGGTAACTTAAAATCTTGGGCTGATTGTAAATTGAGTTAAATAATTGATATTCATTCAATTCCTAAATAATTTTTTAGTAAAATACGGAAACATTAATTACAAGCATAATTTTATGTATTTTTGCCTCTATATGGTAATGAAGACTATATATATATTTAGGTCTATTAATAAACATGTTCATTTTTCCTTTTTTTTTTTTCTGTGAGGAAGATCAGCCCTGAGATACCATCTGATTCCAATCCTCCTCTTTTTTCTGAGGAAGACTGGCCCTGAGCTGTGCCCATCTTCCTCTGCTTTATATGGGACGCCACCACAGCATGGCTTGCCAAGCAGTGCATCAGTGGGAGCCTGGGATCCGAACCAGCGAACCCTGGGCCGCCGCAGCAGAGCGCACGCACTCAACTGCTTGCGCCACCGGGCCGGGCCCAAACATGTTCATTTTTGCCACCTTGAGAAGTTATACTATAAGGGATGTGTATGGATATGGAAATTCGTAGGTCTGCAGAAATGAATTTTGAGTGGTCAAAGCTGTCTAAGGTTTGATGGGTTTATTTACAAGATTTTCAAAAAGAGCTTTAGTATAAAATATTATACTGACACAAAACTAGAATTTGGCTTTCTTTCTGTTAAAATGACAAAATATTGTGATTTATAAGAAATGTATATATTTGGTCATTCAGATAACCAAAATATATTTCTCATATATATTTGGTCTTCATCCAGTTCCTGGCTCACAGCCAGGAACCCAAAACCCTTGGAATTTCCTGAGCGATAAGACTCCACCCAAGGGTGGAGGCCAGACGCCAGGAGAACCAGCCCTGTGATCAGAGGGTTGGAACTTTCAGTCCCAGCCCCTGATTTCCAGGGAGGGGAGTGGGACTTGAGGTTGAATCAGTTGCCAGTGGCCAATGCCTTAGTCAATCATGACTATTTAATAAAGCCTCCATAAAAATCCCAAAGGACAGCTCGTTGGCCTTTTCCCTTTTTTGGAGGGCCTCCACATTGGGGAACCGGAATGCTTCCCTGTGCCACCATGCTAGGCCCCAAGCTCCATGAATACAGAAGGTCCTTTATTTGGGACCTCACCTTATGTATCTCTTCATCTGGCTGTGGATTTGTGTTCTTTAGTCTCCTTTGTAATAAATTGGTAATCCAGTGAGTAAACGGGTTTTCTTGAGTTCTGTGAGTGGTCCTAGCAAATTAATTGAACCCAAGGAGGGAGTTGTGGGAACCTCTGATTTGTAGCCAGTAGGTCAGAAGCACAGGTTAACAACCTGGGCTTGCAACTGGCATCTGAAGTGGAGGGTCGTCTTGTGGCACTGAGCTCTTTACTTGTGGAAACTGCTTCTGTCTCTGGGTAGTTTCTGAATTAAATTAAATTCTCAGACACCCTGCTGACATCCAAGAACTGCTTGCTGGTATGGGGAAATCTACACACACACACCACACACACACACACACACACCACGTTGGAATTGGGTCCAGGAAAACTTTGCAATTGGTCTTCTTTTAATAAGAGATTGTCAGAGTTTTTCCTTACCTTCTGAGTTATCTGCCTAGAGGGCAAAGATTCTGTGTCTTACCAGAATAACTTCCTATGCTTTATGTTGACTTTATCATGTCCTTGATTATTTAAGAGAATAAAGTCTTCTAACTTTTGAAGGAGCTAAAGTTCTTTACAATCATATTTCCTCCTATTTAAAATCTTTTTACTGTCACTTTAATTAAATGGGGTAGCCAAATATTGTTTCTCAGTAATCCATTATCCTATCTTACGTTTTCAAACCTCCTAAAAATACTTTTTGATATTTTCCCTTTCCAAAACCAAATCGTCCCTTAAATGCATATTACTAAGTGAAAGAAGCCAATCTGAAAAGGCTACATACTGTATGATTCCAACTAAATGACCTTCTAGAAAAAGCAAAACTGGATACAGTAAAAAGATCAGTGGTTGCCTGGGGGTGAGGGGTGGAAAGGATGCATAGGCAGAGTACAGAAGACTTTTAGGGCAGTGAAAGTACTCTTATAATACCTCATGATGGATATATGTCATTATACATTTGTCCAAACCCATAGAATGTACAACACCAAGAGTGAACCACAATGTAAACTATGGACTTTTGGTGCTTATGATGGGTCAATGCAGGTTCATCACTTGTAACAAATGTAGCACTCTGGTGGGGGATGTTGATAATGGGGGAGGCTGTGTATGAGTGGGGGCTGGGGGTGTATGGGAAATCTCTGTACCTTCCCCTCAATTTTGCTGTGAACCTTAAACTGCTCTAAAAAGAATAAAGGCTTAATAAAAAAAGAAAAGAAAGAAAGAAAGAAAAAGAAATCCTAAATGGTATCTTTGACACCTAAAACTATCTCTGAGATTTCTCAGAGGGCCCCTGGAAAATCACTTAGGATTTTTGTATTTTACTTTGTAAAAAGAGAGGTGTTAGAAATAATTAGGTTTATTTGATATGCTATTATTAATGAGCAGCATAGGAAGATTTGTCAAATCATGAGATGCTTTCATTTGGGTAAAATGTTATTAACATAAAATTTTCCAAAATTGTATACTGCGGTTCTAGAGAGTTTTAGAGAGTTTTAGAGAGTTTTCAGTGTCCTCACTGTCCATGATATATTTCTATTTATCAGAGTCCTGGTGCTACTTTGCCTGATATTAGGCAAAAACAGGAGAGTGTTATCAATCATAATTTGTTAGTTTTAAAAATGTTAACTTGGTTGCAACTTTCCTTCTTTAACTTGAATCTAGCATCTTCCTGGCCAGGGGCTTTTGATTGGGGATTCAGATCACTTACCTATGGAGTTTTATTAAGATACAGGTGTTTAGGACCTAATCCAAATTTACTAAATCTCTTTCCTTGATATTCTTAATATATTCTTGTGATAAATTAAAAAAAAAATCCAGATTTAGTAAGGAGAGACTTTATTTGAAGGATTATTGCAAGGGGGGTGGTGGAGGAGGGACTATTGCAATGGGTGGTGAGGGGCAGGGGAGGATGCGTGACTACCACAACAGGGAAAACCATAAGATCTGCATGTGTCACACAGGTTAGGAAAAAAGAGCTTCCTTTATAGAGAAGAAAGAGTGTGAGGGAGTGGGCTGAAAGAATGGCATGATAGGATAGTAAACCAGAGAATGTTTACCCCGAGGCCAGCCTATTCTCGGGAGGGTTTGTGTGCTGCCTCAAGCTCAGGGTGGGCCAAAGTTCAAGGGCCTAGGGGAAGGAGAGAATCTTGACCAGAGTTTGGTTAACAAGCATTTTGTTGCCATTGATGAGTGGGGACAAAAAAGTTCAGCTAATCATATATGAGGTAAAGAATGGGAATTTGCAGGGTGTGTCTGGCTCATCGTAGGTAAAAAAGGGGGGCATCCATGAGTCTTATCCAAGTCATATGGGGAAGGAGGGTTCTTTGCAGTAAGCTGTTTCCTGGAACACAAAGAGTGGGTGGATTTCTTAAGTTTTGCTGTTTTCCGGGATCACAGGGCTCAGGTAAATTCAACATTGTTGTTGGTATATTCTAACTACACTTATGTGCTGCATAATGACGTTTTGGTCAATGATGGACTGCTTATATGATGGTGGCCCCATAATTAGTACCATATAGTCCCACAGGATCAGTACCATATAGCCTAGGTGCGTAGTAGGCTATACCATCTAGGTTTGTGTAAGCGCACTCTACAATGTTCACACGATGAAGAAATCACCTAATGACGCATTTCTCAGAATGTATCCCCGTGGCTAAATGGCGCATGACTATATATACTTGGTATATTTGTGATAAATTATGTCTCAGGATTATTATATGTTAAATCTTAAGCTAGTTTTCCTGAAAAGAGTATATTCATCTATTTTTGTATACTAGATATAATATCCACTTTTCTAGATATACTAGACAAAAACTTTAAAACAACTATCTTAAAGATGCTCAAAGAACTCAAGGAAGATGTGGAAAAAGTCAAGGAAATGATGTGTTAACAAAATGAAAATATCAATAGAGAGATAGAAAACCTAAAAAGAAACCAACAAGAAATACTGGAGCTGGGGCTGGCCCTGGGGCCTAGTGGTTACGTTCAGCACACTCCACTTTGGCAGCCTGGGTTCGGTTCCTGGGGGTGGACCTACAACACTCATCCGTGGCCATGCTGTGGGAGCGACCCACATACAAAATAGAGGAAGATTGGCACAGATGTTAGTTCAGGGTGAATCTTCCTCAGCAAAAAAAAAAAAGAAAAGAAAAGAAAAAAATTTTGGAGCTGAAAATTACAGTAACTGAAATGAAAAATTCACTAGAGAGATTCAAATACGGATTTGAGCAGGCAGAAGAAAGAATCAGTGAACTTGAAGATAGGACAATGGAAATTATTAAGGCTGAGGAACAGAAAGAAAAAAAATTAAAGAAAAGTGAGCAGAGCCTAAAGGACTTGTGGGTCATCACCAACAGACCAATATATGCATCATAAGAGTCCCAGGAAGAGAAGAAAGGGGCAGAGAGAACATCTGAAGAAATAATGGCTGGAAACTTCCCAAATTTGATGAAAGACATGAATATAAACACCCAAGAAGCTCAATATACTCCAAATAAGATGAACTCAAAGAGACTCACACTGAGACACATTATAATAAAACTTTAAAAAGACAGAGAAAAGAGAATCTTAAAAAGCAGCAAGAGAGAGGCAAATCATCACATAGAAGGGATTTTCAATAAAATTACCAGTAGATTTCTCATCAGAAACTTTGGAAGCCAGAAGGAAGTGGGCCAACATATTCAAAGTGCTAAAAGAAAACCCTCTCAACCAAGAATCCTATATCTGGCAAAAATGTCCTTCAAAAGTAAAGGAGAAATTAAGACATTCCCAGATAAACAAAAGTTGAGGGAGCTCGTGACCATGAGACCTTAAAACCGAGAATGAGTGAGTTAAAATTTTCCCTGGGTTAGAGTGAAACTGTTCCAGGGGCCGGCCCCATGGCTTAGCGGTTAAGTGCACGCGCTCCGCTGCTGGCAGCCCGGGTTCGGATCCCAGGCACGCACCGAGGCACCGCTTCTCCGGCCATGCTGAGGCCGCGTCCCACATACAGCAAGTAGAAGGCTGTGCAACTATGACATACAACTATCTACTGGGGCTTTGGGGGAAAAAAATAAATAAATAAAAATTAAAAAAAAAAGTGAAACTGTTCCTCATACCATTGGAAGCACAGTAACCAAAGTTTCTGAGCTTGTCTTGCAGAACAACAGGAAGACCACTGATAAGAGAGTAGCTTGCTGACTAAACATCATGCAGGTGCACTGAGAAGCTAAAATGACTGATTGTAAACTTTAGACGCCACAGACTAAAAACCCACTGCGTGCAATATATAGAACCCCCTCCCCCAATTCACACATGCGACCCGTGAAGAAATATGAATCACAGTCACGCCTGTGCAGAGGACTCTTAAAGCTTCAGCCCCCAATGTCCTCCTACTCCCTCCCCGACCCAAACCCTAGATAAAAACCCCAAGTTTTTTCCTTCCGGGAGGTGGATTTGAGTTTTTTACTCCCATCTCGTCTAGCTGCCTTTTTTTTTTTTTTTTGGAGTTTTAAAAGTTTTATTTTTTTCTATTAAACTTAAAAATAGTACCAGATGAACAGACTTAGTTAGAAGTCAGAGATTTTATTTTTTTTCATTTTCTTATTGTGAAATTTTTGTTGTACATTTTTGTTTATCAGTTACCATGTAAGTGCATCCTTCCACCCCTTGTGCCCACCCCCAACCCCCCTAGCCCCTGGTATTCACCAAACAGTTCTATCTTTCCGTGTGTTGGTTTATCTTCCACATATGAGTGCAATCATGCACTGTTTGTCTTCTCTTTCTGGCTTATTTCACTTTACATAATACCATTCAGGTCCATCCATGTTGTTGCAATGGGACGATTTTGTCTTTCTTTATGGCTGAGTAGTATTCCATGGTATATATATACCACATCTTCTTTATCCATTTATCAGTCGAGAGACACTTGGGTTGCTTCCATGTCTTGGCTATAGCGAATAATGCTGCGATGAACATAGGGGTGCATAAGCCTCTTTGGATCGTTGATTTCAGGTTCATTGGGTAGATACCCACTAGTGGGATAGCTGGATCATAAGGTATTTCTATTTTTAATTTTTTGAGGAATCTCCATACTGTTTGTTTTCCATAGAGACTACACCAGTTTGCATTCCCACCAGGAGTGGATTAGGGTTCCCATTTCTCCACAGCCTCTCCAGCATTTGTTGCTTCTTGTTTGTCTAGCTGCCTTTTGATAATAAACCTGTTTCCCTGCTATAAGACTGAGGTTTTGGGTGATTGGCTTTGCTGCGTGTTGGGTAAATGAACCCGTGTTTGTGTTCGGTTTCAACCTGCCCTATGAGACATGCTCAAGGGAGTCCTGCAAGTTGAAACGAAAGGACACTGGACAGTAACTGGAAGCCATATGTAGAAACAAATATCTCAGTAAAGGTAAGTACATGGGCAATTATAAAAGGTAGTATTATGGTAACAATGGTTTGTAACTGTACTTTTTGTTTGCTTTCTACATGATTTAAGAGACATACATTTAAAGAAAAACAATTATTAGTATAAAAGCTAGAATTACTGTAACTTTGGTTTATAACTCCAAATCTTGTTTTCTAAATAATTTAGGAGACTAATGCATTTAAAGGAATTACTAGTTTATGTTTGTGGGCACACAATATGTAAAACTGCAATTTTCTGACATCAACAACTCAAAGAGATAGAGACAGAGCTGTAAAGGAATAGAGTTTTTGTGTTATTGAAGTTAAGCTGGTATAAATTCAAACTGAAGTTATAACTTTAGAATGTTAAATGTAATCCTCATGGTAACTGCAAAGAAAATAGCTATAGAATATACACAAAAGGAATTTAAACATTTCACTACAAAAAATCAACTAAACACAAAAGAAGACAGTAATGTAGGAAATGAGGGACATAAAGCTATAGTGCATATAGAAAACAAATAGTGCAATGACAGAAGTAAGTGTCTCCTTATCAATAATTCCTTCAAATGTAAATGGATTAAACTCTCCAATCAAAAGACAGAGATTGGCAGAATGAATGGATAAAAAACACATGATCCAACTATATGCTATCTACAAGAGACTCACTTGAGATACAAAGACACAAACAGGTTGAAAGTGAAAGGATGGAAAAGGATATTCTATGTAAATAGTAACCAAAAGAGAGCAGGGGTTATTATATATAGCTATACTAATATCAGACAAAATAGACTTTAAACCAGAAAAGTTTACAAGGGACAAAGAAGGATATTATACATTAATAAAATGTTCAACACAGCAAGAAGATATAATAATTATAAACATTTATGCACCTAATGCCTGACTATCAAAATATATGAAGCAAAAACTGACAGAATTGAAGGGAGAAATAGACAGTTCTACAGTAATAGTTAGAGACTTCAATACCCTACTCACAATAATGGATAGAACAACCAGACAAAAGACAAGTGAGGAAACAGAGGACTTAACAACACAATAAACTAACTAGATCTAACAGACATATACATAAAACTCCACCCAACAACAACATACCCATTTTTCTCAAGTGCACATGGGACATTTTCCAGGATAGGCAATATGTTAGGCCATAAATCAAGTTTGAGTAGATTTAAAAAGATAGATATCACACAAAGTATCTTCTGTGACCACAACAGGATGAAGTTAGAAATCAATAACAAAAGTAAAACTAAAAAATTCATAAAACTGTGGAAATTAAACAATACACTTTTCAACAACCAATGGATCAAAGAAATCACAAGGGAAATTAAAAATACTTAGAGATGAATGAAAATGAAAACACTTAAGAATAGAACTACCAGACGATTCAGCAATTCTACTTCTAGGTATTTATGTGAAGGAAACAAAAATCACCATTTTTAAAAAATATATGCACCCCCATGTTCATTGCAGAATTATTTACAATAGCCAAAACACGGAAATAATCTAAGTGTCCACTGACAAGTGAATGGATAAAGAAAATGTGGTGTGTATATATATATATATATATATATATATATATATATACACACACACACACACACACATACATACATATACACAATGGAAAATTATTCAGCCATAAAAAAGGAAATCTTGTCATTTGCAACAACATGGATGGACTTTGAGGGCATTATGCTAAGTGAAATAAGACGGAGTAAGACAAATAACGTACTATCTCATTTATATGTGGAATCTAAAAAAAATCCCAATTTGTAGATACAGAGAACAGATTAGTAGTTGCTAGAGGTGGGAGGTGGGGTGTGGCCTTTCAAAATGGGTGAAGTTGGTCAAAAGGTACAAACTTCCAGTTATAAGATAAGTCCTGGGGATGTAGGTTATGGCATGGTGACTATATTTAACAATACTGTATTATGTATTCGAAAATTACTAAGAGTAAATCTTAAAAGTTCTCATCACAAGGAAAAAAAACTTGTAACTATGTGTGGTGATGGATGTTAACTGAACTTATTGTGGTAATTGTTTCACAATATCTACATATATCAAATCATTATGGTGTACATCTAAAACTAATACAATGTTATATATCAATTATATTTCAATTTAAAAAAGGAAAAAAATATAAAACTTTGCACCAAACAAAAACCCAAGACAACACAACATACCAAAACCTATGGGAAAAAGCAAAAGTAGTACTAAGAGGGAAATTTATAGCTATAACATTTACATTTAAAAAACAAGAAATATCTTAAATCCACAACTTAAGTTTACAACTTAAGGAACTAGAAAAAGAAGAACAGACTAAACTCAAAGCCAAAAGAAGGAAATAATAAATATTAGAGCAGAGATAAACAAAATAGAGAGTAGAAAAACAAAAGAAAATCCATGAAACCAAATGATAGTTCTTCAAAAAGATCAACAGGGGCTGACTCAGTGGTATAGTGGTTAAGTTCGTGTGCTCCACTTCAGCAGCCTGGGGTTCGTTGGTTCGGATCCCAGGTGTGGACCTACGCACTGCTCATGAAATCATGCTGTGGTGGCATCCCATATACAAAACAGAGGAAGATGGGCACAGATATTAGCTCAGGGCTAATCTTGCTCAGCAAAAAGAGGAAGATTGGCAACAGATGTTAGCTCAGGGTCAATCTTCCTCACCAGAAAAAAAAATCAACAAAATTGGCAAAACTTTAGCTAAATGGACTAAGCAAAAAAGAGAGGATTCAAATTGCTAAAATCAAAAATGAAAGTGGGGACATTGCTACCAATTCTCCAAAAATAAAAAAGATTTATAAGAGAGTACTGTGAACAACTGTATGCCCAAAAATAATCTAGATGAAAGGGATAAATTCCTAGAAACACAAAACCTACCAAGACTAAATCACAAAGAAATAGAAAATCTGAATAGACCCTATAACTAGTAAGGAGATTGAATCAGTAATCAAAAATCTCCCAACAAAGAAAAGTCCTGGACCCGACAGCTTCACTGGTGAATTCTACCAAACATTTAAAGAAGAATACCAATCCTTCTCAAACTTTTCCAAAAAAATCAAAGAACAGGAAACACTTCATAACTCATTCTATAAGGCCAGCATAACCCTAATACCAAAGCCAAAGACACTATAAGAAAAGAAAACTAGAGACCAAAATCCCTTATGAACACTGATGCAAAAATCTTCAGTGAAATACTAGCAAACTGAATTCAGCAGCATAGTAAAAAAGGATTATACACCATGACCTAGTGGATTTATTCCAAGAATGCAAGGGTGGTTCAACATACAAAAATTGATCAACACCACATCAACAAAATAAAGAAAAAAAGTCACGTGATCCTATCAGTTGATGCAGAAAAAGCATTTGACAAAATTCACCACCCTTTCATGATAATATGCAACAAAGTAGGAATAGAAGGAAACTACCTCAACATAACAAAAGCCATATATGAAAAACCCACAGCAAACCTCATAGTTAACGATAAAAGACTGACAGCTTTTCCTCTAAGATCAGGAACAAGGCAAGGATGCCCACTTTCACTGGTTCTATTCAACATAATACTGGAAGTTCTAGCCAGAGCAATTACACAAGAAAAGAAATAAAAGGTATCTAAATTGGGGCCGGCCCTGTGGCTTGTCGGTTGAGTACGCGCGCTCCACTGCTGGTGGCCCGGGTTCCGACCCCGGGCGCGCACCAACGCACCGCTTCTCCGGCCATGCTGAGGCCGCGTCCCACATACAGCAACTAGAAGGATGTGCAACTATGACATACAACTATCTACTGGGGCTTTGGGGAAAAAGAAAAAAAAAAGGTATCTAAATTGGAAATGAAAAAGTAAAGTTATCTCTCTTTGCAGATGATATGATCTTATTTGTAGAAAAAACCTAAATACTCCACAAAAAAGCTGTTAGGACTGATAAATGAATTCAGCGAAGTAGCAGGATACCAAGTCAACATGCAAAAATCAGTTGCATTTATATATGCTAACAATGAACAATCTGAAAAGGAAATTACAAAAACAATTCCATTTACAATAGCATAAAAAAGAATAAAGTACTTGGGAATTAACCTAGGGGGTGAAGAATTATGCAGTAAAAACTACAGAACATTGCTGAAAGAAATTAAAGAAGATATAAGTAAATGGAAACACCTCCCATGTTCATGAATTGAAAGACTAATTGTTAAAATGTCAATATTACCCAAAGTGATCTACAGATTCAATGCAATCCTTATCAAAATCCCAATGTTTTTTGCAGACAGAGCAAAATCCATCCTAAAATGCATATGGAATCTCAAGGGACCCTGAATCGCCAAAACAATCTTGAAAAAGAACAAAACTAGAGGACTCACACTTCCTGATTTCAAAACTTACTACAAATCTACAATAATCAAAACTGTGGTATAAGGCCAGCCTGGTGGCACAGTGGTTAAGTGTGCGTGCTCCGCTTCAGCGGCCCGAGGCTTTGCAGGTTCGGATCCTGGGAGCGCACCGACGCACCGCTTGTCAAGCCATGCTGTGGTGGCACCCCTTATAAAGTAGAGGAAGATGGGCACGGATGTTAGCCCAGGGCCAATCTTCCTCAGCAAAAAAGAGGAGGATTAGTATCGGATGTTAGCTCAGGGCTAATCTTCCTCACATACATACACAAAAAAACTGTGGTATTGGCATAAAGACAGGCATATAGACCAATAGAATAGAGAGCCCAGAAATAAACTCTAACATATTTGGTTGAATGAGGTTTTTGACAAAGGTGCCAAGACCATTCAGTGGGGAAAGGACATTTCCTAGCAACATTTGTTGCTAGGAAAACTGGATATTCACATGCAAAAGAATGAAGTTACACCCTTACCTAACACTATATTCAAAAATTAACTCAGGGGCCGTCCTGGTGGTGCAAGCGGTTAAGTGCGCTTGCTCCGCTGAGGCGGCCCAGGGTTCGCCAATTCGGATCCTGGGTGCGCACTGATGCACTGCTTGTCGAGCCATGCTGTGGCGGCGTCCCATATAAAGTAGAGGAAGATGGGCATGGATGTTAGCTCAGAGCCAATCTTCCTCGGAAAAAGGAGGAGGATTGGTGTCAGATGTTAGCTTAGGGCTGATCTTCTTCACACACACAAAAAATTAACTCAAAATAGATCAAGGACCTAAACATAAGACCTAAAACAATAAAAATCTTAGAAGAAAACATAGGACAAAGCTCCAAGACATTGGATTTGGTGATGATTTCTTGGATATGACACCAAAGGCCGAGGTAACAAAAGAAAAAACAGACAAATGAGACTTCACAGAAATTTTCGAATTTTGTGCATCAAAAGACATTATCCACAGAGTAAAAAGGCAACTCACAGAATGGAAGAAAATATTTGCAAATCATATATCTGATAAAGAATTATCAGAGATATACATATATAGATATATATAGATATTCTCTATATCTAGAATATGTAGAGAACTAAAACTCAACAACAAACCAACCAATTCAAAAATAGACAAAGGGGCCGGCCCCGTGGCTTAGCGGTTAAGTGCACACACTCCACTGCTAGCAGCCCGGGTTCGGATCCCGGGCGTGCACTGACGCACCACTCGTCCAGCCATGCTGAGGCCACGTCCCACATACAGCAACTAGAAGGATGTGCAGCTATGACATACAACTATCTACTGGGGCTTTGGGGGAAAATAAATAAATAAATAAAATTATTAAAAAAAAATAGGCAAAGGACTTGAATAGACATTTCTCCAAAGAATATATATGAATGGCCATTAAGCACATGAGAAGATGGTCAACATCAGTATCATTAGGGAAATGCAAATCAAAACTACACTGAAATACCACTTATGTCCATTAGGATGGCTACTATTAAAAAAAAAAGAAAGAAAGAAAGAAAGAAAACAACAAGTGTTGGTTGGAGAGGATGTGGAGAAATTGGAACCCTTGGGCACTGTTGGTGGGAGGGTAAAATGGTGCAGCCACTGGGGAAAATAGTATGGTGGTTCCTCAAAAAATTAAAAATAAAACTACCCAGTTCTACTTCTGGGTATATACCCAAAAGAATGGAAAGCAGGGTCTCAAAGAAATATTTGTACACCCATGCTCATAGCATTTTCCTAATATTAAATAGTTAAAAACATGTAAACAAACCCAAGTGTCCATCAACTGATGAATGGAGAAGAAAAATGTGGTATATACAAACAATGGAGTATTATTCAACCTTAAAAAGGAAGCTCTGCCATATGCATGGATGAATCTTGAGGACGTTATGCTTGGTGAAATAAGACAGTCCAAACAGATAAGTACCATATGATTCCACTTATATGAGGTACTTATTAGTCAAAATCATAAAAACAGAAAGTATAATAGTGGTTGCCAAGGGCTGGGGGTAGGGGGGAATAGGGAGTTATTGTTTTCATAGGTATACAGTTTCAGTTTTACAAGATGAAAAGAGTTATGAGGATTGACGGTGGTGATGGTTGCACAACAATGTGAATGTATTTAATACCACTAAACCATACTTAAAAATGGTTAACATGATAAATTTTATGTTATGTGTATTTTACCACAATAAAAAAAAAGAAAAATATAGCAGTAATAACAGTGTGGAAAAAGACCTGGATGTAAACAGTGCTTGCTATTATTCCCCCTACTTACAGGGACAAATCATGGCCAAGACGCAAGTAGGACTCAGCATCAACAAATGATGCCGAGGCAGAGTCAAGTAGGGGCCAGAACCCTGATTCTTAATCCCGTGTGGCTCCTAACAGTAACTCAATGCTGTCCTGACTTTTTCCTCCTGGTTGCAAGATGGCTGCTGCAGCTCCTAGAATTATATCCTTTGAGGACAGCAAACAGAGGTCAATGCAGGGCAGAGAATTTCTCCTCACATGCCTCTCCCTTTATATCAGGAGGAAAACCCTTTCTAGTAGCCCCTGGCACATTGCCCTTATAACTCACTAACCACAACTGGGCTACATGTCCATCCCTCACTAAGGGCTGAGTCCTCCTTCTCTGAGAAAGGGATCTCCCCCAATTCAACAAAACTGTAATTTTATTAGTATGGAGAATGGAGGAATAGTCATCAGTTTTTTGTTTGTTTGTTTGCTGGGAAAGATTTGCCCTGAGTAACATCTGTTGCCAATCTTCCTCTATTTTTCTTCTCCCCAAAGCCCCAGTGCATGGTTGTATATTCTAGCTGTAAGTCCCTGTAGTTCTTCTATGTGAGCTGCGGCCACAGCATGGCTACTGACAGATGAGTGGTGTGGTTCCGCGCCTGGGAACAAATCCCAGGCTGCCGAAGCGGAGTGCGCTGACCTTTAACCGCTAGGCCATCAGGGCTGGCTCTAGTCATCGGTTTTGATATACCATTCTTAAAACATCCCTTGGCCACCCTACCATTAGGACTATTCCCTAGTCCCATCCTCCTCAAAAGCGCAAGGGAATATCAATTAGTTCACTTTCTCCTATACGAGTGAATACAAGTTCATTTACCACTGTTTGAGCTCCTGCTAAAACGCATGTAGTCAGAGCCACACCATCTGCTTCAGTTTCTTGAACTGTCCCCAAACAGAAAGCTCGCCCCTCCAGAGGAATTCTGGTGCCAGCTCATTACAAATAAAAAATTACATTTGGTACGATTTCAAATATTTAAAATATGTACAGAAAAGGACTAGAAACAAACACACCAAAATGTGAATAGTGGATGCTTCTCGTAGGTGAGATTATAAGCATTTTTTAAAATACTTTTCTGTACTTACCAAAATTTCTATTCTGAATATGTACGCCTTTCATAGTTGAAAAACATATCTATTGTGTTGGTTATTCTGTTTGCCCCTCCAGATCCATCCTTCTCCCTCTGCCCTGCTGTGTGTCCTAGGACGCTACCCTAGGAGGCTGACATCCATGGACTGCAACGGCTCCTTTGTTTTCTGGCTTTCACCTGGCTTTAGCCAATGGGATGCACTAGCAGATGAGAGGCAGGACAGGAGACCGGAGAATTTGTTCCCATTCCCACCTAACCAACTCCCTCTGCATTCCCCTTACAGTCCAAGTCGGGTGGCCCCTCTACAGGGGTACAGCTCTTGCCAGAACCCAGTAACAGCACTGCTTTGGGTCAGTGAGTGGTAACAGTTTTCCACTGTTGTGTCCCTGGGCACTTCACCGTCCCTTGTTTCTCTTAACCCTGACTAAATGGTCTCTTCACTAACTCTGATATGCCCTTTGAGTATGCCATCTTTTCTTGCAAACGCATTAACTGATAGCTCTATTAATAAACCCTTTGAAAGAAGACACATCTCTTTGTTCAGAGTGGCAGAGACCTGAAAGAAAGTTGTGTTGATTCACTCAAATATATACACAGATATGCATACGCAGTACTGGGCACCTGAACAGGAACAGAACCTGTCCTACAGCCTGCTGATGACTTGCACAATAGCTTCCTCCCCAGCAGAAATGCCACTAGAGGAGAAATTCCAAGTCAGTTCTTATCCTCCTGGAGATAGGGTCCTTGCCATCAAAAATTTTCCTTAAAAAGCGATATGTGCTACAATCTCTTTGGAAATTGGTTTTGCAGTATCTACTAAAGCTAGATATAAGCATCCCCTATGACCCAGCAATTCCATTCCACCAAAAGAAATGGGTACATGTATTCACCAAAATGCATGTACATAGTAGCATTATTTACAATAATCCAAAACTGGGAACTATCACACGGTGATATATCCCCACAACGAAATACATCATCAAGAATGATCTACTGATATATGCAACACAGATGAAGCCCACATAATGTTGAAAAAAGCAAGACACACAAAAAAGTACATGATTCCATCATTATAGTTTAAAAACAGGCAAAGCCAATCTATAGAGATAGAAGTCAGGAAAGAAGTTACTTTGGAGTAGGAGGGGGATAGGGTAGTAGTGTTCATGCATCGTTTGTGAAAAATCATCATACTGTACACTTTTTATCTGAGCATTTTTCTGCATGTGCATTGTATTTGAATAAAAAGTTTACATTTTTAAAAGTGCTGTGTGTGGAATCCCCGCATGTCAGAGACACCATTGGTCCAGAAAATTGTTTTTGGGCTTCCTGTGCCTAGAGGGGGCTCTCTAGGAGGTAGAAGACTTTTGTCTCTGCCCCCCAGTATCCAGCATCCCAGCCCATGAGACAACTAGCACTCCCAGAGTGAGGCCACAGTCTAGAGAAGCAAGTACTGCTCAGAACCATCTCTACCACCTGTACTTAGGCCAGGGCCAGCAAAACAGAATGAGCCCTTCTTGAAGACGCCTTGGTCTTTCCCAGCCCTCCATCATCAGCTGTGTGGTGCTGGCAAACCACCTTCCCCTCTCCAAGACTCAGGTCCTTCCTCTGGGAATTGAGGGAGGGTGCCAGAGGCCAGAGACCCCCAAAGCCCACATAAGGCACTTATTAAAATACAAATTCCATGGCCCTACCCCAGACATGAATCATAGGCTATGAGGGTGGGACTTGGTCACATTTTAAATCCCAAAGTAATTCACTGAGCCAGGTGTGTGGAAAAAATGGCAAGGTGTCATCTCTAAGGACCCTCTCAGCTTTTATTTACCTGGAATTTTGCCTCCATGGTTCTTGGGGCTTAGGGTCCGGGATCACAAAGATTGAGACAAAACAGCCCCCATCAGATGCCAGTTAGCTTGGACTCTAGTCTTTCTTTTTTTTAACTGGTAAGTTTAATCCGTTTATATTTATTATAATTATTGTCATAGGGCTTATTCCATATTTTCTGTTCAGGGTATTTTTGTTTTTTTCTTCTTTCTTACTTTTCAATAGATGTAGCAAGTTTTCTTTTGCTGGTTTAAAAGGCTTACATTCTATTTTTGTTCTTAGGGTTGTTACCATTGCCTTAATATCCATTCTTATGTTTATATACCCTTATCAGTTTCTTAATCAGTATCTTTCCACAACAGGACAAGTGCTTCAGCATGTTTTACATTTCCTTTTCTCTCTTGCTCCCTGCCCCACCTCCAATCATATTAATATTATCTAGAATTTTAGTTCTAGATAGATATATATTTTGTGCCAGACCTTTTTTAAAAAAAATATTGAGGTCACATTGGTTTATAACATTATATAAATTTCAGGTGTATATCATTATATTTTGACTTCTGTATAGATTGCATCATGTTCACCACCAAAAGTCTAGTTACTATCCATCACCATACATTTGTGCCCTTTTACCCATTTCGCCCTCCCACCTATTCCCCTCTGGTAACCACTAATCTGTTCTCTGTATCTATGTGTTTGTTTATCTTCCACATGAGTGAAGTCATATGGTAACTGACTTTCTCCATCTGACTTACTTCACTTAGCATAATAACCTCAAAGACTATCCATGTTGTTGCAAATGGGACGATTTTGTCTTTTTTTATGGCTGAGTAGTATTCCATTGTAGATATATACCACCTCTTCTTTATCCATTCATCCATTGCTGGACACTTCTGACTTTTCTTGTTTAACAACAAACTTTGTAAAGACATTTAATCACCCTCATTTCCTATATTTCTTGCTACCTTGTCTGGATTTGTTTCTAAGTACTTCTAAATACTTCTTTCAATATGAGTCTTTATGTGGTAGACTTTTTGAAACCTTGTATGCCTGAGAACGTTTTTATCGTGCCCTCATATTTATACTATATGCTCTTTTTTTCAATACATAACATTAATTAATGACTTCTTGAATCCAAGATTCATGTTGCAATGTCCCATGTCAGTCTGAGACTGGTTCAAACTTTGTGATGGATCTGCATTTTCTCCGTGGAAGTCTTTAAGATTTTATGTCTTTGTACTTTGTACTACTGTACTTTGCTTTGTGCCTTGCAGATATTGCATTTGTGTGTGTGTGTGTGTGAGGAAGATCAGCCCTGCGCTAATATCCATGCCAATCCTCTTCTTTTTTTTGCTGAGGAAGACTGGCCCTGGGCTAACCTCTGTGCCCATCTTGCTCTACTTTATATGGGACGCTGCCACAGCACAGCCTGACAAGCGGTGCATCAGTGTGTGCCCGGGATCCAAACCCGGGCCGCCAGCAGCAGAGCGTGCGCACTTAACCGCCGCGCCAGGGGGCTGGCCCCAGATATTGCATTTTTTACAAATTGAAGGTTTGTGGCAAGCATGTCTCTCGCCGCCATTTTTCCAACAGCATTTGCTGACTTCCTGTTTCTGTGTCACATTTTGGTAACTCTCACAATATTTCAAACTTTTTCATTGCTATTATGGTGATCTGTGATCAGTGATCTTTGATGTTCCTATTGTAATTGTTTTGGGGTGCCACAAACCACACCCTTATAAGACAGTGAACTTAATAAATGTTGTGTGTGTTCTGACTGCTCCACCGACCAGCCGTTCCCCCCTCTCTCTCCCTCTTCCCAGGCCACCCTATTCCCTGAGATACAACAATATTGAAATTAGGCCAATTAATAACCCTACAATGGCCTCTAAGTGTTCAAGAGAAAGAAAGAGACACGTCTCTCACTTTAAATCAAAAGCTAGAAATGATTAACCTTACTGAGAAAGGCATGTCACAAGCTGAGATAGGCCAAAAGCTAGGCCTCTTGTGCCAAATGTTTAGCCAAGTTGTGAATGCAAAGGAAAAGTTCTTGAAGGAGATTAAGAGTGCTACTCCAGTGAACACATGAATCATAAGCAAGCAAAACAGCCTTATTGCTGATATGGAGAAAGTTTTAGTGGTCTGGGTAGAAGATCAAACCAGCCACAACATTCTCTTAAGTCAAAGTCTAATCCAGAGCAAGGTCCTAACTCTCTCAATCCTATGAAGACTGAGAGAGGTGAGGAAGCTGCAGAGGGAAAGTTTGAAGCCAGCAGAGGTTAGTTCGTGTAGTTTAAGGAAAGAAGGCATCTCCATAGCATAAAAGTGCATGAAGCAGCAAGTGCTGGTGTAGAAGCTGCAGCAGGTTATCCAGAAGCTC
Organism: Diceros bicornis minor; assembly: GCF_020826845.1. Classification (NCBI taxonomy): domain Eukaryota; kingdom Metazoa; phylum Chordata; class Mammalia; order Perissodactyla; family Rhinocerotidae; genus Diceros; species Diceros bicornis. The sequence goes on along the minus strand of NC_080779.1, from coordinate 16,002,330 downwards.
TAAGAAAATGAATGAAGGCGGCTACACTGAACAACAGATTTTCAATGCAGATGAGACAGTCTTATATTGGAAGAAGATGCCATCTAGGACTTTCATAGCTAGAGAGGAGAAGTCAATGCCTGGCTTCAAAGGACAGACTGACTCTCTTATTGGGGGCTAATGCAGCTAGTGACTTTAAGTTGAAGCCAATGCTCATTTATCATTATGAAAATCCTAGGGCCCTTAAGAATTATGCTAAATCTACTCTGTCAGTGCTCTGTAAACGGAACAAAGCCTGGATAACAGAACATCTGTTTACCACATGGTTTACTGAATAATTTAAGCCCACTGTTGAGACCTACTGCTCAGAACAAAGATTCCTTTCAAAATATTACTGCTCATTGACAACGTACCTGGTCACCCAAGAGCTCTGATGGAGATGTACATCGAGATTAATGTTGTTTTCATGGCTGCTAACACAACATCCATTCTGCAGCCCATGGATCAAGGAGTAATTTCAACTTTTGTCTTAAGAAATACATTTCATAAGGCTGCCATGGTGATTCCTCTGATGAATCTGGGCAAAGCAAATTGAAAAACTTCTGGAAAGGATTCACCATACTAGCTGCCATTAAGAACATTTGTGATTCAAGGGAAGAGGTCAAAATATCAACATTAACAGGAGTTTGGAAGAAGTTGATTCCAGCCCTCGTGCGTGACTTTGAGGGTCTCAAGACTTCAGTGGAGGAAGTCACTGCACATGTGGTGGAAACAGCAAGAGAAGTAGAATTAAAAGTGGAACCTGAAGATACGACTGAATTGCTGCAATCTCATGATAAAACTTGTATGGATGAGGAGTTGCTTCTTACGGAGAAGCAAACAAAGTGGATTCTTGAGATGGAATCTATTCCACGTAAAGATGCTGTGTAGATTATTGAAATGACAACAAAGGATTTAGAATATTATATAAACTTAGTTGATAAAGCAGAGGCAGAGTTCGAGAGGACTGACTCCAATTTTGAAAGGTCTACTGTGAGTAAAATGCTATCAAACAGCATCGCCTGCTACAGAGAAATCGTTTGTGAAAGGAACAGTCAATTAAGTGGCAATTTCATTGTTGTCTTATTTTTGTTTTTTTGGTGAAGGAGATTGGCCATGAGCTAACATCTATTGCCAATCTTTCTTTCTTTTTTTTCGTACTGCTGGTTACTTATACTATCTCTTTTTTATTTTTTGTGAGGAAGATTAGCCCTGAGCTAACCATCCGATGCCAATCTTCCTCTTTTTGCTGAGGAAGATTGTCCCTGGGCTAACATCTGTGCCCATCTTCCTCTGTTTTATATGGGATGCCGCCACAGCATGGCTCGACAAGTGGTGCATCGGTGCATGCCTTGGATCTGAACCTGCAAACTCTGGGCCACCAAAAGTAGAGCGTGCACACTTAACCACTACACCCCTAGGCTGGCCCAGCCAATCTTCCTCTTTTTGCTGAAGAAGATTAGCCCTGAGCTAACGTCTGTGCCCATCTTCCTCTATTTTGTATATGGGACACCACCACAGCATGACTTGATGAGTGGTGCGTAGGCCCACGCCTGGTATCCAAACCTGCAAACCCCAGCCCGCTGGAGTGCGCAAACTTAACCACTATGCCACCAGGACAGCCCCCATTTTTGTCTTATTTTAAGAAATTGCCACAGCCACCCCAGCCTTCAGCACCACTGCCCTGATCAGTCAGCAGCCATCAACGTCGAGGCAAGACCCTCCACCAGCAAAAAGATTGACTCACTGAAGACTCAGATGACGATTAGCATATTTTTTAGCAATAAGGTATTTTTTAATTAAGGTATGTACATTGTTTTTTAGACATAATGCTATTGCACACTTAACAGACTACAGCATAGTTTAAACATAACTTTTATATGCACTGGGAAACCAAAAAATTCACGTGACTTGCTTTATTGCGGTATTTGCTTTATCACAGTTGTCTGGAACCAAACTGCAATATCTGTCAGGTGTGCCTGTATAATGTGTAGACATATGTTTTCCTTATTGCTCCCTTTTGAGACTCCATGTGAACCCTTTCAAACTGAGGCCTATTTTCTCTTAATTCCTAGAAATTCTCCATTCTTTGAAAATTATTTCCTTGGTTTTATTTTTATTTTTCTCACCAAGATTAATTATGTTGACCTCTTTCTACTTCTATTCTCCATCTTTCTTGGCTTTTCTTGATGCCCTCTGGGAGAGTTCCTAACTGTAACCTTCCAACTCACTAATTCATTCTTTAGTCATATTCCTTCTTTTTATCCTATCACTACCTTGTTTTAATTATATTATTTTTCCCATATATCGTATTTTCCATAACTAATATTTCTATCTGGTTTTTCTTAGTGTTTTCTTATGTTTCATCTCAACAATTCCTAACCTTAAGTCTTTATATATATTCATCATATGTTAACTTCTTGATCCATCTCTTCCAATAATTCTGCTTCAGAAGGTATATGTTGTCCAGTGTGCTGCCTTTTTATGAGGGGATTGTCTCTTAAAGTGTCTAATTATTTGGGGGCTGGTGTCAAAGAAGGCCAAGCAGACTACCAAAACTTTCATTCCAGTGAGTGGTAATGAGGCCTCCAACCCTCATCCCTACTGTGTCATTGGAGACCATATGGTTAGCCTGGACGTCCACCCCCACCTGGAGGTAACAAGGCACACCCCCCTCCAAGCTGGGGTGGTCAGCAAAGGCGTAGTGGAGAGTCAGAACATTCACCACTGCCCAGGAGTAACAAGGACACATAACCTCTGCAGTGTAAATTGAAGCCATGTGAGGAAGAATAACGAGGTACCCCTTCCCATTCCAGCCAGGTTGGCATCAGTGGAGGCCTAGTGGGGAGCTGAAACTCCACCTTCACTCAGCAGTAAAGAGAAGCCCCTCTCCCAAGTCAGTGTCAATGAAAGCCAAGTGGGGATCCTAGACTCCCATCTCACCTAACAGTAACAAAGCAGCTCCCCCTTTTTCCCGCCAGAGCAGTCTCAAACAAGGCCTGCTAAAACAGATTTAAACAAGATCAAGAGTCTCATAGATAATACCTAAGACTCCCAGATTTCAATTAAAACCACTCAATGAACATACTAGGAATCCAAAAAATCTCAGCTTGAATGAGAAAAGACAATCAACAGATTGTCAACATTTCCATGTGAAAGATATTAGAATTGTCTAACAAGGATTTTAAAGTAGTCATCATAAAAATGCTTCAGTGAGCAATTACAAATACACTTGAGACAAATAAAAAAATTTCTTAGTGAGGAAACAGAAGATGTAAAAAACAAAATAGAAGTTTTAGAACCGAAAAATACAATCATCTAAATAAAAACTCAATGGGTGGGCTCAATAGCAGAAGAGAGGGGACAGAGGAAAGAATTAGTGAACTTGAAGACAGAACAACAGAAATTACACAAGCTAAACAGAGAAAACAGAGTTTAAAAAAAAAAAAGGAATAGTCTCAGGGCCCTGTGGGACTATAATTAAAGATTTAACATTCATGTCATTGGAGTCTGGAGGAGTGGAAAAGGAGGGGGTGGCTGAAAAAAACGGCTGAAAAATTCCCCAAATTTGGCAAAAAAGGCACAAGCTCACAGATTCAGGAAGCTAAGTGAACCCTAACAAGATAAGCCCAAAGAAATTCTTGCCAAGACACACCACAGTCAAGTCTGAGAACTAAGACAAAGAAAAAATACTGAAAGCACAAAGAGAGAAACAGTACTTTATCTACTGGGGGAAGAGACAATTTGAATGACAGCAATTTCTCGTCAGAAACCAAGGAAGAAGCATAACATTTTTCAAGTGCCGAAAGAAAAGAATGGCCAACTCAGAATTTTATAACCAGCAAAAATATCCTTCAGTAATAAAGGAGAAATTGAGACACTGCCAGATGAAAAGAAAATTAAAAACATTTGTTGCCAGCTGACCTTCTCTATAACAATGGCTAAAAGAAGTTCTCTAAACAGAAAGGAAATGATAAAAATAGGAATCTTGGAATATCAGGAAGAAAGAACAATGGAAAGAATAAAAATATGGGTAAATACAATAGATTTTCCTTTTCCTCTTGAGTTTCCTAAATTATGTTTGAAGCAAAACTTACAACACTGTCTAACATGGTTCTCAATGTATACAGACAATATCAGAAGTGGGGGGGTGGGTAAAGGGACATAAAGGGAGGTTAGGCTTCTTCACTTCACTCAAATTGGTAAAATGTAGACACCAAGAAATTGTAATATATTATGTGTATATATAATGCAACAGAGCAACCACTGAAAAAGGTATACAAGGAGATACACTCAAAAACACCATAGATAAATCAAAACTGTATTCTAAAAAAATGTTCAAGTAACCTGCTTGAAGGGAGGAAAAAGAAACACACAACAAAAGAGGAAACAAAAACTAAAATGGCTGACTTAGGCCCTAATATATCTATAATTACTTTAAATGGAGACAGTCTAAAAACACCAATTAAAAGACAGAGACTGACATCAGATCTGACATCTAAATGTCAGATAAGATAAACTTCAGAGCAAAGAAAATTACTAGGTACAGAGAGACATTACATAATGATAAAAGAGTCAATCCACCAAAAAAACATAGGAATCCTAAATGTGTATGCACCAGATAACAGAACTGCAAAATATGTGAAGCAAAAACTGGTAGAACTGAAAGGAGACACAGACAATTCCACAATTATAGTCAGAAATTTCAACACCACCCTCTCAACAACTGATAGAACAACTTGACAGAAAATCAGCAAGGATATAAGAACTCGACAACACCATCAACCAACAGAATTTTATCAATATTTACAAAACACTCCACACAACACCAGAATACACATTCTTTTTAAGTGCCTACAGAACATATACCAAGATAGACCACCATATCCTGGACATATACAAACTTCAACAAATTTTAAAGATCATAATGAGGTATCACTACACACCTATTAGAATGGCTAAAATAAAAAACAGAGACAGTATCAAACGCTGGTAAGGATGCAGAGAAAGTGGATCTCTCCTCCACTACTAGCGGGAATGTAAAATGGTACAGATACTGTGGAAAATAGTTTGGCAGTTTCTTAAAAAACTGAAAACTTACCATATGACACAATAATCACACTCCTGGGCATTTATCCCAGGGAAATGAAAACAAATGTTCACACAAAAACCTGCTTACAATTGCTCACAGCAGCTTTATTTGTAATAGCCTCAAAGTAGAAACGATCAAGATGTCCCTTGGTTACAGAAACTGTGGTACATCCATACCATGGAACATTCATACTCAGCAGTGAAAAAAAAAAATGAACTACTGATACATATAACAACTTGCATGAACATCAAGGGAATTATGCTGAGTGGAAAAAAGCCCATCTCAAAAGGTCATATGTTCTAAGATTCTATTTATTTATCCTTCTATTCATAGAGATACAGAAAAGATTAACAGTTGCTACAGCTTAGGAATGGTGAGGGGGAAGGAGATGGGTGTGACTATAAAGGGGTAACATGAGGGAGATCTTTGTGGTGATGGAATAGTTCTGTATCTTGATTATGGTTACAGGGGTAAAATGACATAGAACTACAGACACACATTGTCCAATGTTAATTTTTTGGTTTTGATATTGTACTACAGTATGTAAGATGTAATCAGCATTGGGGGAAACTGGATGAAGAAAACATGGGACCTCTCTAAACTATAACTGCAAGTTAAAAAACCACACGCACATCTGAACAGCCCAAGTTTTGTTTGTTTGATCCCTTCTCCTCTCTTCTTAGAAAGGTAATATGAACCACACGACTTCATCCTCTGGACACTATTACTGGACTGGGGTGAGAGGAACCAACCCATAAGTGAGACTGAGCCAATCAGGTTCACTGTGTTCAGGATTTGAACTGAAAGACAGAGACTGGCCATCCACGAAGGCTCCACAGCAAAAAAGTCCAGTGACAACAAGATGAAAACTGGTCCCTGGCAAGTCCAAGTCAGTTGAGGTCTTGAGGCAAGTAGCAGAAACTGTCAGGCTCCCTGTCTGTGACAATGCCTATTGAGAGAATATTCCCTTTTAAAACTAATCTGGGTGGTGAATGGTTTCTGCTTCTTGCAACCACTGATCCTGACTAAAACATACGCTTTGGAAAGGCAGATAAAAAGGTAAGGAAGATTTTTCTGCATCATAATTTGCTATGGCCCTGGCCCTACACTCCTAAAGTTTAAGACAGCTATCATTTAAACAATTTAATCCTCATCTCTATCTACTTCATCTGACTCACCCAAGTCAGTGAGACTAGAGTTGAAAGGGATGGAAATTGTGTCAGGTCTCTACTAAGGATGGTAACAAGATGAGTCCATGTGTACTAGATACTCCAAGCAGTCTACCAGAACTATGGCTTCCATCCACAGAGTATTTCAAAGTTAAGTGTAGGGATCTGGAATTTAAGGGTAGAAAGGAAGGTCCTCTTGGATACAAGTACACAAATAATCTGGAGATTGGAATTCATTCATTCATCTTTAAGTCTTTATTTATTTATTGGAGGGGGCTGGAGGTATAGGATGTGCAAAGGAATTTCTATCTCTCAGGACCAAGGGCGAGGACCCTACCTACTGACTCAGACCCAGCCAAGAGTCCCTCCATGACAGCAGCAATCACTCTAGGCCTGATAGGAAGTAAACTGAAAAGGGTCACATGAAGGTCAAGCCACAATCTCCTCACCTCCTGGGCTAATCTCCACCTCTGGTCTCCCATCTCAGAACCCAGCACAATGCAGAGAAGAACAGACACTGGCATCAGACTGCCTAGGTTCCAGTCCTGCTTCTGCCATTTCCTGCTGTGTGACTTCTCTGTGCCTCAGTTTCCTCACCTGTAAAAATGGAATTACCGTACCCACCTCATGGTACCAGGCATCAGTGAGATGATCACTGGCTTTACCACAATATCTTTGCTTCTATTTTCTGTGCCACTTCATTGGGTGGTTACCAGAATAAACACGAGAAGTCAAGTGAAAAGAAGTTGAAGCAATCCAAAGTTTTTTGTTTTTTAATTGTTTTTGCTAACATAAGAACAAAACCGTCACAGCGGCTCAGCTCTATAAACCATCCAGCCCAAGACTGTTCTAGTGGTGGGGCCAAGAATAGACAGAAGGTCTTCCTCCATCAGTGACCTCTTCTCAAAGCACAAGGACATCTTCCATAGGGCATTAACGTGCATCTGTCATCCAAGAATTTTAACTAAAGGCTTCTTGATCCTTCTCCATTTTCGGCTAATAGTATTACCTTCTGAGGTTATGGACTCCAGGTCTGCTATATGATAGGTAGAAGAAAGCTTCCTTTTACATTTCAAGAAGTGTGGTTGGAGAAGAAGCATAGAACTGGAGAACATGACTCAAGAGACTTCAACCACTTCCCGTGTTAGCCTGTCCCTCCAAGGTGAAGAAGAACCAACGTTCTCACAACTCCCCTTCTCCAGTTTTGGTGTTCTTCAAGGTGTATAACCCAAGCCTTAGGCAGTCATCCACGGGAAGCATACTGGGATTTACACAAAGCAGGACAATGCGTTAGTTTTTCCTTTGGCCCCAGCACACACCGGGCCAGCACCTTTCAGGAGCAGCCCCTCCAGCGCTGTCTAGGCTACACTCCTAAGTCTGAATGGGTTGTTCAGGACCCTCTGCCTGTCCTAAATGATTCCTAAAAGCTTCACACAGTCTCACTGTCCTCGGTTCCTGTTGCTGTGTTATTATCCTACCTGTAAAGTTATCAAACTCCTGACCCACGGATGCCTCTTTCAGATTTCATATCTTCCTCAAACTTACTAAATGCCTCCTGAATTTCAGAAAGCAGTTACCTACCAGCTAACGCGAGAATGCAGCCTAATTCTATGTGAATCACTGCTGAGACCACCTCTGCAGGAGGTCAGGGAGAGAGAGTATGGTGTTTAAGATGCCCTCTCCAATCTTATCACATACATCCCCCTGGCCCTGCTTGCAGCACTCTAATCTGCCTGAGACTCCTGCACACTGTACACTTCGTGGCTGCTATACACACTGGCAGGTGAGGTTCCTGGATCTAACACAGGTGGCTTGATTTGGATATATGCTGCACCATGGGTCAGGACCCTGCAACACAATTCGAGCCATGGCATGTGGCTCGAATCTTTGGGCCCTCCCTGCCTACAGATACTGAACAGAGTCACATTTGGGTTGCCTTACTTATCACCTTGACTGGAAACATTCTAGAGTATGGAAGGGCAGGGCGCCTGCTCTGGAAGACAGGTTCTAAGCCAAATCTAAAACTACCTTTGCACACAAGTATTGTGAGGAGGTAAGGAGGGGCTCAGAGCTCCATCTTCAGTGATCACTTCTCCAGGGACCTCCACCTCCAGGGTTCAGGCTGGTACCAAGAGCCCTGCATAGTAGTGTCAATGCCAATAATCTTCCCACTTCTATGCAAAAGGACAAAAAGTTGCATGGAATAGAAACACAAACAGAGAAACGTGGCCTTTGTCGTCTTGATGCCTAAGCTTTCTGGATGGCCAAGATGTTAACTTAGCTGGGTATCCCTGTTTCTCTTCCAGACCCTGGAGACAGAAATTTTAGGGGCTGGGTTTCTTCCTTCTGACTTGGCAAATTCTTCTTCTCATCTCCAGTTGCATCAAGAGTTCCTTAGGTACTAGATGCAAAGCCTCAAGCCCAAATCATTTTCACCACAGGACTTACTGGCATGCCCCTCAAGCCACTTCACTTGCTGTACCATTTCTCTTCTTTAGCCTTTCTGGACCTGCAGGCTTTCTGGATACAGGAACTGCCCAAAACATGATGAAAAAAAGAAAAGGGCCAGCTTTTACCTCCTGGCAACTGCTGCTCCCCACATCTACAGTGGCCAAAAGGACTGAAAGATGACAGCCCAGTTCTCTTTGCCCTATCGTGGGTTTGAAATCAGGAGTTCCCAGGTCTCAGCAGGCTAGTTGTATCTAACATCGTTCCTAAGAGGGAGCTGCATGGGGAGCACTCTCCCACGGCTGCTCAGTGAGGCCAACAGCGATGTCCAAAACGCCCTCTGGCACTGAATGACCGGCTGGTGGGCCAAGATGATCCCAGTCCTCAGCAAAGGGCTCTCAATTCTCACTCCCACAGCCCCACACCACACGGACGTCTCCTCCCAACTTGGCACAGGGGCAGCACAGACGTCCAGGAGGAACTCCTTTATTAAATGCAGCGAGTGGTCCAACAACGCTCCTTGGCTAGTGCTGGGGAAGAAGTGCCTCTGATCCATGCACAGCCAGTCTGCTGAGGAGCCGGGGATTCTGCAGATGCTGGAAGACAATGCTCCCCTTGCTGGCACCACACCACCTAGCCTAATGGTTTCACAAGACCCAGAGGCCCAACCCTGAAGACAGCTGGTGCGGAGGCAAAAACGACTGTCTTAAAGAGGTCTTCAGACAAGTGGACAGCTCAGCAGGACAGCACGTGCCCAGGGCTCACTGTGCAGCAGCCGTCACGAACCTGGTAAAGGACGTATCGCAGCATTTTCAGGGCGCTGGAGGCAGGCGCTGTAGTAGGAGAGGTAGTGAACAAGAGTCAAAACTTTGCCAGGTTAACACATTCAGACCCTCTGACCCAATCGTCCCACTCCTGAGAATTTATTCCAAAGAAGTAATTCTTGATAGGGAAAAAGCTGGATGCACAAGGACATGTATTCTAGCAGCCAAGTGGTTAACAGAACATGGACTCTGGAGCCAAAGAGCCACCTCTACCACTTTTTAGGGAAAGTGATAACTGACTTATGCTCTCTGAGCCTCCTTTTTCTCATCTGTAAGATACAGATGAAAGCACCTACTCCCCAGGGTTGTGAGATTAAATGAGACAATCCACATAAAGCACCGAGAGTATAATATGTGTTCAAATACAAAGGTTAGCTCTTATTATTATGCATGAAAACAATGCAAGGAAAAGGACACAGGTGAATTGTTAAGGGTGATAAGAGTTGAAAGGACGTTTTCCATGATTGCTCCGACAATATCATTTTTTCAGGTCTTGTCAATTTTTTAGGTATTGTGGAGGATGCCATAATTGTTGAGCCCTGCAGCTTAGGAAGAAGGAAGCAAGGTAGAGAGAGTTGGCCTTTTTCCACCAACGTTTTCCCCACTTGTCTAGATTTCACCTTTGGAAAACTAAGAAGTCTCTAAGAATGCAGGAAAGTGGGGAGGACGGAGGGCACAGGAGAGGAGGAATGAAGAAGGGTCTGACAATCAAAACTTGACAGGATTCGCCTCCCACTTGCTCACCCTGCTCAAAGGCAGGGCTGTGCACAGATGACTGCTCTGTTCTGATTAGGAGTACACCTGAGAGCAAGCCCACTCTCCCAGGGGCTGCTACAAAGGTTAGACAGCTAGAGGGGCTGCCTGCCAGCCTGACAAGGTCATGGTGTGGCCAGAGGTGTCCACAGTATGGACAGAGAGGAGAAAGACCTTGTGACCACAGGCAAGGAGTCCATTCTCAGGACTCTGAGGCAGGACATCAGAGACAACATGGTCTCTGTCCCTCCCCTTCCTCCTGCAGCTTCTCAGCTGTAAGGAGTATATAACAGTCCAGTTCCATAAAGGAAACACACAGTAAATATTCATCAGTGCCAGAAACAAAACAGATAATTAAGTGCCTGCACAGACCTTAGAAGTCTAACCAGTGTTTACAATCTTCTTTCTTTTCAAATTCATTCTATCCATAAATATTGCAGTATGTAACCCCAAAATAAAAAAGGATTATTTTTTTCAAACTTAAACACCACTATCACACATAAGAAGGTTAGCAATTCCCTAATATCAATAATTATCCAGTGTTCAAATTTCCAATTATCTCATAAATATCATAAATGGGTGGTTTGTTTCTCAACCTCTAAAAATTCATCTTCTCAAAGGTTGAGGAAATTCTGAGACAGCCCCTACTAATCCCACCACCAAAACAATCACTGACTTAGACCAACTTCTTCACTAGACTAGATGAGAAAACCAAAGCCCAGAGAGGCTAGTGATTTGCCTAGGATCACAGAGCTGGATGAAGACAGAGGGCTGACCCATAGCCCAGTGCTCTCCCTGATATCATGCTCTCTGGCAGTCTGGACCCTGAGGTAACTGTTAGAAGCTTTCGAGTCAGCAAGTCTTAATCTAATAATACCGCCTTCGTCTGTAAGAAGAGAATCACTACTAGAACCCTCCTAGTAATTATACACCCATTTTACTGAGACAAAAACAGCTCTTGAGTTAATACCGTCAGGTAGAAGTCAGATCTTGATCTTTACGCTGTGCTTCAGTTTAGCCATGGAAAAGGATTCTCAATGACCTCTACTCTCTTCTCAACACTAACTAGCTTCCCCAGGCCACAGCATGCTGAAGAGGACCACCTAATAGAGCAGGAAGGTACCCCACAGTGGGGATCTATGTTCTAGCTGCACATCAGTGTGGCATCAGCAAAGGTTAAGACTCCCTAAAAACAGGCCCAAATGGCTTTCTAGGTCACTTCCATCAAACCATCAAGCAACTGATAATTTCTGTGCTATATAAATGTTTTAGAATATGAAAAAAAAAATTAAAATGCTTCCCATTTCATTCTATAAAGATAGAATTACCCCTTTTATACAAGTGGACAAGGAAAGCACACACACACAAAAGCAGGGGCAGACGAAAGAAAACTATAGGCCAATCTCCCGAATACACACAGAGGCCAAAATCCTAAGTAAAATAAAAGCAAATCAAAAGAGTAGATACGCTTTTCCTCTGAAATGCCTGGCTTCTTTTTTTTTGTTTGTTTTGTTCTCTCATTTCCTATCTGAATAAAAATAAATTTGAGCATGTGCAAAAAAACCAGAATAGGACATACTGAACAAGTTACTGAATCAGAATTTAGACAGTTTGATATTAGGCAATCTATTAAAGTAACTCCTTGTTTTAACTGATATCCTCATTCGTCTCATTTGATTCCAAAAGGGCAACGGACAAAATTCAAAACCCCTTACTTATCAAGAGAAAGGAAAAGAATGAAGATGATCCTAGCAAACTAGAAATACAATTGATACTTCCTTAACTTGAGGACCTGCATTATCAAACAATAATACAAAGCTAGTGTAGAAACAGGCCAAGGGTACAGAACAGGCCTATATGTGTACAATACCTAGAATGTGAGAGCAGAGGATTCCAAATGAATGAAGGAATGGAGTCATCAATAAAGTTGGAACCTTACCTCACTTAGCATATAAAAATAAATTCCAAGGGGACTGAAAAACTAAAGGTAAACAAACCAAAGCATTATAAGACATCACAAACACAGTTTTAGTATGATGGGATGATGGGAAAGCTCTGGAGATGCATGATGGTGACTGTTGCATAACAACGTGAATGTACTTAATGCCACTGAACTGTAAGCCTAAAAAAGGATAAAATGGTAAATTGTACGTATGTATATTTTACCATAATTTTAAAAATATATAAAAAAAGAAAGAATAAAAATATTCTCGCAATGGGAAGAGCTTTCTTAAGACACAAAACCTTGGAGCCATATAAAGGGAAAAATTTGAAGATTTTACTATATAAAAATTTTTAATGTTGGTATCATAAAAGATCCTGAAACAAAAGTTAAAAGACAAGCACTTAGGGCCAGCCCCGTGGCCTAGTGGTTCAAGTTTGGTGTGCTCTGCTTTGGTGGCCCAGGTTCACATGTTCGGATCCCAGCTGCGGACCTATACCACTTGTCAGCCATGCTGTGGTGGCGACCCATGTACAAAAACAAAAAATAGAGGAAGATTGGCACAGATGTTAGCTCAGGGTGAATCTTCAAGCTAAAAAAGAGGAAGACTGGCAACGATGTTAGCTCAGGGGCAAATCTTCCTCAGCAAAAAAAAAAGACAAGCACTTAATACTTCAATAGAAAGAAAGAAAAAGAAGATAAGCAACTGACTGGAATAAAGTATATGTAACTTGTATAATAGATAAAGGATTAACATCTGAATATATAAAGCTGCTGTAAATCAAGAAAATAGATACAGAATATAACAAGTAATTCATAAAAGAAGACACACAACCTCATAAGTAATCAGGAAAATGCACATTAAAACAACTTCATTTTTCACCCATCACATTAATAAAATTAAAAATACTGATCTCCACAATTGACAAAGGTGTAAGAACACAGGTATTCTCATCACTGTGGCTTGGACTATAAATCAGCAGAACCTTTTGAACGGCAATTAGTCAGCAGCTAGCAGACGTTAGATGCACATACCCCCCACTTACTGGTCTCTAGTCTGTAGACATCTCCCAGAGGTACACAAACACCATGAACAGGGGTGTTCATTGCACCATTATTTACGCTATCAAAAAACAAAACATAACAAACTTTCCATCTAACAGGAGGTGGTGTAACACGCTTTTGTACATGCCCCAGTGAAATACTAGGCCATTGACAACAAACAGATAGGTCTCTATGTAACCAACAGGGAAACATGTCACAGTTTTGTAAACAAAGACTAGTTACAAAATAATCCATATTCTGTGATCCCATTTTTGTCAAAAAATAAAATACTTTGTATAGAAAGAAAAATCTAGACAAATGCATATCAAGCTACTAACAGCAGATATCACCTCTGGGAGTCATATCATAGGAAATTTTCACTTTCTAAATTGTATTATTTCTGTAATGTTTGAATTAGTGTAATCACTTTTGTAATTGAAAAAATGAGAAATAAAATAAATAAGAACACCTCTGCCTCTCTGCAAAAAGGCAGGGAGGGGTAGCTATGATCCCAATGAATGCCGGGTAACAATCTCTGTGCAGTATTTTCCCCTGAAGAGGAAGAGGCAGAAGAGCTTCTGGGACCACTGGGAACTGCCACCTGCCAATAGTACCCGGCCCCCGAGTTCCTGGCCAGGGCTGGTGTGGAGGGAATGACAGGAACAGAGCCAGGCCGTCAGTCACGGCAGCCGGCACAGCACCTTGCCCCACACAGCAAGGCCGTGGCTGAAACAGAAGATACTGAAGGAAAGCAGACTCAATACTAGACTCAAACTATTTTTTTCTTTAACCTCTGATCTTTGGGTGGCTCTCCGATTACCACTTTAAGATGAGAAACACTCTACTTAAAAAGGTCATAACAGAAATCAGATCAGCTAGGAGGAATTGATGGTGACTTCCTGGGTAACAGCTATAAAAACCTAGTTGTACCCTAAAAAGACAGCAATGAATGCCAAGATCTGGAATGGCACAATGCTGGAAAACTGTTGGTCAAAGAAGAGTATTAGCCAACTAGCCTCCACCACAACCTCTGAATGATGAAACCAAGAATGAGAGGAGAAAAGGAATGGAGAGGGAAAGTAAACAAAAATATTAAATACCAGGCACGGCTACACACTTGAACATATTTACATATTTAATCCTCACAACAACCCAGGGAGTGTTACAGAAAAAGAGACTCAAAGAGGTCCACAACTTGCTCACAGTTACAAAGCTACAAACCCCCAAGTCTGGTCTGCCTACAAGTCCAGTGCACTGGCAGCAACTCCAATCAGACAGTCAGCCGGCCCCCAACTTCCCAATATGGAGCCCATGTCCTCGGTTTTCCCAGGCAGACTCACCTGTGAGCTGGAGGGCAGTGCCTGGGAGTTGGGCTCCTCTGACAGGGCTGCTCCTGAGCCCACGGGGCTCAGCGTGGTGATTCGGCTTGGCTGGCCACGTAGTGTCAAAGTAATGGTGGTGGGGACCTTCAAGCCTGAGGGAGAGAGGAAAGTAGTTTTTGTCACAGCCTCCACTTTCCTTTCCTAGAGAGTTTCTTCCTCATATAACACACCCGCCTCAGCCTCCCACCTCAGCGTCCTCCCCAGCTGGGTCAGCTACGCCCTATCAGTCAGTCTGAAAGGCAGCAGGAAACAGTGTGCGTTCTCTCAACGTCTCTGGGGGATGGACCCACACAACTGAATCCCTCAGGGTCAATGCCAGGACCCTTTGGGGTTGGGTTCAACATCATACCTTGCCCATGTGAGATGGGAAAGTCCTGATGGAAGACCCCATGTCTGGGAGTCCCCACGGTTCTCATGAGAGACTCACCTGATGCTTGGTTAGAGATCTGAGCCAGGCCAGGGAGGCTGCTTGCCAACTTAGCGAGGCCCCCATTGGTCAGCAGCTGGTGGATGGCTGTGGGCTTCCCACCAGGAGTGGCACCCAAGGAGGAGAGAGTGGTGGCCACAGGAATGGTACGGACAATGGTGCTGGTGCCCGTGGTGATGGCACTCAGGCTCTGCATGGGGGTGGGCAACTTCACACTGGTGGCCTGTGGGACACACAAGCCCAGTTGATCAGAAGCTGTTGCCCAACAGCAACGTTCGAGTGTGGAGGGCCCACAGCATATTATTAAGGGCTACCATGTGTCGAGTGCCTACTACATGCAAGATACTCTTCCAGGCATTTTCCATATATTATCTTATTTAATCCTCAAAACAACTCTGTGAGGGTGGTACTATTATTATTCTCATTTTACACACAAGGAAACAAAGATATAGAGAGGTCAAGAAACTTGCTCAAGGTCACACAACAAGTGATGGAGCCTTAACCTTCGGTAGCTCCCAGGTGTGAAGTCAGAAGGCTGTCTGTCCTCGACCCAGAGTCCAGACCCAGTCTCCCTGCCAAAACCAACTACGCTGAGGAGGCCTCCTCCCCACACCTGCCCAGCCCAGTGGAAGGCAGATGTGCACCTGTGGGGCTGGCCCTGGGGAGGAATTTGCTGGGAGGCCAGAGGTCTTGCTGCTGATATCCTGCAAGCTGAAGCTGAGACCTTGGAGGAGGCTGCTGGCTGGCGTGGCCCCTAGGAGAGGACATAACAGACATCAGCCACAGGCTCAGTCACTTACCCCAAGAGCAGCCACGCCCGCACCCTCAACAACCAACCCGGACACCAGTCTCCCTCCCTCGGACATTGCCAGTGCTCGCAAAAAGATGCCAGGAAGGGCTCCCCAGGCACGTGAGCTGGATGCCCACATGAGGAAAGGTACTACGCCAGACACATTGCCTTAGATTTGCTCGGCACTTCCCAACCTGCTCCAAATCACCTGACCGACATTTGGGACAGTTTTGAACCCCACTTCTCAGAAATCTAAATTCTCTCCTTTCTTTTCATGGAAAAGGAAGGACTTTTTAAGCCAAAAGAATCCCAAATATACTTCACTTTACACACAGTCCAGTGGCCTCAAAGCAGAGAGAAAGGTCTTCTTGCAGAAGAAGGGCATCTGCAGTGCCTTAGTCCTGCTGGACTCAGGCAACCAGCCTTTCAGTGTAGGGCTGGGGGTGGAGACAGTCAGGAGACAAGCACAGGCAGAAAAACGTCTCATTTTTCTAATGCCCAGTATAGCACCATTTCCAGTTTTACTCAATCAGATGTGCTTAAAAACACCAAAATGAAACACAACACACATCTCCCACCAGCTATTTCTCCGCCTTATATATAGACTGGGATATTTAGTCACTATAGATATTAAGGCCAAGAACTCCCCCAACTCAAAGCTAACTCCAGCTTCGTGTCAAGCCTCTATAACAAGCCTGAGACCCAGAGGAGCACTCTCCAGATTCAGCTCCAGGGATGCTTTCCCAGGCCCACCCTCCAGCTGCAGCCCAAAAAGCCTCTGCTGGGAGGCAGGAAATGCTGGGCTACCAGTTACCTGGGAGGGAGCTGCCAGGAGAGGTGGCCACCAGGCGGCTCTGGAGTGTGTGCAGGGCACTGGGCGTGGTGCTGCTGGAGCCCACTGAGGAGGCTGGGCTGGCTGACAGTGCTCCTTCAGAAGCATTTGACCTGGAGACAAAGACAGGATCTCCATTATCCAAAGGTCGGAAAGCAGCAGACCTTGGCAACAAAGGGAGGGTGCAAAGTGGGGCCCAGCAAGGCTTTCAGCAATAGACACAAGGCTAGAACCTTCGGTTTCTCCATCCCACCTTCTGAATCCGGCCTCTAGTCCTTCTAAAAGTCAAGCCAAAAGCACCGACTTCAGGCCTTGAAGCAAGAGCTACGGGTTGCTTTGCAAGCTCTAAGTAAAAATGAACTGTGAGCTGACCCAAAAGAAAGACAAAGAAGACTTCCCACTCAGAAAGAAGTCACATTCCCAAAACTGACAGAATCCAGAATCCACCATCTTCCAAAGCACTAAACAGACTGAAGAAAAGGTGAAGAGAAACAAGAGAACAGGGCCAAACAGACCAAGGAAGACTCACTTAGTTGTGGAGAGCAGCCCTGGGAGCTCCTTGGCCCCTGCTGAAGCTTGCCCCAGTGTCATGGTGACTGGCTTCCCTCCCGCGGCTGCAAAACAGAAAACCCCAAGGTCACCAGTCAGTCCTGTGTGGCCCCTACCTTTCAGGGTCCACAGCCCAGGCTAAATGCAAGATATTATGGACAAAGACTGGAAGACGAAAAATGAAGAATAACGACATTAGAGTTGGGAGAACTGGGATAATTTCTTCCTTCTACTTCTAAGCTTTCTGTAATATTTTATCTTTATTTCAAACCGAAAATAAACAAAACGTATGATGCTTTGAATGACCCCACAGATTCCTCTGATCCTCGTTCTGCTGCTCTGATCCTCGTTCTGCCACCCTGATCCTAGTTCACATCAGGTCACTGCCCACTTTCCTCCATGTACAACCTCGTGCCCTCCTCACACCAGGCACCTCCTACACTGAAGTTGAGGCTGAGCCACCCAGCAAGAGCCACCAAGAGGGCAAGGCTCTGTGCCCTGGGAGAGCTCAGTCAGTTTTTAGTTCAACAGGCCAAGAGAAACTCACCTTCTGGAGCTCCTCCTTGGGAAGGAGTACAAGGCCCTCCAGCTGTGTCCCCTTGGGAGACAAGGGACACCTTGATCTTCGGTCGCTTAGAGGTCTTACTGCCAGGAAGAGGACTGGAGGGATGGTGCCGCTTCAGCTGGGCCCTAAGATCCTCTTTCTCTGCTTCCTCCGTTTGTTCTGATGAAATGGGAACTAAGAGATAGAGCTGAGGTGAGGTCCTTCACAATCCGAAAGAGCCCGACAGACACTGACAGCCAGCACCAGCATGGGCATGGCTATGTGTGGGAACACACAGAACCATCCTACATAAGAAGTCACACATCAAAAGAGACTGCCAGTGCCGCAGGCCCACCTCACTCAGGCCCCATCTGTGGTGGAACTCCACCTTGTCCCTCTCAGACGATCACTCCATCCCCATCTCTAACCCTGTCCTGGAGTCGGAAGGAAGGGGGCTCTGAGTTGGGGGGAACAAAAAATAAGGAGAAGACACCCTGACCCTGCCTAGCAAAAGCCAATCCAAAAACAGAGGACTCCCCACAGTAGATCTAGACAGCTTTTCCTGGACTCAAAGAATGTGATAACCTTCCTGTTACAAGCCCTCCTCCACATCACACAGCTGGAGGACATTAAACATTCTACGAAGAAGCCTGGAGGGGCAGGCTACCCAGTCCTCTCTAAAAGGGAGATTTTCACAAGGCTCTGAGAGTCCCACCCTGCCCTAAGAGCCTAAGGTTGAGGGTTTGCTTGCCAAATGGAGGCAAAGAGAAGGATTATCATCAGGACTTAAGGCTGGCTTTGAGTAGCTACTAGGCAAGGGAACACCTCAGCCAAGATAACTTTACAGCTCCTGCCCCAAAATAAGAGGGCAACAGTGGCCCATGTCACAGCCTAGTCCCCAGGTCATTTTACCAGTACAGAGAAAGGTTATCTGTTCACACATGGGCTTCCTCCTCCACTGACTCAATCAGACTCATGCTGCACATAGCCAAGCCTCTTGGACTCAAGTTATCTTTCAGGCTTCCTCATAGATCCCCTCCTCTTTAAACCCAGGAGCCCACTCCAGTCCCTCTTCTTAGCACAGGCAATCAGGGGTAGGGTGGGGAGGAAGGCAGCAGTCACACATGGATTGGGGGGGTCCTGGTACAGGGCCACAGGGAGCTATTCCAGACCACAGTCAGGGCATAACCAGCTGGAAGGATTGCTTAGGGAATAAATGCATTGACTAAAATCAGAGTTGGAAGGAGGGTAAAAGGAAAAGGAGTTACAGGTTTTATGCTGATAAGTGGCTGGTGTGTGCTTGCAGCGGCCAGGATGGAAACAGGAAGCCAAAGGCAGGGAGAAAAACACACAAGGAAACTCAGGCTCACAGGCAATGGGTCACAGGCAAAAACAGGAGAAGCAGAGCCAAGAACCAGAATAAGAGACAAAAAGAGAAAAACACCATGAGACGCAAAGAGAAAGAATGGAGAAAAAGCAAAGACCATGGAGTAAGCAAAAAGAGTCAGTGAAAAAAAGAATCAGAAGATAGAAAAAGGCAGAAAAGAACAAGAAGAAACCAGAGACGAATGAGAGGCAGGGATGGGGGAAAAATAAGACGGAGAAGGGGAGAGAAGCAGAGAGCAGAGGGTGAAAGTTGAGAGAAAGAACGATACTCACCAAAGAGACAGGAGGAGGTGCCGGGAGGAAGAGCTTTCCTCACCAGCATATTTTGTTTCAGAAAAGCAGCAAACTGTGCTGGAATGAATGAGAAAGAATTACAGAATCACAGCCAGCCAGAGAAAGGAGAAAAAGAGAGGGAGTTAGAAAAAGATATGAAAGTGTTCTAGAAAATGGTCAATAGGGGCTTTTTCTGGAATTATTGCATGGATTTGAAATCTGACTCTGCCACTTACTAGCTCCATAGACTCATCTATAAATTGAAAATAAAAAATGTACCTGCCTCATGAGGCCATTGCTAAGATTCAATGAGCAACAACAAATCAAGCGCCAAGAAGAGGATGTAGCACGTAGTAAAGGCTCCATAAATGTTAGCTATTATCATCCCCCTGCCCACGAGCTCTGCCACAGCCAGGGCACAGCGGCTGCTGCTCTCCCCCATGACACTCTGGATCCCATTTCAAATTCAGCTCACTAATCTGCCTTCCAGAACTCCTTAGATTCTCGACTAATTATCCCCTCCAGAAGCATGGCAGACTCTCTCTTCCTCAAAAGCCTAAGGGGACACCGCCCATCGGGAACTTGGCTCTGGCCACCACTTCAGAAGATCCAGGTCACAGAGCATCCACGTGGACCCTAGGGGCCTGGCCTCTTTTATGCCTTCACCAATCCACTGACACTTCTGCTCCTTGTTAGCTCCACTCTTAAGGGCAACCTCTAAGAGGCGTGGGTTTAGGTTGCGACCCTTTGGCTCCATTAACACAAACACAGGGGAAGCGAGCAGATCAGCTTCCTGTCACCTCCACATCTCTCTACTTGACAGCCAGCTCTGGCTGCTGCCACTTCCCAGGCACCTGAGAACCCCAGACGACACACGCTCCTGGACACATCATCAAACACCAACGCCCAAGAGGCCTCACCTCAGGGCCACCCAAATGGATCAAAGTAGGGGCAGGAGCAGAGCCACTGTTTCTTCGTCTCTCCCTACCCACTGAACTCTCCCTTTTCTTTAGCTTCTTACATAGCACTTGCTGTTCTCCAAACTCTATTTTCAACCATACAAATATTTCCCAGTCTAATCTAAAACCTATCTACAGAGACCCCTGACAAACTTCACTGAAAGTCCCAGTATGGGAATCTTAACTCGTCAAGGGCAAAACAAAAAAAGGGTGCGACACCAGTTGAGTTGCCCTAGAATCTGATGAATAAAGCCAATCACGCTGTCCACATGATCTGGAGAGCTCCCCGACTGCAGGAGTGGCTGGACAGGGCCCAGAACAGAAGACGTTTTCTAACTCCCCAATTGGGAGTTAGAAAACAATTTGAGGCTGATATACACGTAGTCAGCTCATGAAGCCTGACTTCCCCAAAACACCAAGACAAAGCTGTAATTAGTAGAACTGTACAGCCCCACTGATGCACAGACCTTTTGTGATGTTTTACCCTTGAAAACAGCCCTTGGTGTTCATTTCAACCTAATTTTGCCTGGACAGAAATGCGGGAAAGGGTGCCTCTCACACGCCCCTGGAAAAAGCTGTAGAGCCCAATACTTTCCAACTGCCACATGACATCAATGGCAGAAGACAGAACCCAAGAGAGGCCACTGGGCCAGGCGCCTATACCTTGGGCTTGTTTGTGGGTCAGCACAGCTTCTGTCCGCTGCACATGTCTCTTCAGCAGCTGAGAGCTCCCGATCTGACTGGGCTTCTGGGCAGAGGTCACTGTGGTCACTTTGGTCTTAGGACTGGAGGTGGGGCTGCTGGACACACTGGAGAGATCCTGAGTAGGGTAAGAAGGACAAGAGCGTAGCCATTGTTGTTTGGATTTGACCATCAATCATCACGTCTCCTTGGAATTCCCTGATCAGGAATTCTCCTCATAGGAACTCAGAGGCCTACAGCACGGGTAAGGCAGAGAGGCATCCCCAGGAAGTGAAGGAACCAACTCTGTGGTCCTGATTCCCCACCAAAAGTGTTCCCTGCCCGCCTGCATTACCTCCGAGCCTGAGGGTGAGGCAGGCAGCTTGGCAGCTGGCGAGGCAGGTCGACTGCCCCGCTCAGGGACCTCAAAGGCCAGGTCTCTGCGGGCCACATCCCGGGGCTTCTTCTTCTTCTCAGCATCCTGATCCCGAGGCTCAGAGCCCACATGCCCCTCAGCGCGAGTAAGCACTCCAGTCAGAAAGTCCACAATCTCATCCTAGTGTAAAGAGAGGCCAAGGCCTCTGAGTCCTCACCTGCAGAACAGCACCCTCCCCAACAGCTGCAACTAAAACTGATTCACCTTGGCTTTGGCATAGGATGTGCCGCCCCCCAGTCCCCTGCCCAAAGCATGGCACAAACCCCAGCCTCAGCCAAAGACCAGCAGGAGCCTGCACCCCAACATCTCTGTAAGGTGGCACCCTGCGGTGGCTGCACCCCACCACTCCTCAAATAAACCCTTTCTCCCCTGACGCTTCACTCACGTCTTAGTTCGTTCCTCTCCTTTTCCCTTTTTCTCCCTCTCTCTTTTCCCCTTTTCTTTGCCTATGAACTAGGCCTACCAGTGGCACCAGTGGATACCTCCTCACCCTTCAGAGCAAAAGACGCTGCTGCCAACAAGATCAAGCCTAAAAGGTTATGGAAAGGCAAGCCTAGGGGCCGACCCCGTGGCTTAGCGGTTGAGTGCGCGCGCTCCGCTACTGGCGGCCCGGGTTCGGATCCCGGGCGCGCACTGACGCACCGCTTCTCTGGCCATGTTGAGGCCGCGCCCCACATACAGCAACTAGAAGGATGTGCAGCTATGACATACAACTATCTACTGGGGCTTTGGGGGAAAAAAAGGAGGAGGACTGGCAATAGATGTTAGCTCAGGGCTGGTCTTCCTCAGCAGAAAGAGGACAATTAGCACGGATGTTAGCTCAGGGCTGATCTTCCTCACAAAAAAAAAACAAAAAAAAAAGGCAAGCCTAGCCAAGAAAAACACATAAAGCAAGTGTGTACCTGAATACATCTGTCCACCATGCTCTGAGTCAACCCTTCTGATTTCTTCTTTGCTTTGCTTATTCTAAGAGACAAAAAGGAGGAAACGTTTACTTTCTAAACATTCCATGGCATCATATGGTAATAAGAATGGATTTCTCTTCTGTGTTGGTCATTTTCTAGGCCCAGGAAGGAAGACTACAGTAGCCCTCAGGCATCTATCACAACCTATCTGAACCTCAGTTTCCACATCTGCAAAATGGGGAATCATGACACCTCACTCACGGAGTTGTGGGGATTACACAAAATAACGTTATGTAAAGAACCAAAGAACACATGGAAAGGGCCTGGGACCGTACACCCCAGAAGTCCTATACCTGTGGCTTCACAGATAAACTCTATCCAATTGCTAAGACTTCATCTAGACGTCCTCCAACAGAGGCCCAAACCCTGGGATTACTGGTGCTGCTGAAGTGAGATTAGTAGGAGGGGAGGAAAGGTGGTCACAGCATAGTTCTAAAGGGATAAGAGAAAATGACCACAGCCGGCTACATTCCCCTCTTTGAAAGCTAAGCCTTATAACCCCTGGCTTCTGACTGGGGGTCTCAGCAAAGAGAAACAGGGCACCAAGTGACATTCTGAGCCTCAAAATTCAGAGACCCCAACTGACTGATTGTTGGCTTCTGACCTTGTGTAACACCCGCATTTTACAGATGAGGACAGTGAATCCCAGAAGTTAAGCAGTTTACTCAAGCTTCTTAGCAAAGCAGCCAAGACTAAATTGAGGTCTCCCAATTCTCAGTCCAATGCTCTTGGCACCATGCAAATGTGTCTCAAAAGCAGCCTCGCACTATAATTCTCACTAAGGACATTCCTACCTCTCCTACTCCCTCACAGCAACTCAACACATACAATCTATTCTCCTGTCAGAATTACCAAGAAAAACCATGTATTTACAAGAAAACATTGCCTTAAGTATCAAAGAATCAGATACTAGGTCCACAAGAAGCTACAGAATGACAAAGGCCAGATGGACTTCTCCAAAACATCTTTGGGTAGGAAACTGACAAGACAAGTGGGAGCAGGTACTTGTTTTAAGCTCTCTAGTTAGAGCACACAAATGAAATTAATCTCTAAGATTGAGCATATAAAAAGAAAGAGGCCCAATAAATGACACAACTTCTTTTTCAGTACATTTCATGACAACATAACTAAAAGCCCTACAGGCAGCCAGCCTTGTAAGGGAAGAACGGCCATCTCAATGACTAAAGGTGCCTTTTTAAAACCCCTTCCAAACTTTGACTGTTTACACTCCAAAATATATAAAAGGATGCTTAATACAAATAAAATCTATGTTCACATTCATCCTCAGTAAGGAACAAAATATACAGAAATGCCAACTCCAGGAAAAGCACGATGACAAAGACTATATTTACGGAGTCTCAAAGCATCTTCTCCCCACAAGATAACTACTAATTACTAAGGTAAAAACAGTACCTTTACAGTGGAGAAACCCAGCAGATGCTACCTTAACCGTGTGATCAAGGTGAACATCACCAGTGACAAGACACATCGACATCATGCACCCCGTGGGGGTGCACGAAAGGCGCATCACCTCTGTGGCATTCCTGCCAAAAATGCGTATTCTCAACTCAACCTCATCATAAAAAATGTCAAAAACCTAAATGGAGGGATAGCCTACAAAATAACTGGCCAGAAGTCTTCAAAGTGTCAGGGCCATGAAAGACAAAGACAGAGTGAGGAACAGTATCAAATTAAAGGAGACTGAGGAGACACAGCAACTGACAGCAGCGGCTGATCCTGCACTGGATCCTGGTCCAGAAGAAGGACATTAGTGAGACAACTGACAAACTCTGAGTCTGTAGATTAGATAACAGTATCGTATCAATGTTAATTTCCTGATTTTGATAATTCTACTGTGGTTATGTAAGATGTTAACACATTTGGGAAATCCAGGTTAAGGCTATACGGGAATTTTTTGTACTATTTTTTAAACTTTTTATAAATCTGAATTAGTTAAAATGTTTTTATTGTCCCCTTTTCCACTGAACCAGATCAGTCTATAGCTACATCATCACCCCCTTACAGGCATCTCTCCAGCACGGAAACATGGCTCTCTTGCAGGTCTGGGGAAAGCTACTCACCTTAGGTTATCGTCAGCTCCCCCAACCACTACCAAGCTGTTCTCAGCCCGAATCTTCTCCCGGAAGTCCTCCATGGCTTCAGGGTGACACTGCAGGGAATTCTGACCAATGACAAAGAGGACTGGAGTCTTCATATCCAAGAGGGGATCATCCACATCCTAAAACAGGTACAGGTTTCACAATTGGCCAGCTCATTTTCACTGAGTACTGACTTGGCAAGTCCGCTCAGGAGTCAGCTAGGCAACTGCAGTCACCGAGCGCAAGCTTGGTCGAGGCATGCAGTCCCTTACTCTCACCTGCCAGGGACCCAGCAATCAGGGGCACCCTGTGCTTACCCCTCTGGGGCCATCCACGGTAAGCAGGGGAAACCCAAGGCAGACAACCGCAGTGACGTACTCCATCACTGACACCTAGAAATAATGAAATCGTTTGTCTCGAGGTCAACTGACTTCACTGCAGCTACATCCTACCCAGAATCCAGAAGTGGTCCAAACCTAGCAGCCAGTCCCATCCCCTAGTTCCCTGTCCTAACCCCAGGGGCAACAGCCACAGCGGCAGCAGTAAGAGCACAGAACACAAGATGTACCATTCCACAAGCAGCCACCACCTAGAGAACTGGGGCCCTGAGAGTACCCTAGCAGGGGGCTGAACCATAGGATGGGAGGGTTAATACTTCTGTCCTGTCAATTCCCTAGACTAGAGCACTCCTGCTCACTTTCCCCTCCACCAACAGCAAATGCAATCAGGAGAACACAAATATTGCTCTTCTCCCTTAAGTAAAGACAGTCTCTCCCTTTTGAATTTAATGGATAGCTCCCAGACTGCTCAAAGGTCTTAGAGCAGTCGCTGACTGAGTTCTGCCACCCCTGGGACCAAGGAGTATGAGGAGATAGCCTTCTTCCTCGGATGGTCTTAGATGTCATACTTGACAGACCACATGAAGCAGCACAGACTTCACCTTTTTGATCCACTTGAGAACTGGGGATTTGGACAGGTCAGAGACACTTATGCAAACTAACTTACATACAAATGTATATAAAATAATAAAGAAAAGGTTCCTTGACGTCTTGGCAAGGGACAGAACATGAACACAACATCAAATTCCAGAGCTATTAAAACTTGTGCCTGCTGGAATTATTGTTCTGCTTTGTTCTTTTAGGTGGGAGAATAGTGCTTATGTTTCGGAGGAAAAAGGAATTTTTTTTCAGAGATACATGCTGAAATATATATAAATGAAATGATACGATACTTGGGATTTTCTTTAAAACAACTGGAGGAGAAAGGAGACAGGGGTAGCTGTGAGCTGATCACTGGTAAAGCTGGGTGAGGGGCCCAAGGGGTTTACTATACTAGTCTATTCTCCCTTTAAGCTTCTGCTTAAAATTTTCCACAATAAAGTCAAAAAACAAAGTTTGTCTTCTACAGTTTCAATGCAATCGTGCAGATAAAGCACCGCAGTGCCTGAAAGATAAAAAAGACCCCCATGGTAGCCTTCGTAGTCGCAGTAGCAGTACTCCGTCCCAGGAAAGCCTCCACATAAGATGAGAATCACTTACGTGACAGGCCACCAAAGCTCCTGTGTTCCAGCCAATCAAGATAACGGGCTTGTGGGGGAAATGGCTGTGAATCTTTGTGGGAAGAGAAAGAAGAAATAAGACAGGAGGCCACAGATGGGGACAGATCAAGCCCAGAATGCTGGATGTGCCACAGTGAACTGAAACGGGGGCATTCTCACCTCGAGCACTTTGCTTCTCACTGCCCCGATCATATGCTCAAGACACTGCAGAACTCCTACCCCACAACCATTGTTCAGCAGATGGGTGGCTACAGGGATGACCTAAACGAAAGAAAGTGGCAACCACGCCACCAGAGGCAAGTTTCAAATCTTCTCTCAATTCTGCTTAACCTACCCGAAATCCCTTCAACTCTGGATAAGCACCATCCAATTCCAAACAAAAAGAGAACTGAGGGATGCTCCATGTTTACATTCATCCACTTTGACCCCCTCCTGCATTCTGTCTGCTCCATCCTCCAAGACTCTATTCCCACCCAGGAGAGGGCTCCTCTTGCCCCACACATACCTTGCCCAAGCAGGACAGCTGAGACTGCCAGAAGCGGTGGCGGCGTGAGGTGGGAAACACGGAACTGGAGGGCCCGGAGGAGGCAATGAGAATGAGAGGAGAGCCAGGGAGTTTGCTCTAAGGAGAAAGACCCCACCAGAGAATCAGTGAGTGAGACGTGCTCCTCCACAAAATCCCAAGTATCCCAATACCCTTCTTAACCCAACCAATGCTGATTCGCTTATGAAACTATGTTAAGCACTACACACAACCAGTTATTAATGAGAAAAGTTAAAGAAGCCATTTATTATCCTCTGGCCAAGGTTCCAAGACTGGATTCTAAAAATGTCACGGGCCATAGTTAAGTCCTGGGCCGTCCCACTTACTGGTTTGTTGTGAGAAAGCACCCCCACAGCGGGGTCCCAGGGCCTCTTCAGCAGGAGGGACAGGGCCTCAGCTCCTGCAGCCCCAGTCTTCGTGTTGGATGACACGAGCATCCGGTCAATCAAGCTAGGGATCTAGAAGCAAGAAGAGCAAAGACGCTTCCAGTGTGAAGCAGGAGACCTGCCCACCAGCAGCGCTGGGCTGGAGGACAGAGCCCCACGATGGGGCACAGCAGACTTCAACTCAGCCCCTCAAACTTTCCTCAGGAGCAAACGTACAAATAAGTGGATGGCTAAAAAGTACCCTCCCATCATTAAGGTAAATGGGTACTATCCTTCGGAGAGCCACCTGGTAACATGCATCAAGAGACTTAAATTTATTCCTATCCCTGTCTTAAAGGATCCTACTTCTGGGAACCTAACAAAATATACCAGAAATACAAACACACACGCACACACACTCAGGAGGGGGCGGTTATGCAAAAGACAAATTCACTCTCGATAACAATCAAAAAGTGGAAATAACCTAAATGCACATATAAGGGAGTGGTTAAGCAAATTATCTACGTAATTAGATATTAAGAGTTAATTTAAAATATTTAAAAGAATTTGTAGTAACATAGGAAAATAATTTTGCTAAAATGTTAAAAGTAAAACAGAAACTGCAAAAGTTATCTCCACTCAGAAAAAGTACTATAAGAAAATATGCCAAAATGTTAATAGTGATCTTTATGGAGTTATGGATGACTTTTTCCTTTTTAGATTTCTGTATTTTCTAAATTTCCTCAATGAACATCAGTTGATTTTATAAATTTTTTTTTTTTTGGTGAGGAAGATCAGCCCTGTGCTAACATCTGCCAATCCTCCTCTTTTTTTTCTTCTTTTTTTTTTTTTTGCTGAGGAAGACTGGCCCTGGGCTAACATCCGTGCCCATCTTCCTCCACTTTATATGGGACGCCGCCACAGCATGGCCTGCCAAGCAGTGCGTCAGCGCGCACCCGGGATCCAAACCGGCGAACCCCGGGCCGCCGTAGTGGAGCGCGCGCACTTAACCGCTTGCGCCACAGGGCTGGCCCCTGATTTTATAAATTTTTTTAAAATTCTGCATTTTCTTCAGGAGTACTGCCTTCAAGCTGTGGCATGTTAAAGAAATCTGTTATTGTGTCCAAAATAATATATCCTACTATACTGTGTATACTGTGATTTATACCATATCCTGTTTTCCACTATTCACCAAAAACGTGACCTCACAGATGTGTAAATACAGGTTTCAGACATGCTGATGCCTACACTGAGAAGAAATTATCTATGTGAATTCCATGCTACCCACAAAAGGTCAAAGTGACCTAGGGGAAAGGAAAGCTTTTTAAATGTTAGAGGTAGTTTTCAGAAAAATAGTTTTTGAGAAACTGGAGAATAAAAAGTGCTTTGGTGTTGTGGGCTGTAAAAGTTCAGTCCACAGCAAACATCCTACCCAAAACCTGAAAGCTTTTCCCCTAAGATCAGGAAGAAGACAAGGACGCCCACTCGTGCCACTTTTACCCAACACAGTACTAGAAGTCCCAGCCAGAGCAAGTAGGCAAGAAAAAGAGATAAAAGAAAGGGAGGAAGGAAGGAAATTCCCTATTAGAAAGGAAGAAGTAAAACTGTCGCTGTTGTTATATTATATATGTTATACAGTATTATATATATATTATATGCATATTATATAGAGAAAACTCTAAAGACTCCACTGTAAAACTCTTACAACTAATAAAACAAATTTAGTAAAGTTGCAGAACACAAAATATACAAAATCCGTTGAGTTTCTATTCACTAATAATGAACTAGCAGAGGGGCCGGCCCCGTGGCCTAGTGATTAAGTTCGGCACTCTCTGCTTCAGCGGCCTGGGTTCGGTTCCTGGGCGCAGACCTACACCACTCGTCGGCAGCCACGTTGTGGTGGCATCCCACATACAACATAGAGGAAGACTGGCACAGATGTTAGCTCAGGGTGAATCCTCCTCAGCAAAAATAAATAAATAAATAAATAATAATGAACTAGCAGAAAGAGAAATTAAGAAAACAATCCCATTTACAATTGCATCAAAAAGAATAAAACACCTAGGAATAAATTTAACCAAGGAGATGAAAGACTTGTACACTGAAAACTATAAGACATTAGGGGCCGGCCCTGTGGCGCAGCGGTTAAGTGTGCGCCCTCAGCTGCGGCGGCCTGAGGGTTCGCAGGTTCAGATCCCCAGCGCACACTGAGGCACTGCTTGTCAAGCCATGCTGTGGTGGCGTCCCATATAAAGTAGAGGAAGACTGGCACAGATGTTAGCTCAGGGCCAATCTTCCTCAGCAAAAAAGAGGAGGATTGGCATCAGGTGTTAGCTCACGGCTGATCTTCCTCACAAAAAAACAAAACAAAACAAAACTATAAGACATTAATGAAAAAACTGAAGACACAAATAAACGGAAAGATATTCTGTGCTCATGGATTGGAAGAATTAATATTGTTAAAATGTCCATATTACCCCAAACAATCTATAGATTCAATGCAATCCCTATCAAAATTCTAATAGCATTTTTCACAGAAATAGAACAAACAATCCTAAAATTTGTATGAAACCACAGAAGACCCCCAATAGCCAAAGTAATCCTGAGAAGGAAGAACAAAGCTGGAGGCATCACGCTCCCAAATTTCAAACTGTACTACAAAAAACTATAGTAATCAAAACAGTATGGTAGGGGCCGGCCCCGTGGCTTAGCGGTTAAGTGCACGCGCTCCGCTACTGGTGGCCCGGGTTTGGATTCCGGGCGCGCACCGACGCACTGCTTCTCCGGCCATGCTGAGGCCGCGTCCCACATACAGCAACTAGAAGAATGTGCAACTATGACATACAGCTATCTACTGGGGCTTTGGGGGAAAAAAAGGAGGAAGATTGGCAATAGATGTTAGCTCAGAGCTGGTCTTCCTCAGCAAAAAAGAGGAGGATTAGCACGGATGTTGGCTCAAGGCCGATCTCCCTCACAAAACAAAAACAAAAACAAAAAAAAAACAGTATGGTATTGGTATAAAAACAGACAAAGATCAGTGGGACAGAGCAGAGAGCCCAGAAATAAACCCACGTATATATAGCATATATATATGCTATATATTTAATAATCAATTTAATTAATTAATTAATTAATTTACAACAGAGGAGCCAAGAATACACAATTGGGAAAAGGACAGTCTCTTCAATAAACAGTGTTGGGAAAACTGGACAGCCACATGCAAAAGAATGAAACTGGACCACCCTCTTAAACCATACACAAAAATTAACTCCAAATGGATTAAAGACTTGAACGTAAAACCTGAAACCATAAAACTCCTAGAAGAAAACATAGGTGGTAAGCTCTTTGACATTGGTCTTGTCAACAATTTTTTGGATTTGACACCAAAAGCCAAGGCAACAAAAGAAAAACAAACAAGTGGGACTACATCAAACTAAAAAGCTTCTGCACAGCAAAGGAAACCATCAACAAAATGAAAAGGCAACCTACCAAATGGGAGAAAATATTTGCAAATCATATATCTGATAAGGGGTAAATATCCAAAATATATAAAGAACTCATACAACTCAATAGCGAAAAAATAAACAATCCAATTAAAAAATGGGCAGAAGATCTTAATAGACAGAGAAGAGACAGAGAATTTTTCCAAAGACAGACAGATGGCCAACAAGTACATGAAAAGATGCTCAACATACTAATCATCGGGGAAATGCAAATCAAAACCACAATGAGATATCACCTCACGCCTGTTAAAATGGCTATTATCAAAACGACAAAAGTTAACAAGCGTTGGCGAGGATGTAGAGAAAAGGGAACCCTTCTACACTGTTGGTGGGAATATAAATTGGTATAGCCACTATGGAAAATAGTACGGAGATTCCTCAAAAAATTAAAAACAGGGGGCCGGCCCCGTGGCTTAGCGATTAAGTGCGTGCGCTCCGCTACTGGCGGCCCGGGTTCAGATCCCGGACACGCACCAACGCACTGCTTCTCTGGCCATGCTGAGGCCGCGTCCCACATACAGCAACTAGAAGAATGTGCAACTATGACATACAACTATCTACTGGGGCTTTGGGGGGAAAAAAGGAGGAGGATTGGCAATAGATGTTAGCTCAGAGCCGGTCTTCCTCAGCAGAAAGAGGAGGATTAGCACGGATATTAGCTCAGGGCTGATATTCCTCACAAAAAAAAAAAAAATTAAAAACAGAACTACCATATGATTCAGTAATTCTACTTCTGGGTACTTATTTGAAGAAAATGTAAACTCTTACTCAAAAAGATATACGCACCCCCATGTTCACTGCAGCAGTATTTACAATAGCCAAGGTATGAAAACAATCTAAGTGTCCATCAATGGATGAATGGATTAAAAAAAACAGGTATAGAGGTTAAGTTCAGCGCACTCTGCTTTGGCAGCTTGGGTTTGTGGGTTCAGATCCCAGGCACGGACCTACACCACTTATCAGCCACGCTGTAGCAGCGACCCACATGCAAAATGGAGGAAGACTGGCACAGATGTTAGCTCAGCACTATTCTTCCTCAAGCAAACAAAAAAGACTGGCAAAAGATGTTAGCTCAGGGCAAATCTTCCTCACTCCCCTCCCCCAAAAACACGGTATATACAATAGAATATTATTCAGCCATAAAAAAATAAGAAAATCTTGCCATCTGTGACAACATGGATGAACCTTGAGGGCATTATGCTAAGTAAAATAAGTCAGACAGAGAAAGACAAATATCATGTGATCTCACTTATATGAGGGATCTAAAATTTAAAAAAAAAAACCTCAGAGACATAGAGAGCAGATTGGTGGTTGTCAAGAGAAGGGGGTGCTGAGGGGTGGGCAAAATGGCTGAAGGGGATCAAAAGATACAAACTTCCAGTTATAAAATAAATAAGTCTTGTAATAGGGGATATAACGTACAGCATGGTGACTGTAGTTAATAATACTGTATTGCATATTTCAAAGTTGCTAAGAGAGTAGATCTTAAAAGTTCTCATCACAAGAAAAAAAGTAATTTTGAAACTATGTATGGTGACAGATATTAACCAGACTTACTGGGGTGATCATTTTTGCAATATATATAAATATCAAATCATGATGCTATACACCTGAAACTAATATAATGCTATATGTCAATTATACCTCAATTTAAAAAAAACCTCCAAGACAGTACGAGAAGATAAGCTGCTCCAGGCAATAACAAGCAAAGACAGTGTTCTTAATTTTAAAAAATCAAGACTAAAAAGATTTCTGCATGACAAATTAGGGGAATATTAACCATAAGACTTTCTCAGTTTAATTCAGGAAACAAACCCTGCAAATGTTTATGCAACAGCTGCTATTACAACGCACTGGGCTAGTCCTGCAAAGAGATTTAATCTACAAGGGGCAATGAAGACAAACACACAAATAACAAATAGTGCATAAGTGCCATAAAGAAACAGAAGTCCCACACTGCTATGATTCAAACTATCCAAGAGAGAAGGAGGAAGTGAACAGGCAATTTTCAACTGCAGACGCAGCATGCAAAGTGAGGTGAGCTCTGAAGAATTCCAACAGAAGAAGATGGGAAAAAAGCTTTCTAATCAGAGACGCCAGACAGAAGCAAGACTGTGCGGTGCACAGCCTGTGTGACGTCGAGAATTTGAGTAAGGAAGGAAGAGTACATAAGGCTAGTAACAAAGTCTAGGGCCAACTGCAAAGGATCTTCATTCCAAACTGGCCATTTCTTTTTTTTTTTGGTAAGGAAGATTGTCGCTGAGCTAACATCTGTGCCAATCTTCCACTATTTTGTATGTGGGGCACTGCCACAGCATGGCTTGATGAGTGGTGTGTAGGTCCACACCCAGGATCCGAACCCATGAACCCTGGGCTGCCAAAGCAAAGCACGTGAACTTAACCACTACACCACCAGGCCGGCCCCATAACCTGGCCATTTCTTTGCAACTTCCTCTATAACTGAACCATTCAACACCTCCAGGCAGAGGATCTGATCTGAATTAGACTTTAAAACCTTTTATCTGGCAGTAGTGTAAACCTCTGAAATGACAAAGCCTTGAAACTCACTTTCTGTCAATATAGAATACTTGGAAATAATCAATAACCACTTCTCTGCTTGGAGGTAGGCAGAACAAGCTTCCCTGATCTTCCCGGCATTGCATCACTCTCAACTGGCAATTGAGAGGCTAGGGTCTATACAATCTCTGCTCCCTTTACAATGGATCTATGGTACAAGTAGCTGGGCCAAGAGCATGATCCCATCCACCTGCATTCTCATCCAACAGGTACATTAAGTTTTGGGAAACAATCAAAGTATTTGTTGTGAATCTGACAGTCATGGGAAAATAAGAGTCTGATGGTAGAGGAACCACTGCTGAGAGCACAGCCTAGACTGGACAGTGCCTTACAGTCTGAGACCTTGCTGACTGGCACGCTAGTGTGTCGTCTGCCATTCCAGCTAACCCATACGATGACCTAGCAGCACGGCTGGGCAGCAAGTAACTGTGCAGACATGTGGAGTCCCCTCAGTGGTCTGTCCTGCTCATAAAACCCGGACACCATCTCATTTACTTGGAAACGTCCAGATAGTAACTTAAATGGGGAAGCAGTGCACTTCCTTATGAGGGAAATTACATCCAAGTCATGCTGGCCATGCAAAGTAAGGCAGAGCCACAAAGAAGAGGGACTCTGGGGACCACCGACAGGCATCCCCTAGAGTGTCTTCACCAATGTACTTTTACCACAGGCAGAATGCTGTGGAGAACATTTAAAATACTTCAAATACTCACAGGCCACCACTCTCTGCCAGGCACTTGTCTTGGCCCTTCACCCCACCTGTGCCCATGCCTGCCCACCATTCAGCTCCTGGGCCCAGGGATGCTACTGCAGAGGAGCAGTACAGGGGAAGTCTGGGACTATCTTTTCACCTGTCTCTTTCTCCACTAGAAAATAAGCTCCATCAGAGTAGGGAGCATTTCTGTTTTGCTCACTCCAGTGCCTGGCACAGTGTAGGCACAAAATAAGTATTTGTTGAATGAATAAATTAATGTCAAGTTTCCTACCATGCATACCATTAATGCATCTAGTCTTGAGTTTCTTCTTATTTCCGCACTAAACCAGTTTTACTTTTGCTTTCAAATGGTGTCCTTAACTTAAAAACAGGTAGGAAACAACAAGTCTGAAAATTTGGGAATATGGCTGAGGGAAGCTGTGGGTCAGGCAAATTACAGCAACAAAATGGGCCAGCTTCCTGCAAAGCAGAAGAAAGAAAAACTATTTAAAAAAAAAAAGTCAAGAACTGAATTAATCCAAGTTGTCTGAGGCCATTTTGTATTGGAGCAAAACACTCCAAAAATTTCAAGAACCCATAAAGGTACCACTTATATAATCATTAACAGTTACTGTCGGCTTACTGTGTGCCAAATTCTGCGTCAAGCATTCTATCTAAATTAACTCATTTTCACAAAAACCCTACCTAAGTATTATTACTAGCCATATTTTAGAGATGAGGAAACTGAGACACTAATCCATTACACAGATTACACAGCTAATTAGTGATCAAGATGAGATCAGCCAGGCAGTCTCAACCAGACCCTGTACTCTACCATATGAACACAGTCCAGTGCAATAACTGAAATCACAATGAACTGGAATCATGAAGAAAACAGTTTAATTTTGTGCAATATTGTCTAAGTAAGGAAGCAGGAAAATGTAATGATTCATTTTATAAAGAATTATTACAGTCAAAGTGTTGCTACTGAAGGCTCATCCCACGATGAGGAGAGACTGAGGAGTTATTGGACTTCCCCGCTCTGGAGCATCTTCGCACCCCCACCCCTGCACTCAGCACCAAAGGTCTGCTTCTTGCCCCCTTCTCAACACTCCTCTCTGGTAAATCCTTCTTCTTCTTTGTGATAATTCAATTTCTTTCTCACCTCACTTCAGAGGTGACTCAAACCACAAGCTATAGGGTTGTATAAGGTAAAAGTATACTCTGGTTTTCAGGCCCCATACCTCATTGTAGCGATAGCAGAGCTGAAGACGTTTATACCAAACAAAAACATGAAATGATACCATGTCTCCTATTTTTAAGAGCAAACCCATTAGCTTCAGTCATGCCCTCCAGGCCAACCAGGCAATGACCTTGCCCAACCCAACTTCTTCTTCTTTTTTTTTTTTTTGAGGAAGATTGGCCCTGTGCTAACATCTGTTGCCAATCTTCCTCTTTTTCTTTTTTCTCCCCAAAGCCCCAGTACATAGGTGTGTATCACAGTTGTAGAGTTGTAGCTCTTCTATGTGGGACACCGCCACAGCACGGCTTGATGAGTGGTGAGCAGGTCCACGCACAAGCTGCGAACCAGCGAACCCAGGGCCACGGACACGGAACCTGTGAACTTAACCGCCACGCCACAGGGCCAGCCCCCAGCCAACTTCTTGAACCCATAACGGAGGCTGGCCACCCAAGGACAGAGCAGACGCCAATCATAGCCTTACCTTCCCCTTCAGCGTCTGCAAAGCATCCAGGTAGGCTGCCAGCATGGGTAGACTCAAAGTCTCCACCAGGGTGGCATGCAGCCACTGGATCAGTTTGGTGTCCCAGCTCACACTTGCCAGAGCCTGCCGCACTCTCCTCGCACACTTGTCCACAGCAACACGGCGCAGCACTGGCTCATTGCAAGCCTGAAAGTGGAGTGATAAAGCATGAGGGTCGCCTTGTCAGGGATGGGGGGCGGGCAGCAAGTTAGTCAGCCAGTGAGGCCTGAACCAGGGAGAGCCCGCTGTGGGCAGATTTGCGGACTCTTACCCCCTCGTTGGCCAAGCGAGCAAGCCGGTCAGACTGCAAGGCTTTGAGGATCTTGTTGAACAGCTTGTTCTGGGCCACGGCCCAGCCAGTCCTATAAGAGAAACTCAGAGGAATTAAAGTCAAACCCTGGTGACACCTCCAGGCATGTACACTGTACACAGAAGATTATGCCATGTTTTTTGTTCCCACTGTGAAACACTGTAACTTGAAGTAGCTTAATCTAAGACCACTGAGCTAAAGCACAGGCCCTAGATTCTGGTCCCAATACCACCAGCGAGTCACCTCTGCACACATTTATATTAATACACCCACTATAAGTCAAAACCAGTCACGAATGAAGTCTTTTTAGTGTTAGCAAAGCTAATTATTGACCTAGTGACTAAAACGATTCATTAGTAAATAAAACCATGGCACCACTGCACAGACGTATTTGAATTTCACAAGTTTAATATTTCACACAAAAAGGCAGACAGGATGAGTAAACATTTTAATGTAATAAAACCTCAGACTAAGATAAGAGGCCTATTTAAATTAGCTTTAGGAACAAAAATACAGCAGAAATTTAACAAATGAAGTGCTATTCTCTCACTCCCTAATATTCCACCCCACACTAACCTCGCTCCCTTTTCCGTGTAGATTTTTTATATGTTTTCTGTATATCACATAATTAACAGATTTACTTTTGAATGGTCTACTCCATATAAGTTGACACTGTGACATCCCAGCCTGTGACACTGGCATACACCCTTCTACCTTGCTTGTGGACGGCTGTGTGTGTCCTCCTCCAAGGCAGCTGTAAACTCCCTGCGATTAGAAACCTATCCTGTTGCTCTTGTTCTCACTCATCACACCCAGCACAGTGGTGTGGAGCTTACTGAAGTCCCCCTTCCACGCCACTCCTGGCAATCTTAATTACTCTGATATCCCAACTCTGGCCAGTAATCTTCCTACAGATACTAAGAGAAAGGTAACAGAAGATGCCCAATTAATATTTGTTTACTAACTCTCCTTGCCATAAAACAAACTGGTGATTAAATTACCTTAAAAATTTTTTTTAAGTGGGTGCTAGACCCAAATGAGAACCTGGAAGGAGATAAAGATAGCATTTCAAATCAGTAGGGATAAAAAAAGGGCTGAGACAACCACTAGCCAATTGGAAAAAGAAAAGCTGGATCCCTGCACATCACTCTTTACATCTAAATAAAAATTTCAGGTGGAAAAGTTAAATATTAAAAAATAAAGTTACCAAAGTACTAGGAAAAAACAGTCATTAAAAAAAAATAAATCACAACTATATAAAACAGATTAAAAGCATTAAATATTGGAAGTAAATGACAAAAAAATAATATATATGTAACTATCTTAAAATGAGTACAGCCTTTCTAAGCATGACCTAAAACCTAGAAGCCATAAAAGGAATAAAGATACATAAAAATTTCAAACTTTTGTAAAGAAAAAAATAAAGTATCATAAAGTCAAAACACAATGGAAAAATAACAACCATTTCTTTAAAATAGAGAAAGCCTCTAGAAAATTATTAAGAAAAAAACAAAATACTCAAAACAAAAACGATGGGCAAAGAACATGAACAGGCAGTTCACAAAAGAAGGTATAGTCAACCTCCTTCAAAATGAAACATACAAATTAAAGTAATAAAATATTATTTTTCACCTATCAAATGGGTAAAAATTAAGAAGTTTAATAGTACTATGTGTTGTGAGAGTGTAAGAAAATAGGTCCATCTATACTTTGTTGATGGAAATATAAATTAGTAAAACCTTTGGAAAGTCAAT
This sequence comes from Diceros bicornis minor, assembly GCF_020826845.1. Lineage (NCBI taxonomy): Eukaryota > Metazoa > Chordata > Mammalia > Perissodactyla > Rhinocerotidae > Diceros > Diceros bicornis. Next base: position 15,964,649 of record NC_080779.1, on the reverse strand, counting down.
TTGGAAAATCAACTTTGGAAAAATTCAATCAAAAAACCTAAGTCAGGGCTGGGCCCATGGCTTAGCAGTTAAGTCCGCGCGCTCCACTGCTGGAGGCCCAGGGTTCGGCTCCCGGGTGCGCACCAACACACCGCTTCTCCGGCCATGCTGAGGCCGCGTCCCACATACAGCAACTAGGAAAATGTGCAGCTATGACATACAACTATCTACTGGGGCTTTGGGGGAAAAAATAAATAAATAAATAAATAAATAAAAAATAAAATAAAACCTAAGTCAGATTATGTCACTGCTCAAAGCCCTTCCGTGACCCCATTTCAATCAGTTAAAAACCAAAGTCCTTCAGAGAGAACAGTTTAGTGGTTACCAGGGGGAAGTGGGCTGGGGGTGGGCACAAGGGGGAAGGGGCACATTTATATGGTGACTCACAAATAATAACGTACAACTGAAATTTCACAATGTTATAAACTACTATTACCTCAATAGAAAAAAAAAAAGCCAAGCCAAAGTCCTTGCAATGGGCTGTTTGGACCCCACTGTCCCTCCAACCTCATCGTCCATGACTGCCCCCGGCTTATAAAGTGCTTCACCACGTCACCCCCTGACCCCCTACCCCCACCACACACACATCCTGCATACTCCCACATCATGGACTGGGCCCTTGTCATCCACTCCTCTACTTGAAACAAGGGGTCCCTCTCCAATCTCTTTTAGGTCTTGGCTCAAATGCCACCTTATACTGAGGCTTCCCCTGACTAACCCCTATTTTAAACTGCCAACACCCTACTCCCACCCCGGATTACCCTCTCCCTCTTTCCAGCTGTATCACCACTTTGCATTCTATCCATTTTATTTGTTTGTTTTAGTCTGTCTCCCTCTGCTAGAATGTAAAGGCCGAGACGGCAGGAACTTGCGTCCATTTTTGTTCAAGTGCTACATCCCCAGCACATAAAATAGTGTCTGACACACAGTAGGGACGTGAACATCTGCTGAATAAATCAATGGAAGAGTTGTGTGCCACTACATTCTAAGTCCTGTAAACAGTGGAGTACAAATTCAAAGCCTCACCCTCCCCACCACACTAAACACAGGGGTACTGAGCAGCAGGGACACTGAAACAGCATTTAGGCTCAACTGTAAACTGAGTCTTCACCATACCGGGGGGGTCAAACTGCAGGGAAGCTGCCTGAAACAACTTCAACAATCTCAATCTCTCTTACTTTATAACAGACTAGTAACCTTTCCATCACACCCCACTAACACGATACCCTATTTTCTACAAGTCATCTCTCTAAGAACACCAATAACATGGCCCAGTAAACACAAAGATGGAGGACAAATTACCCTTTGTTATTCACTTTGCACAACCATCCCACTCTCCTTGGAAAGAGTAAATACCCTCTAGAAAGGAGGAAAATGGTCCAACTTCTTCTCTTGTAAAATAAAATCTCCATCTACTGCATCTCCAATTTTACAACTGACCACAGTTACACAGTCCAGGAGAACACTAACTAGCGCCAGAACTCTAACCAGCTCTGTAGGATAGAGCTGGCTGTGTGCCCTCAGCCTCCTTGACTGCAAAATGGACATGGACTGGATGATCTATAAGGTTCCTTCTAGCAATAAAAAATTCAGCTATGATTAGCGATGGGAGAAAAAGTTACAAGAGAGCAGCTGAAGTCCATGATCACAGAATTCTTCAGAAGTAACCTCTATCTTCAGTAGCTTTCCTTGCCACAGCTAAACCCCTTCTTAACCTCCAAAGCCTCCCACCCTTTTGTAACCCTCACACAGGGTACTAAAAGCAGTCGTAGGTTTCTTGGAATTGTCCTTTTTCTTATTTTCTCCTAGTTCTCTTGGTTTAATTCCTGCTACTTCATCAGGATCCAATCAGTTTTTGTTGTGATTTGACATGCAGAGAGATTCTGGACCTGGGAGGCCGGGAGTGGAAGCTTCAACTCAATGTTGGGACACAGACTACTTTGGGACCAGAAAGGCTTGTGCGGAACAGCAGCTCCAGCCCACTGGTTTTGAATCTCGTTTTCCTTCACATTGTTAAATTACACAACACACTCACACGAGTAGCATCTCTCTTATGTATAGTGATCCTCAGGTGGGCTTAGGGATTTGGCGGTGGTGGTAGGAGACAGAGGATATTCACAGGTAGTTTTAAAAAGCTCTCTGGAAATACATGGATATATCTCCATATTACACACCTCTCTGTTTTTAATGGCTGGTTCTACTCTATCAGTGGGCATTTAGGTTGTGTCTCTTTCACTGTTATTATAAACAATTGCCGTGACCACCCCTCCTTTCCCCACCAATACACACATCCACACATCTATCTACATCTCTATACGGTCATGCAAGTATCTCTGTAGGATAAATTTCTTAAAGTGGAAATGAAAGACCAAAAGCTATCTGTTAAAATTTTCGAACTGCCAGTTCTGTGAAAATAATATATATAAAGAACCCGCCACATCTTGAGAGCAGTATTACACTGCAGCCTTACCCCCAGCAATAATGCTCATTGATAATCAAACAGGTTAAGCAACGAATACAATTTCTTCATGTTCAACAATCTCTTGAGCTTTCTCAAAGCCTACTGATCACGTTGCAAACTTTAATTCCAAGGACAGAGAATGAGGTAGAACTTATTTATGAGGCACCAACAGCATTTCCAAAATTATCCCATTCTTTATTTTATAACAGGATGTTTTCTCTATTTGTTTTTCTTACTGTATATTTATTCTGAAACCCAAAATGATGGGAGCAAGGAAAATGATGTGAACAAAATGGGAGGGGGGCTAGAAAGCTATTTAGAAATTACTACCATACACCAATGACAGCTGAAATTAAATTGAAAAACCACAATGTTGAGAGTCTAGAATCCCAGAAAAAGTTCTTAGGATTGTTGCTGGATATATAACAAAGTGATTCCAAGAATTGAAACATGTTCTCTATATTTTGTCAGCTTCGTGGGAGGTTGGAAAATTAAGTGGGCAGAAAAAAAAATGATCTAACCCGAGATTAAGATAAAGAGCATGCAAAAGATATAATTAAGGAAAATTTTAAAAACAGGAGACAGAATTTTAAACACAAGTCTAAACAGTCAAATAGCTGATGGGAACTGTGGTGAGTCAATGTGCTCCCCCCATCTAAACCTATTCAATTTTCATGAGCGCAAAAATGCCTTTTCTTCATTTCTTAGATGAGCTCAAATAATCTTATGTTCTCCATGCTCCGACTGAACCTGAATGATGGTCTGACCTCTGGTTCATCTTATCCAAAGTACCCAAAAAGTCACACTGGTCCTAGAAAAGCCTGATATTTTCAAAGTTAATTATTCTTTCTCTGATATTGTCAAAGGTAATTATTTTTTCTCCGATATTGTTTCAAGGGAGACTAATTCAATATCAAAATATCTAAAAGATTTTTTTTTAACCAGAAGTCAAACAGGGAGAGACAAAGAACATCAGAGAGACGGAACAGGTCACACTTACTTTTCCAGATTATAAAGATTCTTTACTTAAACACCAGGAAAGAGAAAGGAAGGAAGGAAAGAGAGGGTGGGGGGAAGAACACCAGGAGAAAGGAAGGAAGGGGAAGGGGGGGGTAGGAAAGAGGGAAAATAAACAACTCAAAGATCTTGGACTCACAATGTCAAACATCCAACCCAAGATTAATACGTAGATAGATACATACAACATTGAGAAATATAATTAGAGCAAATCTAAAAAAGGAGAATGGGTTTTTTTGACTGAATTCAGTTCTGATTTCTAAGATAAGATAACCTGCTTTCCGACTCTAGATTCTTTTACTGAAATGTTGGAAATGTCCAAAAATCCATTTGAGCAATGCTGAGAAGTATCATGTGTCAGGAGTATTTTGTTAAATGTCTTTCAAAAGCTGTACATTTAATTAAACTTGGCATTTGACAAATATCTGGGGGAAAAAAAGCAGGTCCAACTTCTTCAAGACAACATCAGCACACCAGCAAACGTGAATCACTTTCAAAGGCTCTCCACGTCACTGCCTTGGCATGCAGACACAAGAACATGTTCTAGACCAGTGGTCAGCAAACTGTTTCTATAACGGACTGGATAGGAAATATTTTAGAGTTTGTGGCCAAACGGTCTCTGTCACAACTATTCAACTCTGCAGCTGTAGTGCAAAAGCAGCCACAGACAATACGTAAATGAATGGGCATGACTGTGTTCCAATAAAACTGTATTTATCGACACTGAAATCTGAATTTCATGTGTCTTCTTTCAATTTTTTTCCAACCACTTAAAAATGTGAAGACCATTCTTAGCTCATGGGCCATACAAAAACAAGCAATGGGCCAGATTTGCCGCATGGGCCACAGTTTGCCAACCCCTGATCTAGACAATTAAATCAGGCAGAGAGGGATATTTAAACTATTTCACAAAATATCAGGCTTTACCAGAGAAAGTCAGAGTCAGTTGGGGGGAGGGCCTTCATTTTCTATACTCAGAAAGTTATCTGAAGGTGGTTTCTACTGAAATAATTCAAGAGGGGGAAAAAGTGCACTAACAAAGAAAATTAAGTTTCTTACTCCACTGATAGATCATTTAAGTTCTCTGAGGAAAAAAGATTTCTAGGGAGCTGTCCTACAGTTCATGAGTTCTTGATGTGGGAAACTGTAATTTTACATGATTTTATACAGGAAGAAAAGAAGCAGCAATTTAACAATCAAGTCAAGGGAAAGAATGGCAACCAGACGATTATAATCAGAGCAGAGCACACCGCAAGCTCCCAACAGGCTGCAGATCCATAATTCAGGGACAAGGTCATAAAATGGTGACCTCCGAAACTGAAGCCAATAAGTATCATCAAATAATGAAATTAGCTGTGTGTAAAAGTGACCTACCTGAAGAGATGGTTTGTAAGCCTGTTGCTAATGAGAGAAGGACGCCTCCAAAATCTCATCAGACACTAAAAAACAAATAATCTGAGATAAACTGAGCACTAATTAAGCGTATCAATCTGTGGCAATGTCATAACAGAAGGATGGAGGTCCACATGGAGAAAGACAAGCCAAAGATAAGAACCTGTCAGTGTTTCTCTGCAGGGCTGGGCAGGTGAGGGTGTCCCCTGGCATATGCGGTGGTCCCATCTTGCTTTGAGGAAAGATGGGTGCATCCAGCTACCCTATTGAAGGAGGGTGCCTCCTGTGCAGACTCTCCTCTCGCCATCCACTTCTGGAATAGAATGGCTTCCCAGACTCTCCTACTGAGAATCAATGCTGTGGCCAGGCCACCCTAGTGTCTTATCTGCCTTGCAGTTATATCTCTCCTTATAAATTAAGAAACTGGTATTCATATGTATTATTAAGCCTCTGATAACTTTGGTAAGTATGAAGAGTCCCCCAAAATCTCTTGATCATGACCATGGGTGAACTGATAAAAAACTCCATGCAGTTCTCCCATGCAGTTTCTGAAATTGCAAAATGAGAACAAGGCAATCAATAAACACCACAAAGGGACACACACAACTCTGTGAGGTCACCTTGTTCAGCCACCACTAACTGGTCTCTCTTTTTACTGCCCTTAAACAGAGGGTACAGTAGTTGAGAACACTAGGCTCTGGAGTCAGACTGCTTGCTTTGAACAAATCCCTGCTCCATCACTTCCTAACTTAGGTTTCTTAAACTCCCTGAGCTCAAGTTTCTTCACCATGTAAAACAGACATGAAGATGGGATATACCTCAAGAGTTACTGAGAGGATTAAAAAGAGAGAATGCATATGAAGCACTTGGCACAATGCCTGGCACCTAGAAAGCACCCAATAAACGGTAGTTCTTTTTGTTACTACCACTGTCACTATTTTTATTATTATTAACTGTAACAATGATGATAAACCGTTTTGCTGAATTCATGGACCCTAGCAATACTCCAGTAGTTGATCTTCATTTGCAGCAGAGTTTTCCTCTTTATCTGAAGCTCTGGAGAGCATTTCTCCCTCTTAGGGCACAACATTAATTCCAATTCAAGACTTCAAACAACTTTTTCACAAGCTCTTCAACCAAGGTGCAGAACTGTTCGCCCATCAACAGCTAATACACCTTGATCTCATAAGCATACCTGCTCAATCTTGTTCCCTGCTTCCAACCAGACTCATAAATCATGCCAATTGCCTCAAACTTTCCTACCCTTCTTCCTACCAAATTACCCCTTTCTCTTCTGTTATTATAAAATAAGAGCTCTCCAACATTACAGCAAGTTTACCACCTACCAACTCCTGATGTAAGGATTTTAACATTCCCTTACACATAGTGGATAAATATATAGAGAAAGAACCATCAGGGAAATGCAGATTAAAACCACAATGAGATGTCACTTCACACCCATTAGAATAGTCATAATAAAAAAAAAAAAGACAGACAATAACATGTGTTAGCAAAGATGTGGAGAAACTGGAACTCTCATACACCGCTGGTGGGGATATAAAATGGTGCAGCCCCTTTGGAAAACAGTCTGGAAATTCCTCAAAAGTTAAACATAGAGTAACCATATGACCCAGCAATTCTATGCCTAGGTATATATGCAAGAGAACCGAAAACATATGTCCACACAAAAACAAGTACATGAATGTTCATAGCAGCATTATTCACAATAACCAAAAAAATGTTAAAAATCCAAATGTCTATCAATAGATGAATGGATAAAGAAAATGTGGTATGTCCACACAATGGAATATCATTCAGCAATAGAAAGGAATGAAGTACTGATACATGCTACCACATGGATGAACCACGAAAACATTCTGCTAAGTGAAGGAAGCCCATCACAGACCACATATTGTATGATTCCATTTATATGAAATGTCCAGAATAGGCAAATTTAGAGAGACAGAAAGTAGACTGGTGGTTGCCAGGGGTTGGAGGGTTGGGACGAAATGGGAAGTGACTTAATAGGTACAGAGTTTCTTTTTGGGGTAATGAAAATGTTCATCAAATTGACTGTGGTGATGAATCTACTAAAAACATACATTGATTGTACACATTAAATAGGTGAATTGTATGGCATGTAAGTTTTATCTTCATAAAGTTGTTGTGCAATAAGTAAAAGATAAATAAATGTTTGCCAAATGAATGACAAATGACCTGAAGAGGAGTACTGAGGCCCCCAGGGTCAGTAGGAAGCATGGGAACAAAACTAGCCACAAACTCATGAAAATGGGCTGAAGTGTTCCTTCAAAACTACCGACTGAAAATCTGTTTTTAAAAGTCACTCAAATCAAACATGTGTTAGCTTTTCATACGACTCCCCATTTTCATTACCCTAGTTATAGACCATATAAATACAGCATCTTACAAATGTACATTTATCTAATGGTTTGGGGTTTTTTTTTGTAGTCTGGGTAACTCCCATATCATAATCAGCTAGCTACAGAGCTAGTCATACCGACAGGTCATTTATTTACTGAATAAACATTTATTATATGCCTACTATGTGCCAGGCAGTGTCCTAGGTGTCAAGGATGCAAAGATGGGTGAGACACAAGCCCTCCTCTCAAGGAGCTGACAGTTATAATGCAGAGAGGAGAATATTCTGACTTGTGTGGCTGCAAGTGAAATAAACTCCTAATAAATGTGTTTCGATGATGATGATACAAAACATTTACAGTGCGGTGACCATTAACCCAGCAGTGATCAGTCCTGAGGAGCCGCCTACCTGTTGACATGCTCCTCCCAGTCCTCTGGTGGGGGAGGGGCATCCGCATCAGTCCTGGCGAAGATGACATGCCGTTCACACTCGTTCATCACGCTGCGTGCCTTCTGATTGTCGTACAGCGGCACAGGGGTTGCCGTGACTGTCTCCACGTCTATTGGGACGTCTGATTCACTGTAAACAGGTGAACAAATAGGACCAGGCCACACGTACTTCACACAACACACGTGTTTAACAATCATCGGCTTGCCAAAAAAAAGTCTCTTTAATATAATCAAGAAGAAAATTATGATCCAAAGTCATCTTTCCCACACTTGTCTAGACCTCTGCCCTCTGACATACTGGTATGTGCAAGGGGAACACAGAGTCATTTTAAAATGAGTCTATGCAAAAAATGACATAAAGCTATTTTTCAAAAAGGACAAATATATTCCGCAAGCAAATAGCTGACTGCCTAAATGTGCTTCCTAGTACAATAACTATAACCCACATGCAACCATTTAAATTAATATAAATTAAATAGAATTAAAAATCCCGTTCCTCAGTCACACTAGCCACATGTCAAGTGCTCAACAGAAATATGTGGCTAGTGACTACCATATTGGACAGCACAGATACAGAACATTTCTACCACTGCAGAGAGTTCTGTTGGACAGTGCTGGTCTAGAGTTTCAAATTATTCATACAAACTTTCCCTTTCATTAGCAAGCCAACTGATAGTTAATTATATGCTGTAAAAGCCTATGATTGTCTAAGAAGATCACCTGGAAGGTAGACACCTTAGCTATTTAACTCACTGGGTAAGGAGCCTAGAACAGAAACAAGTGGAAATGGACATCTGAAGGATCTTTCATATTTTAAAATGTTGTTAAGGAAATCCTATTGCTATAAGGGTTCTTAACTGTACCAACTTTGTGACTGAAAATATTATGCCAGACAAACTGATCTACTGGCTGTCTACCAAACATCACTTTAACTTTTTGACCTCGATGATCTTATTGCATCCACTCCCAACAGCTGGGATAATTACATCATTATGAAATGAAGTGAAATAATGTGTAGCTAGATTTGGTGGTGGGTGAAAGAGCTGATTATCTTCTCTGGACCAGACACCGGGCTAGGTGCCTGGACCTGTATGCCTAAAACAGAACTCTTGATTTCACCATTCCAAATCTATCCTCTACCAGTCCTCCCCCACTTATGGCACCACCCAGCAGCTCAAGCCAGAAATCTAAGATCCTTCAACAACTTCTTACCACTTCTTACATGAGGTAGCTTCTGTTAACTTCTCCCCTAGCTCCCACTGACAGCCCCACTGCAACCATATTCCAGACACAGTGGCCTAAAAAGAGTTCCTAGAACATGGCCAACTCCCACTTTCAGGGCCCATATATGCAGACAGAATACAAGAGAAAATAAGTTTCTAAGTACTGAAATGACCAAGTCTACAGAATCTCACTTTAAGAAAATATCATGAGATATGAACACAGGACTTTCAGCGTTAGCAAGAAGCTACTACATAACTAAGAGAAAAAGATTTCAAATTCTATTTAAAGGAGCTCTTCAGCTATACCCTCGACCAGAGGCATCAAGATTATGCTGGATTATTCCCTGAAGTCACAGATCCCAGGCCCTGCACAACCAAAAAAGCCAACAAAATGCTGCCCTCATTAGGAAATGAAACAAAAGTACTATTCTACATGTGTTAAAAAATCTTGCTTTCCTAACGCCTTAGATGACTTGAATGCAGATGTCCACCTATAGGCCCGATATCCTCATGCTGCTTAAGAGATGCCTGAATTAAACATTCAAGCCCCCCATATAATCTCCCACAATAACACCCTCTCTAATTCCCACCCTCTGACCACTGCCCAATTAGTGCAACGGCAACCCTTAGGAGAGAAGCCCAAACTCACATGGTACTTTCGTGCTGCCTCCGGGGAGTGACAAAGAGCATACGGGTGGGGCGGGCACTACTGGCATCTGGGTGGGCACTCCATGGCTTGGCATAGCTATGATCCAGAAAAACCAGGTCCAGCTCCCGTTCGTGCACTGACAGCTGGAACAGCAACGAGGTGCCCATGCGCCGCGCTGAAGTCTGGAAGTCCCTCTCCCCACCCCGGTGTGCCATGTCAGCAGAGGGGCAGCAGGTCAGAGAATGGGTAACTGCATGCTAGTCACCTGCAGTGAAAAGTTTCAGTTTACGGCAATTTAAACAGTCTTCCAACCTAGAACATCTAACAAGCTTCTTACTTTTGTGACCTTCTATCATTCATAATTGAATACCCATTACACAGCACATCCTTGGCCCCCCACAGGGAGGGATCCCAGAGTCCCCAGACCACCACCAAAAAGGCTATGGCACCATGAATTCCTCCACATTCAATCTCTACAAAATTCGTTAACTGGAAAGCTGAGCGGCTCCACTGTTCCGAAAGGCCTGGCACGGACAGGTACCACACTTGCTTGGCCAGCGCCACAATTTTCTATGCGGGCGGGAAGGGTTTTGGGAAACAAGAGGAATCACAAATAGTAATTCTTCCAACGCTAAGGGTCTCGATTGCTTCTCCGCCTTCTCTACAGCTCCACAGGGACATCGCTGCAGCCAGAGCGCGAGCACCCGTCACTGCAGGGCAGCGTGGGCCTCAAGGAAGCCCTGGAAGTCTCTTGTTCCATGTTCAATAAAAGTTTTGCAACTACTTCAGAATACTCTGGAGTTTTTAAATATACACACAGGAGAGCTCCTCCCCAAAGCCTGTAACAAAACACTATCCCAGGAAGACCTCGCTCCCTCACCCTGGGGCGGGATCGCCCGGGCAAACCGCCCGGTACTCCAGGGACCCCTCGGGGGTCTCGCCACGGAACCTCAAAACGGCCCCTCTAGTTGGCATGGCTCGTAATTCGCACTTTACAGACGAAGGCGCCGGCTCGAGGGGATGAAGGGACTTGGCCAAGGTCACCGAGAGTTCGCGACGAGGAGGAGCCGCCTCGCACCCGCCTCCCGCCCGCCCGGGCCCGGCTCGGCGCCCGCGTCCCGGCGGCCCAAGTCCGCCCCCCGCCCAGCACGCCCGCCCGACCCCGGCCGCCCGACCCCGGGCTCAGCTCCCGGTCCCCGCATGCCCCGGCAGTCCTGCGGCCCTCGCCGAGCCCCCCGCCCGCTCCGACCCGGGCCGCCACCCCCACGGCCCGCCACCCAGCCGGGGCCCACCCTGCCCTCACCCGCAATCTTCGGGCCGCGCGCTCGACCCGGGCCGGACCCCTGCGCGCGTGCGCGCTACCGCCTCCACGCCCCGGCGCTCCGGGCGCCGAGCAAAACGCGGACGCGGATCACAGCCTGGGACGGGAGGAGCAGTGAGCGGCAAAACCCGGAAAGGATGCAACTGCGGCCACGTAGGCGGGAGGAGGAGAGTCGGCAACGGGCGCGGGTCTCGGAGGCAGCAAGTCAGCGCAGAGTTCCGAGTGTCTGCCTCCTGCATTTTCAGCAGGGAAAGCGAGGGCAAAGGAGGAGGCCGGCTTGTGAAGCTGCGGTTCTCGCTGTCCCCGCTGCATTGTTCCTTTGCCCGGTGCCCGGCCAGGGGCGGGAGGGCGCGCAACCGACTTTCCACCTCCGCCAGAGCAGGCCCCCCTGAATGTGCTCGTTAAGAATTTACTCTTAAGAAATGACCACAATAAAAATTAAAATAAAGTTAAAAATAAAAGGTTGCTGTGAGCCTAAAACTGCTCTAAAAATAAAGTGTATTAAAAATAAATAAAATGAAAAGAAACATTTATCCAGAGCTTTCCCAAGTGGTGTTGGTCCCTGCAGAGATGAATCCAGACCAGAGCCTGCAGTTATGGAGTTTAAGGAATAAAGGGAAGGCAGTGCCACTCAAGGCAGAGAGCAGGCTTGGGGGCTTGGAATCTCGGCTCCAACACTTAACTCCCTGGCATTGTGACCCCAGCAAGACATCAGGGTCCCCTCATCTCTAAATGTGCAAATACTTCACTGGGTGGCTGAGAGAATGAAACGGGTAATGCGCGGTACCTGGCAGGAATACAAATAGATTTCAAGATGGCAATTACCATGAGGCACCCCAGAGTGTTCCAGAAGAAGAAAGATTTCCCGACCAGGGGATTGGGGTGGTGTCAGGACGGGGAAGTCACCTGAGGCTGGGCTCTGAAGGACCAGGCCATTGCAGACGGATTGGAAAGGTTGGTAAGGGCCTGTGCAGAGAGAGCAAATGGGCCAAATACACCCAACACCATTTTCATTGGCCCACACATTACTTTCTTAAAATTTTATTTAATTGCAAACATTTTGAACTTGGGAGATTTCATGTAAAAATCCAGATTTCTGGATTCTCTTCAAAAATTGGAGGCTGTGGCAGCACTGGACTCCCCTTCTGGTGTGGCAGGCGTGGGGTCCTCATATGCCTGCACTCTGCCCAGCTTCAATAGGCCTCCTTGGCCCCTGTGGCATTAATTCATCACCCACCCCTATACACACACACTCACACACCATCCCCAGCTAGATTTAAATGCAGATGTCCCTGGGATGGAAAACACAATCAGGGGTCAAGTCCAGTCATTTCAGGGTGATTAGTGGATTGGTTCATTTTGGTTGCCCTATCAGGGCAGGAGTGAGACAACTGTGGAAGTAGGGTGCAGAGACCAGCCCAAAGAATGAGACAGTGCTACAGAGGGCCTGTGCAATGCCACATGGTGTCCTAAGTGCCTGGGGGGGGGCAGGGCAGTGGAGAGAAAGGAGGCAAATTGTCACTTCACAATTCTGGACTGTTTTCAACACAACAGTGAGCCTTCTCTACAGCACGGATGTCAAACCCTTAGTGCTTGTGCTGCAGTTTTATTTTTCTGTGCCCATGGCAGACATGATTAATCAATCACAGTCCACTCTGCAAAATCGTTTTCTCCAAATGGGACTCCAAGCTGTCGCTACCAATTGATTAGAGTGGGCCATCTCTTCTCTTTAATGCCTCTCCTTCCTCTGATATCCTGTAGGATGCACGTGGCCTTCATTCAGTCAATATTTCTTAAATTCCCACTATGTGGTAAGTACTGTACTAGGTGCTGAGGATACAGCACTGACAAGGCATACTTCCTTTTAATCTACATAAATGTTTAATTTATAATTGTGATAATAAGGGCTAGCATTTGGAGAATGCCAAACAAGTTCTAAGAGACATACATGACTTACTTCATTTAATCCTCTCAACGACTTTATGTGCTAGGTTCTATTATAGTCATATTCAGAGAGGTAAAGTATTTTGCCCAAGGTCACACAGCTAGTAAGTATCAAAGGCAGAACTGGAACCAAGGCAGTCTGGCTCCAGAAATTAGGCATTTAACCCCTCACAACTCCACTCCCCACCATGCCTACTGCAATAAGGAAAAGTGCAAGGTGATGAGGACACATGGAACAGTGAGCCAGCTTTGGCTTGGGTGATGGGGAAGGTGTCCTTGTGGAGGTGGCATTGAAGCTGAAACTAAAAGAGGAGAATTAACATGGTAGAAGCAGGGAGAGACGCTCTCCAGGAAAAGAAACAGCAAAGACAAAGCCTCTGAGGTAGAAAGGAGCTTGATAACATTAAAAAAAAAAAAGGCAAGAACAGTGTAGCTAGGAAGCAGTCGTCAGCAAGTGGAGAGAGACGAAGTTGGAGAGCTAAACATAAGCCAGAGCCTGTAGGGCCCTAGATGCCCTGGTAACAATTTTGGATAAAGAGGATGTGGTATATATACACAATGGAATACTACTCAGCCATAAAAAAGAGATGAAATCGTGCCATTTGCAACAGCTTGGATGGACCTTGAGGGTATTATGCTAAGTGAAATAAGTCAGATGGAGAAAGTCAAATACCATATGATTTCACTCATAAGTGGAATATAAAACCAATAACAACAACAAACAAACACATAGATACAGGGATTAGATTGGTGGTTACCAGAGGGGAAGGGGGGAGGGAGGAGGGTAAAAGGGGTGATAGGGCACATGTGTACAGTGATGGATGGCAATTAGTCTTTGGGTGATGAACATGATGCAGTCTACACAGAAATCAAAATATAATAATGTACAATGTTGTAAAATGTTGTAAACCAATATTACCTTGATACTAAAAAAAAAAGAATTTTGGTATTGACCATAGACTGCTTTGTGTTAACTTTCCGCTGTGTTTTGTAAAGAGAGAGTAGATCCTCAAAGTCAGGGATGTTAGCCCTCTTCGTATCCTTAAGGGTACACAGCCCAGGACACAGGGGCTGGTTCCTCTGTTGACTGATTGATGTTCGGTGCATTGGTTGACTGACTGACAAGATACCAAGGCAAGAGACATGGCTCAAGCTGAAAAATAAATCTTTACCACTTCACACCCACTAGGATGGCTACAAAATCAACAACGACAAAAAAACATGATGAAAAGTGTTGACAAGCATGCAGAGAAAGGAAAACCTCATACATTGCCAGTTGGATTGTAAAATGGTGCAACCACTTTGGAAAACATTTCCTCAGAAAGCTACAGAGTTAGCATATGACTTGGCAATTCCACTCCTACATATATACTCAAGAGAACTGAAAACATACGTACACATAAAAGCAAGTGTACAAATGTTCAGGGCAGCATTATTTATAATAACCAAAAAGTGTTAACAACCTAAATGTCCATCAACTGATGAATGGATAAACAAAATGTGGTATATATCCATATAATGGGATAACATTTGGCCATAAAAAGGAATGAAGTACTGATACATGTTACAACATGGATGAATCTTGAAAACATTATACTAGGTGAAAAAAGCCAGTCACAAAACACCACATATTGTATGATTCCATTTATATGAAATGTTCAAAATAGGGAAATCTATAAAGACAAAAAGTGGGTTCATGGTTTCCAGGGGCTATGGGAAGGGGGAAATGAGGAGTGACTGTTAATGGATATGAGGTTTCTTTTTAGGGTGATGAAATGTTCTAGAATTAGATAGTGGTGATAGTTGCACAACCTTGTAAATATACTAAAAACCTGAACAGTACAGTTTAAAAGGCTGAATTTATGGTATGTGAATGATATCTCAGTAAAGCTGCTATTTAAAAAAAAAAAAGAAAGAAAGAACCTTTATTGTTTTAAGCCTCTAAGATTTTGGGTTTGTTTGTTACCTCAGCACAACATAGCCCATCCAGGCTGACACATCCAGCCAGATGATCCATCAACTGCAAGGGCAGAATAAAGACACGTATAGACCTGCAAACACTCAAAAAATTCAGAAAGCTACTAAAAATTGTGTTCCACTAAGATGAGAGAGTAAATCGAGAAAGAGGAAGACATGGGATCTGGGACAGAGGGTCTAACACAAAAGGAAGACAAGGGGAATTCTAAAGAGGGGGGGGAAGGGAAGTCCCAGGATGATAGCTGTGCTACAGGCTGGGGACCAAGCAGTGTAGACTGGAGAGGAGAGACGGCCACGATGGGTATCTCCAGGGACAGCAGTAAAACTAGTGAAATACCTGATGGATGTGAATCTGGGGGAAATTGTATTAAAAGGAGTATCACAGAGCTGTTGAACGATGTTAGAAGACTTGGTCAGACTTTCAAGAAAAGCAAGGAAAGGAAAAAACAAAGCAATTCTTAACTTACAGAAAACACAAAGTTATATAAGGAAGGACACGGAATTGGAGTATATGACTTGGTCTGCAGTGAAAACTATACATTATCATAATAATGAAAATACTGAATCTAGATTTAGCCCCCAAATGAGATATAATTATATTGGGAGAATAGGATGCAGGAAAGGCAGAGTGTGAGAAAGCTAAACTCCTCATAGTGGGTGATGAACAGCAGTAACTAATGTCTAGAAGTGATGAGTCAGGGGAAACTGGGGAGAGAGAAGCTAGGAGGCAGGAAAGGAGTGAGAGACGGAGTCAGAGAGCTGGCTTAGACAATGTCTCAAATTGAAAAATTCAAGTGATGCTATTTAAATATGCTATTTAGAGATATAGAGATTAATACTATTAGAATTGACAAAAAAAGAGCAGTCTCTGCCCAGCCTCTCCCCATGCTTAATTCCCTCTCCCAGGCACTTCTCTTGGGCCAGGGTTCTGCTGTTTTTCTATTTATACCCCATCAGGGGTGTGTATGATTTGTATCTTTTCTCTGCCCTCCTTCCTTCCTTAACACACCAAATTTTTCATTCTTTGCCAATTTGGGAGGTGATAAATTGGTATCTTCTTGCATATTTGCTTATTAGTAGCTTGCATTTTTTTCTTACATTTTTTTTTTGGCTTTTGAGTCTAATTTGGCAAAGTGATGAATGATATTTCATTGCATTTCTTTGATTATTAAACAGACTGAATTTTTTATGACTTTTTATATCCATTTGGGCAATTGTCTGATAGAAACTTTGCCCCCATTTTCCTTTGAAATATTCATCTTTTTCTTGTTGAATTATAAGAGCTCACGCTAGAAAAGGTAATAATCTTTTGGACATTAAATATGTTGCAAATGTTCCCTACTTTGATATTTGCCTATAACTTTTAAGTATATTTTTCTGTACAGAAATTTTAAATTTTGTGCAGTCAAATCTATCAGACTTTTCCCTTATGGGGTTTGCCTTTTGTGCCTTGCTTAGTTTGGAAAATCATTAACAAAGCAAAAAGCATTGTGTTGTGTTTAGATTTCAAGAAGAACTGTCAGGAAGTACTTTTGTTGTTGTTGTTGTTCTGAGGAAGACTAGCCCTGAGCTAACATCCAATGCCAATCCTCCTCTTTTTGCTAAGGAAGATTGGCCCTGGGCTAACATCCGTTATATGTGGGACACCTGCCACAACATGGCTTGACAAGCAGTGCGTCGGTGCGCCCCCAGGATCCGAACCTACGAACCCCAGGCAGCAGAAGCGGAGCGCGCATACTTAACCACTGCACCCCTGGGCCGGCCCTAGGAAGTACTTTTTCGCTTTAAATCTACTGCACCAGAAGGCAATCAATCATGCACCAAGATCACACATCCAGCTTTGAATGCCATGTCTTTGAATGCCATGATCTCTTAGAATGTGTAGTAAGCTTAATGCTAAATTGTTTCATCAACTAATATACACTTTTAAAACATCCATTAATTTTCAGGCTAATCGTTGGATAAGATGTAACTTATACAATGTGCAACCTTAAAGCAGAAAAAGCCTTAACGTGGACGATAGGAGCCAACAAGCCAGCTTCGTCCTCACGCCCAGAGGCCTTGAGAGCAGTCAAGACGCCACAGCAAAATTGTACTGCTGATGAGATTGTTCTTCAGCGTTACAAACCCAGCCGGTGTAAGAGCTCATTGGTTAAAAAGCTAATTTCCCTCTGTTAAAGAGAGACATGGCTGAACGGAGGTTTCCTTAGAAAAAAGGAAGCTTAACTATTTGCTTACACCTTAAGCAGGACTTCTCCTGAAACATCATTGAAATCGTCTTTGACTTCCCTATTCCTTTCCTCAGATCGCCTTGCTTCTCTCATTTTCTCATCTAAATTGTGTGACTTTGGCAATGATTCACTCCAAATAACTTGCTTGTATAAAGAGAAAATATAACTCTTATACCTGATCTGAAATCAGACAGCAAGAAGAAAAGAGAAAAGAAAGAGGAAATGAAAAGTGGCCAAATTGTCTGGTTTCCACAGGCCCAGTCACCTCCAGCCCCTGGCTTCATACTCCCTGCGACTTCTCTCATTCCCTTTCATTCCTCTCCAGAACCAAGAACCACCCACCTGTGTGACATCGACTCTATTGCTAAGCAACAGACTCAGGGCTCCACTCACCCCCAGGAGCCCTAGGAGAAGCCTGGGACCCACGTGCTCCGAGAAGGAAGCTTCGCTACAGAGGGACGGAGGGAAATAGGTGAAAGACATGCTGCGGCTTGTCGTGGAGTCGGCCAAGATCAACCCGCCCCTCACCCCCGCCCCCAGACCCTGCATGACCGTCTACTTCAGAGGTGAGAGCCAGATGGGAGAGAGGAGCCCCAAGGGGCAACATGCATTCAGTGAAAAAATATATTTCCTGTGCCCTACAGTGTAAAAGATGCCCTGTGTGACAGAAAGGTGAGGTAGACAGCGTCCAGTTCTTTCAAAACGTATCATCTTTATTGGTCTTGTTTCTCTTACTGTGACATCTCTGCCTCCCATTTTTTTCAGGAAATGGCTATGAGAAAAAGAGAAGATTAATTCTTCTCAAGCCTCTTCTGTGAACTAGGGCTCAGCCGCAAACTGAGGTTTAAAGAAAAAAAAGTACCCACTTCATAGGATTGATGTGAGGATTTAAAAAGATAATATAGGTACAGCTTTTTGTACAATTTCTAGTAATTGCTCAATAATATTAATTACTTTTACAATCAATAATAAAATTTATATTTTCGTAAGTATAATGGCTTTTGCTCCTCACAACAATGCCATGAGGCCAATAAGGCAAGTTTTATTGTCTCTATTTTTTTTTAATATTTTATTAAGACTTTTCCTTTTTTTTTTTTTGAGGAAAATTGGCCCTCTGCTAACATCTGTTGCCAATCTTCCTCTTTTTTCTTTTTTCTCCCCAAAGCCACAGTACATAGTTGTGTATCATAGCTGTAGAGTTGTAGCTCTTCTATATGGGACGCCGCCTCAGCATGGCTTGATGAGCGGCGAGTAGATCCGCACTCAGGACCCGAACCGGCGAACCCCGGGCCTCCTAAGCACAAAGCGTGAATGTAACCACTACGCCACCAGGCCGGGCCCCTATTGTCTCTATTTTTTATACATAAGGAAAAAAGTCCAAGAAAGGTGGGGAGGAAGGCGGTGATAGAATTTATGACAGAGAATGAAAGAGATTACGTATATCTATATAACAAAGCTGAGAGCGAAGGAGAAAGAAAGGAAAGAAAAATGAGCAGTTGGTGGAGAGTCTGGGGAGGTAGATACAGGAAAATGAGGTTTTCCAGAAAGCGTGGAGAATGAGAAAACTGGAGCCAAGAGAAAAGAAGAATACAGTAGTTTCTACAAGAGACATGAGTGAAGAATGAAATTCTCTCCCATTTTTTCCTGGTCTGTGAAACTGTGGTTGCTCAACATGACAACAGTCAGACTGAACGTTTGGGACTCCAGGCTCCCAGGGCGATGGAGGTTTATGCCCCGAGTCTGCAGGCTGGAGGAGGTGCCGTGGCTGTTCAGTGTGTCTTTGCCCCTACTGACTCATACTACGCTGAGCCAGGGAACAGCCTTGCAGCTCCTCTCCCTCATCTGAGCCATCTTCCCCACCACCTCGTGGACGCCATCTTTCTCCTCCTAGAAATAACTATTACAAAGATGCCTAAAACCTGGAATTCTGGGTTTACCAGCAGGTTTACCTACAATTTCTTGTAACTGAATGTTTGTTTGAGATTTTGTATTCCTTTTTCACATGTTCTTCCCAGCTGTCTTTCCCCGTATACCGTGCACTACCCTGCACACCTTCCCGCTACCTAACAGGCTCACTCTCTCTCTCTCTCTCTCTCACATTCTTTCCTTGGGAAGAATCTCAAAGTAATTCAGCGATTGAGAGGTTCTTTGCAGGGCTATAGACTGGTCTTTATTAGAGATATTTCTGAAGGAGAGGGATTTTAGTAGCTGAAGAGCTTTCAACCCGTTATAGCTGTTTTGGGGTGTCTTAGGGTACAGTAGGCTTTGCTCTGGTAATAAACTCTTAAATTGCCTTAACACAATAAAAGTTTAGCTCTTGCTCACACAAGTCCTGCGTGGATGGCGCTGGTCAGGCGGCTGTCCAGAGTGGCTCCTCCAAACAGTAGTTTAGGGACCAGCTGCTTGCTGCCTGTGGCTGCAGAGTCACCCGGGCACCACCCAGCCAGCAGATCGTGAGTGTGGATGTGAGAGTGAGGAGAAGGAGAACGGAGAATCTCATGGGAGATTTTAGGAGCCAGGCTTGGCAGTGGTGAATATCACTCCCATACCCCGTTGGCCGGAACAAGTCACAAGGCCTCACCTGGCTGCAAAGTGGGCTGGGAACTATGTACCCAAGAAGAAAATGAAATGAACACATGATACTATCCGCGATGCGAGCTGATGTTACTCTTACAGAAAGTGAGAGATTTTGAAACTTCCAGGGTAGGAAAGAATCCGTGCCGTATCACACCTGCCAATGTAGATTTGAAGTTTTCTTAGAGAGTCTTTCCTTTCTCTACCCCAGTCAAACTTAGACTTTGAAATATTTCCCACCACCAACGCCAGCCCCTTGGTGTCTTTGCAGATATCAAGAAGAGAACTCGTGAGGCGGAAGGGAATAACCCCACATGGAACGAGGTAAAACCATCAGGGCAGGCCCAGAAGAGGCCTTGACAACCCCGTAGTGAGGGTGGGTCCAGGCTGTGCTCAGAAGGGAGGCGACAGGGACCTCACCAGCTTTTCCCAAGGCTGAGGTACCTCGGCCGCGGAGCAGCCTCTGAGCTGACACAGCTGTGGAGGCCTGAACACAGAGGCTAAATCTGCCCATAGTTGTTCTTGGCCCTTCTCCCAGACTTTGGGGATGGACCACAGTACAGCCCATCATGTCCAACTGGGCCATGCTAATGTTCCCAGAAACCCGAAGCAAAGACGACGGTCCCTGTGCAGGATCCTGTCTCATCTTCCATCCATCCATGTCCACCTTCTCTTGGTTCCTAAACCTCTTCACTATTAACATGCCCATAACACTGCAGTTCAAGTCACAGGAGCCCAAACAGGAGGCCCAGTACCTTGGTGAAAGGAAGCAAATGCCCTCCTCTTAGGAAATTAGACTTGAGGGAGGTTCCTCAGTTTGAGAGAAACACAGTGCCAACCCATTCCCTCCATCTTTCCAGAAAGATGGGAAGGGGAAGGTAGAGCAAGGATGCTGATCTCTCTGTGCCTCCCACAGACCCTAATCTGGCACCTCTGGAACCGCCCCCTGAAAAATGACTCCTTCCTGCAAATCATCCTTCGGGACATGGGCTCAATGAAGAAAGAAAGGTGAGGCAGAGAGGTAGGAGGAGCCTGACTCTCTAACCAAAGTACAGCAGATGCTGCATCTCTCTAATCCATAACTCACTCAGATGCAAGGACCAGAACCCACTTCAGCCAGTTAATGCAAAAAAAAACAAAAAAGGTGGGAGATTTGTGGAAAGGTAGCGAGGCTAGGAGCGCAGATTGACTAGAACTAGGAATCTGGAAACCCAGGAGCAAGTCTGTCTCTTCTGAAGCTACGGGATCTCAGATTTCTGCTTCTCTCTGTCCAACCCTGACTTCCCATCACGGCCCCATTCTAGTACCCAGCTGAGACTGACATCCCACTGACACTGAAGCTATGGCATCCTAAGTCAAAATTCCCTGGACAGAGACTCTGATTGACCCAGCTTCAGTCAGGTGTCACCCTCTGGTCCAATCACCTGTTACTTGGCACAGTCCTCATTCCAGAGGAGTGTGGGAGCAGTTTCTGGGAAGGGACTGGGCAGGGCAGAGCTGGTAACTGGGGCACCCACTGCCCAGGAAGCCCCAAAGCCAATTTCCAGAGACTTGAGAGCCCTGCGCCCTCTGGCGGATGCTCTTCATCACTGCGTTCTTCCTTCAGCCTCTCTTTGTGGATAACACAGTCTCTAGGAGAGAAAACCATCTCCAGATAAAGGCATGCCTGGAACAGAGAAGGACACCCTTTCCCCTGGCTCAGGATCTCATATCTGCTCCTCATTTCCCCAGGTTCATTGGCCTGGCCACAATAATGCTCACGCCCTTGGTGAAAAAACCTAGTGAAGTCCTTTTCGTGAAGGACCTGACCCTGCTCAACCATTCTATGAAGCCCACAGACGTGAGTCGGGCCCCAGGAAGGGTGGCTGGAGGAGTGGGGGCAGCCGGTAAAGCTGGACTACTCTGCTCCAGCAGAGGCCCGGTGTCCCCACCCAGAGAGTGCTTCCTGCCCTGGGGGGGCCTCATCACACTGGCATCGTCTAGCCAAGTTCCCCATCCGCCATCTCTCCACCCACCCACCCTTCCACCCTTCCACCCTTCACCCACCCATTTAGTTTGATTATTTCGTTGATTATCCACTGGATGTCAGCAACTGTGCTAGGCCTGGGATACAAAATTGAATGAAACCCACTGTCTATTGGAGTGGGCACCACTCAGTGACAAGCGCTCCAGCACACGTGTACAGGGGTGAGTAAAGCTAGGTCACTGAGATGGGGAAAGAATGAATGATTCCGCTTGGGAGGTAATGGAAGGCTTTACAGTGGAGGTGATTAAGACGTGTGGAAACAAACAAAGACCAATCAAATGAGAACAAGCAGCGGCTATTTATTCAGAGCTTTCTATAGGAAGTGAGTCAGCGGCCATCACTTGTGTTTTGGCAGAGACTCAAAGGCAGGCAGGGAAGCAGGAAAGCTTTATAGTGGAAAAAAGGGGAGTGTCCTGATTGGAGGCTATTGGCGTGGGGAAGCTGGAGACGGGCTAGCTAGAAGCAGGGCATCCTATGTGATTGGGTAGGGGCGCACATTTGGCTTTCTCTGGTTGGTCCTACGCTGGAGGTGGGGACAAAAATTAGAGAAGCTATCAGTTATTAATCAAGTCCTGGCCTTTTGGGGCTGGTTGGAAGCTGTTTGGCTTCCTGGGTTGTTGCTGGAGCTGGTGGTCAGACTTCCTATAAGGCTGGCTTCCTGGGCTGGTTACTGCAGACACTGGGTTGGTTTCCTGGGCTGATTGCTGCAGATTGTGGGTCAGAGTTCCATTTTTATATATGGTCTGGCCATTGTCCATTTGGATATTCAGTTTCTCAGACGAATCTTAAGGAGGGGCGTGAGTTTGCCCAATGGACAGGAAAGGAAGACGATCCTAGGCAGGAGTATAAGGTGCATGTGTAAAGGCTGGAGGAAGAAAGAGGCAGCATGGCAGGCTCAGGAGGGCAGGCACACAGGATGGAGGGCATGAAAGGGGTGAGAGCTGAGACTGGGTGGGTGGCCAGGGGCCAGAGGTGAAAGTCCTTGTGGTGTATGCTGGGGAGTTGTGGCTTTTCTCTTTAGGGCACTCAGGGGGTAGTTCTGGCTGTGGTCTGGAGGATGGGTGGGTAGTGAGAGCACTTGGAGGCAGGAGGTCACTTCAGAGGTCTTTGCAGGAGTTCCCACATGAGGTCATGAGATGTTGGGCTAAGAGGAGAGCTGTTAGCATCGGTGGTTCTAGACTCATCCCAAGTCACCTCTCCCTCTCCTCCCCACCCTGCTGCATCATCTTCTGTCACCACCCCTGCCACATGGCTCCTCTGTTCTCCAAATCCTCTCTACTGTAACCCATTGCTCTCTCCCTACCAGTTTATAACCTCCCTCCACCCCAGACTGCACAGGCCCTCATGGTGTGGCCCTGTATCATGGCCAACATCGCTCCACCCAGGAGGACTGGGCATGAACCCACCAGGCTGGGCAAGGTTCCAGTTCTATGACTTGGCCAAGGATTGCAGGATCTGGCTTACAGTTCCCCTGCCTTTGCCTTGCAGTGCACTGCTACCCTACAGGTGGCCCATATGACCAACCACGATATTGACAAGACAGGTATGTCCTTCCATGGGGCTTACCCCTGCCCTTCTTCAAGCATAGCTGGATGGGCTCTTTGGGACCTTCAAGACCCATCCCTCGAGGCCTACAGAAGGACTGTGACCAGGTTATGGTCTAGAGGCTAGATCTCCAGACACCTAGCTGAGGCCATCTGTCACCTCAATATGTCCACTTGTCATCTCTAGACATAAGACCCAGCTTCCAATGGGGTGTGGAGAGAGGCAAAGACGGCCATTTCCAGGAGCCCCCACATATGCAGAGCGGGGCCTGGGGTTACTGAGGGTAGGAGGGGACCTGTGGGAATGTTCTGGGGAGGACATGTGCCCCGATCAGGGCCTCTTGGCCATGGTTTTAGTCAGGAGCTGGTCATTCTGAGGATAGAATGATGAAATGGGGGAAATGCCTCAAAACCTCCTGAGTGCCAGCCTCTGAGAGCCCAGCCTGGACTGTATTTCCCCAGGGGACGAAGACCTTCTGGGCATAACTACACGAGAAGCCGTCAAGCAAAAACTGATGGTTCCTGGCTCTGCCATGCCCAAGGCTCTGTCCTCAAAGCCTGAACACTTTCAGGTGAGGATCTTCCAGGTTGAAAGACATGATCTGTCTGACACCCTCACCGTGTTCCCAGGCCATCCCTACTTCTCCACAAGGTCGTGGCAGAGGGTCAGAGCTTAAGACTGGGCTACAGGTCCTCGGATCCTCACCGCATCCCCTGCTCCTGCAGAGGTCATGCTGGGGAGCTTCTGCATGTGGCTGAAGCTGGAGACAGTTGCAGTGAGGCAGCAGGAGCCACTGGTGATTGTGCCCCAACAGGCCCTAGCAGACACCGGGGAGGCAGAGCAGAAGGCGTGGACCCTGCCCCTCAGGAGTCCCCGGGATTGTTGACAACACAGGCTCGCTACGTGAAAGATGAAATTAACTGTACAGGAGGGGCTGAGGAGAGTTTGAGGGGATCCATGGGATCCACTGGGTTCCACTGTGAATTCTAGAGCCCCCATCCCGTTCCCTCTGACCTCCAGCATGTGACCTAACATTTCTGCCGTGGTTTTGCCTGTTCCCTGGCCTGCCATTTGCTCAGGAGATTGGGAATCATCCTTGACTGCCCCTCTTCCTCACCCACCCCCTGCCTCCAGTCACTGGCCAAGGCCAGCTCTTAATATCGCCTGACTGCACCCACTTCTCCATCACCACTTCCATTCCTTGGCCTGAGCCGCCACCATTGCTTCCCTGGGCCACCTTGATAGGCTCCTCCCGAACTCCCCGCCTCCAGTTCGCTCCTGTTCATTCTTCAGTCAAAGTGGTCTTTCAAAGATGTCTTTCTCATCATGCCATGCATTTGCTTTAAAATGTCCTTAAAAATGAGGACATCCCGGGGGCCGGCCCGGTGGCGCAAGCGGTTAAGTGCACGTGCTCCGCTGCGGCGGCCCGGGGTTCGCTGGTTCGGATCCCGGGCGCGCACCGACGCACTGCTTGGTAAGCCATGCTGTGGCGGCGTCCCATATAAAGTGGAGGAAGATGGGCACCGATGTTAGCCCAGGGCCGTCTTCCTCAGCAAAAAAAAAGAGGAGGATTGACGGATGTTAGCTCAGGGCTGATCTCCTCACAAAAAAAAAAAAAAAAAAAAAAAATGAGGACATCCCAATGTCCTCAGGACAAAACCCAAACTCCTTACAGTGGCTTCTCAGGCCCTCAAAAACCCAAACCTGCCCCTCCAAGCCACTTGGTCCTCTGCCCCTGCCCCTCCCCACCCTGTACTAGCATCCTGGACAACTTGCAGTCCCCATTATCAGGCCTCTCTCTAGCAGCCAGGCCTTTGCACATGCTGTTGCCTCCTTTGGAGTACCTTCCCTCTCCCAGCTGGCTCCATCC
Organism: Diceros bicornis minor; assembly: GCF_020826845.1. Classification (NCBI taxonomy): domain Eukaryota; kingdom Metazoa; phylum Chordata; class Mammalia; order Perissodactyla; family Rhinocerotidae; genus Diceros; species Diceros bicornis. The sequence goes on along the minus strand of NC_080779.1, from coordinate 15,939,551 downwards.
CTTTTCACCAGGCTAGTTGGCCAGAGGCTAGAAGGTCAGTGTGCCCAAATCCCTACCCTTCCTATGTATTAGAGGTTAGGGCAAAATTCCAACATGAGGGCTGTTTGCCTGGCTTGGCCCACTACTGTCTCTGATGGACAGGTAGCTGCATGTGTGTCAATCCCTGAAGGGTCCCTGGACTTGATGGAGGCACAGGAGGCCTCACGGAGAACGGCTGGACCCACGGCCTGGGTTGGGAGAGCTGTATGCTGTTTACTACCCACAGTCTGAAGACAAGCTCCCGCGACTGTGCCCTGCTGGCCGTGGCCATCTCCAGTTCCTTCTCCCTCGGGCCTCAGCCAGCCTGGATCTTACGTGGGCTCCACGTTGCTCTTCTCCCTCCAGCCTTCGAATTCCAGGCTCAGATGTCACAGTCCCTTTACTGAGTCTCAGTATAGTACATAAAAGCGGCAGAAGAAATCACACATCAGAGATCAAATCACAGATCATAGATTGAACTGCACGGAATTTTAAATTTTCACTTTGTTAAAAAGATCATAGACAAAAATAAAAAACAAACAACAAACTGAGAAACATTAGACTTTCTTTCTTTTGTAACAAGCCCACACCAACGGAGAAGAGAAACACACTAATTCCACACAAGATGAAAAGGGCAAAGAAGTAGGGGTGACACTTCCCAGAAGAGGGCAGTGAAGGGGCTGGCCCGGTGGTGCAAGTGGTTAAGTGCGCATGCTCCGCTGTGGCGGCCTGGGGTTCGCCGGTTCGGATCCCGGGCGCGCACCAACGCACCGCTTGGCAAGCCATGCTGTGGCAGCGTCCCATATAAAGTGGAGGAAGATGGGCACGGATGTTAGCCCAGGGCCAGGCTTCCTCAGCAAAAAAAAAGAGGAGGATTGGCGGATGTTAGCACAGGGCTGATCTTCCTCACAAAAAAAAAAAAAAGATGGCAGTGAAGGAGCCAAGGCCTCCCTAGGGCTTGTCTCCCAGCCAAGGCCAGCTCCTAGCCTTCTCCCTGTGGGTTCTCTTCTACCTGCAGTAGATGCTTATTATCACAACATTTTGTTCCTTTAGAGAAGAGTCCCTGGGAGAAGAGGACCCCAGGCCCCGACGTCAAGGTCCCCCGTTTTCTCCTCTGTAGGTCCGAGTGAAGGTGTTTGAAGCCCGACAGCTCATGGGCAACAACCTCAAGCCGGTGGTGAAGGTGGTCATTGGAGGCCAGCAACACCACACACGGATCAAGATGGGAAACAACCCTTTCTTCAACGAGGTGAGCCGCACGTGCCCGTCAGGGCTGAACGGGGCACTTGGCCAAGCGAGCCAGTCAGGGGCCGGGGGTTTCCTGCAGGCAGCTGGCAAGCGTGCTTCCCGACTCGGGTGTTTTCGTTTGTCTCTTCCACAAACATTTACTGAGCACCTATGGAGGGCCAAGCACTGTGTTTGGCACTGAGGATACAGATGGAAGAACTGGCAGCTCTGCATTTGAGGAGCCAGTGGTCCGTGGGGAGCCCAGCCCGTGGACACAGAAACAATCACAGAGGGATAACACTGGGGTTGACAGAGATCTGGGAGTGCTGTTTTTTCGTTTTTTGTTTTTGAGGAAGATCGGCCCTGAGCTAACATCTGCCAATCCTCCTCTTTTTGCTGAGGAAGACTGGCCCTGGGCTAACATCCGTGCCCATCTTCCTCCACTTTATATGGGACGCCGCCACAGCGTGGCTGGAGAAGCGGTGCGTCGGTGCGCGCCCGGGATCCGAACCCCGGCCGCCAGCAGCGGAGCGCGCGCACTTAACCGCTACGCCACGGGGCAGGCCCTGGGAGTGCTGTTAATGCAGCCATGAAATGCAGGCCCAGACCATGTACATCTTGTCACTGTTGGAGCCCAAATTGTAGCATTGTGTCTGATACACAGTAGGAACTCCATCAATACTCGCTGAATTAATTGGCAAGTGGACAAACAAATAAAAGAGAAAAGCAGAGTGGCAGCAGGGAGGAGTGGGTGGAGAGGACTTCAGGAAAGGCTCTGCAAACCTTGAAGGAAATGTTTCCTAGGGAAAGAGGGACAGGATGGGGAAAGATAATTCAGGAAAAAGGAATAGTGTTTTCAGAGGCTTGGAAGTGAGAAGCTGCGGGGCTTGATGGCAGAACTGTAGATACGGGTGGGGCTAGAGGGGAGTGGCTGGAGGTGAGCCTGCAAAATGGGCTTAGGCCCCTTCACGGATGGCACTTGGGAGCCACGGAGGAACTTAAGTAGGATAGTGACAGGCCCAGGTTTGTATTTGGGAAAGGATATTCTGGCTGCAGCAGGGAGTGGGGGTGGAATGGACTGACAGGGCGATCTAGAAGGAGGAGAGGCTTGAATCTCCATTGCAGGGCAGCTAGCTGCTCATGACAGGTTCTCCAGGGATCCCCTACCCCTGCCTTTTATCTGGGCAGAAAACCCTCCAGGACCCTGGCCGGCCTCTGCTTCCAGAGAAGGAGCGTGAGGGTGGCAGTAAGCTGAAAGTTATTGAAATGGGCAAATGACCAGGAAGTAGAACGTTATTCTGAGGCTTCAGCTCACTGAGTCCCTGGGTGAAGAAATATCGTCCACCCCTTCCCCCATTCTCTCTGCTTCAGATCTTCTTCCAGAATTTTCATGAGGTTCCTGCAAAGTTCTTCGATGAGACCATCTTAATCCAAGTGAGGAGCCGAACAAGATGGGTCCACTTTCTTGTCCCACCTCAATTCTGGGAAACATTTCAGTCCCCCACCCCACCCTTAGAGCCAGAGTCACTATGGATGGTCTTTCTGACCCGAAGGTAGCATCTCTACAACCTTCTTCACTCCAAGGCGGCCCAGCCTCCCCATTCATTCATTCGATAAATGTTACGGAGTGCCAAATGCTAAGCCCTGCCCCTAGGCACTGAGGTAAACAAAGCAGTCCCTTCCCATGTGCCACGATTCTCATGCCACCAAAGGACCCCCAGACATCCCCTCAACATGGGACATTCTACGCTCCAACCAGAGGGAGCCCTGTAACAGTGGGGAACATGTGTTTATCAAGTGCCTCGTAACTTCCCAGCACAGGGCTAAGGAGAACAAGAGGCCTCTCCCTTAAAGAGTTTACATGTTCTTAGGAACGCAGGCACATTGGAAACAACCAGATAACATGCAGTGGAGAAAGCTGAGGGCAATGCATTACGCTGACCAAGTGAACTGTCCTCTGATCAATTTCCTCATCAGCAAAATGGACAGCGTTCCTCTGAGAATTAAATGAGAAAACCTATGTGGAAGTGTCAGCCATTAGGAAGCGTTGAGTAAATCCGGGAGAATCCTGGATATGCCCTTACAATTCCTCCCATGGGGTGGGAGAAATTGGGGTTGTGAATAACCGAGCTCTTTCTGGGAATTCCCCTGCAGGTGATGAATTCCTCGGTGATGAGATTTAATGCAGAGATCGGGAGATTCCAAGTGAGCACTGGATAAAGGAGGAGGTTTGGTGAAACAGTTAGATACCCACCCTGGGCTCTATGCCTGAGTCTAGGGGAAAGGACGTGCGTTTTCAAGCAGAAAGATCCAGATTTGGATCCACCAACCAATGGGATGACTTAGACAAGTTATTCTGAGCCTCTACTTCCTCATCTCCAACATGGAGATGATAATATACTCAACCCACAGGGTCCTTGTGAGGATTAACATATGCAACATTTAGGCGAGCATGGTGCCATGTTGAATTCCCCACACTTAGGATACTGTGGACACTGTTCAAATCTCCGCCTCCAGGAAATGCATCCTCTGCATCCAAAAAGCCCAGGCTAATTGTTGGAGAAACCTAGAGAAAGATTGCTGCCTGTGAGGACAGAGTAAAAAGATTTGCTTTGGAAAGACACAGTCTGAGAGATAAGGAATGTTTACACAGTCACGAAGGGTTAAACTGAGATTCTCCAAATCCAGGAAGTTCAGGAAAATAAAGTTTGCCAGATTAAATACAGGATGCCCTGTTAAATTTGAATCCTAAACAATAAATACTTTTTTAAATATAGGTATGTCCCAAATATTACATGGCTCCTCATGAAATATTGCAGGGGACATATGTACACAAAAAAAGTAGTCATTGTTTACCTGCAATTCAAATTTAAACTGGCATTTGTATTTTTATTTGCTTAATCTGGCAGCCCCTGAAAAGGGGCCTCACCCTTAGGAAAGGCAAATTTAAGACAAATCAAAGTAAGCTTTCTTTCTCACTACTTGTAATAAGCACCTGAGCAGTCATGACCTGCCCCTTCCCCACCTCACCCACACAGCAGCAGCACAGGCTTAGAAACTAAGAGATTCCAGAGAGGTTAGATGGCAGGAGGTTAAAAATGTGGTTTTGACAAAGGCCATTGCGCAATTTCCAGACAATGACCAATGATATGATCTGTTGAATAAGTTATAAAGGTCAGAGAAAATCTGAGGGTTTTTTTTTTTTTTCAGTATTACTTTTTTGGAAAATTTCAAACATACACAAACAGAGAGAGAACAGTATCATGAATTCCCGTATCCTCATCACTCAACTTCACCAATTCATTGTCAATCATGTTTTATCTACAGCCGGCCCACTTCCCTCCCCCACTGGATTACTTTGAAGATTTTATTTATTTATTTTTTCCCCCCAAAGCCCCAGTAGATAGTTGTATGTCATAGTTGCACATCCTTCTAGTTGCTGTATGTGGGACGCCGCCTCAGCATGGCCGGAGAAGCGGTGCGTCGGTGCGCACCCGGGATCCGAACCCAGGCCGCCAGCAGCGGAGCGCACGCACTTAACCACTAAGCCATGGGGCCGGCCCCCCACTGGATTATTTTGAATCAAATCTCAGACATCATTTTATTTTTAAATATTTCAGTATGTATTTCTAAAACGTAAAGATTGTATTAAGCATAACCAAACACAATTGTCACATTTAAAAACTTTTACCATTCCTGGATAGCAGTAAATAGCTAGTCAGTGTTCAAATTCCTGATTGTCTTGTGAATTCCTTTTACAGTTTGTTCAAATCAGGATCCACACCAGGTGCATACGTTGCAGGTGGTTAATATGTATTTTTAGGTCTCTTTTATTCTGTTGGCTCTGCTTCCCTTTTTTCCTTGCAATTTATTTGTTAAAGAAACTGGATAGTTTGTCCTGTAGAGTTTTCTCTTAGTCTGGATTCTGCTGATTGCATCTCCAGGAGATCATTTCACATGTCCCTCTGCCCAGGTATTTCCATCTAGAGGCTTGATCAGACTGAGGTCAGTTATTTCGCAAGATGACTTCAGCAGGAGGCGCAGAATGTCCGTTGATCTCTCTTTTTATGTTGTTAACAGCTATTGATGGTCACTGCCTAGGTCTGTTGCTTCTTTAGGGGTGACTGAGTCTTGCTTTGTTTTGTTTTCTTACAGCTTTGTGGAGGTACAATTGACACACAATGAATTGTATGTATTTAAAATGTATAATTTGATACATTTTAAAATATGTATACACCCATGAAACCATCCTAACAATCAAGATAATGAATATATCTATCACATCTACCACCCCCAAAAGTTTCCTTGTGCCTCTTTGTAATTCTTTCCTTTCACTCCTATCTCGCCCCCTCCCATTCCCAGGCAACCACGGATTGGTTTGCATTTTCTAGAATTTTGTATAAATGGAATCATACAGCATGTATTTTTTTTTGTTTGGCTTCTTTCACTCAGCATAATCATTTTGAGATTCATCCATGTTGTTGCATGTATCAATAGTTCATCCCTTTTTATCACTGAGTAGTATTCCATTGTATGGATATACCACAGTTTGTTTATCGATTCGTCTGTTGATGGACATTCAGATTGTTTCCAGTTTTGGGCTATTACAATAAAGCTGCTGTACCATTGATGTATAAATCTTAGTGTGGACACATGCTTTAAGTTCTCTTGAGTAGATATGCAGAAGTGGAATGACTAGCTCATATCATAGGTACATGTTTAACTTTTCAAGAAAATTCCTAACAGTTTTTTCCCCAAAATCTCAAGTAGGTTTTACCATTTTATATTCCCCCCAGTGGTATATTAGAGTTCCAGTTACCCTACATTCTCATCAACACTTGATATAGTCCATCATTTTATTTTAGCCATTCTAATTATGTGTAGTGGCATCTCACTGTGATTTTAATTTACGCTTCCCTGATGGCTAATGATGTTGAGCATCTTTTCATGTGCTTATTTGTCATCTATATATCTTCTTTGGTGAAGTGTCCAAATCTTTTGCTTGTTTTCATTGTGTTGCTTGTTTTCTTGCTATTGAGTTTTGAGATTTTCTTATATATTTCTTATATCTTGTATATTCTGGATATAAGTCCTTTATCAGATATGTGATTTGGAAACATTTTCTCCCAGTATATGACTTGTCCTTTCATTTTCTTAACAGTGTCTTTCAAAGAACAGAAGTTTTACGTTTTGATGAAGTCCAATTTATCAAATTTTTCTCTTATGAATTGTGCTTCTGTTGTTGTATCTAAGAAATCTTTGCCTACCTAACCCAAGGGAGTAACTGAGTTTTAAAGCAGGCCTACATGCAGAATTTGGGGACTGCCCAGTGGAACCTTCAGATATGGGTTACAAGAGTGGTCTGAATGTTCTGTGGCGCCTTGCCCCACACAACCCTCCATCCTACACCACGTCTCTCAGGCCTCAGTCAGAAACCGTTTCCCAGGGGAAACGGAAAACCCCTAGTCTCTTTGCCAACTCCTCCCTTGACCATCTTGTTCCCCAAGATGGAGACACCCTTCCCACCCAGGGATAGGGAAGAGTTGGCGCTCTGTTGGCCAGGCAATGCTGCGTGGTGGTTAATGACCCTTTCAATCCAGGCCCCCTCACTAGCTGTAAGACTTTGGGCACTTCTCCCAAACTCAGTATCCTCCTCTGCAGAGTGGAGGTGATAATGAACCAACTGCCAGGTTGTTGTAAATATTAAAGGAGTTAGGGCAGGGCAAGTTCTTAAGCACCGGGGGCTAGTATTGTCATCAGGTTAGTTGGCATTCCAAAGCTTGGCTGGAGGCCCTGACTAATCTTTACTCTATTCTTGTCTTTTCAGACAGATATTGGGTTTATCTACCATTATCCAGGTAGGTAACAGTTGTTGCAAATATGTGTGTCTTCTGAGAAAAACCAGGCCAAATATCAAAACATCTCAAAATCCCTGTATGTTCAACACATAGGAGGAGAGTATTAGAGGGTATGAATTATTTTCTGACTTGATAATATTTTACTGTATTTTATGGTATTTTATCTTGTTTTATAATAACAACATCTTTCTCTGCAAAACTCAAGGCATCCCTTTGGGTCAAATGCTAACCTTTTATTGCAGTCTTGGGTTGAATTTCTATTTTTTGAGGCCAGTATTGGGGAATTGAAGTTTGAGTAGTGGTTTTCACTGTGACCTGGCCATAATATATATAGCAGGTTGGGTTGGGGCTTAGGTTTGGGGAAAATGCTTGCCTCTCTCAGACCAGGACAGTAAGAACTGTAAGTTCCCAGGATGGGAAAGAGGGGTCCCTATTTCCTAAAGGCAATTGCTGGCAGCCTTGTGAGTACACTATATTTGCTTAATGGTAGGAATGACTCCCATTTTCCTCTGCTACTGGAGAGGAACCAGAATATATGAGATATGTTTCCACACTCCTCTCCCGCAGAAACAAAGACTGGTTTCAGGGAAGAAGGATGGAGACTGGAGGCTGGGCCCTCTGCCTCATGGGCCCTCTGCCTCTCCAGGTCACACACTCCTGAGGAAGTGGTTAGGCCTCTGCCAGCCAAATGAACCCAACAGTGGTGTGAGAGGCTACCTGAAAGTCACCATCTGTGCCCTCGGTGTGGGAGACCAGGCCCTGGTGAGGCTGCCCCCCATACCCTAGTAATATTTCCTACCCTGGCTGCTTCTCTGGGGCACCCCTGGGCCCTCAAAGTGGCCATTGATCTTCATATGCTTTCATTTGTCCACTGTGTCACTTCAGGGTTGTCCACCCTCCCTGTACCAAGTGGAAGGCTGGGGAAGCCAAATCTAGTGGCCTTGGTCGTGACCGCCCTATGACCCTGACCCTACCAGCTCTCTGGTCTCTCTAGGTAGATCAAAAGCTTCCCTATGGGGCTGATGACACCGCTACCCCAATCTTCAAGTCAACGGTGGTCCCAGTCAACATGGCCTACTTACAGTTCTTCATCTACTGCGCGGAGGACCTTCATCTCAGTTAGAGTCAGGGTGGCAGGGAGGGAGCAACTCTGAGATGCCCTACATAGTGGCACCCTGGAGTTTCATGGGGCTTCCCTGTTCCTTTTTGACACTAACCTAGTGTGGGGTGGGGGAAGAGGGAAAACTGAAATCTACGAAGAATTGTTTTATGAAAGCCTTGTAGACACCCTTTAAAATGGGCCATATGCACCTGTCTTTGATGCCCACATGAAGACCCAAGGCTCCCTATACCAGTCCTCACCCCTGCTGCCATTATGTGCCATGACTTTTAACAGCACCTAGAGATACAGTGGAAATAGGAGAGGTCTTCCCGGGGGCACCAAACCAAATTATGGGGGAGGGTTTTAAGTTGTTTTGTCACCTCTCTGTTTCCTTCTCCTAAAAAGAAATGCTGCTGTCTCAGAAATCTTTTAACTTCTTGTTCACAGAGAAACACTATTCAGTAAGTCCTATGTTGGAGGTGGAACTAATTGGGGAAAAGGTAAGTGTAGAAAGGGTCTGATAAATTGTCACTTAGAAAAAAACAGTGTGGGGAAAAGAGTGGGTTGGTGGGAAGACCCCAGGAATCGTATCCCAGTTCTTCCCTTGATGGGCAATGTGATCCCGCTGGACCAGGAACTCTGTGAAGGTGCAGGCCAAGGCTTAGTCACCCTGCATCCCAGAGCTGTGCCCACTGCCTTGCGTGGAGACGATGCCACTGAAAACCAAATATGCAAATGCACGGATGAGAGAATGAGTGAATGAAACAACATGCCCGCAGATGCACAACACTGAACAGTTGCCGTCCCCTTTGGCCCTCGTTTTCTTCATCTATAAATTGAAGGTTCTGGGCAAGAGAGTTGCCAACATTCCACGAATCTCTATGAATTTGTTGTTAGTGCTGTCGAGTCAGTTCTGACTCCTAGTGACCCTGTGTACAGCAGAGCAGAACTCTGCTCTGTCTTTTTGTGCCATCCTCTCACTTCTGGCGCTGTATCAGACAACGCTCCACTGCTAGTCATAGGATTTGCACGGCCAACTTTTTGGAAGTAGGTGGCGAGGTTCTTCTTTTTAATCTGTCTTAGCCTGAAAGGTCCACTGAAACCTGTCCATCATGGGTGACCCTGCTGGTATTTGAAATACCAGTGGCATAGCTTTCAGCATCCCAGCAACACGCAGCAACCACATTGTGACAACCCATAGATGGGTGGTGTGGTTCCCTGACTGGGAAATGAACCTAGGCCATGATGGTGAGAGCATTAACAGAGTAGCATTTTCCAGAATGTGCTGATGTGCAAAAAAAGGAACCTATGTTCAAATTTGGGAAATGCTGGGTTAAAGTTAAATAGGTTTGTCTCAAAATTCATGAACCATCATTTCCACCATATTCTACCTATTAGAATAAGTCATTAAATCCAGCCCATATGAGGGGAGGGAGATTAGTGTCCACCTTTTGAAGGGAGGAGTATAAAGGATTTGTGGACATAATTTTAAACCACCACACTATTTCTTTCCCAACGAGTGGTTTGGGTACTCCTGATCTAGGTGAAATGCTCTTGGGTGGTAGGTGGCACACATTTTTCAACAATTTTAATATTTCTGTGTTTTTCTTAGTGCATATTAAGAAGTTTAATCAGTCCTACTAACCCTTGATTTCACTGACATAATTGCTCAGAATAAGGCTAGGTTTAAAAATAAGTCAAGTGATGTTCTGAAAATGGCTATGCCCTTCTGTGCTGCCATCTGCATTGTTTTTGCCCACTTTTCTGTTGGAATCTTAGAGTTTATCTAAAAAAATCTATGTGCATCACTCATATAATAAAGTTAGTAACTCTATATCTATTTTAAAATTAAGTCAATTGAAAGTTGATTTAAGGAAAAATATTAAGGAATCTGGATCTGGGTAGGTTCACAAAGGCCTAAAATTGCAGCTGATGAGAAGTTGTCAGAATGTCTGTAGACCTGGGATTTCCCTGATCAGCTCTGTGCTGCAGACAGCGTCTATCTGTGGGCTGGACCAGAAGGGCTGGAAGGTGAGGCTAGTGGAGGGAGGAGGGGACAGGCCAGCACTGACACTGCTTTGGGATGTTTCCAGCTCAAGACAAACGTGCAGACCAAAACTGAGAACCCGATATGGAACCAGATCTTGACCTTCCAGATTCAGGTACCGCTGTTCCATCATGCCTACCCTCTTCCTCCTGCCCTACAAACAGAAGGGATGATTGGGTGTTCCTGTAGGAGTGTGGATGGAAGGTAGGGGCCAAGAAGCATGTGAGGGGAAGTGGGGGCTCTGCTGGATAGGGAGCATGAGGAAGCCCAGAACATATTACAGAAAACCTTACTTTATTTATCTAGTATTAAGAAATGAGTGGGCCATACAGCTGAACTTTCCAGAGAATTTAAACGTGCCCTTTCACCTACATTAAAAAACAAAACAAAAAAATCACTTGAGTCATTCTAAATTGTATTATGCATTTTCTTATCTTCCAGGCAAAGTGCCCTGAATATAATTATAGCTCTTTGTTGATGGTGTAGAGGTATCATGGGAACATAATTGTTGTACAGGCTACACGTAGTGCGGGGCTATTTGTTTCTACACTAAGCAGCTCCAAGATGCTCTTCTTTGTGGGGTTCTGTGGTCTGATTTTTACAGCCTGTCAGTCCTTCTCAGTCACCTATCAGGGATGTGGATGCCAGTTCTCTCGAAGCTCTGGGAGAGCCTTGAGTGTCTTTTGACTCCATGCCAGGCTTCTAAGAGCCGTGTGTAAAAGAAGAGTAGGCAATTCTGAGAGATAACGTGAGTGCTCTCCTGAGTGTGAGTGCACAGAAGTTTGTGTGGCATCTATTTGGTGACCCAGAGACAGTTTCACTCTCCTCATTCCTTCCATTTGTGTGATGAGAAATTAGCTAATGAACTCCCCTCTACCCTCCTGTGGACTCTCCTCCTTGCTTCTAGAAGCTTCCCCAGTCTGCCTCCTGATGAGTCATAATTTTTAACCATTCCTCATAATCCTCACCTTCTTGGGTGATTTTAGTGACTCTAAAAAGTAGGAAGAGATTTTAGAGGGGGCCTAGACCATCCCTAGGCCACCTGTCCCTGGCCATGATGAGGTTCATGGCCAGGATCCTCAGATGTCCTGTGGATGCTCAGAGCCTTGGGAGTCCTGCCTCCTGTTCAGCTGCCTTCTGGCTCAGAAACCAGTGGCACAGGCCAGGCCCTCCTTTGTCCCTGAAAGAGGCCTTCCAATGTTTGAAGATGTCCAGTCCCTGGACCCTCACCCACTTCCCGCAAAACACAGTCTTCAGGGCTGGGGCCGATTGGATGCAGGCCTGATTGTCACTAGCCCTCTGTAAATGCAATAAGTAGATGTGAACCTCACTCTGAAGTGGCAGGATGACCACACAGACAGTAGCATCTGAGGCCAGTTGGTCAGGGCCCCAGCACGGCAGGCTGCCAGGGCCAGGGGGACACTGCTGAAAATGGGGGTGTGCCACCTTACAGTCCAAGGGCCCCAGGACAGGAGGGAAATCAAGACAAGGACTTCGGAAAGGGGAGGAGAATTCTCAACAGGGTGGGTGAAAAGATGGGTCAGCCATGAATTCGAATTTGGAGGGTTCGTAACTTTGGAAGACCTGGACGCCTGACAGTGCCCGTCTCTCCTCTCCCAATGTCCTTCCTTAACCTGGGCATTTCCTCATTTCTTCCTAATGAGCTGCTCGACTGGAAAGCCCTTTCCCTACTTCCCCTTGTTCCCCAGCCTCCATGGCAAGGGGAGAATGGACGAGCAGAGTGGAGAACTGGGAGGGTTCCCGGCTGTGCCCCAGGACCTGCTGTGAGGGGGTGAGGCCTCAGCGGAGAGCCTTTGGGTGCCACCCAGGCCTCAACCCCAGCAGCTGTTTTCCATATGGATTTTTTTTGTTTTCATAACTGAGGGAACCCTGTGGCAGGGTAGAGGTAAGACTGAGAAGCTTGGGTTCCAATCCTGACTCTACCCCTTACTGTGTGACTGTGAGCAAGTCCCTCTGCCTCTCTGGGCCCCACTCCCCATCTGTAAATAGGGACAATCACAGCCCTCACTGGGTTATGGCAGCCTGGTTGGGAGCTCTGAAGCCGCTTCAGCCCCTGCATGTAACATGAAGAACTTCAGGAATTCAACCTCTCTGTGCTTCAGTTTTCCTATCTGAAAACAGGAATAACAGCACCTGGCTTGTGCGGTTGTTGGGAGGGGTCACTCACGTGATCCATGTAGATCATTCAGCACAGGCCAGGGCAGAACAGAAACCCTCCCCAGAGCGGCAGCTATTATTATTCATTCTTTGAGGAGATAGACATCCTGCTGACTAAAAGTCAACTGCTAACCGTGATGAAGACATTCTAGGCCCATGACCTCCCTATGAGATTGTTGGGTAAACACTCATTCAGACTGTGAAGGGGTGTGTGAGGATTGCAGTCATCGAGTCCATACACAGGGCAGACCCAGGTCTGGTGGGTCCTGAGGCTTATGCAATTAGGGGGCCATTTTAAGAACAAGAATACAAAACCATCATGGGACACAGTCCTAGGCCTCTCCCAGGGCCTCGCAAGGGGCCCTAAATCCGAAGGCCCATAAGCTCCCATGGTAAATCCATCTGGGCTGCAGTTAAATGGTTCATTGGTAACTGAGCCAGGCCTTGGGCCCAGACCCAGGACATCCCAGCTCTCAGTCTCCGCGAGGACCAGACCATCTGAGCAGGCACCCCCTGCTCCTCTCACCTTCCCCCTACAGCTGCCCTGCCTCTCCAGCTACATCAAGTTCAGAGTCTTGGACTGGTGAGCCACTGGGTGGAGGCTGAAAAACACGCAGGGGAGGAGAAACTCAGAGCTGGGCCAGGGGCTCAGCCTGCAGAGTGTGTTTCTCTCCAGCCCCAAGAACAGTTGCCGGGATGAGATCGGGACTGTCAGCCTGTCCCTCAACCAGATTTCATCCACTGGAGCAGAAACAGAAGGCAAGCAAGCCTCCCTGACCCCTGCCTGCTGTGCCTCTCCCACCGGGTCCCGCCCCCTCTCACTCTCTCTTCTTGCAGGAATGTACTCTGGCTTCCTACCCTGCTTTGGCCCCAGCTTCCTGACTCTCCGTGGGGGTAAAAAGGCCCCTTTCAGGATCCAGGAAGAAGGCTCTGTAAGCTTCTCATGTCAGCTCTGGGGAAGAGTGGAGGTAAAACCAACGATGTGTAAGGCACTGGGGCCTGGGAAACACCTGGGGACAGCCAGGCCCTGGTTTCTGCCGCCACACTGTAGTAGAGGACGCGTAGCCTGTACTTAAACGGCCACGTATACTTGTGCTGTGGCACAAGAAAGGCACAAATGGAGTGCTCTGGGGGCTCATGGAAGAAGGGGCGTTGAGACCAGGCCTTGGGTAAGATTTTCAGCAGGTGGAAAGGACACATGAGACAAAAGAAACAGCACAGGTAAATGTGGAAAAGCATTGGGTTATTTCAGACTGGTGACAAATGACAGAAAGCCAACTCCAATCAGCTTAAACCACGGGAAGGAGACTGGGAGGGACTCCCAGTGAGGCAGAGCTGCAGACACCAGGACCTCCACGCCCTCTCCCTGCATCTCTCATCTCTGCAGCTCTTTAGCCTGGGCCTCATTCTTTCCTACTTCGGTCGTGCCTCCCTTCTGGGAACGTGGCCATGGAAGCCTTTAATAGGGAAGGCCAGGGAGGCATTCTAATTGGCCTCCTTAGGTCACGTGTTGATCCCCTTGGACCAATCACAATGGCCAAGGAGGTGGGGCATGCCCTGATTGGCCAGTTGACTCTCTGAGTCAACTACGGAGAGCTGACTCAGTAGTTACCACAGTCCCCTCCAAGCAGGCAGCATTTATGGGGAACAGAGAACTTCAAGTTGGCCATCAGGTAGAATGCAGCAGAGGAGGAGTGGCCCAAAGGGTGTAGAAGGGGGGTCAGGAACCAGAGGTTTCCTGGCACGGCCACGTCTGGGGTTTCTGGAATTCCTCCCTGGGATGTGAGCAGCCCTGGGCAGGAAGTTGTGGGCAACCCTGTCTTTGCTGCACAAGTTTGGGGGGAGATGTGCCTGCTCTTTTTCTCTCATCCCTTTTCTCCTCGTTTTCCTCCTTGTTACCCTAGATTATTCCCAACTCTGTTAAGGATGGTTTAGCTTATCGAGGCCGAGTCTTCCTGGAGTTAATCACACACATCAAGTCCCATCAAGACTCTAGGATAAAGGATCTCTCCAGTGAAGTGACCAGTGTAGAGGTAATCACGGAAACAGGTAACCCAGGAAGAAAGAGGCCCACTGCCTGCCCCAAATCTTCTGACACTGCAAGAGGCCCTGGCCACCAGCTGAATGCGCTGTTGGGTGCATGAGAATGTTTGGTCAACCCGCCTGAGTCTTTACTAAGACCCTGGGGGGCTTCATGCTGTGCCAAATCCCAGGTGGTCAAGGGGCCCAGTAAAGACAAGATCAAGTTTTGGTTTAAGAAATGTGTAAGCTAGTTAAGGAGAAATGATGTTCTAAGGAGTTTGGATTTCTTCCCGAAGGCAGAGGAGGGTCAGTGAGGCAGGAGAGGGCAGGAGGAGCAGTGTTAAGAATAAACTGGAGTGGAGTAAGTTGGGCTACCCACTCAGGAGAAGTGGGGATACAGTCATGGGGGCAGAGAGCTGGAGAGGAGGGAGCAGGTTCCATAGACCCTTTGGAAACAGAATGGTCAGAGCCAGTGATTAAGAGGACATGAGAAGTGAGGCCGACTCCCCTAAGCTGATGCCCATTTTCTGCCTCGAGTGGCAAGGTGGTCGGGGGTGGTGTACCTCAACATGGGCTTCCTGAAGGCGAAGCAGGTCTGGGGGAGATGATGAACCCCAACTTGACATGTGCTTGTGAGACATCCACGTAGACCAGTCCTTGAGGCTGCTAGATGGATGGGTGTGTGGTCAATACACCAGGAGCTCAACCCCTGGTTGTGGAAGAATTGCCCAAGCGGAGTAGGCAGAGTGAAAGGAGAAGGGAGCTGAGGCTGGAGCCTATCAGGACTCCACAGCCTAAGAGGCAGGTGGAGGAGGAGGAGGGGTTTGCAGAGGAGACCGAGGAGGAGTCTGCAAACGGGAGCCCTGAGGCAGCCTCCGGAGGGGAGAGTTGCAGAAAAGAGCAATCAGCGATCTGAATGTGGCAGAGAGAAAGGATGAGGACTCAAAAGTGTCCGCTGGTTATTAGGAGGGCACCAGTAGCTTTGGGTCAGGAGAGAAGCCAGACCACAGTAGGTGGGAGGGAGAGGTTGCAGATGATGTATACAGAGGCAAGTGCATAGAAACTTGGCTGGAAAGTGGAAGAAGACAAGATCAGGTGGTAGCTAAATAAGGGCTCAGAGGGGAGAAGGAGGGTTATTTTTCAAGACAGAGGAGACCTGAACTACTGAACAGACTGGGAGAACGCAAGAGTAGGGCAGAGGTTGGCAACAGAAATGAGAGAAGGGCTAACATGATGGATAGAGGACCCTGAGCAGATAGGAGGCATGGTGGGAGGAGGGGCCTTGAGAAGGGCCAAGAGCAGATGTGCGTGTGTGTGCAACCTCTACCACGCACCCCTGCCCACACTCTGGGTCATCCAAGGAGGGCGTTTAGGCCAAAAGGAGAGGGGTGGGGCAGCCCAACTCAGAGCCTAGCCTGACCAAGGAGAAGACCCTCCTGCCCAATTTCAGGAAGGGAAGGAACCAGAGCTGGCTGGGTGGAGGTGGTCAGGTGATGGAGGTCCTGGGAAGAACTGCCCTTGATCAGCCCTGAGTGGGAGTCAAGGCAGGGTTTTGAGGGGGGATTCTGAGTTCAGTGATAGTCTAGCTCACCCCGAAGAGAAGCAAAGTGGGTGTTTCTTTCTTTTGAAAGAAACAAGGCACCTCATCCTAGCCTCCCTGCCTGTCTCTATAGCCTTGTTCATCCCTTGGCTTATGAACTGGGGATGTGGGGGGTTATTGTTTCAGAAGCACCAGAACCGCCAAAAGTATGGGCTGTGCATCATCTTCCTTTCCTGTACCATGATGCCCAACTTTAAGGACCTGATCCAATTCGAGGTCAGCATCGGCCACTACGGAAACAAGATGGACCAGAACTACAAGCCTCTCGTCTCAACCACACAGTACAGCCCAGTGATATATGATGGTAATAGTCAGATCCAACCAAGGAGTAGCAAGCATCCATGGCACGCCAGACTCTGTGCTAGGCCCTTTTAAGGGTACCAGCTCACGGAACACTCGTAGGCATTGTTAACCCACAGTTCACACATTAGGAAAACGAGCTTCAGGGAGGTGAACTCACCAAACATTGCACAGCTAATAGGTGGTGAACTCACAGGAGTTGAAACTAGGTCTTGACTTCAAGTCCTTCTCTACACTACATTCCACACTGCAACTTCCTCAACCCCATCTCCTCCCCTGTTGCTCTGAACCACCCCCAATCCATCCACGCAACTACCACTGTTACTCATCTGCCCACCTTCCATCCGTCCATTCATCCGTTCGTCCCATACATACTTATTGGACACCTATATTGGGCACTATAGAGTAGCAGTTCTCACAGTGCAGTCCCTGGGCCAGCAGCAGCAGCGTCACCTGGGAACTGTTAGACATGCAGATTCTTGGTTCCACCCCAGTCCTACAGAATCAGAAGATCTGGGGTTGGGGCCCCACAATCTGTGATTGAACATGAGAATCACCCCCAGGTGATTCGATGCATGCTCAAGTTTGAGAACCACTGCTCTAGAAGAATACTGTCTCACTTTCCTCTTTCTCCGCTCCACCATCTCGTCACCCATTGAGAGCCTTTCCGTGCATCTCTCTTCTCTGCCTCTTTCTTTAAGAACAGCTTTATTGAAATATAATCCACACACCATACAACTCATCCATGTAAAGTACACTATTCAATGGTTTTCAGCATATTCACAGAAGTGTGCAACCATCACCAAGGTCAATTTCAAACATTTTCATCAGCCCAAAAGAAACCCTGTGCCCACTAGCAGTCACTCTATTTCTCCCCCACCTCCTCAACCTTAGGCAAACACTAATCTACTTTCTGTCTCCTTAGAGTTTCCTATACAGGACATTTCATATGCATGGAATCATACAACATGTGGTCCTTGGTGACTGACTTCTTTCACCTAGCATAATGTTCTACTTGTTTTTAAATTATGAAATATTATACAAAAAGTATATAAAATGTATATGTAACGTTTAAAGAAGAAGAATAAAATGAGTACCCACAAACTCAGCTCAAAAGATAGAAAATTGTCAGCATCTTAGAAGTCCCCTGTACGCTCTTCCCAGGTCCACTTACCCAAGAAATACCCACCATCCTGACTCTTGCGATAATCACACCCTTGCTTTCTTTTAAATTTTACCACCTATGTACGCAACCTAAACAGCATACTATTTTTGCATTTTATATAAATGGATCTTTCAGTCCATATTCATCTGTTTGCATCTTTTGCTCAATATTAAATTTTTTTATATTGGTATGTGTAGCTGAAGTTCATTTTCATTTCTGTATATAGTCCACTGTATGATTATACCACAAATGATGTGGTATATGTAGACATTTAGATTGTATCTTTTTTTCTACTATAATAATTTTGTATAAACATTCTTGTACATGTCTCCTGGTCACAAGAGCAAGACTTCCTCTAAATTATATACCCAGGAGTGGAAGAGAACTTCAAAGCAAAAGCAATTATACCAAATTACACTCCCACGAGCATGTGGTATGAGAAGTCCTATTACTCTGCGTTCTCACCAGTACTTGATGTTGCCCAGCCTTTTAATACCTGCAATCTGGTGGATATAAAATAGTATCTCTTACGATCTTGATTTGCATTTTCCTGATTATAAATGAAGGTTGAGCATCTTTTCACATGTTTATAAACATTTGTTTTCCTCATCTGTAAAAAGCCTATCAATATCTTTTATCCATTATTTTATTGGGCTGTATTTTTCTTATTGATTTGTACATTATTTTTTCTGGGAACAATTTTTTGTCAGACGTGTCGTACATATCGTCTCCAAGTTTAGGGCTTTTCATTCTCTTAATGGTGACTTTTGCTTTTTTTATTGAGGTATTACTTACAAGCAATAGAATACACAGATTTTAAGCGTACAGTTTGATGAGTTTTGACAAATACATACACCCACGTAACCACCATGGGTATAAAGTTCCATCACCCCAGAAAGCAGCCATGTATGTGCCCCTTTCAGTCAATCTCCCCAACCCCTGGGGCCAATCATTGTTGTAATATCTATCGCTACAGACTGTTCTGTTTGTTCTACAACTTTATCTAGGTGAAATCGTACGTATGGTACTCTTCCTTTTTCTATGGCTTCTTTGGCTCAGCGTAGTGTTTTAGATATTCAGCCGTGTTGTTGCATTTATCAGTATTTTGTTCCTTTTTATTTCTGATAGTATTCCATTATATGAATGTGACAGTTTATTTATCCATTCCCCTAACCATGGACGTTTGGATTGATTCAAGTTTTTGGAGTATTATGAATAAAGCTGCTAGGAACATTTGAAGTCTTTTTGTGGAAACGTGCTTGCATTTCTCTTGGGTAAATACCTAGGGATGGAATTTGGGTTTTATAAGAAAATACCTAACATTTTCCCAAAATGATTGTACCATTTTACACCCCCACAGCAATGTTTGAGAGTTCCATTTGCTCCACATCCTTGCCAACTTTTGGTATTGTCAGTCTTTTTCATTAGAGTCATTCTAGTTGGGTCAAGTTGTACCTGTAGCTTTCTTTTTTTTTTTTTTGTGAGGAAGATCAGCCCTGAGCTAACATCCATGCCAATCCTCCTCTTTTTGCTGAGGAAGACTGGCCCTGGGCTAACATCTGTGCCCGTCTTCCTCCACTTTATTTGGGACGCTGCCACAGCATGGCCTGACAAGTGGTGTGTCGGTGCGCGCCCAGGATCCGAGCCCAGGCCGCCAGCAGTGGAGTGCGTGCACTTAACTGCTACACCACAGGGCCGGCCCTGTACCTGTAGTTTTAATTTTCATTTCTCTAATCACTAATGATACCGAGCATCTTTTGATACTCTCATGTCTTTCTCTATGAAGGAACTGTTCAAGTCTTCTGTCTACCTTTCATTGAGTTGTTTGTCTTTTTATACTAAATTGCAAGAGTTCTTTTATATTTTACATGTCCTTTGCAGATATGTTTTGCTAATATTTTCTTCTGCTCTGTGGCTTGACTTTTCAATTTCCAAGCAGTATCTTTTGAAGATCAAAAGTTCCTAATGTTGATGAAGTCCAATTTGTTGATTATCTTTTCTTTTATGGTAGTACAGTATGTGATCTAAGAAATATTTGTCCCCCCCAGGATGATAAAGCTATTATCCTGTGTTTCATTCTATGTTTTATAGTTTTGGCTTTTTTAAGTTGATAATCTAACTCAACTTAATATTTTGTATACGGTATGAGGAGGAATTTTTTTCTATACAGACATCCAATTCAGCACCATTTGCTGAAAAGACTATTCATCCCCATATTGAATTACCTTGACACCTTTGTTGAAAATCAATTAACCATATATTGTGGGTCTCTTTCTAGAATCTCTGTTCTGATCCATTGATCTATTTGTCTATCTTTATGCCAATATCACACTGACTTGATTACTGTAGCTCCAAAGCAAGTCTTGAGATCAGGTAGCGTAAATTCTCCAACTTGATTGCTCTTTTACAAAATAATATAATTTCTGACTATTTTGGTTCCTTTCCATTTTCATATAAATTTTAGCACTAGCTTGGCAATTTCTATAAAAATTTCTACAATTTCTGCTGGGATTTTCCTGTCTTCTTTTGTTTTAATCAAGTGTTTTTTATTTGTTTTGTTTTTAGTATTGCATTCTATCTCCTCTATTGACTTACTGGCTATACGTCTTTGGATTATTTTTCACAGATGCTCAAGGGATTACAATATTGATCCCTCACCTAGCATAGTCTAACTTGAGTTATTATACTATTTCACATATAATAATATAACTATAATTTTAATTAATATATATTTAAAATAGTTATATTATTGTATATAATGCATTTATAATAGTATATTTGCATTTTCACCTTTTTGTTACACATTCTGGAATTGGTTTGCTAATAGTTTTTTTAGGATTTTTGCATCTATATTTACGAGTAAGATTGATCTGTAATTTTCTTTCTTGTAGTGTCCTTGTTTGGTTTTAATACCAAAGTTATGCTAGCTTCATGAAATTAATTGAGCAGCATTTCTTCTTTTTACTCTCTAGGAGCATTTTGGTAAGACTGGAATCATCTGTTCCTTGAAAGTTTGATAGAACTCACCTTTAATTATGAGCCTGGTGGTTTTTCCTGCAATGATTTAAAGATAGATTTATTTTACTTTATTCAGCTTTTCTATTTCTTTTTAAGTCAATTTTGGTAAGTTTAATTTGTCTAGGAATTTATAAATTTCATCTAAGTTTTCAATATTTTCAGCATAAAATTGTTCATGATATCTTAAAAGAATTTTTTATCGTGGCAAAATATATGTAACATAAAATTTATCATTTTAACAATTCTTTTTTTTTTTTTTGAGGAAGATCGGCCCTGAGCTAATATCTGCCAATCCTCCTCTTTTTGCTGAGGAAGACTGGCCCTGGGCTAACATCCATGCCCATCTTCCTCCACTTTATATGGGACGCTGCCACAGCATGGCTTGCCAAGCTGTGTGTCGGTGCGCACCCAGGATCCGAACCAGTGAACCCCGGGCCGCCGCAGCGGGGCGCGTGCACTTAACCGCTTGCGCCACCGGGCCGGCCCCATCATTTTAACAATTCTTAAGTGTACAGTTCAGTGCAATTAAGTATTCACAATGTTGTGTAACTATCACCACTATTTCTAGAACTCTTTCGTCATCCCAAACAGAAACTCTACTCTTTGAGGAATAAATTCTCTTTTCTCCCTCCTCCAAGCACCTGGTAACCTCTATTCTTCTTTCGGTATCTATGAATTTGCCTATTCTAGATACCTCATATATGTGGAATCATATAAGATTTGTCTTTTGTCTGGCTTATTTCACTTAGCATAATATTTTCAAGGTTTATCCATGTGTAGTGTGTGTCAGAACTACATTCCTTTCTGCGGTTGAATAACATCCCATTGTGTGTATGTATCGCATTTGGTTTATCCATTCATCTGTTGATGGACATTTCATTGTTTCCACCTTTTGGCTATTGTGAATAGTGCTGCCTGAACATTGGTATACACATACCTGTTTGAGTCTCTATTTTTTAATTATTTGGGATATATACCTAGGAGCGGAATCACTGGATCATATAGTAATTCTGTTTAACTTTTTGAGGAACCACCGAACTATTTTCCACCATGGTTTCTTAACCTCACTTTCACATTTTTGATCTCTTGGCTTTTTCAACACATTTTTTCTATCAAATTCCCTCTGTTTAAAATATCTAGCATGGTCTTTTTCTTTTTCTGGCTGGACCCCGACTGACAATCCTCCATAAAGATTGTACCATTCTACACTCCCACCAGCAATGCGTGAGAGCCTTATCAACAAAACCTGGTAGAAACTTTTGGATTTTTTTCAATCTGATAAGTGAAAAATGTTATTTCAGTGTAGTTTTAATTTGTATTTCCCTCATTACAAGTGAGGTTAGATATCTTTTAATATGTTTGAAAGTCCCTTGGTATTCCCCTTTCTGTTAATTGCCAGTTCATATAATTTTCTCTTTTATTCTATTGGGATGTTGGTCATTTTCTTATTGATTTCTAGGATCCTTTTATATATTAGGGAGATTACGCTTTTGTGATATGAGCTGTAAATATATTTCCTATATTTGTCTCATATTTTTGCTTATGGTGTTTTGGGTTTTTTTTTTCCCCATGAAGACTCTTTTGCTATGTGATCAAACTATTTCTTTTATGGCTCTGGTTTTTGAGTCATAATTAGAGAGGTCTTTTCCATTCCAAATTTATTAAGGAATTCTCTCAAGTTTTCTTCTAGAAGTTTGTGGTTTCTTAAAGTTTCATAACTCATACCTTTTCTTTTTCTGATAAATTTTTTCCCTACAAATCTCTTGATCTTTTTGGCCAGCTGCCCAAAGGTTCTTTATCTTGTAAGTCCAATAACTTCACTAGGATATGTCTAAGTATTGATCCTTCTACGTGAGTTTTCCTTGGCATGTGGTGTACTCTTTCAATATGTAGATTCAAGTCTTCTTTTATTTTGTTAGTAATTTATTACGTACCGTAAAATTCACTTGTTTTGTACAATTCAATGATTTTTAGTAAATTTACAGAGTTGGGCAGCTATCACCGTGCCGCATTATAGAACTTTCCTATCACCCAAAGAAATCCTTCATGCTTGTTTACAGTAATTTTCCTGTTTCCGTCCCCAGGCCCCCACAACTACTACTGCTGTCTCTGTATACCTAGTTTTCCTGGACATTTCGTATAAATGGAACCATATCATATGTGGTTGTTCACATCTGGCTTCTTTCACTTGGTTTATCCACGGTGTAGCATAATCAGTACTTCATACCTTTTTATTGCCAAATAGTATTCCATTGTATGATGTACCGTTCATCATTTGTTAATCCATTCATTAGTTGATTGACATATTTCTACTTCTTCTCTGTTATGAATGAAGCTGCTGTGAACGTTTGTGTAAAGTGTTTGTGTAGACATATGCTTTCATTTCTCTTGGGTACATACTTAGAGGTGGAATGGCTTTTTAAGAAACTGCCAAACTTTTCTAAAGTGCCTGCACCATTTCACATTCCCCCAGCAATGCACGATGGTTCCAGTTTCTCCATATCCTCACCAATGTTTATTTCCTCTTTTTTATTATATTTATTATATTGAGCATGTATCTCATTGTGGTTTTAATTTGCAGTTCCCTAATATCTAATGATGCTGAGCATCTTTTTGTGTGCTCATTAGCCATTCATAGATCTTTTTTGGTGATATGTCTATACAAACCATTTGCCCATTTTTCAATTGGGTTGTTTGTCTTCTTAGTATTGAGTTATAAGAGTTCTTTAGGTATTCTGGATACAAGTCCTTTATCATATATATGATTTGCAAGTGGTTTATCTTTTCATTTTCTTAATGGTGTCTTTTAAAACATTTTAATTTGGATGAAGTCTAATTTTTTTCTTTTATGGTGTCATATCTAAGAACTCTTTGCTTAACCCAAGGTCATAAAGGTTTTCTCCTATTTTTTCTTCTAAAAGTTTTACAGTTTTACTTCTTACATTTAGCTCTATGATCCATTTTGAATTAATTTGTATAAGGATATCCAATTTTTCAAGCACCATTTGTTAGAAAGACTATTTTTTTCCCATGTGAGTTTTCTCAAATTATATTTTAAAATATCCTGTTCCATTGTTTAGGTTTTCTACTCAGGGGCTCCGTTTATGGGTTTAACAATTCTCCTTGGTTTTCTTCTATATCTGTCATTTTCTCCCTGACCCTCTTTGACTCTATATTTCCATTTTATTTTGGTCCCTTTTCTTATTTCTGCGCCTCTCACTGAACTGTCTGCAGGGTCTCCTCTCTCTTGGGCTCCTTTTTATACTGTCTTCCTTTCTGTGAAGTTTTTTCTTGTACTTGTTTTCTGAGTTTTGTCGGCTCACATTTCCTCGTCTGAGTCCTGAGCTCGCGCTGGGAGTGTATTTTTGCTGGCACTTTCTGCACTCTGCTCCCATCAGGCTGTGCTCCCCACTGTCTGTCTTGCCCTTCGCTCCCCCGCGGGTGACTTCCGCTGCTCTGCACCCCTTAAGACTTCCATGGCAATCACGGCTGCCTTTGGCCATCCTTCTGTGTATGTTGAGTCTGCAGATTATATCTGTCTCTTTGTTTTGCTGAAAATGGAGTTATTTTCCTTCTCCTTGTTGCTTTTGTATTCTATCCAAGAGTAGTAGAAGAAAATTGCCAGTGTGTATCCCCACGCTCACGTCTGATAACCCCAGTCATGGATCTCTCTGCTTATTATTCTAATGATTCACTCAGTGCCAGCATCTGGAACTGGTGTCTTCCAACAGTTCTGGAAAATTATCAGAAATTTTCTCTTTGGAAATTACCTCTTCCCCTTGTCTCTTATACCTCCTTCTTGAATTCACTCTATCCTCTGTGGAACTTCTCATTCTGTTCTTCACATTTTTAAATCTCTCTTCCATATTTTTCATCTCCCTGGGCTGCATGCTGCACAATTTCTTCTAGATCTTCTAGGAAAAGCCTTGGGTAACCATTCTATTTAAAATTTTTTGGCAGCTCTTTATCCCCTTTCCCCACTTTATTCTTCCCCACAGCATTTTCCACCATTTGATGCACTTTATTTTATGTGTTTGTCTTTTTTGCCCCCACTATTTTTTAAATTCTTAAGCAAACTTTTGATTCAAGTATAACATACCTATGGGAAAATACACAAACCAAAGTGTCCAGCTCAATGAATTCTCACAAAGCAAACACACCCACATAACAACATCAGACTGTGAAACAGAGTCCCAACCTCCCCAAGGCCTCTTGAGCCCCACTACCCCCATCCCCACCAAGGCAACCACTCTCCTAACCTCCAATTTGTTTTGTCTGGTTTTTGACTTTACATAGAAGAAATCATATAGTACGTAATCTTTTGTGTCTGGCTTCTTTTGCTTATCATTTTATTTGTAAAATGCATTCACAAACTTGGATATTGTTGGGTGTGTTGTAGTTCATTTATTCTCATTGCTGTATAGTATTCCATTGTGCAAATATACCATAATTTATCCCTTCTCCTACTGAGGGAGATTTTGGTGGTTTCCAATTTTGAACTATTATAAATAGTGCTGCTGTGAACATTTTTCTTCACATCTTTTGATAATGCAGTGTACACCTTTCTGTTGAGTGTATACCTAGGAACAGATTGCTGGGTTAGAGAGTGTGTGTACTGGTTCTAAGCTGCTCATTTTCCTGGAAGTTTATCTGTGGGAATCCTCTGGGACTTGACTAAAGTTTCACGCTCCAGAGAGGATTTGTCTTTGCTTTCTCCAGTTACCTGGGGCACTGCCAACCAGAGACCACTTTAAATTTTCTCCAGACCACAGAGGTGGCATGAATGCAGAATGCAACCTGCACGAAGCCCCACTTGTGGTTACAAGTTTTCAGGAAAATTTCCTGCGCCCTCTACCCAGATGCACGCTGGAGATGAGCAGGTTTCCTCACTGTCTTCTGTGTGGTGGATTATGTCTCATCGACTGAGGGTTTGTTTTCAGAGTGCCAGCATTTCATGGTGTATTCATTTGCTAGGGCTGTCATAATAATGTACCACAAACTAAGTGGCTTATAACAACATAAGTGACTTCTCTCACAGTTCAGGAGGCTAGAAGTCTGATATCAAGGTGTTGGCAGGGTTGGTTCCTTCTGATGGGTCTGAGGGAGAATCTGCTCCATGCCTTTCTCCCAGCTTTTGGTGGTTGTCTGCCATCTTTGGTGGCTTGGCTTGTAGACGCATCGCTCCATCTCTGCCTCTGTCTTCACATGGTGTTCTCCCTCTGTCTCTGTGTCTTCACACGGCTGTCATCTCTCTGTGTCTCTCTCTTCTTATAAAGACACCAGTAATATTGCCTTAAGGGTCCACCTTACTCCAGTATGACCTCATCTTAACTAATTACAGCTGCAATGACCCTATTTCCAAATAAGGTCACATTCTGAGGTAGTGGGAGTTAGGACTTCAACCTATCTTCAGAGGGGACACAATTCAACCCATAACACATGGGGTCTCCTGGCAGACTGCCCACCCGGGGCAGCACTAAGCTTTCTTCTCCTGACCCCTGTGCCCTGGCAGTTGCCAAAGAGAAGTGCAACTTCTCCAAGATTTGCCAGAAATTCAGAGGACAAAAGTCAGCTTTGCTTCCACTTGCCTCGCAGATTTTCTGCTTTTACTTTATTTTTGGCTTCTGTGGATTTCTTCCTTTTATGCTAACTCAGAAATACATGTCAGAAAAAGAATCCCTTATGTTTCATCTAGCTTTTCCCCCTCATTTCAATAAGGAACATCGCCAGGGAACCCATTCTGCCAGCACTGTTTTTTATCCATGCTTGCTCCCCTGACCCCACTCCTCTGCACTGGCAGGCCCTTTATGGTAGATGTCTGCCCACTGCAATCAAACCCTGGGTCTCCTCCTGAATCAGGGCTCGCTCATCCTCGGCCTTGCAGACCACCCAGAAGGGAGGCCCTAGCTCGAAGCGTGCGCCTTGCCTTGGCATCTCGCCTGAGGCTAAGGACGCGGGGCTGTGGAGCTAGACACCTGCCTTATGACTACAGGCTGTGCCATATCAGGCAACTACTTCCCACCTCTAGCCTGGATTTTCCCACCTGTAAACTGGGGACTTTGAAAGGCTGCGTGACACCCTGAGCACAATGAATGCTCGATAAGGCTAGCCATGTTCATCAAAGTGCATGCATTCTCAATTGGCCCCCAGATCACCCTCTGGGGGGAGGGGTCCAATTAGGATTATTAGCAGATCACATTCTTGAGGAATGTAGCTCAGGGAAGGTCCTCTGAGGGGACACAGTGAGGGAGACCTCCCAGAATCCCTCAGACACCCCCTCATGTGTCTCTGTGTCTCAGGGAACATCTACCATTACGTGCCCTGGTACAACACCAAGCCAGTGGTGGCCGTGACTTCCTACTGGGAGGACGTCAGCTTCCGCATGAACTGCCTCAACCTCCTCCACTTCACTCGGGACCGCCTGGTGAGTGGTGCAGGAGGGGTGCAGGGAAGGATCCAGATCATCGATGGGAGATGTGGGAAAATGAATCGCAGCCCTAGGAAACCGGTCACTCACCTCGCTCATGCTTTCCACACCAATTGAGATGGGAGTGCCAGACCAGTGCTAGGCACTGCAGACACAATGGTGAACAAACACAGCCCCTGTCCTCCCCATCTGGAAGTTGGATATGCCCCGAGTTACTCCGCAGTGAACCAGGGCTGCAGTGGAGATACAGGTCCCAAGAGCTATGGGACAGAGAGACTGGGGGTTGGGGAGAGGACTTGAAGAGAGGATGGTCAGAAGAGGTGTCTGAAAAGCAGATGACATGGAGCAGAGTCTTGAAGAATGAGGAGTTTGCTGGGGGCGTGCTGGGGGTGCAGAGAAGAGAATAATGTGCAAAGCCATGGTGACATGAAGTTTAGGGGTGGCAGGGGCACAGAGATGTTGTGGAAATAAGGCCAGAGAAGCTGGGAGGGGTCAGATCACAAAAGGTCTTAGGTGATCTGTCAAAGAAGGAAGCCACTGAACAGTTGTAGGCAGGAGAGCCACATGGCACCTCCACCTCAGACACGGCTTCCTGGCACCTACCGAAGAGAAGCCCAGGGTCAGGACTCTGCACTCCTTCACAGTCCCACCCTATCCTGGCTCCTTCCTTCCACCATTTCTTCTGTTGGGTAGTGGGGAGGAAGTGTGGGGATCCTAGCCTTGCAAGGGCATGTGACAGCTTTGAACTGACCTCCCAGGTTACTCCTCAAAGGTCCTGGCTGAAAACAGCTTGGGCTGATCAGCCCTGTAGCCTGTCCCGGGTGAGCCCCATGCTCACTTTCTGTTTCTCTCCCGCTGGACAGAAAGCCAATCTAGACACCCTGAAATCCATGAGGAATCCGAGGGACCCAGCTCTGCTGCCCCAGTGGGAGAAACTGCTGAGGGAGCTGGCGGAGGACTGCAAGTAGGAATGGACGTGCTGCACCTGGGGCTGGGCTGGGGGTTCAGACCAGTACCCTACAGGGCAACCCCACCCCCGCCACAACCCTCCCCCCACACCTCCTCAAGAAATATGAGCTCTGCTCAGATCTCTCCCCAGCTTGAAACCCAAACACCAGAGTGGCTTCTCTCCCATTCGGGCCCCCCCGAGAATGGCCCTGACCTCCTCGCCCAGGCCCTCAGGGAGCAGGCTTCCTCAGGAGGGATGCTGGCCCAGGGCTCCCTGGGCCAGGCCAGCAGGGATGGGGCAGGATCTCGAGTCTAGGAAGGGCACATTGGCGGAAGGCAGGGCGGGAGGGTGGGAGGCAGTGAGACAGGAGAGAGGCCCAGCCCCTCCTGCCTATTCTGGCCACAGGCGCCCTCTGCCCTGCATGACGGATCAGCCCAAAGCCACCGAACTGGACAAGAAGAGGTGGCAGCTCCGCAGCGTCCTCCTGCAGGAACTGGCCCAGAAGGCCAAGGAGGCCAAGCCCAGGGACATGGTGGCCACCGTGGAGGGCTGGCTGTACCGCCTCAACGCTGTGCTCCCCGAGGTGGGCGTGGACACACCGGCCGGGGAGCAGGCCCTGGACATGGCCACGCAGGCCTGACGCTCTCCCGCCTCGGCAGCCCCAGATGAGCCTCCCGGACGTGACGATCTGGCTGATATGCAAGGAGCAGCGAGTGGCCTACGCACAGGTGCCCGCCCACAGCATCCTGTTCTCCCGGACAGGGGCCCTGCACTCTGGCAGTTTCTGTGGGAAGACACAGACCCTCCTCCTGCAGGTGGGGAAGCGGGGAGTCCTCAGGCCGCCCCAGTCCTCAGGGGAGGAGAGGGCCCAGAAATACCCCAAGGGAGAAGCGCTAAACTCTCAGGGCAGCCCCCACGAGCCTCCCCAAGGGCATGCCCACCTCCTCTCTCCTGGGTCCTTTACCAGGTAACATGGGGTTTAAACTGTCTCCAGAGGAAGGCAGGGGCCTGTGACCAACAGCACGTGGCTGGTGCCAAGTCCATGTCTCTCATAAATATTCCTCAAATTCGTCTCCTCTCTCATCCTCACACCACACTTGGTCCAGTCCCTTGTCATCTCTCCCCTGGAGCACAATTGGGTGCCATCAAAAATATTTAATGTCTATAAGGTTTGGGCACCAGCCCATCCTATCAGCCGCAAGCGATAAATAACGCTGACGGACCAGCAGCCCGCCCTGACCATAGCCCCCTGCCTCCACCTCGCCCCTCGGGAGGCAGACGGGGACACTCCCTCCCTCTTGGACATGTCCCTGGCTCCCCATTGCCTCCTGGAGAAGGCTTAACCTCCCTGGCCTGGCCCCAGCCACCTCTCCCTTCATGAGCCCTCTTGGGCCCCACACTTTGGGCTTCCCTGCTGCTAAACCTGCTTGCCCTTTGCCCTTTCCACCATTGTGGAAGGCCCCTCCCGTGCCCACCTGAGCCCTTCTCATCCTGCAAGAACCACTGAGACTTGAATCCTGGCTCTATCTATCACTGCCTTGTGTGACCCTGGGCCAGCTCCTGACCATGTGTAGGCCTCAGTCTGCCTCTCTGTAAAATGGGCCTGGGGATAATGATTGCCATCTCGCCGTGGTGTGTGGGGATCGCAGCACATTTGTATGCTGCATATTCGGCACTTAGCACAGGGCCGGGCATGGAGCAAGCATGTGATAAATGATCGCTGGTCCGTTGTCCACGTCACCATCATCACCGCTCCGCTGTGGAGCCTCCCCAGGCTCCCTAGGCAGCACTGCCCCCTCCCCACAACCCCCACCAGCCTCCCTGTCATGCGTGGGGTCACAGGCATAACCGCTCTGGAAGGCAGGAACTCCACACCCTTCACTTTTCAGGCCCAGCAGTCAGCACAGTTGAGGCCGCTGCTCCCAGGGCTGAGGGTGAAGGGCCAGGTGTGAGTGACCCGTTCCAAGTGTGTGTGCCTCTCCCTCACCCACGCCCCTGCCCCCGGGGGACCCACACCCCTGTGAGGTTAACCTGCCTCTGGCTCAGTACCCAGAGGGTGAAGGACAGAAGAACACGCTCCCGGCTCACCTCCGGGTCTGCATGTGGCTCGGCAACGTCACGGACAGCAGGGACCTGCAGCTGCTCCGCCAGGGCGAAGTGGTCGTGTACGCGGAGACGGTGAGCGCGGGCCAGCTGGGGCAGGAGTGGGGTGAGGCTGCAGGAGCCCAGCACCCAAGGCAGAGAAAGGCGTTCCTGGCAGAACCTGAGAATTGTGAAAGGGGGTCTGATAGAGACAGGTCACAGAGACTAGACAACCTCAGAGGCTGCCAGCTCAGGGTGCCTCGTTGACAAGCCATAGGCCTGTGGTGACAGAGGGGCAGCTGAGTGGTCCCCCGGGGCTGGTCCCTCTCTCCCTGATGGAGGTTTATTGGGAATTTCTCCCAGTTGGTCCAGGGCATGTGAGGTGACCCAGGCTCCAACTTGCAGGGGGGCTTGTCTGTCACCAACACAGCAGCCCGGGACCCCTGCAGACTCTAGCTGGGTCCTTCTGGCGAGTCTGGTGGTCCCAGGGAGAGGGAGGCCTGGGAGAGTCAGAGGAGCAGGAAATGAGGCATCTCGCCACAGAACCGTAAACCCAGGGTGACGTAAGCAGCCAGCCAGAGACGTCTCTAGAATCAGAGGAGGGGGAGATCACCCTTGCTCCCTGGGAGGACCTGGCTCAGGAGAAAGGTCTGAGAGCAGGAGGGAAATAAGTTTCAAGTTTCAGGCTTTGTAATTTACTGAGTGAAAACATATCTTTATGGTTCCTAAATTGCGTGTTGTGAATGGACGTATTGTAATATCTGTAACCAGCCCCTACGCAGGGCTTGGAGACGCCGAGATGGACTGGGGATTCAGGATGAGGCGCAGGGAGCAGGGACTGCGTGCCCGGCAGGGGAGTGTGGAAGCAAAGGCTCAGAGGCAGCAAAGATGTGGCAAGTGGTGGAGCAGGACTGGGCTCCCCAGGGTCAGCAGTGACACAGGGTAGACAGGTCACATCACAGACATGGCCAGGATCTCACACAGGCATCCCCCCCACTCCACCCCTTGGTAGCTGAGCAACCTGGTTAGAGTTGACCTCTGAGCCTCAGTCTGCTCGCCTGTGAAATGGGAGTGTGGGGATTATAGGCAATAGTTCATGTAAGGCCCTTGGATTGATGAAGGCAGCCTGCCTGTGCGGAGTGACAGCTGGGGGACAGGGCTGCCCCATGATAAGTGATGACACAAGCTCCTGGCCCAATGGCAGGGGCCACATGGCCCTTTCTTGCCTGATGACCACATTTCTAGGGGGTGCCTGCAGCCCAGAGTGGGGGGCCCAGGGCGGGGCCCCATGTCCCAGTGTGTGCTGGGGAGGTGGCAGGCACTAATGGCCTCCCCTCCCTCAGTACGAGAACCAGGCCAAGTATAAAGACCAGTGGGGGCAGCAGGGGCTGTACCGGTGCCCAAACTTCTCGGACGTCATGGGGCACAAGGCCCTCCCCAAGGAGGATTTCAAGGCACCCCACGGATGGCACTGGCAGGGGCAGTGGACAGTGGAGCCTCAGAGGAGGTAAGGCTAGGGTGCAGGGCCTGGAGCCTGTGTGCCCCTGGACACGCAGAACTGGAGTTGACACTTCTTTTCACCGGGGAGGGCCAGTTAGCAGCAGCCCAGAGAGGTGGGCACACAGCCACTGTAGCCTGGTCCCTGGGGGTAGGGTGCACAAGACAGAGGGCCCTGTCTATCACCCTGCCCTGGATGCCAGGGCCCCTCACCCAGCCTCGCCCACAGTGGGTGGGACTGCCAGGCAAGGGAGCACTCAGCCAGCAGAGGAGGACTCCAGGGGCCTATAAGTTCAGGGAGCTATGCTGGGAACTTGGGGTCTCGCTGCCCCCAGACTCCTCCTGGACACAGACATCAACAAGAGCCAGGTGCTGGAGGAAGTGTACGAGAACCAGCACCGCGACACCACGGGGGCCTGGGTGCCAGCGGCCATCCCCAACACGGATATGGTGAGTGGGGGCTGAAGCTGCCCCAGAGGATGTGGGGGGGCAAGCAGTGCAACCAGGTGGACACCTTGGAAGCTGGGTTGTCCGAGTGGAAAGAGCACTGGACCAGGGGTTACCATCTGAGCCTGCTCCCCCACACACTGTGGGGGACCCTGGGTGAGCCCTGTGGGGGTTTGTACCCCAAGACGGCAGGTAGAGAGACCTTAAATAGACTGTAAGGAACAACAAAGGGGGACAGTGTTTCCTTCCCAGGCCTTTTTCAAGGGTCGTGCTCACCCTGGAGGACAGGATCCATTGGGGCTAGTCTAAGCCAGGGCTGTCCAACAGAACCTTCTGTGATGATGGAAACGTTCTATACCCCTGCTGTCCACATGTGGCCATTGAGTACTTGACATGTGGCCCTTGTGAGAGGAGGACCCGAACTTTGACTTTTGTTTCATTTTAATTAACTTACGTTTAAGTAGCCCCAGGAGGCTGGTGGCCGCAGCACTGGACAGCACGGGTCTCACCCGTCTGTCCCACGTGCTACCCTCCCTCCGCGAGGACAGGGCGGCCTGGGCTGGGGCCGCAGCAGCTGGCTGAGACTGTGTCACACTGTTTTTCACAGTCGTTAGTGTGGTTATTCCCTGTTTATGGTGAGTGACACTGATTTCCCATTGGTAGTGGTTATGTAAAGTTTTCTTTTAAAAATACCTTGATTTACAGTTCAAAAAGGCAAGTCAGTAAAAGCATATTAAGTGCATACGCGGGTGGCATCAGACGTAGCGAGTGCTGTCTGCTCCAGGGGGCGGGAGGCCGCTGTGTCCACTGTAGGCAGAGTGAGTGAAGGTGGCCTCCTAGCTCAGATGCCCCTCGGCCCACCCCCCTCTGTCCGCCCACAGGACGGACAGCCCGTGGAGGCCCGGGAGAATGTGAGGTGCCCCCAAGGCTGGCACGTTAGGAAGAACTGGACTGTGGAGCTGAACCATGCAGTGGATGATGAGGGTCAGTCCTCTGCTCACCGGCTGAGGCCAGGAGGGCCTAGGGCTGCCCAGGTCTGACACTTCCCCCAGCCTGAAAGCAGCCAAGCTCTCGGTGGGAGGGGCCTGAACTCCTGGGGGGGCCCCACCCTTCCCACAGATGTGGGCCTCTGTTTTGAGCCAGGGCAGGTTGTAAGCGCCTCCCCAGCACTTGAACAGGGACCTGGTCATGGAGCCTGGGTCATTGAAGGTCGCTCCAGGGAGGAGCGATGGGCTGGAAGTCTGAAGACCTGAGCTCAAGACGCAGACTCTGCTGCTTCTGGGCTGGGTGACCTTGTGCAGACGTCTCAGGACGTCTCTGAGCCTCACCTTCCTCATTTGTAAGATGGGCAGTTGGGCCCAGGCCACCCAGGTGACACAGTGTGACCACACCTTCCTTTGTGGAAGGAAGTCTTCTTTCTGGCACCTTCCAGGGCCAGAGAGACCAGGACATGAGGGAAAGCACTGCTCCTTTAGCCTGCCTCTCTGGGGCCCATCTCTCAGGCCCGTCCAAGCCTCCCAGCCTGTGGGCACCTTGGCACCCCCGGGCCGTGGTCCTGCCCCTGCAGGTTGGGAGTACGGAGTGGGGATCCCGCCGTCGGGCCTGCCCCGGGTCTGGAACTCAGTGGAGAAGACCTACTACACGTGCCGCCGCCGGCGCTGGGCGCGCATGCGCTACCGGAACCATGGGAAGCTGAGCCACGAGCAGGAGACTCTGTCCTTCCTCCAGCTGGTGAGGGGTCCGCCTGGGCAGGGGCCTGGTGGGGCCTCAGACGGGGTCCACTTCGGGCCGTGGCAGAAGGGAGCCCCCGCTCTCCCCACTGCAGCACCACCCCAGCCTGGCTGAGGAGGAGCAGGGCTGGGAATACGGCACCTTTGGCTCCAAGTTCCACCTGAACCCTCAGCCGCAGAGCCGGTTCCGCCGCCGCTGCTGGCACCGCAGGCTGGCCCCCAACAGGCACAAGGGCATTGCACCCATATTCCTTCTGGAGGGATCCTTGGTAAAGCCTCAGCAGGCTAGGTGACTCCTCCCTGCAACCCTACCTCCCAGAGCCAGGGCCCAACCCGGGTGTGGCAGACAGCCCGACGTGCCCCCTGACCGCTCCGGGGTTGGCAGTCTGGGCCCCAGATGCACATCCTCAGGCTTTGGAGGGTGGAGCCCATAAGGGGAGAAGGGTGACCTGGGCCTGGGCTAGAGGAGATGGGAAGAGCACCCAAGAGCCTCAGGGGAGACTGTCCTGGGCACAGGGTATGGATCTGAAAGAGCAAGCTGAGAAGGAAGGGGACAGGACGCCATCACGGGGTCTGAGCAAAATGTTCAGGGACTCCTGGAGGCCTGCCCCAGAGGACACCCACCCACCCAACCTGCCCTTCATCTACTGCATCTTCAACAGTGAGCATTTCACTGAGAGTCTGTTTGGGTGGCCCCAGAGGCCGGCCATCTCTGAGGGCAGAGAGTGGGGAGGGGGGGGATGGGAATCCTGGGGACAGGTGACGGACGTGGCTCCTCTCTGACCCAGAGCCCCACTACTACCAGCTTTTCTGCTACATCTACCAGGCCCGGAACCTGATGTCCAACCAGATCCATTCCTTCCAGGGTAGGTGGCAGGCACCCCTTCTCCCCTAGCCCCCAGGGGTCCCCTGCTGTGGCCACCCAGCAGTATAAAGAACGTGGCAAGCAAGTGGGTGACAAGCATGCAGGCCCCTCCCCAGCAGCTCAAGGCCCTGGTTTAGGGAAAAGACACAAAAACAAAGAATACAAGGCAGGGCTGCTCTTGAGGTGTGTCCCCAGTGCTGTGGATTCAAGAAGGGGGAGTTGTGGAGGCTTCACCCTTGGGGACCATTTAGCTGGGCCTTGAAGAGGGAGGAGGAACTTGCTGGCAGAGTACTGATGAGACATGAAGGCAAGAGAGAGGGTGACATGTTGGGAACCACATGTGCTTGCGTTGGATAGAAGATGAGGGCTGGGGAGGAGGTGTGGCAACTTCCAGCCTTGTGCGGAGGAGGACCCGCGGGAGGTCTCAGATGAGTCACACACATGCTCCTGCCCTGTCCTATTAGTGGGACTATTTGTAAGGAGCCACATTGCTGGATGAGGGTCTGAGCCAGGGCAGTGGGTGTCTGCTGGAAGCTGTGTCCTCTGGGCATCAGCACCCACATTGAGACGGCCACGTGTTGTTCCCCGATGCCAAGGCTGATGCTGTGGAAGGACAGCCACAGGTAGCCTCTGCCCTAGAACTCCTCCAGAGGAGCCACCAGGCCCTCCATCTCTGTGACACCCAGGCCTAAACCGTGGTAGTATAAAAGAGACATGGATAGAACCAAATGATCCTTGGCCTCTGGTTAAACGCCCATTTGCTCTGGGGCTTACACTGAAGTGGCCTTCTCGACACCTGGCAATGGCTGTGGCTGGCCTGCCTGGGCCTCCCTGGGTACCTGGTCCAGTGGCAGCAGCAGCCAGAGAGGGGAGCCTCACTTCACAGCTCAAAGGCACAACTCTCTCCTCTCCTACCACCCTCCAGAGCCCTTCATTCGGCTGGTCTTCTTGAACCACAGCCAGTGCACCCAAACCCTGAGGAGCTCTGCAGCCCCTACATGGGCCCAGACACTCATCTTCCAGCACCTCCTTCTGTATGAGAACCCCCAGGACACCAAAGAGAGCCCACCACTCGTGGTGTTAGAACTGTGGCAGCGGAACTCCCAGGTAAGGAGGGCTGGGCTGGGCAGAGCTGCTGAGGGGTTTTTATTCCAGAGAATACACGCAAAGTGCTCCAGTGGGGCCTGCTTTGCAGAGAGCGTCATGTAAACACAGGTGTTAGCCCTTATCCGGGAGCTGTCAGAATCCCAGGGGAGGAGCCTGAACCCTGCCAGCTTGGCCTCCATGCTTTGTGAACTTCCCCTTCCCTCCAGGGCAAGGAGAGCTTGTGGGGACGGAGCATGTGGTCCCCGGTGGTCTGGCTGGATGTCCAAAACCGG
Organism: Diceros bicornis minor; assembly: GCF_020826845.1. NCBI lineage: Eukaryota > Metazoa > Chordata > Mammalia > Perissodactyla > Rhinocerotidae > Diceros > Diceros bicornis. The sequence continues at coordinate 15,903,640 of NC_080779.1, read as the reverse complement.
ATCCTGCCCCCTATGAGGTGGCACCCCCTTGTAAAAGAGTTGGAGGAGGAAGAGGGCGAGATCTTGGCATCCTGTGAGCTGATCCTTGAGACTGAGGTACTGGGAGAGAGGGCCTGACTGGGAAGTGTGGTGCTCAGTGCTCCCACCCTGCCCCATTCCACTGCCACAAGTTCCCACAGCCAGCAGTCCCCAACTCCAGCCCCTCAGGAAAGGCCTAGGGCCTGGGAACCAGAACAATGGGCTTGGTGATGCCGGCCTGCCCAGCCTCTCCCCTAACTCCCCCACCAGCTTCTGTCCATGGGTCTCTGGGGCCTCCTCAGTTGAGCCCTCTTAGGGACCTGCTTGAGTTGGGGGTGGGGGACAGCAGGACCAGCCCAATGGGGCTCATGCTCACTGCTCTCCCACCTCGTCCCTTCAGAGTCTCAGAGAGAAACTGCCACTCTTAAGTGTTCCTTGGAAGAATGGGGTCTACACACTCCCCAAGAGCATCCAGCCCACGCTAAAGAAAATGGCTATTGAGGTGACCATGGTGTGGGGCGGGGAGGGTGGGCAAGACACAGGCGTAATCACCCAGAGCAGTCGAGCGCCATGGAGCTCTCTCTGCTGACCCTCCTTGGGCCTTCCTGACTACCTGACCCAAAGCTTGGACCCCAAGAAGATACTATCTGAGAGATGGAGGGAGACAGGAGACAGATGAAGAGCAGAGGCTCTGATAGAATGTTGTAAATTATTCTAATGCCAATCTCTGTAGTGGGGAGGAGACAAGGGCTTTAGCGTTCATTATCGCATTCAAGCCTCACGCTGTCCCTCCAGAGAAGGAAACTGAGGCTCTGAGACAGTGTATCCCATGTACAGTGACTCAGGGGCTAAGTGGCAGAGCCAAGATTTGGGCTCGGCCCTGCCTGACTCCAAATGCCAGGCTGTTTCTGGCATTTTGACAGTAGCTTGGAGGTCCCCGTGTCAGAACCTTTGTGCTCTGCCACAAACCTGACAAAGAGCAAAAAACGGTCAGGTGGTCGTGGCACTGGAGCCTTCCCTGAGATCAGGCAACCAGGCTCTGGAGTAAGGGCATGGACAGTTCCTGGGGTGCCTAGTGTCTATCAGTTAGAATGAGGTCATAGGGTACTGGGTCACGGAATGGCCATGGGGTTCTACGGGATACAAGTCAGCAATGAGCTAGATGGCACAAGGGAAGCCTGAGAAATCTGAGGCATTCCCTGCTCTGTGTGCCTCCGAGGCAGCCGGCCTCAGGAACTCACTCCTGAGAACCGATCAGAGGCCAGACGAGGCCACAGGTGAGGAAGGGCCATACCTAAGGGGCACTGGAGGTCGGTGAAGGCTACCGTCTTAGGGGCCAGAGGGCACCTCCCTCACGGAGGAGGCAGGGCAGCAGCCAGGCCGAGGACAAGCACTGAACCCTCCCAGGACAGGAGACCTCGGTGAGCCCTCAGACTCGGACTTCACCCAGCCGCACGTCCTGGCCCTGCTCCGTGACACGCCATCACTCCCAGGACAGCCCCTCTCTCTGGCCAGGACCCCATGACAGAGGCACTGCCTGCCCTGTGCCCCGCCCTCCTCCTCTGTTCTGCCAGATCCTGGTCTGGGGCCTTCGGAACATGAAGCAGGTGCGCTCCCCTCAGCTCCTGGTAGAATGCTGGGAGGAGTCCCTGCAGACGGAACCCATCAGGGACTTCCAGACCAACCCCAACTTCACCGAGTCAGTCCTCTTCCTCACGCTGGTAAGAAGGCCTCGGGCAAGGGCTGGGCAGCCCTCTCCTCATGGGAGGCCTCACGTTCTCGCCTCTCTTGGGGCTGCAGTTCATGCCTACGGAGGAGGCCTACGCACTGCCCCTCATGTTGAAGGTGGTAGACAACCGGGACTTTGGCCAGCAGACCGTGGTGGGTCAGGCCAGCGTCGACTCCCTACAGCCCTACTTCTGTGACCCCTGGGCTCGGGACTACGTGCCTCCATGGCATCCAAGTACGGCCCTTCCTCCTTGCCCTTCCCCAGCTCTCACCAACAGGCTGGCACGGAGTGGGCGAGGCCCTGGCTGCCTGTGGGGTTGGTGTCCCTCCTCCTCACCCTCCTCCCTTCTCCTAAGACTCACGATTGTGCTCTCTCCACACAGTGCTGTCTGTGAACAAGTACCAGGAGGTGAGTAAAGGGCACGAGGTCCCACCTTCCCCCACACCACTTACAGGGAACAACCCTTGTCCCTGAGGAGGGGTGGAGGTTAAACAGAGCTGATATCTGCACCCCCAGTGTGAGGCCCACCTGTACACGGGAACTCTAAAGCAGTGATTCTCAACCTGGACTGCACACCAGAACTGCCTGAGAGTTTAGGCCCAGTAGCGTAGTGGTTAAGTTCGTGTGCTCTGCTTCGGTGGCCTGGAGTTCGCAGGTTTGGATCCCAGGCGCAGACCTACGCATGGCTCACCAAGCCATGCTGTGGCAGGCATCCCACACATAAAGTAGAGGATGATGGACACAGATGTTAGCAACAATCTTCCTCAGCAAAAAGAGGATTGGCAAGAGATGTTAGCTCAGGGCGAATCTTCCTCTCACACTCACACACACGCACACACACGCACACACACACACACACGCACCAAACCCTGATAGCCAGGCCACTGACCATTCCACCAGAACTGCTGGGGCTAGGACCCAGGCATCAGCATTTTTTAAGGCCCTGGCCCCCCTCCCAGGTGATTCCAATGTTTTCAAGTTTCAGAACTATGCTCTAGAGCAGCACTTGTCACACTTGAACGCACAGGAATCCTGGGGACAGCTTGAGCAAAAGCTTACTGTGATGCAGTAGGCCTGGGGCCTGAGGCTTGAGGTTGTGCGTTTCTGAGCCCTTCCAGAGTTCAGTCAAGGCTGTGGGCAAAGAGAACTAAGAACTATGCTCACCCTCCTTCTTGCCCCCAGTCCTATTTCTGAAGAGCCTTCCATTAAAAGGCCTATGTGAAGGGCAAGGGAGCCAGGCAACTAGCCCTGCCTCGACCCTCTCCTTCTCCAAGTCAGAGATGATGAGCGGCTGCAGGCTGCTGGGCCTCCCCTCGTTCACCGCTCTCATTTTTCAGCTCCTAGGTTACCTCTATGAAAAGTTCTGGTTCAAGTCCAGCAAAGCCGAGGTGACGCAGGCTCAGCCCCAGGGAAGGAACAACTCCAGGCAGCTCAGGGAGGTGGGGGTAGCATGACCCTGGCAGAGGAAGGCCACTGTGTCCTCTCCCCAAGGGCCAGAATGACCCTCTTCCCTGCCAGGATGGATACGAGCATGAAGTGGATTGGTGGAGCAAGCTGTTCTGGGCCACAGGCGATCTTCAGAAGCCCCTCAAGTACACGGACAAAGACTACCACACCCTGAAGGTTTGGAGGCCCCTAGGAGGGGAGATTGCTGAGAGAGACAGAGTCAAATCTGCCGGGCGAGGCCAACAAACCTAGCCTTGATTTCTCTGGGAACCACCAAGTGGAGGAGTTTCCTCACTGTCTCTGCAAGACCCCAGGCCCCACCTCCAGCAGCCACGCCCCTGTGGGAACCAGGGCTGCCCTGGGCAGCAAGCAGTGCTGACCCTGGGGCCGCTGACCAGGCAGACGCTTTGGGGCAAGACCTGGGAGCTGGTGGTCTCTCAATCCCCTGACCCCAGGAATGGTCCCCCCTCCGGTCAAGCCCAGGCCTACTCTCCCCACAAGCCTGGGTTCCACGCACCCTCCTGCAGGTGTATGACTGCGAGCTGGAGGCTGTGCCCGACTTCCAAGGCTTGCAGGACTTCTGCCAGACCTTCAGACTTTACCAGGAACAGCCCAAGTTGGACAGCCCTGTGGTGGGTGAGTTCAAGGTGCGTGTCTAATCCAGCTTAGCTGCCCATCTTGTTGTGTTCCTCTGGCCCCAGAAGACTCTAATAAAAGCCCTGGCTCCATATGCTTGTTGTGAGGATGGGATAGGGAGGGCTTGAAGAACAGTTTTGGGAGTAGGGGAGCAGAGACTGACCTACGCAGGTATTCAGGGTGACCTCCTCTGACACAGGAGAGGGCGAGGCGTGCTCACCCCCAGCTCTGGCCTATCCTGGTCTCCCCAGACCAAAGAGCCTTCAAGAACAAGTGCAAGCCTGAAGGATGGGGGGTGGAATGAGAGTTCACATCAGCAGAAACTGGGAATTCACCTAATGCCCAACACCCCTCCTAAACATGGGGTCCCTGCAGAGCATCTCTGCTGCACCTCCTCTACCAGTCCTTGCGGCCTTCTGTCCCTGCATCTTCAACACAACCCACTCTCCCTGAACTGGGACCAGGGGCACCTCCTGGAGGGCATTATAGAGCTGGGCCAGCACTACCATGCTGGGCTGTCAACACTTTCTCTCTCCAACACACACAGGGCCTTTTCCGCGTCTACCCCTTTCCTGAGAATCCAGAAGCCCCCAAGCCCCCCCACCAGTTTTTGGTTTGGCCTCAGAAAGAGGACTTTCCTCAGCAGTGCTTGGTGCGAGTGTATGTGGTACGAGCAATCAACCTGCAGCCGCAAGACACCAATGGCCTGGTAACAAGCAGCCCCAAACTCACAGTGCTCGTCTTCCTGGGCCCCACCCAGGAACCTTCACTCCTTGCCCTGAAACCCAGTGTCCCAGAGCTCCCTCAGGCTGCCTATGCCCAGACTGCCAACTCCCCACAGGCCCCATCTGGTGCAAGTGGCTCACTGCTGCCCCACTGCCCCCTCCCTGACCAGCTGGACTGACTCTCCATTTCCTGTCCTTCCTTCACTTACATCTAACCCCCAGTGTGACCCTTATGTGATCCTGAAACTGGGACAGACAAAGCTTGGCAACCGAGACAAGTACCAGCCCAACACCTTGGATCCCATCTTTGGCATGTGAGCTGCCCAAACTCACCCAGGCCCACTTCTCCACTCCCGTCCACACAGTGCTGGGAGTAAGCTCCTGAAGGCAAAGAACTCTTGCATCCCTTTCTAGCCTCCAGTCCCTAGCACGGTGTCTTACACACTCTAGGTGCTCAACAGACGGCAGATGAATGAATGGGTGGCCCAGTTCTACCCTCTCTCTCACGTTTTGCCTGGGAAGGGAGCTCCGAGTCCTACACCCCACCAAGTTATTTCCAGCCATAACTAAGGGATGGTTATTGGCAGACAATAGCCATCCCACGCTCTGCTCTCCATATTCACCGTGACCAAACAAGGGGAGATGGGGCCGAGACGCTGAGGAGGGAGGCAAGTAGATAAGAGGGTCCACAGTCTCTGCAGTCTGCAACATCCTCACCCCTAGGATGTTTGAACTGAGCTGCACCATCCCCCTGGAGAAGGACCTGGAGATCCAGCTATATGACTTTGACCTGTTGTCACCTGATGATAAGATCGGAGCCACAGTCATCGACCTTGAAAACCGACTCCTCTCTGGCTTTGGAGCTCGTTGTGGGCTCTCCAAATCCTACTGCCAGTGAGAGTGGACCTGAACCAGGGCAAGGGAGTAGGGGAGGGGTGGAGGAGTGAGCCCACAGCTCCCTCCAAGAGGCTTGCATCCTGGGCGGGGGAACCAGGGCCTGAACCTGTCTCCACGCATGCTCCCACCACTGGTCATCCTGCAGTTCAAAGCAGTGTTCTCTAGGACCCAAGCCTCCCTCCGTTTCCCTCTCACATATCGCCACAGGTCAGGGCCCTTCAGGTGGCGGGATCAGATGCCCCCAAGCTTCCTCTTGGAACGCCATGCCAAGCAGAAAGGACTGCCTCCGCCTCTATTCAACCCTGAGGACGACTCTGTTTTTTACAATGGGAAAAAATTCAAACTGCAAAGCTTTGGTGAGTAGAGCACACTGCCAGAAAGCACAGAGCCAGGCCTCTGACACCAGTGAGGCTCCAGAATGGGAGAGCCGCCAGAGGACATCCCCCGCCCCTTTCCTCCTGTAGAGGGTGACCATGTCCACTGTCCCAGCTGGGGGTGGGGAAGGTGGAGGGCCTACCTGGGGGATGGGAAGGCTGATGACTGTGTTTCCCCTCCTTCCATCCTCCTCCAATCTAGAGCCCAAGCCCCCTACCACTCATTATTTGGGACCTAAGAAAGAACGCCTTGCACTGTACCTCCTGCACACCCAGGGGCTGGTACCTGAGCACGTGGAGACCCGCACGCTGTACAGCGACAGCCAGCCAGGCATTGACCAGGTATGAGGCTGGAGGGGCTGGATCAGGAGATAGGGGACCCCATCCATCCAGGACATAGCCCATGACGAAAGGGGAAGGAGAGGACAAGCATTCACAGATGTACACGCACAGAAGACCAGCATGCTCTGCACATGTTAATCAGCAGGAAGTTCCAGTGATGGTGTTTAGAATGGAGAGATTCAGAGCTGGAAAAGTCATCTACAAGAAACCAAAGTTGTGCATCAGCTGTAGGAAGTGCTAAGGCACCCTCCCGGCCAACACCAACACTGCCTTAGTCTCTCCTGAGGGCGGGCAGGCGGGCGGGGAGGCAGCACCTGGGGTCAGAGCTGCAGACATTACAACCCTGGTTTGGCTGTTAATTGTAGGCTGTTTTCTCCATAGCAAGGAACCCAAACAGGAGGAATGAAAATTCCCACAGGCACCCTAATTATCATCTACCTTCCAGCCACCAGAATGGCTCATCTCATTCTCCCAATTTCTCAAGCTGATACCACATTCTAGACACAAAATTCTCTGCTGAGCATTTTTTAAACCAATTCTCATTAAACCTGTTTTCTCAAATGGGGTCAACTTCAAAAGAATAAAATTAGGTCAGATAGTCTGAAAGAATATATTTATTTATCTTCCAGTGTTGGTAGTTCTACACTATTACTTTTTCCTTTCCCTTTTTCACCATTTTCATCCCTTCTTAGATCCTTGTGCTTTGTGAATAGTGTCATATCCTTAGGCTGTGGTTATACAACATAAAGTGACCTGGAAATTTGGACTGATCATCTAGTTTACTCCTACCCAGGGCCACAAGCTGGTTAATAAATGAAGGCTCAATCCCATTCTGGAGCCCCATCCAGGGAGGCTGTCTAGCATGACCTGCTGAATGGCATTAACCCCCAGACCCATCACAAGTGAGATCCCAGCACCATGGCCATCAGCCTCGACGCCATCACATACCACAACCTTACAGCACTGTTCTCCCAGGCGGGAAAAGAAAAAAGCGGAAGCTGGTGGCTGGTTACCTGACATCCTGTCTGAAGTCCATCCACCTCACAGATACCTCTGTACCTCACCCTCAGTGTTGGGAACACAGCCTCAACAGACCTCAGAACCTGGGACAGGGCCCCCCAGGCCAGCATGCCGAGAACAACGGCTAGCAAAGCCCAGCTAGCCAATCCATCTCCACTCTAGGGAAAGGTGCAAATGTGGGTGGACATCTTCCCCAAGAAGCTTGGGCCTCCTGGCCCCCCAGTCAACATCAAGCCCAGAAAGCCTAAAAGGTGAGTGACGATCCATTTCCCAATCACTGCATCTCCCGGTGCAGCTTCCCAGGGTGCGGAGCACCAGTGTCCTCACACACCGAGTGGCAGTGATCCTTTTCCTCTCCTGGGAACCCTGGGAGCTTCCTTCCCCTGAATTCCCTCAAATGCAGCATGACTTGCACCGGCACGGAGGGCAGCCTCGCAGGCCCTCTTCCCTCCCAAGGCTGCAGCTGGGGAGCTATCCTCAGCACAGCCTCAGAGCACAGTGGCTGCAGGTATGAGCTGCGCTGCGTCATCTGGAAAACTGCCCAGGTGGACCTGAAGAGTGACACTTTAAGTATGGACAACATAAGCGACATCTATGTCAAAGGGTGAGGAAGAGGAACAGGGATCTTAGCCGAGTTCCCTCAGAGTTCCCCAGTTCTGTCATTCCTGCGGGTCCTTCTCATCCTGGGGTGACATCTCTCCACTTCCGCCTGTGCCAGCTCGGGGATGGGGACAATATACATGAACCCCAGGTGAAAGGACTTTTGGCTCTAGGTGGTTATTCGGGCTAGAGAAGGACATGCAGAAGACAGATGTCCACTACCGCTCCCTGACTGGGGAGGGCAACTTCAACTGGCGGTTCATCTTCACCTTGGACTACCTGATGGCAGAGCATGTGTGCGTCCTGAGCCAGAAGGTAACAGACCTGGGGGCGGGGCGCGCTCCTCCTCCCCCTCCCTCTCCCTTGGGAAACCTGCAAGCTGTGCCAGAACATTTAGAATGTGGCCTCAGGCAGAAACCCTCTTCCTTGACAGTCCACCACTGCTGGTAGTGAGCTGCTGAGGGGGCCAAGGGACATCTCAAAGGAGACAGGCCAGTAATATGCTCTTCTGCCATCCTCCAGGACTACATATGGAGCCTGGATCCCACGGTGATGAAGTTCCCAGCCCGGCTCATCATCCAGGTCTGGGATAATGACATCTTCTCCCCTGATGACTTCCTAGGTGAGATCTTGGCATGTAGGCCCGGGACCCCAGGGCAGGGAGCTCCTTCTTGCTAATGGCATTTCTCTGGGCTCAGGGGTCCTGGAGCTGGATTTGTCTGACATGCCCCTCCCGGCCCGGCACGCCAAGCTATGCTCCATCAGGATGATGGATGCTGACCCCAAGTGGCCCTACTTCCTCCATCACAAGCACTTCTCCCTCTTTAAGAAGAAGACTGTAACCGGCTGGTGGCCTTGCCAGGTCCTCGATGGTGGCAAATGGCGCTTGTCGGTAGGAGCTGGGGAAGATGTCTATTGCAGAGGACTGCTGTGCCACATAACTTGGCTCTAACAGACTTCTAGGGGTCTTAGCTAAATCCCTTTTCCTTTCTGGATCCTGGGAAGAGGTCTTAAAACTATTGTTGCTCCTGCTATCTGAACGCAGCCTCCCACCACCTATGTACGGTGTTTCTAGGGTAAAGTGAAGATGACTCTGGAGATTCTGTCTGAGAAGGAGGCCTTAATCAGGCCAGCAGGACGAGGCCAGTCAGAACCCAACCAATACCCTACACTTCATCCTCCCCTGTAAGGGTCCTGCAGGGCAAAGGCACCAAATCTTTCTTCCCTGTTCACCAAGCTGAGCTGCTGGGCCCAGCACTTTGTATGGGGCGATGACCAGTGGGCCTCTAAGTGGGGAGCGAGAATGACTTCCCGCCAGCGCAGTTCAATGCTCAGTTACAGTCAGGAGAGAACAACTGGGGGCAGGGGCGGGGGCAACAAGCAGAAGTTGCTTTTTAAAAAGAAAGCTCTCTGCTCTGGATTACTTGACCTGAAGCTTCCCTGCCCTCCGTTCTCTGACATTTCCTCTGCTCATGGACAGACGCAGCGACAGCTTGTTCCTATGGCTTCGGTCACCTATTAAGAACTTCCTCCGTGTTTTGTGGAAACGCTACCGCTTCAAAATCATAGCCGTCTCAATCATATTGATTATAGGGCTCATGCTGTTCAAGTTTATCTATTCAGCTCCGGTGAGTGACAACCATGGGGACAGGGACAAAGGCACTGGTTGCTCTTGGGATGAGTCTGCAAAGAGAGCGTTCAGGTTGCTACCTTAGGATAACTGTTGCCCGTTCTCTCTAGAACTATTTGGCTATGAGCTGGATCAAACCTGAACTTCGGATGAATGCTCCCATTAACATATTCGCCAATATCATCAATTCACCAAACACCAGCAATGCCAACTCTTCTATCCTCACCACCCAGCATCTGAACCTAAAGCCTACAACACGCCATGAGTTGAAACTCCTCCAGGGACCCATGAATCACCTGCGAGATATTTTTCCAGAACTTCCAGTCCCGCAAGACTAATTCGCTCGCATTTGCCTGGCTTTCTCCTGACCACCACCAGCCCTACCCTTGGGCTTCCCACCAGTTCCTTGTTTCTCTCCTCTAGGACATATGCAAGGGGCTAGGGATATTCTGGCTATTATGTTCAGAAACCCCTTCAACAAGAAGGGCAGAGTTGTAATTTTCCACTGAAATAAACAATTTTTGTAACAGAGAGCCACCTTGTAATTTGGGGGGTTGAAGACAATATGAGGCACTGAAAACGCCAGCCTTTCAAAAAAGACTCACACGGACAGAGAAAAATGTCATCTTTACACACCACCTCTAGCCTTCAGGGTCTCTTCCACTCGAAGAGGCTCTGAAGTCAGAGGAAAACTGAGGGAAAGGGTGACTATGAAGAGAGAAATGGCTCATGTGGAGTAAGCAGCTTGCCAAGGCCCCAGCTCTCCCCGGTAGTGTGCACGCATGAAAGAGCCACACCACAGACCAGGCATCTCCTTCCTCTAGGCACACCTGGGATTACAGTACCCAGAACAATATTCGGCCCCAGTCGTGATAGGAAACACTTGTTTCTAGAACAAAAAGCAAGAGCTAAAGCACGATATATCATGCTAGGTCAGCCGGATTCCTTGCACCACACATTTCTCTAAGGCCAGCCCCAGGCTAGGTGGGAAATGGAAATGCATTTCATGTCTTCCTCGATCTCTTCAAAAAGCCTCAAGGAGCGCCCGAGATGGAATCATACAAAACCCACAAGTTCCATCTCTCTCCTACACACCCCCTCCCCCATGATGAGATCCCATCCTCCTGCACCAGTGCCTGGGCCATCTCAAGAGCCCACCTAGGTCCTCCCACCACAGGGGTCCATCCATTCTTCCCCAGAACTCTAAAAAGACAAAATAGCCATTTGCTTTTTCAGTTCTCCCAGGTCCTAAGGCCAAGCTCTAGGTCACCATTTTTCCTCTGGCACTCTGGAGCTGCTCTGCTGTTGTGGGGAAGGTGTTAGGAAGATCCCATTTTAATCCCACCTGCAGGAGAGCATTACAGCCTGTGATGCTTAATTAAGCACATGGGAAGGATATAAGAAAGTCCAAGACGATAAAACCCATACCCAGCCAAGGTGACCCTCCTTTCCTTCTGGGCTGAGCTGAGGGGTTTCCCAACCCAGAAGGCAGGGCAAGGGTTGACGGGCTTGAGGATCAGGAAAAAGGCCTGGACCCTCCCCTAAACCCACCTCTGGAAGGAAGGACACTGAGTCAGAAGTTCATGTTTGGTTTCCATCAGCCATTTTAAGAATACAGAAGCACATGGCTAGGAGAGCTCAGCGTCCCAGGCCCTCCAGGGAGGCTCTGGCCTGTTAGCCAATTTAATCACAGGGCAGACAGGTGAGCAGCATGTGACCCCTTGACAGATAAGGCAGTGGAATAAGGGTTGACCCATAGAGGATGACACTCAGGCTCTGTCACTCAATGACAACGAACTCTTCCAGGTGCAGATGATGAAGGTCTATTGCTCCCAAGTTTGCAACATGAGAACAGCAACAATTTCTTATCCATTAAGAAAAAGAAGCCAAATTTCCTCTTTGGGGAATATCCAAGCCGAGGCTGTACGAAGAAAGCTTCCTTACATTCTGAACATTCAAAGTGGATTTCCAAAAATCATGATAAACACAAAACATGCAGCTAAGCAGGCTCCGGAGTCTAGAAACATCTCCCAGTGGTCAGATCACATGGCAAATGTTGCTTTCGGTGTCAAAATGAGGAGCTGGTCAGTCTCAGAATTAATCCTATTGCATCCGTGAAGTCTTCCAAGTTTCTCTTGACTTGCACACCAACTCTAAGCCAAACTCGACTGAGGGCTAAAGGGACCTAACTGGGAAGGTCATGAACACACCAATAAACCAAGATCCACGCTGAAGAACCAAGGCTAGAGCAGTGAGCCAATGCAGAAACCCTCTCCCTATGGCCACCTAATGAGGCTTAGTGAAACCTAAGTTTGTTCTGCAGCCCCAGGCCCAACAGAGAGGCATCCAAATGTCTTTTCTAGCTCAGGTTGCATTTGGAGAGGACAACGAATGGAGGGAGAGGAAGGCGAGGCAGGGAAGAAGTTTCCATCCAGATTTCCAAGGAAAGCTCTTCAGAAAGGCTTAGACAAAAAGCAAAACTCAGTGAATGGATGGCTGGAAGGTAGGAGGAATTATCAGTTTTCTATTCTTTGCAGATTTAAAAATCAAGTACAAGGGTCCTCTGAGTCCAACAACAAGGCAGCCGGGGCTATGAAATGTTGTTCTGTGATTCTGACATCATAACAGCATATATTCTCTCCATCCCTCTTAGCTCCCAAGTGGAAGGACTGCAAGGAAAGGCACATCACAGCAGCACTGTCCTGGGGTGGGTGGGCTTCCTGAACCAGAGTTAGATGTCCCCTTGCTTGACCATGGGAATGCAGTGTCCCTGCATTCAAAGCTCCAGCGACAGAATCGAGTCCCTGACCAGCTGTTGGAGACTGGAGAAGACCTGCCAGGCTGTGTGTTCAGGCCAGCACCTGCTCCTCCCACACCTCATGGGGGACTGCCAGAGAGGAGGTGGTAGCAGGAGGGCTCAGTAGAAACGCTTCCGGCTCTGTTCCTGCCATTTGTTGTAGAGTATGATACCAATGACAATGGCAAATACGGAAAACACCAGAGAGAAAAACACGATGAGGAAGAGGGCCAGGCCACTCAGGGGTGGCAGTGGGGCTGTCACTGAGGAAGCAAGAGAGAAGCAAGTCAGAATCAGGGAGCCCACCCAGGTGGGAAGGACCAGCCAACAAGCTCTCATGCCCCCAGTTTCTGACACCCCTTTCTGGGAGCCAGAGCTCAGCCTCTCCCTTTCCAGATGCCTCAATTTAAAAACTAAGCCACTCTCCTACTGCTCATCTGTAACATGGAGACAAGTGAAAAAGCAGGTGTGAGAGCTCCACCTTCTTTAGAGGAAGAACGCAGAAAGGAGACAGCCCTGCAAGTTGTGGGCACAAGTCACCTCAGACCTCCCACAGCACTACGACCTCCCCTCTGACCACGGGACCGTTTCCCAAGATTCCTCCGTGCTCACTCTCAGGCAGCTTCATGTTGTCCACCGAGGGCAAGAACACATCTCGATGCAGCTTCTCTTCTTCTGGGGTTCTCTCTACTGTCAGCTCAAACAACTTGAGGGAAATGACGTCATGATTATCTAAAGAAAAAAGAACAGGGATTACTCAAGCTGCCTCAAAAATAGGTATCTTGGAGTATCTTGATTCAAGCCTCCAATCCACAGCTAACTAGCAGTAGCCTCGAAAAAAATAATTGCAACGTCTCTGTTTTCTCATCTAAAAATAAGGATAGAGAACAGGGAGTATTATATATTACTCCATATTTAAGTTTTTATCAACAAGCACGCATTACTTATATAATTTAAAAATTCAGAGATAATACAAGAATTAAATCGCATATTATATGTAAAACCTTCTAGCACAGCGAGACGAGACACAGTAGCACTGCAGCTTCCCTTTAATGCAGACAACACGCACGAGCAAGACAGGAAAGGGTCTCACAGCAGCTGTTTCAGGGGCTATGGGCAGGACAGAGCTATTGGCATGGAACACACTTCCCTTCTGGACTATGCCCAATTCTTTGCAGCTCCCCGTCAACCGTGACCCTGAATCTTACTAATAACTACCAGAGAAAGGATGAAGGAAGTAGGGACTGGATTTTTTTCTATCTCTTTTATAAACTCACAGATTTTCTGTGAGTTTTTTGCTATGTTTTGATACAGTAAAGTTGTATATCTTACTGATGCTCCACTTGACCCATCTTTGTCCAGTTGGAGCCTAATCAAGTTGGCTCCTGAGTCCTTTTACAGGAAACCAGAAGTTTTTGTTATCTTCCTTGCTTTTCTGGAAAGTTCCAGTCTTATACATGTCCTGCCTCAGACCTGACATCAGCCATTTCTCCAAGAAGCTCTCATTCCTTTTCGTGGGAACTGGTATTCAGAGACCACAAATCTGAGTGCTAGGAGTGCTCACTGGTACTAGGCTGGTTACTGGGGACGGATTTCTTGCCATTTCTATCGCTAGGACGGCATCTACAGCTACGTGGACTGCTGGAAACTTTAGCAGACCCCCAGACAGGGAAAACTGGACTCGCCTTCAATTAGAAAAATGTTTTCCCTGTCACGACTGAGTTTAAACCATGGGACAGGATAAAAAGCCAGGGCAATGCTCCTCATGACGTAGGGGCACCAAAGGCTGGAGAGCTGGGGTGTCCGAACTTTCTCAGCAGTTTTCAACAATCCATTGTGTAACAAGTAAGAAAATGTCAACAAGAAAGACCTGAAGACACAATTTGTGCTCAGGGATAGCCTATGGGCACAGAACACAGACTTACCAACCTAGGCTTTATCACTAAAAACCTAGAGCAAAGGACTCCTTAGGATAAACAAAAAATTATTCTCTTCAGCCATTTGTAACAGTTGGGAACAACTTCCCATTTAAAAGTACATCAGGGGCCGGCCCCGTGGCTTAGCAGTTAAGTGCACGCGTTCTGCTGCTGGCGGCCCGGGGTTCGGATCCCGGGTGCACACCGACGCACCGCTTCTCTGGCCACGCTGAGGCCACGTCCCACATACGGCAGCTAGAAGGATGTGCAGCTATGACATACAACTATCTACTGGGGCTTCGGGGGGAAAAATAAATAAATAAAATTACAAAAAATAAATAAATAAATAAATAAAAGTACATCAGGAGGTTAACTGAGCAAGTACTAGAAACTTGTAAGCTCAAAGAAAAACATGTAGACAAGAACATCTCTTTCATCTTGAGTCATATAACAAGATTACACAGCAAAGATCTCAAGCCTGTGCCTCCTGTCCAAGGTGAGATCTGTCCCACAGCTCTGTGCCTGCCTGCACTGTACTTAGAACCTAGCTAATCTCTTGAAATGACAGAAAGCAGATCAGTGGTTGTCTGAAGCCAGGGTAGGGGAGGAATACTGCAAAGGGGCAAAAGGGAACTTTCTGCAGCGATGGAAACATTCTGTATCTTGACTGTGGTTACCTAGGTGTAAATATCTGTCAAAACTCTTCAAACTGTAAACTTCTGTCCTATGGAAAGCATACCTCAATAAAGTTGATGTTTTAAAAAACTAGTTGCCAGGATTTTAAAAATCAGAATATTTCATTGAAAAAATCTAGATTTCCAGCTTCTCTTGAAAAACTGGAAGACATGGTCTCACTGAGTCCACATTTTCTCTTAGCAACAACGGCTGGAACTGAGCAGCTGCTGCCCGTTTCAGATGGGTATTTGCCTTTCCTTTTTGCCACAAGAAAGTTCTAATTCATGCTAGCTTTATTCATAATAAATTATATTAATGAAAAGTACGGAAAGTTCAGTTCCTTACCTCTTCTCAAAAGATGCTATGATTGGGGCTAATGCCAAGGGAGAGAATAAGCACATGAAGAGAAGCTACAAATCAGGAACAAGTAGGAAGAAAATCCAGAGGAAATGTTAAAGTCAAAGAACCAGGTCCTATTAATGCCACATAAGTCAAGGAAGGTAAGAGTTTCAGAGTCACTGGTCAAATGAGCTGAGGAGTGGACAAAGAACGAGGACTGGAACAGAGTACTATACGCGGCAAGGAAACAGAAGTCACTTTTATGAGAGTAGTGCTAAAAGCACAGTGAAGATACAGGTCCAAGTGCAGCATGGTCAAGAGGTAGATGGCTGGGAAACAGAAGCGTCTGTACACACGACACAATGTGTCTGAGCACAAAGGAGAGTCTGAGGGTCAGTTAGAAGAGGGATGGCAGAGCCAAGGAAAAGCTTTGTTAAGAGTAGGGGAACTGAGCACATTAGGAGGAATTGACTGTAAAAAGGGCACCAGAAATAGGAAAGTACGAAACTCAAAACACAGGCTGGAAGAGCCGGCTTGATGAAGAGGCCAACACTGCTCTCCCTTAGCACCCACCATCTCCCAGAGACAACTGTCCTAGGATAGCCTAGGCCTGGGGTTTGGAAGGGACCTGGATACAAGAATGCAGGAAGATAAGCACTCTCAAGGCACTTGCTTCCCAGACTCCGCTTGTCTGGTTCTCCCCTCTCCAGGCTCCACTAAGGCCTGGCTATGGAGATGTGACCTCAGTCAGGGCAAATAAAGAGGGCATGTAGCAGTACCCGAGAGATCCCCAGTGATGGAGGAGGTGCCAAAGTAGTAGCCCCGGGGCAGACGGACCCCGGGCACCTCAATGCAGTCCCTCCACTCATGCTTGCCATCGATGTCCATCATTATCTAGAATAAAAAGAAGAGATAAATCAGGGCCAGGCCACGAAAGCAGGAGAGAGACAGCCCATACCACCAACTGGTCCAGAACAGGGACTCACCGTCAAATGCCTCTTGACATAGCGAATCACAAGGAAGGTGTCATAATGGAGATTGCGGACAATGGCTGTACAGCCCCCCAGCTCTGTGGGCCGCCCATCCCGCTCATGATCATAGCTGAGGGAGCCATTGTTCACCATGGCTGAGATGTAGGGGAATACCCGCTGGGGAAGCAGGGAAGGAAAAGCAGAGGACAGTAAGGAAGTGCTCTTGGGAACGCCTGTACAAACAGCAACAGGAATTTTGTACACACAAGCCGAACCCTTCACAGCAGACCAGACAACAACTCTGCCTCATCACTAGCAGCCCATGAGAACCCACATTCAGATGGTCACTCCAGGGATATGGCCCAGGAAGCGACTGAACTCTGTACTTGCCTTCAGGAACCCTCCTTGCTACCAATCTGGGGTGGGCCTGAAATGGTCCCTCTGGAGTCTGACTTGAATCCTCCCAGAGGTCACCATTCGGCACTTATATATAGCCCAAGACTGGTGGTTTTCTTTTTATGTATATATATCTATCTCCCCAACTGCCATGTAAACTTCTTAAAGAAAAAATCATTTATTATGCTTCTTTGCATGTCTCTGCCTTAGCTCCTCCCCTCCCCCTCCAGGCTAAGTGTTTTGCACACAGCAGGTATTCTGAAAATACTTGTTTGATCAGGGAAATCTTCCCATTCAGGACAGGTCCTTTCAAATTCTAAAATCCTATAAGCATATGATGCTAAATGGATTACGATTCAAAAAGAGCACTGCCAGAACCAGGCTGCTGGATGGTATTCTCCAGCCACGACGACTGTTCTTAGTCAAAAGACCTTCCAGCCCACACATAACTTCTCCCAATAATACTCCAGGCAAGGTTCTCCCACTAAAAGTTTCCCCATATCCCATCCATTTTCCCACCTACTTCAGAGGCCCTCTCTCTCCAAGAGAGTTGTAGGAGCATATTCTTCCTTAGAAATGATGAGCTAACCACTCCAGAACAAGCCCAGTGCTAAGGCAGTGCAGAGAGGCAGGGTGATGAAAGGAGAGGAAACACGAGACATGCCACTTCTCTGGTGAGTCCCTCATTGTCCTAAATAGTCAACATGCAGGTGGAGATGCAGCTGAAATCAGAGACTGGTGACTCTTGAGACAACAGCCACGTGGATATAAACAGTAGCAAATGTTGGATGGACACACAGGGAATAACAGATGGCCATGGTGGGTCAAGAACTGAGTACCTGGACTCCTGGAGAATATCGCCTCTTCTGGGCCTGAGAGGGTCCAGCAGGTTATTATAAAAACAAGAGAGGGCACAGAAGACAGGAGACCAGGTCAGAAAGAAACAGCCATGGGAGAGCTATGACCCAGCTGCGGTGGATGAGCAAACCAATCTAAATCCCCAAACAGAATTTTAGGGTCCATGGAAGGCATACAGCAAGTCCTTACACCCCTCAAAATTATAGGCAAACTATACGCACAGGTGCACATACATTTTCTAAGGAGAGGGTCTGTTACTATCATCAGATTCTCAAAGGGGTCCGCTAGAAAGACGTCTCTAAGGTCCTGAGGCTTTCAGAAGCTCATACAACACACAGCATTACACTGTGCAAGCAGGTCACAAGTTTGTACCCAGACTACAGTATTTCTGAAGCAAGGGGAAAGACAAGAGTGACAAATAGGGCTAAATTCCTCTAAATTCAAGATGTCCTTTACTGCTCAGGATCTCAGGATACAGCTCTTGCCCAGAAGACAAAAATCCCACCACTTGAGAGACTATGAAGTTAACTCTAATCCAAAGAGATCATCTACCCTCTAATTGTGCCTCATGGGCATATATTTCTAAATAGCTGTTGTCATTCTAACCTACAACATGTGGTCAAGGACAAAGCTCCACGGGAGCGTTGCAGCGTGACAGATTTCAAAAAGTTACGAGGCTGAAGAGTATTTAGCTTTGCTCCCGAAAACTGCTCCAGTTCTCAGCTCCTAGCAACAAGAGACACCTCCACAAGCTCAGCTCAGGCCTGCCCTACAGGAAGGGTGCGCCAGGGTGTGGAGCCCGAAGCTCTCCTTCCTCTAATTCTTAGTGAGCAGCTCTTAGGAGCCAGGCACTGTTCCACATGCTGGGGGTTCAATGGGAAACAAGAGAGACAGGTATCTGCTCTCACGGAGCTGACATGAGAGGGAAGAGACAAACAATAAATAAATGAATAAAATTATTTCAGATAGTGAGAAATACTATGAACAGGCAATACGACAGAGACTGATGAGGGATCATGTCCCTGAGCAGACGACTGTGCCGAGACCTAAGCAGTTAGAGGGATCCACCAAAAGACATGGGGGTATAAGCAGCATGAGGCTGGCATATTCAAGAACTAGGAGAAGACAGAGGTATCTGAAACATAGCTAGTGAGGAAGAGGTTGGTGGGAGCTAAGACAGGAGCCAGATCACACTGGGCCTCAGAGGCCACACTAAGGAGTTTAGGGTAAGCCTCAGAGCAGCTCCTCAGCTGTTCTTCTCTTATGCCACTGGTGGAACATGTACAGAACTACAGACAGGTATGAAATGAATCAGTGGATGATTAAACTGCCATAAAAACTACTCTTCATAAAAACTATCATTTAGAACAAGGGAATTAGGGGTATATTACCAAGCAGTTTATGGAAATGGGCTTCCGACAAGAAAGCTCCTAACTTCAGTGAACAATTAGGAAAAGAAGGGATTTAAAATGCCCTGGAGAAGTCTGATAATCCCAAGGCTTGCTTCATTTATCAGCTCCAGCACCCGTGATCAGAAGTTTAAGTTGCAACTTTCAAGAGAGTGCCCAGGACAACTATCCTTAACCTAAGTGGGCCTGACTCTTCCCAAGGCTGGTGAGGCATCCAATTATCCGGTAACAGCCAGAGGTGAGCTGGGCCTCAGGATCACGTCGGGGAGCTCTTCAAGTGCACACACATGGGGGTCCTTCAGTCAAAAAGGCTCAGTCAGTAGGTCTAGGGTAGGGCACAGGATTATGTACTTTTTAAAAAGCACCACAGACAGTTGTGATGTGCCGCCCAAGTTAAGAAATACTGCACTAGACACAGAGCCTCACGGCGTTGGAGCTGGAATCTGTCTACTTCAGCAACTCATGACTGGGCCTTCAACTTTTTACCTCACATTAGTGGTAAGTCTTTAAATGCTGTCTTATTGTCTACGCCCAGTCAGGAGTTCTCGAAGTATTTGTTGGGTAGCCACTAACATCACACAGCAGCAAATTTTCCTTCCTTGGAAAGCACCCTATATATAGCTAGAACCAAAGGCTGAAGAATCACATTGACTCCAGCAAAGATGGTAGCTTCACTCCTAATTTAAGAGTCTCCAAAAATTAGGAACTCCTACCTATTGTCCAAACGCTTGTTATCTGTAGGGTGGAGAAATGTTTTCAACTTTTTGTACCACAAGGCCACTTAAAAACAAAACAAAAGGACCCCCCTCTACATGGTAATTGTACCTTCAGCATATCTTGACTGAAAAGAGACCCATGAACTTGTGGATTTATGGATCCTATGCTAAAATTCCAGAGGTTTAAAGCACACAAGTTGTGAACCACTAAAACAGCACATGTGGCCTCTGTAACCAGGAAGATCTGGGTTCTCACTGCAGTTGTACCGCTCATGGCTGTATAACCTTGGGTGGATTACATGTAGCAACTCTTTGAGATTCTATTTCCTTACTGTAAGCCATACAGCTGAGAATAATACACACAGGGTTAATTAAGATGAAATTAGACACATAGAGTATTTAGTACAGTATCTGGCATTCAGCAGGGAGTCAATAAATGTTCATTCAATCAAATGACTAAATTAATGAATTTCTAGATACAAACATTGTTTGCAGGTGCTCATATATAAGCACAAAGCCAAACACATATCTTTTAGAGCAGTAATTCCCAGACCGTTGGCTGTCTGTCACAGACCAGTACAATTTCTAACAACATTTGGAGGATTAATAGATTTGCCTTTTATTTGGTTTTTTTGACCTACTAAATATATTATTATTATTTTTTTTGGTGAGGAGGATTGGCCCTGAGCTAACATCTGTCCCCATTTTCCTCTATTTTATTTTATTATTTATTTTTTTTTTTTGTGAGGAAGATCAGCCCTGAGCTAATATCCGTGCTAATCCTCCTCTTTTTTTTGCTGAGGAAGACTGGCTCTGAGCTAACATCTATTGCCAATCCTCCTCCTTTTTTTTTCCCCAAAGCCCCAGTAGATAGTTGTATGTCATAGCTGCACAGTCTTCCAGTTGCTGTATGTGGGACGCAGCCTCAGCATGGCCGGAGAAGCTATGCGTCGGTGCGTGCCCAGGATCTGTGCCGGGGATCCGAACCCGGGCCACCAGTAGCGGAGCACGCGCACTTAACCCCTAAGCCACGGGGCCGGCCCTTTCCTCTATTTTATATGTGGGACACCTGCCACAGCATGGCTTGAGGAGCAGTGTGTCAGTCCGTGCCTGGGATTCGAACCCGCAAACCCCGTCTGCCAAAGCGGAGCGCTCGAACTTAACCACTATGCCACCAGGCTGGCCCCTGACCTACTAAATATATTAAAATACAATAATGACAGAACCACCACCTATAATTAAATTTTTTTTTTTTGCGAGGAAGACTGGCCCTAAGCTAACATCTGTGCCCATTCTCCTCCATGTTGTACGTGGGACACCACCAAAGCATGGCTTGATGAGCAGTATGTAGGTCTGTGCCTGGGATCTGAACCCGTGAACCCCGGGCCGCCGAAGTGCAGCGTGCAAACTTAACCACTATGCCACCAGGCTGGCCCCAATAAATATCATTTTTAAAAGAACATTTTAACACCAAAAAAAGAAAGAACTATGTAATTTCATAATAAAACATTTAGCACTTATGAAAAGTGACTTCACTGTTCCTCTTCGTAGACCAGTGAAACTCTGTTACCAACCAACACAAGTTCATGAAGCAGCATTTGGGAGCCGCTCTCTTAGAGCAGTTTTTTCCAACCTAAACCATACTGTGGTAGAGTAAGCTGGCCAAGTTTGCCCTCTGGAACCTAGATATGAAGAAAAGGAGGGTGGGAGAGGAGAGTGAGAGATCAGAGCCACAACAGCTACTGCCAAGATGTCTGCAAAACGTCCCTTGGGAATGTCAGTTAGTGGTGTAAATAAGAATAGCTTGCATTTTCTGAGAGCTTACTCTGTGCCAGGCACAGTGCTCAGTAATGTGCACGTATGCATTCATTTAATTCTCACAACCCTAAGAGGTAGTATTAGTATCCCCATTTCACGGTTAAGAGAACTTGTTGAAGATAACACAGGTATTAAGTACTGAAACCAGGATTTGAAACCAGATAGTCCAGCCCCAGAGCCCTGGCTCAATCACTATGCTACAAGGCTCTCAATATCTATCAATAAGAAAAAATATTTAGTATGTACTATTAGATACAAAACACACACAAAAAAACCTAGGTCTCTAACATACCCTGAAACACAAAGAAATACTAGAGAATGGTTCCAGATTAAAGGCAAAGAGAGAGATGACAGCTGAATACAACACAGGATCTGGGATTTTCTTTTGCTATGAAGGACATGTTGAGACAACTGGTGAAATCTGAATAAGGTCAACAGATTAGGTAAGTATTGTTATCAGTGCTAAGCTCCTGATTTTGATCACTGTGCTGTGGCTATGTTAAGAGAACTCATTTGTAGGAAAAACAAGTGAAGTATTTAGGATTAAGGGAGCATGATGAAGGCAATCTACTCTTAAGTAGTTCAGAAAAAAATATATACACGTGCATGAGCACACACACAGACACACACAAACAGGAGTAAAAGAAAAGGACAAAGCAAATGTAGTAAAACATAACATTTTGGGGAATCTGGGTGAAGAGCATTCCAGAATTCTTTGTTGTATTCTTGTAACTTATCTAAGTCTGAAACTATATCCAAATAAAAAATTTAAAAAAGATTAATCTGAATCTAGTATTTACCATACCCTCAATTTTACTATGTCTAAAAAATTTCAAAAATTAAAAAAGCTTTAAAAAAAACAGTATGTTCAATATAATGCAATGTTTTGCTTTTAAAAAGATGTTTGTACAGTTTTGGTTTTGTTTTAGCCTCTT
Organism: Diceros bicornis minor; assembly: GCF_020826845.1. Classification (NCBI taxonomy): domain Eukaryota; kingdom Metazoa; phylum Chordata; class Mammalia; order Perissodactyla; family Rhinocerotidae; genus Diceros; species Diceros bicornis. The sequence continues at coordinate 15,881,393 of NC_080779.1, read as the reverse complement.
CTGATCTTTCTGTAATGAGCTTTTATATAAAAATAGGAATTAACAAAACAAAGTCCTTTTCTACAGCATCTCCCTTCACACCTCACTCGATCCTCCCCTTGGATTACTACGGGAGCACTCTCACTGCCACGTCCACTGACAGACGCTTCTCAGACTTTCCAAACTCTGTAAGGCCCTGGTCCCCCAGTAATCTTCATCCAACTAACCCTTTATGCAGGGATCTGGATAAAGAAGTGACTGATTAACTCAGCAATACTCATCCTATTCAGAGTGGGTAACAAGATCAGTGAGATTCACCACATTATTGGGCAGCATGACAAGGCCCATGCTCCACAAGCCCCCAAACCACTAACCTACACTAGTGACTCTGTCTCCAAGTCTCAAAGCTCCTCAACTGGAGGATGTGAAAAAGTGGTGCCTCCAGGCCAGCTGACTGCCCGGAAGACCTTCACATACTTGGAACATTATTATGATCTCTCAAACTCATGAAATGATTTTAATCCCATTTATTTCATTTGTGACCCCATTACAACTAACCCAAATCATGTAATTTGAGGACTTCAGTAAAGAGTACTCTAAAAATCAGGAAACTTTAAACTTGAGGTATGCCCTCAAAACTGAAGTTCATAACCCATCTACCCAGAGTACAAGTGCCAAGATTCAGAATAATGTATAAGCCTAAGATATATGCCTTGATTTCACTGCTAGCCATCATTTTGATAGTATGTGAATACTTCTTGTTAAGGAGAAGCACTATCAACCCTACAGAATAGGAGATCTTGCCTACAGTTCTACTTTGGGGAATCTATGAACCCTCTAAAATTATACATAAAATCCTATGTGTGACTGCATCTTTCTGTGGGCCCACCACTTTCATCAGATTCTCAAAAGGGTCAAAACCCAAAGCAAGGTAAAGAACTCCTCCAGAGCCAAGTGTTCTCTGGAGCACTGGCTCTTGCTTTCTTTCTCCTTCCTCTCTCCCTTTCACTGTTTCAGAAAAGAAACATTATCTTCTCCTGGTCTTTATTTAATTCCAGCAGAGAGCCATACATTTCTACTTCCCTTGAAAACTAGTTCTCACCAATGAAGCTCAGCCTCAACGCCTGATCACATCTGAGCACTCGCCAATACTCCCTAGACCTAGCTTCCACAGGAGTCTCTCTTAGAAAACACTGCCTCACCTAGGACTGAAAAAAAACCTAACTCACACCCAGGTTGGATGATAAGAGAATTTAAGAAGTTACGGAGGGGCCGGCCCCATGGCTTAGCGGTGAAGTGCGCACGCTCCACTGCTGGAGGCCCAGGTTCGGATCTTGGGCGCGCACCAAAGCACCGCTCCTCCGGCCATGCTGAGCCCGTGTCCCACATACAGCAACTAGAAGGATGTGCAGCTATGACATACAACTATCTACTGGGGCTTTGGGGGAAAAAAAAAAGGAGGAGGATTGGCAATAGATGTTAGCTCAGAGCCAGTCCTCCTCAGCAAAAAGAGGAGGATTAGCATGGATGTTAGCTCAGGGCTGATCTTCCTCACAAAAAAAAGAAAAAAGAGAAGTTATGGAGTTCTTCTAATAATGTAAAGATTCTCTCCGCCAACAATAAAGAGACCAAAAGGGATCAGTGTCTGTATCAACATAAAGACTTGAGGGGGCCGGCCCCATGGCTTAGTGGTTAAGTGCGTGCGCTCCCCTACTGGTGGCCCGGGTTCAGATCCCAGGCGCGCACCGACGCGCCGCTTGTCCGGCCATGCTGAGGCCGCGTCCCACATACAGCAACTAGAAGGATGTACAACTATGACATACAACTATCTACTGGGGCTTTGGGGAGAAAAAGGGGAAAAAAGGAGGAGGATTGGCAATAGATGTTAGTTCAGGGCCAGTCTTCCTCAGCAAAAAGAGGAGGATTGGCATGGATGTTAGCTCAGGGCTGATATTCCTCAAAAAAAAAAAAAAAAAAGAATTGAGGAAATGTGTTTTCAAGTTGAATGGCATAGTACTGTTAATTTTCTTCCAGTTTCAAAGGAGGAAAAACAATCATCACATTAAAAAATATATGGGGAGGGCTTCAAACTAGACTTCCAAGCTGACCTGACCTGGGAAGAGCAGTGAGCTGTTCTCCCCACTCTCCAACCAGCTGTGTCTGCCTCCATGGGTTGAGGCCCAAATGTCTCAACGGGAAGAATGAGGGCCAAGGCTGCAAAGGGCTGCACTTCTGTGCTCTCGTTCCAGGACGGCCTCATCACCATACTCTGATTTCAACTGAAAGAAGACATTCCTGCTCCAAGATTGCTACCCAGTTCCCTTCAACTTTTCACCAACATCTGGCTTCTCATGAGAAGCTGATGACCATCAGCTGATGGCTTCATAGTGCCAAGAAGACATGATCAGGTCACGTTTTAACCAATATTTTATTTTTTTTGCTGAGGAAGATTCACCCTGAGCTAACATCTGTTGCCAATCTTCCTTTTTCTTCGCTTAAGGACGATTCACCCTAAGCTAACATCTGTGCCAGTCTTCCTCTATTTTGTATGCAAGTTGCTGCCAAAGCATGGCCACTTATGAGTAGTGTAGGTCCGTGACCAGAAACCAAACCCAGGCTGCCGAAGCGGAGTGCGGCAAATGCAACCACTGGGCCACGGGGCCAGCCCCAATCAATATTTTTAAAAAATAGCGATACTAAAAGCAATTGTCATACTACACAATTCAATGGCTTTTTGTATATTCAGAGTTAAGATTATAATAAACTGTGGATCATTTTCATCACCCAAAAAGAAATTCTGTGCCCACTAGCAGTCACTCTCCCCACCTCCACCGCCATTCACCCAGCCCTAAGCAACCACACAACTCCTTTCTGTCTCTATAGATTTGCCTATTCTGGATATTTCATACACATGGGATTATACAATATGCGGTCTTTTGTGACCGGTTTCTTTCACTTAGCATATCTTCAAGGGTCATCCACATTGGAGCAGATATAAATGTTTCATTTCTTTTTAATGCTGAATGATATTCCATTGTATGGATATACCATATTTTGTTTATCCATTCATCAGTTGATGGACATTTGAGCTGTATCCTTTTGGCTATTATGAAGAATGCTCCTATGAACATTCATGTAAAAGTTTTTGTGTAGACATTTTTTCATTTCTCTTCAGTATATACCCAGGAGTGGAACTGCTGGATCATATAAACTGTGTGTTTAACCATTCGAAGAACTGCCAAACTATTTTCCAAAGCTGCACCATTTTACATTCCCACCAGTAGTATATGAGGGTTCCAATTACTCCACATCCTTACCAACACTTGTCATCATCTTTTTTCCATACAAGTGGGTATGAAGTAGCATCTCATTGTGGTTTCGTTTTGTATGTCCCTAACGGCTAATGATGTTGAGCATCTTTTCACGTGTTTATTTGCCTTTCGCGTATATTTTTTGGGGAAATATCTACTGAGATCCTCTGGCCATTTTTTAATTGGGTTGTCTTTTTTATTATTGAGTTGCAACTAGAATATATAAAGAACTATTACAAGTCCCTTATCAGATATATGATTTATGTTTATTTTCTCCCATTCTGTGGGTTGTCTTTTCACTTTCTTAATGGTGTCCTTCAAGCACAAAAGTTTTTAATTTTGTTGAAGTCCAATTTATCTATTTTTTTCTTTTGTGGCTTTTGTTTTTGTTGTCATAGCTAAGAAACTACTGCCCAATCCAAGGCCATGAAGAATTAACACTATGTTTTCTTCCAAGAGTTTTATAGTTTTAGCTTTTACATTTAGTTCATTGATCCATTTTGAGTTAAAATTTGTGTACGGTGTGAGGTAGGAGACAAGTTCATCATTCTCCCTGTGGATATCCGGTTGTCTCAGCATCTTTTGTTGAAAAGACAATTCTTTCCCCATTGAATTATCTTGGCACCCTTATCAAAAATCAACTGATTATAAATGTGAGAATTTACTTCTGGACTTTCAATTCTATTCCATTGATCTATATGGCTATCTTTATGCCAGTACCACATTGCCTTTATTACCGTAGCTTTGTAGTAAGTTTTGAAATCAGGAAGTGTGAGTTCTCCAACTTTGCTCTTCTTTATCAAGATTAACTTGGCTATTCTGGTTCTCTTGAATTTCCATATTGATTGTAGGATCAGTTTGTCAATTTCTGCAAAGAAACTAGCTAGGCTTTTGATAAATAGGGATTGTGTCAAATTTGTAGATTAATGTGGGGAGTATCACCATCTTAATACTAAGTTTTCCAATCCATGACATGGGATGTCTTTCCATTTACTTAGGTCTTCTTTAATTTCTTTCAACAATATTTTATGGTTTTAAGAATATTTTTTTGTTAAATTTATTTCCAAGTATTTTATTTTTTTTGATGATAGTGTAAATGGAATTGTCTTCTTACTTTCATTTTCTGATTGTTGAATGCAAACATATAGGAATATGATTGATTTCTGAATGTTGATCTTGTATCCTGCAACCTTGCTGAATTCATTTATTAGTTCTAATAGTTTTTTTTGTGGATTCTTTAGGATTTTCTATATACAAGATCAAGTCATCTGCAAATAGAAATAGTTTTACTTCTTCCTTTCCAAACTGGAGGTCTTTTATTTTCTTGCCTCACTGCCCTGACTAGAATCTCCAGTACAATATTTAATAGAAGTGGCAAGAGCAGATATCCTTGTCTTATTCCTGAGCTTAGGGGGAAAGCATTCAGTCTTTCACAATTGAGTATGATGTTAGCTGAGGGTTTTTCATAGATGCCCTTTATCAGGCTGAGGAAGTTCTCTTCTATTCTAATTTGTTGAGTGTTTTTATTATCATGAAGCGGTATTAATTTTGTCAAATACTTTTTCTCCATCTATTGATATGATATGATTTTGTCCTTTATCCTATTAATATGGTTTATCACATAAATTTTCAGATATTAAGCCAAATGTGAATTCCTAGGATAAATATACTTGGTCATGGTGTATAATCCTTTTTATATGTTGCTGGATTTGGTTTGCTAGTATTTTGTTGATGATTTTTACATCTATATTCATAAGAGATATTGGTCTGTAGTTTTCTTGTGATGTCTTTATCTGGTTTTGGTCAGGATAATACTGGCCTCAAGGAATGAGTTGGTTAGTGTCTCCTCCTCTTATTTTTTGTAAGAATTTGAGAAGAACTGTTATTAATTCTACCTTATATGTTTGGTAGAATTTACAAGAAAAGCCATCTGGGCCTGGGCTTTTCTTTGTGACTAATTTTTTATTATTAATTCAATCTCTTGTTATAGATCCATCCCGATTTTCTATTTCTTCAACTAGCATTTTTTCTTTTTAATAATTTTATTTTATTTTTTTTCCCCCAAAGCCCCAGTAGATAGTTGTATGTCATAGCTGCACATCCTTCTAGTTGCTGTACGTGGGACTCGGCCTCAGCATGGCCGGAGAAGTGGTGCGTTGGTGTGCGCCCGGGATCCGAACCCAGGCCGCCAGCAGCAGAGTGCGAGCACTTAACCGCTAAGCCATGGGGCCGGCCCTCAACTAGCATTTTAACAACCATTTATAATATGGCAACCTCACTGTGGCACAGGTACCACCTTGCACTCCCAAATACTGAAGCTCTTGACTTACCTAAACTACAACTGCTATACTGCTGCTGAAGAAATTGAGGTTACATAACTTTGAACCATCTGCCCTGATTTCAGAGAGCCAAGCCTAAACTCAACTTATATACTGAACTCCCTCACCCCCTTCTCAGATGCATTACTGGTTGAATTACTGAAATGCTGTCTTCCCAGTATTTCCTCATGAACAAATGTGGTAGGAAGTAAGTTGAGCAACAGGGTGAAGCACTCTGGTGACAAGGAAACAAGAAACCAGAAAAACATTTATACCACTACCTTGAGGGGTTTGATGAATTGCTCCACACCCCCTCCTGCCTGCTCCTTGCCCTCCTTGTCCAGCACATCCTACACACGACATTTACAAGTTTTCAAAACGTACTATTTTTGTCACCCTCTCCTTAGTGCTCAAAATAATAAAGCAAAATAATGAGACGAAAGACTGGAGTCACCCCACTACCTGTGTGGCATTGACAAGTTGTTTAACCTTTCTGCACTTCAGTTTCTTACCCATCAAGTAGAGATAATAAGAATAGCTATCCCAAAGGGTTGTTATGGCAAGTAAATAACACATGTAAAAATGCTTGGAACAATGCCTGGCTCCTTTATGTATGATATCAAAGCAAACCATGGCACTAACAAAACACATTTGATTTTACCTTCGAAGACTGCATCCCAGGTTGTTGGTATGCAGAGGGAAGTACACTTTCTACACTCCCTGCACTGAATGGAAGTTCTAAGAACTGAAATTGCATAGATCACATGAAAATAACAAATGTCTGCATTCTCAAGGAAATCAACCTGGCAGAAGAAACAATGGATGAGAGGTGGTGGAGCATCATAACTAAAAGCACAGCCTCTGGAATCAGGAGGACAGTGTTCAAAATCTGGGTCCACTTTACACTGGCTGTTACCTTGAACAAGACACAACTTCTCTAAGCCTCTGTTCACTCACTGGTAAAATGGCAAAAATAATACTGACTATAAGGAGATTTCTCGAGGATTAAGATAATATTTGTAAAGTACCAGGCACATAATAGCCACCTAGTAAACAAAAATTGCTTTTATTAGTTTTTTAAAATTTAGTTCTAATCAACAGTAAGAAAACAAGGACCTGGTGTTGGTCCAGGGGTTCTCAATCCCGGCTATGCATGTGACTCATCTGGAGATCTCCGAAAATGTGAGCTTGCCTAGACTGCACCTAAGACAAACAGAATCAGGACCCCCGGGGCCAGCCCCTGGACAGCAGTATTTTTAAAAGTCTTCCAGGTTGGGCCGGCCCCCTGGCTTAGCGGTTAAGTGCGCGCGCTCTGCTGCTGGCGGCCGGGGTTCGGATCCCGGGCGCGCACCGACTCACTGCTTCTCCGGCCATGCTGAGGCCGTGTCCCACATACAGCAACTAGAAGGATGTGCAGCTATGACATACAACTATCTACTGGGGCTTTGGGGGGAAAAATAAATAAATAAATAAAATTAAAAAAAAAAAAAAAAAAAGTCTTCCAGGTTATTCCAATGTGCAGTTGGGGGTGAGAACCATAATAGCTAGCCAGAAAAGAAGTCCCCATTTTTATCATCTGAAACTAATTTTTTTGATTAATATCTACTCTCCTTACAAAATAAGCCCATCAGATCTGCCCCCTCAAATCAGAATTATTACTATCAGATGGTGAAATAGAAGTTAAGAGAGTCTGAAGTATTTCTGGGGGAAACAGACAGCCAGGTGTAAAACTCTAGTCCAGCCCTGAAGCCCATACCTCTTATTCAGATGCTTCTGACTACTACTATTTCCTCAGCATTTCTGCAAATCTAGTCAGGAGATTTCCCCTCATTAAAATCCTTTAATGCACTCACCTCCTTAGCATAAAGTCTAGACTCCTTAACAGGAACACCACCCTTCAGAACCTGGCCCCATAACGTGCACAGTGAGGATGAGTCACATATACTCAAATTGTCTAGTGCTGGTCTCAGTAGCCAAACCACCAACCACCCAAGCAGACACTGCTCAATCTCAGTGGCCAGTTAACTTGCCCAAGAGGGAACAGTGTTAATACTAAAGAATGCAATGTGAATGGTGGCCCCTGGAATTGCACAACATGGTGAAGCTGCTGGCCCTGTTTTTCTTTCTAGCCTCATCTCTCTCTGATACCCCTTTTTTTCCCTCATACTCATTGTCCCTTCTCTCACATTATCTCCTTAACACATGCTTTACCTTCTGCATGGAACACTGGTCCTAATGCTGCAGACTTCAATGTAAACGTCACTTCCTGAAAGAAGTCTTCCCCAACCACCACCACTGCCCACTCCAGGTAGGATGCTCCTGCTATGTCCTCCCACAGCACCCTGCAGTTCCCCCACCGGCATTGTCACACATCGGTGCTACTGAGTGCAAGGACCAGGTTGGTCTTGCTCACTAATTCCCAGGGCCTGGCACCTACAAAGTGCTTAATGTATGGCAGAGTGAAGAGGAACCCAGAAGCAACACAGAGAAGCAACTCTGGAACTGACTCACAACAAAAGCTTGTTCTCCTAACTCAGGTCTCACTTTCCACCTCTTCTAAGGTGAAATGTTAAAAACTGTTGAATCTGGGTGCTGCACATACGATGACATGTTCTTCCAATTTGTTTATAAGTTTGAAATTTTTCATAATAAACTTTTGGGGAAAAATAGAGTGAGTTCTGCCTCCATTCCTAATGCTGCCTTTTTTGCTAAATATTATTTAGCTACAGGATACCCAGTAACAACCTATCACAATCATTTTCCCACCATCTGAAGGCAGGGCCGTCGGGCAGAGAGAGTACAAACCTGTTGCCAGTATAAGAAAGTACTAAAGAACCTTTAGGGTCAGATAATAAGAAGCTCTGCCAACAGCCAGATACTGAGTTCCAACGAAATGCTGGGATTTCATCAATTTCCTTTTACAGCCTTTCCAATAGGAGGGAATTGCTGTTCACGTCTGAGAAGAGGAAGAAGAAAAGGGTGCCGGAAAAAGTGAGCAAGCTACAGAAGAGAGCACAGCAATGATACATTACATCAGGGGAGCTGAGTTACATAAATCATTCAGCTTGCTCTAGTGCTGGCCTAGTAGCCAAATCACAAACCAGCCAAGCAAGCTCAATTCCATCAGCTACCTAACGTGCGCAAAGAGCACACCGTGAACCTAAAGAGAAAGCCCCCATTCACAACAGCGATTCCCAAAAGACTGCGCCATAAACAGTTCTCTCTAAAAAAAAACGCTGACAAAGACATTAACTTTTGAAGTTCAATAGATGAAGAAAATAGAACCAGACCCCTCACTTTCTACCCCCTCTGTTCCCTCCTGAACGACACTCCTGACGCAAAGGACTGTGACGTCAGTGCAGCTGACCTAAGCTCTGACACTTGCCATTACCTCTTGCTGCTTCTCCTCATTGGGGTAGGTGTCTACAAATACTCCCAGCCCCACAAATTTGTCCATGTTTCCAAACACAGGCCCTAGAGAGAGAGAACAGATGATGAACAATGAAATCAAGCCAAGAGTCGATAAAGGAATAATATATCACTATGATGGAGGAAAAGTGAAAGTCAAATGACTCCCAGGCCTCTCTTTAAGATGAGAAAACATACGTAAAAGCACACAACAAAGTGCATGGCCTGTAACAAGCACCCAATAAACATCTGTAGTTGTTTGTCACTGAAGGCAGGGGAAAGAGAGAAGGCCACTGCAACCGTGTTTAGCTCTACAGCTGCTCCCTGATCCAAACTGGTTGCTAAGGCGCCCCTAAAGAATTGTTTCACAAACACTTGGTGATGACTATGCCCCTGAGAGCGAACTGAATTCCCAAGTTCCACTTCTTGTTGCACAAGAGATCAGGTCAAATCAGGTTGAGTTTCCCATCTACTCGGAGCAATGGCTCCTACACAACAAAGAAAACTAGATAACTCTTCTCCTGCCTCAGGAGTGCTGAGATGGTCCGCGGTGCATGCCCAGAAGACATCGGCTGACCCAGTCGTCAGTGTCGGGAGAGCCACCACTTTCACCCAGCCAGCAGGCCAAGTGGTTTCAAAGGGAAACTGGAAGGAACTAATAAGCAAGAAACTGGTCCAGGATGAGTCAAGTTCAGCTGTTTATTAGGACTCAGACCCCATTCTAGAGACTAGACAGGCCAGTCTTCATCCACAGACATCAAGGGAGAGGGAAAACTGCTGGCCTTGTGGGGACATACCCTTCTCAAAAAGAGCATAGATGAAAAAGCTGGCCTGTCACGCCCCCACACGAGAGCAACCCAAGGTCCCAATACCTGGCTGCATCCGATCCTTTGTGTACCAGATTGCCAAGCCATCCCCATGCAGATTCTTCTTCCCTTGTCCATGGATTTTGAAGTGCACCTGCAACTCCCAGTCTCTCAGGAAACACGGCTAAAGTGAAAAAGACATTGGAATAAACGAGGAGCATGAAATACAAAACCCCTTAAGCCCTCGTCAGCAGCCTACAGACGTGGAAAACATAAATGCAGGTAACATGAGGCTAAGGGCTAAAACTGAAATCTAAGACTTGCTAAGTGTTTGTGCCATAAAATTAGATTAAGCCATTCAACTGTAACTGAGATTTAATACGAAAAGTGAATAAACCTCCCAATTATCTCCAACATCTCCCAATAGAAACAGGATAGTACTCCAAAGTTGGAGAAGACAAGAATGCCAAGTTAGACTAGTGATTCTACATCTACTCAGCAAAGTATCTCAGTCTATAGAGCACAGGTGGCTGAATTAACATTTATTTGCAACTTAAGATCACCCCTCTGACAGACTCTAAAAAGCTTGGATTTAAAGGTCAATGCCTCATTCATTACAAAAGAATAAGAAAAGCTAAGTCATTATGCACAGGTTTCCAGAAACAATTAGCAGATGCTATAAAGAACTCTCATTAGCTAGACTTGGCCCTATGGCAAGCCAGAGTTCCCACAAGAAGGGGTAAGTTACAGTCCCCCTAAACCTCAGGCCCATGGCCAAGCAGGATAAATGCTTCAAAGGAAAACACCCCCACCACAGGCACAGCCTCTGGTGGGAAACATTAAGGAGATGTGTACTAATCGGACTCCCGTTTTTCTTTTTTTGAATTGTGTATCAAAACATTGGAAAATGGCGAAGGAGGTAAGTGGATGGTTGAGTGCTCTAAATAGTTGAATGCTTTCAAGGAGAAACCAGTGTGGGTATTTAGTTTAGAGATGCTCCTGATTAAAGCTCACCAGGATGGAGGGAAGAAGGGAAGGAGGAGCAGACAGAGCAGCGGGATGCAGCCAAAGGCTCTCCAAATAGATTGTTCTGGCTGTTGAGCAACATACTGCTAGATCATTTTCAGTTTTCATTTCTCATTTCTCAGAAATCTTCCAAAAGTGTTAGTATTAGTACATAGTCAAAACAAAAAGGGTACTGATACTTCAGAATTCACCAAAGAACCCTGAAATCTCCAACAGCTTACCTACTCTGATGAGCCCAGTCCCTAGATTGTCATTTGGGTTCTCGTCTTTCTGCTGTTTCATTTTGATTTCAGGGCAAGAGTGAAATTCAGCGGCAGGAAGCTGCCCCATAGCCAGGCGGTAGGTATGCCCCTGGGAAGAGGGCAGGGCCAGAGAAGTTCACACTGACCCAAGAGGTGTCTGCCACTTATCCTTGGCCTCCAGTAGCACAGTGCTATACAGTTTTACTCAGGGCTAACTACAGTGGTTCTGAAACTTTGCTGCACATTAGATTCACCTAGAGGCTTTTAAAAACCCCAATGGCCAAGCCACACCCCATTCCAATTAAATCAGAATCTCCGGTGGGGGATCCAGGCATCACCTCCAATGGACAGCCAAATTTGAGAACCACAGCTCAAACAAATGCATCCTATTCAAGTAACTCAGAAACAACTCCAAAGCTCATTTTGACAGTCAGATAACAAAAAATACAGGTATCAGATAATATTAAAAAGGGCGGGATAACTAGATCCTAGACTAAAATTGCTGCCAAAAGAGTTATATAAAGACAGCTAGCTATGGGCCAGCCCTGTGGCTTAGCGGTTAAGTGCACGCGCTCCGCTACTGGCGGCCCGGGGTTCGGATCCCGGGCGTGCACCGACGCACCGCTTCTCTGGCCAAGCTGAGGCCGTGCCCCACGTACAGCAACTAGAAGGATGTGCAGCTGTGACATACAACTATCTGCTGGGGCTTTGGGGTGGGAAAAAAAAAAAGACAGCTAGCTAGATAGCAGCAAAGTATCAAACCTTGGATATAATCATTTAGTAACCAAAAGAGCTCCATCAATGAATCTTAGATGTAATAACATAACAACAATGCACATTTCTGTAACCATTTTAACTTTCCAAAGCTTTTTCAGGTCTACTGTCTTATTTTATTCTCACAGTAACGCTGGTGGGCAAGTAGAAGAGGTATTATGAAGCTCGTCTGACAGAGGGAGAAACTGAAAACTGAGAGAGGTTAAGTAACCACCCAGGGCTCACAGTGGGTCTATGATACAGCTAGATCTAAACCCAAGTCTTTCAACTGCCAAAGCTTCACCTCTTCTACCAGAAACATCGCCATGCACTCTGTCCAAGCTCAGCACTACAATCTGAGTTAAGAGGCCAGCTTGCGCAAATAGTTCACGTACAAACTTCTCGTATCCCTCTGCTCCTTAAGAATTCTCTGCCACATAAAATGAACAGGGAAAAGAAATAATCCTCCTTTCTGAGGTACACTTATCGACAACTAACGATAAAAAAACATGTAAAAGTAAGTTCTTAGCTTATGAGAACCCAAGAGAAAGTATTAAAGGATGCCAAAGTCATTCCCAAAAGCAAAGTGGTCGTAAAAGATTTAGAAAGAGCCCTGGAAACCAAAAAGAAAGCATCATCTTACACTTGTACAAAATCACAGTGCAGCCACACCAGGAATACTGCATTCACTTCTTGCCGCCATACCTCAAGGAAGACAATGTAGCTAGAAAAGGTCCAGAGAAGGACAAATAAAATGACCAAGGGCTCAAAGTGGCTTTCACACGAAAATAAAATTTAAAATTAGACTCTTCAAAGTGAAATAACAAAGGGGGATACTGGGATGAAGTCTGGGATAAATTTAAAAGAGCAGTCTTCTACTTTACAAAGCAAAGTAATTAAACTTCAGTTAAGTTATTAACTTCCAAGAAGTAATACCATCAGGTCCATCAGGAATTAAAAACATTTCAGAAAACTGAATCAAAATGATTTGCTATAATTAGGGCAGTAGAGAGCATTGCCCTAAATATCTGATTTCATTATGAAGATCATCATAATCTCTGAAATGAAAATCCTTGATATCCACAGAAGACAGAATACTGGGGATAGACAGTAAAATTAAGTCAATACGCCACTGGTGAACTTTTTAGGACTTTCTGGGTCACCAACACAGGAGGGAGAAAGATTCTTACCACCCGGTTCCACAGGGCACCCTGTTTACTTTGCATATCTGGGGTAAGGCGGATATACTGGGTCATCACCATGGCACTGCCCATCAGATTCCACAGTGAGGAACTGCTTGTGCCCACACCTACGGAGAGGAAGTGGATCAGTTCATACTGTTCAACACCAACCCTTTCAGAAAGGCACCACGGACCCTCTGAAAGCTGGAGTCATCTTTTTTTTCCCTTTCACATCACTCAATCTCCCACCTTCTGTCACTCACAAATCTTAAATCCCTACCATCTTTACAGTTTCCTTTCACAAAGCCCTTCTCAGGTGAAGACCCCAAAGCACATCAGAGCTATCACCTTACCCATGCCACAGTAACCATAGCTCAGATCCATTCTTCCCGTTTTATGAGTAAATTTTAGCAACATGAAAGAAAAAAATTTCCCCAGTTATACCAAAAAGAGCTTGACCCTCAGTCCTCCGGGGCTTAATCACATTCTTTCTTTAAACAATCCAAGTGCGAAGTTACTTCATCCCATACCTCAGACTACAAGCCCCTTGAGAGTGAGAACTTTGTGTCTTTATAACCCACAGTATTAGCAAAGAGACCAGCACAGAGGAGGCACTCAATGCATCTAAGGGAATAAATGATCACTCTTAGCAACAGTGTATATGCTCTTGCACTTCGAGTTTTTGTTTGCTGTTCCCCATCCACACTCCAGTGGGGAAACAGACGTGTTAGTTACGCCATCTGCACTGATCTGGTCCTCTTTGTGGCTAATTACATATATATATATATATATACGTATATATATATATACAGCAAAGCTAACCAGACTGTTTCATCAATAGAGCTCCTGGACTGGAGAACAGATGTTTTAACCGGCAACAGAATTTTATCTCCTTTTCCAGTCAGGCCAAGTTCTACCCTGTTCTGTTTCCTGCTTTATCTCTAGCACATCCACAGCTCCACCGCGAGACGGGCTCGTTGCTAGTGGTCCTCAATCACTCCCCACCATTCGCAGTTCTCTCCCCTTCCCACATGCCTCCCGTCCAACTCCGAGCTCCCCTTCGTCCAGGCCCACGCTAGTGGCATCCGAGAGCCCTGCTTCGACGCGGTGGAAACTTCCAGCGCTCAGTGCTAAGGGAGGCTGACCCCTGCCTTTCGGACCCGTGGCTCCCACGGGTAGGAGTCTCCGTGGGCCCCCACCCACCGCCGGCAGTTTCCTCAGGGCCACGAATTCCTGCGCCGCCCCCGCCCCTGCCGAAGAGCTCGGGTCCCGAAGCCCTCCCCGCGCGCGACCACCTCGCCCCGGGCGCCTCACCCTGGTAGGGCTTCGACAGCGAGTGCTCTCGTTTCAAGTACTCGAACGTTTGACCCGCCCCGACTTGCCGTGGCCCCTGCCCAGACCCCAACAAAAGGAGAAGGAGCAACATTCTAGACCCATCCCGGGCCGACAAACGCCGCCGCCGCCGCCACCGCTGCCACCACCCAGACGACTCCAGAGTCGCCGCCATCTTTCCCACCGCCGTCCCTTCACTAAAAACCCGCCCTGTCGTCCAAGCCATTGGTCCATGGAACCACCTGCCCCGCGTCCCATTGGCTCTCGTCGAGCCCCGCAGGTGAGCGTCTCACCGATTGGTTGGCTAGGGTATCAGTTGCCTTGCCAACCCTGAAGGGGGCGTGGCCGAATGACTGGAGTCACTCATTCGGATTTGTCCTAAACTCCACTAGGCCTGCTGGGATACGTAGTGATTTTCATTTTGTCTCTACGTTCCAGAGTAAATTTAAAGAGATAAAATGTTTCTTCCGGTCTCGCGCAAACGTTCTATCCTCTCTGCCGTAGTACCTCCTGACAGTGCGGAGCTGTCAATCAGGAGGATACAGAACTGAAAGGAGAAACAGACAAACTCACAATTAAAGTAGCTGGAAAATTATCAAATTTATAAAAGACTTGACCAGCACTATCAAACAACTTGACCTGATGATACTTATAGAAATTCCACCCAACAACAACAGAAGACACATTTTCTTCAAGTGCCAAAGAAACATTTACCAAGATAGTCTGGACCAAAAAAAAACCCTCCATAAATTTAAAAGAATTGAAAACTAGAATTAGACTAGAAATCCATAACAGAAAGATTTTGGAGAAATCTCCAAATATTTGGGAATTAACTCACTTCTAAATACAGTAACCCATGAGGGAGTAGGAGGTACAGGAGGACTTCAGCGAGTCCTCTAAAAAATGGAGCCGAGTAATCAATTCTTTAACCGGGCGCTAAAATAATATACCCAGGCCCCGAAGCCAAACAAGTAACAGTCATCCCAGCTTCTGTCCTTTTCCTCACCAGTTCCACCACCCAATTAAAATAATCAATTTGATGATTTTACTTCTAATTATTTCTCAAAGCCATCACATCTTTTCCATCCCTCCCTTTGTCTTTCTCCCGTACCACGACAACATGTGTCCCAGCTGAGGTTCTGGCCACCGTCATCTGCATGGCCACCCAAGTGATCCAAACCATCTAACCGTGCCATTTCCTTAGTGTTGAGATGGAATGAGTCAATATTGGTAAAGCCCTTAGAATAGTGCCTGGCATATAAGCACTATAACATCATCATCGTTATTATTAACTGAGGCCTTGATGGTTCACCATCACCTGCGGGGAAGAGATTCAAGCCCCTCAACTTGGCACACAAAGCCCTCTCCCATCTGGCCCTGGCCCTCTAGCCTTATTGCGCATAGCTCCCTTTCTTCATCTATATGCTCCAGCTTCCCCTGTTCCCTCTCCTTTTTCCCAGCCCACTTCCTCCTGGAGGCCTTCTCTGACTCCCTCAGGCTGGGGCAGGTGCCCCACTCCAAGCTCTCAATACGCCCCAAGCACATTGCTTACAGAGCACTTGCCAGATCTGTGTCCCTGTCTTCCCAATAGACTTAACCAAAGTTAACTCTTTCTTTCCTGAACATAAATATATTTAATAAGAGAAACATGAATACGAGCAGAAACGTAAATACGAGCCTGTTCTACAGTGGTTCAACTTTTTAAAATTAAAACTGTCACAGCCATTGATCTTTTACACACTCCACACAAAGCAGATGTTTGGCGGTAAGACATTAGGACTTGCAATGAATCTATTCGTGTCATACCCTGGCTGTAAAACCATTCATGGCTCCCAATTACCATAGGATCAAATCCAAATTCCTTAGTGTAGCATTCAAGGCCCTTCACAACCTGACTCAAATCAAGCTATACATGTCTATTATAATGTGTGTCACCCTGAATTATGTAGCTCAATTAGCAGATTATGTGTTTGTCTCCCCAGCAAAGCCGAGAGCTCCTGGATCACAGGAAGCAAATCTTACTCATTTCCTATCCCAGGCCCCACCCACTTCCCCACCTCCAACCCATCACCCAGCACATAGTAGGGGTTCTAAATGTTTTGAATAAAGTTATTTCCATTGTATTTCTCTGTCAGCTGGAATTTTTTTAGTGTGGTAAAATATATATACAACAAAATTTACCATTTTAATCATTTTTAAGTATACAGTTCAGAGACATTAAGTACATTCGCATTGTGCGACCTGTCAGCTGGATTTTTGATAGATCATCTCAGCAGCTCTCATTGTAAAATTCTTTATGATGAAGAAAAGGGGAAGAAAGGAGAAGGGTGTGAAAGACAAAATGCACAGGACAATAAGTCAGGTGATTTTGTTCAGACTGTGCACTAGGGAGAATGCTCATTAGTGAGGAACATAGCCAAGAAAAGGAAGGGGACGTGGGGTTTTATAGAAGCGAATAAACAAGGGAGTCATCATGAGGAAGGATGGAGGGGGTCTTATCTGAGTCATTGAGGAAGAGTGGAAGTGAGTCTTATGTTGGAATATTCTAGACCAGGATAGTCCTTTGAGGTTAGCCATTTCTTGGAACTCAAAATGGGGTGAGGGAGGACACAAAAGGGTGGGGGGATTTCTTGACTGTAGCTGCACAGGATTCAGATCAAGTTCAACACCATCAATGTGTTGAGGGAGGTAAAGGGACAGAGAAAAAGGAGCCGTGCCCCCCTCCAACACCACCCTACACACACATAGAGGCACCTTCTGAAAGCTGGGTCAGGTCTTGACCTACCATCCTCTCAGCTGCCTGATACTCTTTTTCTCCATGGAATCATCTCCCACTATCTAGGCCTACACACCTCCAGGGCATGAGCTGTGCATTCCAGCAGTTCTGGGTGATTCCTCTACTTTCCTGATTTCAAAACCAGACAGGTACCTCCACTTAGGTGCACCTTGTACCCTGATGCCCCCACCCTATGACAGAGGCTCCAAAACAGCCACTTGGCCCCATCTTTTCCATTCCCTCCCAACCCTTCACTTCTAAACCTTGCCATTCCATTTAAATCCACCCCCACTCCAAACCCAGGACCCAAAGCAGGGCCTAACATCAACCATCCCAAAACCAGGTAGACCATTCCTCCTTCCTCAGGGATCCAGGTTGGGCCCATCTTCAGCCCTAAAGTTGCAGCTGACCCAGCCCCACCCCCATGCTCCTCCAGTTCTCCAAGCAGACCCTGGAACATAGAAGGGGACAGCAACTCTAATGTGAACTAGCCAACTACTTTCCAGTGGCAACTGCTGAATTCCGGCCTCCTAACAACCACAATAGCCTGGAGTGCTTTCGGCGTGCACAGATGCCTGGGTCCCACTCCCAGACACCTGATTCATAGGTCTGGGGTAGGGCCCAGGGAGTTGGTTTTGAAAATCTTCCCCCAGAGAATTTGATATGCAGCCAGTTTCCAGAACCACAGCCCTTTCATGTCCAGTATCTCATTTCGACCTCACAATCACTTGACGTGGTGGGCAAGGCAAGTATGACTCCACTTTAAGATTAGGACACTTGTACTCAGTTCGTAGACTAAATTTCAAACAGGGTACAGCACCTGAATTTAAAGATAAGATTTAGAGATTTGCTTTAAAACACTGTGGAGGGAAATTGTGTGTGTGTTGCGGGGAGGGTAGGATAGATGAAAAAAAGGCAGCAGGATGTTGATAAATGTTGAAGCTGGGTTATGGGTACGTGGGGGAATTCCCTCTAACTTTAGGAGTGTTTGAGAGTTGCCATAATAAAAAGTTTTTTAAAATTTCCCTTGGAGATGATTAGGAAATGTGCTGGGTATGCAGTTGTGGTATATTCTAAATTTCCTCCAGGGAATGAAAACTGTAATTAACTATAATCTGTAAAGATCGTTGTGACCCATCCAATATAATGTAGTCATAACTAAAAAGAGAAGAGTCTGCAGTCTCGAAAAAGAACAGTAAAGGGATGAAAATATGTCAGAGCATATCAATTCTGTCCAGGGGAGAGATTTCTAAGTATTCTGTGTTGGTTATTCAAATCAATCCTACTCTCCCAACATATTCATAAGGACTTCCACTTAACATTCTAGCCCTCTTAGCAATTTCTCAGTATATTAAGAAATTAGTATTAGTATATTATTACATTGCTAACAGTATATTAATTAAGAAATTAGTATTTGGAGCAGTATAAACATACTACTCAGAAAAAAACTACAATAAGAAACAGCTAAGAGCTAAAAGTGATTGTCTTGGGAGAAAAAAAATCAGGAATGGATAGAGAAAAAGTGGAGGATTGCTGTTTTCCACTACCCATCTAACAGTATTATTTTGATTTTTCTTAACTATATATATATATTTCTTTGATTAAGAATTAATTTAAATAAATTTCATTTTTAAAATTCCAAAAAGAAAAGGAAATTAGTATTTGGGTTTATCATTTAGTTACTTGTTTAGTCAGTGTAACTTACTCTCCCCAGTCTGTTTACCCATGAGTGAATTGATAAAAATCAGCATCCTGAGGACCAGATCTCAGATCTGTGGTGGCTCAATGAAGAGGCGGAACTCCCACATATTAGGGACTGCCTCTAGGCATCCAGATGCCTGCTTGTCACACAGTTGGAGAATAAGATTCACCAAGAATTGCAGAATGGGGGTGGGGGAAGGGAGGAGGATCTGACATATTCCAGTTGGAATGAAAACACCTACCCTTTTGAGCCCCAGCTCTACTGTATGACCTTGGGCAAATTACATAATCTCTGTGAGCCTTAAATTCTTTATCTGTAAATTGAGTGTGATGAAACCTACCACCCTAGATTGTTGACAGCATTAAATGAAAGAATGTATAAAGGATGCACATGCACATCGTAGACTCTACAGAGTTCTATAAGTATACAAATGACTCTTGTTTGTGAATCTCTGTGATGGCTTGCCTACTTATGTTCTGAAATGTGTTCTGGGAAAGTGGGTTTGGTGCCTTTAGAAGAAAGTATATGTGTCAGAAGTAGGTTTATAAATGAAGTAGAAACCGCTGGCTGATTGGAGGATACTGCTCAGGCACCTGTGGCACAGAGTGGCAAATCCTATCACTGGGGTTTATAAGTAGAAATATGATAAGCTATAGCTTTGAAGGTCAAACAGCTGAAAAAAGGCCTTGGTGGGCATAATTTTCCTCATTTGCCTTCTGCTTGTGGAAGATGAACAGATGGAGGAGACTTGAGGTCTCCAGGAGCTGAGTGGCTAGAGAGTACATTGGTACAGCTGAGCTGCAGCTATGACAGAAGGCAAGGGAGGGGGTGGATGAGGTTGGAAATTCCCATTCTGTGCAGCAGGCAGAGCCCATCGCTTCAAGGAATGGCAGGCTCTTTAGGATGAGTGGAAGCCATGAGTCTTGAGAAGCCATCCTGGGGACGTAGGAAGTTAACCTGGCCTGAAGTCCTGAACCAGCCTGATGGTGGTTACTTCCAAAAGTCAGATTGAGGGTTGTTGGTTCTAGGGGGGACGCCACAAAGTCAAGGTTAGACTGAACACTGATGGAAAGAATCTGAAGATTAGTGTGTAAGAAGCCCAATTCTAAAAACGTGGTTGTATTTCTTTAAATCGTATTCCACTCGGCATTTCTTTAAACAACTAGACTCACGCGTGGCTGTTTTGTAATAAAGATTTCTATTTTCTATCATGAAGACTTTTATAATGTTCTAACATTTCTCAATGAAAATGGCAGCTTGAAAAGCGTTGGAGGTAGACAGGTTTGGACTTCAATACTTGGCTCTGTTGACTACCTAGTTGTATGACCTGGGGCAAATTATTCAACCTCTTTGGGACCCAGTTTTTCTATTTATAAAAGGAGAATAATAATAATACCTACCTCAAAGAATTGCTATAAATATTTAAATGAGGAAAGGAGTGGAAAGCCCAGTACCTGGCATGTAGCACTCAATAAATGGGAGCTATTTTTTAATTAATTGTTACTTGTCCCTTCACATCTAGATTACATTGGCAGCTTCTTGCCTAGATTGTCTCCCACTCCCATTCACCCAAAACACTGCCAACAAATAACCTTCCAAATTTTTAGTTTCTATCATATCACTTCCCCAATAAGAGCTTTCTGTCCCTCCCTAATTAGATTAAGACTAAACTCCAGTTTGCAGGCCAATGTCAGGACTGTGGCTGTTACTTTAAAAGAAACTGGGCGCCTCTAGAAGGTTTTAATCAGAGGAGGTTTATAATCTAATTTATGTTTTTAAAGGATCACTCTGGCTGCTGGCTTGAGAACAGACTATAGGAGGGCAAGGGTAGAAGCAAGGAGACCAGGTATATTGGTAATCTGGGTGAGAAAGGAAGGGGCTGGGGCTTGGGTGGTCACAGCAGAAGTAGGGAGAAGGAGCTGGATTTTAGATGTATTTTCTTTTTCTTTTTTTTAAATTTTATTTATTTATTTATTTCCCCCAAAGCCCCAGCATATAGTTGCATGTCATAGCTGCACATCCCTCTAGCCGCTGTATGTGGGACGCGGCCCCAGCATGGCCAGAAAAGCGGTGCGGCGGTGCGCGCCCGGGACCCGAACCCGGGCCGCCAGCAGCGGAGCGCGCGCACTCACCCGCCAAGCCACGGGGCCGGCCCTAGATGTATTTTCAAGTGACAGGCAACAGGATTTGCTGATGGATCAGAAAGAGGTATGAGAGAAAGAGAGGAATAAAAGATAATTCCCAGATTTTTGGCCACAGCAACTGGAAAGATGGAATTGCCATATAATGAGAGAAGGGAAATTACAGGAGATATGTGTTTTGGAGGAAAGATCAATATTTTAATTTTGGTGATACTAGTTTTAGGTGTCTATTGGACATCTAAGCACAGAACAGGCCCTCTGACCCCAACCACCATCCCAGTAAGACCAAATTCCCAATCTTTAAGAGAAGTTGTTGGGGGTAAGGGCAGGGAGAAGTTTGTCAGTTCATCAGTGTTCAGTAGAGAGGATTTTCCCTCACCTCCTATGATAGCCAGCTTCCAAAAGGCCCCCAGTGATCCCTGCCACCTGCTATTTATGCCATCGTATAGTCCCCTCCCACAGTGTATCAGTTTGGGTCCACATGACCAATAGAATATGGAAGACATGGTGGTTTGTCACTTTTAAGGCTAGGTCATAAAAGATATGTGGTTTCTATCTTGGTCTTTCTCTCTCTTGGATCACATACTCTGGGGAAAGCCAGCTACCATGTCATGAGTAGTCCAATGGACAAGTCCACATGACAAAGAACTGAGGCCTCCTACCAACAGCTAGGTGAGTGAGCTTGGAAGCGGATCTTCCAGCCCCAATCAAGCCTTCAGATCACTGCAGCCCCAGCCAGAATCTTGACTGCAACTCATGAGAAACTCTGAGGCAGAACCACCCAGCTAAACTGCTTCCTAATTCCTGACCCACAGAAACTATGACATAATAAATATTTATTATCTTAGGCCACTAAGTTCTGGGGTAACTTGTTACGCAGCAATAGATTACTAACATACCTCTCAAAGTCAGGTGAAGGGGGTGCTCTAAGAAAATTTGGGGCTCCTGCAAGAAGGAGACTGGCATCTTATACCATGATCAGACCTCTGCTCAGGCAGCAGACTGCTGTTTGGCCAATGACTCCTAGAGCAAAGGGCAGAGAGAACTGGAGAGAGACCTGGGGCAGAGAGAGGGGTCAGTAGTTGAGTGATCTGTACTGCAACCATTGGGTAGATTCACCCAAGGGGGGCTGCCTGACAGGCAAAGGGTACCCCAACAGCAAGAAGCTGGGGCAAGGGGTCCCAACAGGGGCTGAACTGAACCTTCCACTACAGGCAACCAATAACTGGACACAAGCCACACTCAGTCAAGCAGCAACAACTACAAAGAGGGGGTTTAAACTGTGGGAGATCAAGTAAAGAGAAATTTCCCCTGGCCCCTCCCAGGAGAAGTTCAACCCTGAAAATGAAGAGGGAAGTATGCCAGAACCCACACAAGGCCCTCCTCACTCGACACGAGACACATGCACACACACAGACACTTCCCTCCCTCCCCACTAGCTGCAGTGATTGGAGGATTGAAAGGCTGACCACGGCCCTTCCCCCATCCAAGTCCCTAGAGCAGAAACTGGACCCCAAGCCTGGAGAAGGAGGACAGGATGGGGGCAGAGGTGATGTAAATCAGAAATTAGACAGTAGTTTTTAATGGACTTGACTGGACTTTTAATACTAAAAGTCACACTAAAGCTGTGGGATCCATCTAGGACCTCAAGAAGGGATGGAAAAAGGAAATTTGACAGAAATTCGTTAAAAGCCTTGACTGGAAAAAGAAATAAAACCCAGCCATGTTAAGGTCCCACTGAGTTGCGATTCCTCAATCAACCGATTACAATTCTGTTCCTGTAACCCTCGTCCTCAGAGGGGCAGCACAGTGCAGGAGTTAAGAAGGTTTGGAGCCGAGACAGTTTTGCACAGTATCAAAATTCATTTTTGTGTGATCTGAGCGGGTTTCTTAAGCTTTCCAAATCTCCCTTTTCTCCTCTGTAAAAGGGGACTAATAATGGTACTCCCCTTACAGGGCTGTGGTAAAGCTGAACAGAAGTAACTGCAGTCAGCAAGGAGAGGGGACAGAGCAGCAGACAGCCTGAACCTCCTATAATCTCCATCTAGGGACCCTCCCTATATAAAAGCCAAGGCCAGACTCCTGATTGGCCCTTCCTGGTGTCCTGCCCACCCTAGGTCAATTGTTGTTGCCTGGGGTACTTTTGTCAGTTGCCCATTCCTACTAGAACCCATGGAAATGGAGATGGGACAGGTCCCCAGAGGAAAGAGAGGTTTCCTTCCCAGAAGAAAGAGACAGGAAACTGGACAGATCAGAACAACAGATGCCCACCACATCTGATCTTGTTGATCTCGCCTTTACCTTCCTCCCTTGGTTGCCCAGGAAGAATCATACACGAAAGAATTTAAATGAGGACAGAGCCTGGCTATCTAATCCAGTCCCCTCAGTTAAAGATAGTTAAAGATAAAGGCCCTAAGGCCCAGCAAGATGAGCTGGTTGTTGAAGGCTCCGCAGGTATTTGGTGCTTTGGCAGTCGTTGGGGACAAATCTGCCTACCAATATCTGGACACTTGGGAGACAATGAGATTCCGGAATCAAGAACTTGCCTCACTGATTGGCCTGGGGTAATTTATTGCCACATGTGGATTAGGTCAGTCACTGTGGGCGGGGGTGGCTGTCATTTAAATAGGGAGCATTTACCTCCCACCAGACCCATAGGCTTCGTCCAAAAGGAATCCCAGCCGATGCCCGTGAGCAACCAACGAGACTAGTTTTTTCAAACCGTGAATCAGTCAAGAAATCAATTTAGTTGGGTCAAGATCAGATTTCTTTTGTTTTTAAGAAATAGGATAGAAGGGCCACCCCATGGTGTAGTGGTTAGGTTTGGCGTGCTCTGCTTCAGTGGCCCGGGTTTGCGGGTTCAGTTCCTGGGCACAGACATACATCACTTGTCAGCTATGCTGAGGCAATGACCCACATACAAAATAGAGGAAGATTGCCACAGATACTAGCTCAGGGCCACTCTTCCTCAAGCCAAAAAAGAGAAAGATTGGCAACAGATGTTAGCTCAGGGCAAATCTTCCTCACCAAAAAAAAGAAAAAGAAAAGAAATAGGATAGAGCAGAAGTTATATCATGGGTAAATAGTCTTGTGAAACAGTCTTCTCTGTTGTAATTTTATATATAAAGCTACTGGCTAAATGTTTCCTCCTCATTTCTCAGCCCTGGGCCCAACAGTATTATGCTTACTCCCTTTTGAAGGGAAATCCAATTCATTCCACAAATGCATATGGAATGCCGAGCATTCTGGATACAGAGATGACTGTGACACAGTTTTTGCCCTTGAGGGACTCTCAACCCAGTGGGAAATGGCCTCCAGTCAACAGTAGGGAAGAGAAGAAAAGGAAGAGGCAGAGGGTGATGGACTACTTTGCAAAAAAACAATCTGTTTTTCTAGGCGGAACTTCCATTTTCTGCTTTATACACCCTGTGTTATTTGACTTTGTTGCAATGAACACGTCTAACTTAGCAATTTTAAAAGCCCAGTAAAAATATAAAAATACACAAATGAATAAATGAACGAAACGTAATGTGAAAGTCTGGCCTGGGGAAAGGAAAAGAAACATTTACGGAACAGTGCTTTCAAACACGAGCTCATTTAGTCCTTTTGATACGGCGAAAAGGGTCTCTTGATCCTCATCTTAAAAATGGAGAAACCAAACGCCCTAAGAGGTGAAGAACTTTGCCCCAATTCACCAGCTGATAAGGGATAGAGCCCATGACATTTCTGCTACAGCCTGTTCCCATCTGCCAACTAAGAAAAAGGGGCAGAAACTAGGGACAATGACTCCAAGAACTTTGTTTTCAAGCCTTTGTAAATACTACTCAGTGTCTGTCATCTTGCTCTTTCTTGTTTTTCTCCAGTGATTCACAGTTAATATCTTCAAATAAAAAAGGGTCTTTGTGTTTTCAGAGGCAGAAGGAAAAGCTTGCTGGGGTAGCCAGTCTTGGGGACAGAGGGTGCTCCAGCGCACAATAGGAAGAGGGAAGCAGAAAGGAAAGAGAGCAGGCAGAGTCCTGGGTCCACTCAGACCCTCAGACCCGGTGCTACGTGGGACTCCTCCCAGGGGCCTTAGTGCAGCAGGGGCTTCCTGGCAGGCCTTGCCTTGCAGGGTTGTTAAGTTTTTTCAATCCCAAGTGACAGGCTTCCTTCTCTCCCAGCTTGCCAGCCTTTGCAGCCTGAGCCTCTTGGTGCTGTGAAATAGCACGATAGTCCTTTCGCCTTCCCTCCACCAGCTCTACCTCTGCCCCAGCCTCCTTTCTTCACTTACAGTGGAGGCCCAGGTGTCCAGATGTGGTCTTGCTTGGTCCTTGCTGACCCACCTCAGCCTCCTTTCTTCCCCCATAATCCCCTACTGATTTTCTCCCTCTGCAGGAAAGGAAAGGGAAAGAACAAAAGGCTGTAGCTGAAGCTGGATGGAGAGACATAATGGAGCTAAGGAAAGTTGAGTGTCCTCTAAAACTCTGGGCCTCATCATTTCCATCATCATCATGGTTACTGATCACGTTTACTGAGCTATTACCACGGGCCAGGCATCCTCTCTCTCAGCACGCAAGAATGTCCCAGAGTCCCAGGTCACACAGGCAATCTGTGGCCATGCCAGCCCTGCAGTGTGCCTCCAGAGCTGTGCCTGAACCCCCATGGTGGGGCATCCTGCCTCCCATGGTCCTGTCCCAAAGGAGGACAATTTGTCCTATGGCCATGGGAGCCTTGAAGCCCACCCAATTAATACAAGCTTCCTCACCTTTGCTGCTCCGGCATTTGACTCCCTGTCAGAGGCACATCCTTTTATTGGCCTGGATTCGCTGACATGATGTTTTCATCCCTGCTTCAGGCTCAGTGAAGTGTCTGTCCCAGGTAGGAATCATGACACCAGGTCCTCATGTCCCCACTTGCTGGGATGATCTGAGTTGGGAGTTGAAAGGCACCATCCCAGCTAACCCCATGCCTGCTCCGTCCCTTTGTGGAGGGATGACTGCCCCTTCCCTCTTGCGACACTTGAATGGCATGGATGTATCTGCAAATATCCTGCTCAGGGTTATTGTCCACTTACAGGCAGGCAGTGAACAGGCCACTGTATGTACTGATGATGGCCCAGGTTTCACCCTGAAAAGGTGTCCCACTGCTCCCAACCAGGCTCTCGCACCCCAGGGTCCATGGCATCCGCTGAGGGACTCTGCCCAGAGTGGGGCCATGGCAGGCCTCAGCCTCTGAACTCCACCAGCAGACAGGCAGCTTCTCTGCCAGCAGCTCCCCATCTTGGAGACCCAGAGGTTGAAAAGGGCTAGGAATCCAGCCTGGGAGGATCCCAGACTAGAGAGAAGAGCAGGAGATCCCAGGTTACTAATTCGGGACCTTGTTCATCATCTGATCCTCAATGTCAGTGCAACGCTGGGTACAGAAAAGGGGGCCATAAACCTTCAAGGCTGTCTCTCTGCACAGGACCAGATGGAGTGGGCTCAGTCACAGAGGCGTAGATGTGCTGCCACAGGGCCTAAACCTGGAAAGAACCCATCAGGTCCAAGGATCTCTGAATGGAGTGCTTTGAGATGCTGAGGTACCAGATCCTTCTGAGAAGGACCTTCCCAAACCCCTTACTTGCAAATGGAGGCAACTTAGGTGAGTAAGGGCCTCTCCACCCAGAGGCAGAGAAACAGGTCTGCTCCCCAAAGAAGACGGCCTTCTCATTTGCAGTCACTGTCTGCCATTCGCACAGCCTGGCTCACAGCAGCCACACACACATCCAGGCTTCCCCACTCTTCATATTAATAGACCTCCAACTCCATGTTGCCCCCAGCACTCTGTGGGAGAGGTTTTTCAACTCTGCTGACCTGGAAAGGTTAAATGCTCTAACCAGGGATGCAAGCCTGGGCCTCCAATGCCTCCTCCAACACTCTCCACGTCATACTGCATTCACCTTTCACTGAGGGATTCTTGTCTCCTCCGCTAGATTGAAGGCCCTGGGAGGGCAAAGAGGAATCTCATTTCTTTACTTCGTTGATTGTCCTCTATTTACCTCATCACAGATGTGAATGTAATCACAGATGGGTATAATTAAATGAACTTCAGCAGAGACTGATTTTTCCTACCAGACCCTCATCACCCCTCCCACTTTTAACCCAAGTATCTTAAAAGCTTATCTTTTCCTTCCCTTTGCGGGCTTCTGTCTTTGGACTCAGTGCACATGTAGAGAGCTTCTGAGTAGAGACAGTCTGAAAAGGGCAAAATAAAAATAGCCAGTGGGTCGATAATGGAATGGGAAAGTCTCTAAGTACAGTGGGGGAGGGCACTCATCCTAAAGCCAGCTGGAAAGAGATGGGGGGGGGGTGGGCAGAAGCCTCCTGCGGAGCCGGGCTTGCTTTGAGGCAATGCAGGTGGCTCATCTGGTGGGTGGAGGTGGGAGGGAACAGTCGCTCAAAGGTTCTGCTTTCTGCTTTTGTTCTGTCTGGGCCAGTGCCCACCCTGAAGCTCCTGTTCCCTACAAAACTAGCTGGCTGGACCCTCACTGTGGAATATGAAGTGAGGCCCCTACGTGCAAGGGACTGCTTTCGGCTGGGCTAGTATGCAGAGCCCTCTAACCCTGCTAACAGTGCTTCATTACATCAGGCCTCTGCCACCACGCCTCCTCCCATAACAGTATATGATTGTTCCTCTCTGTTTAGACTCTTTCCGGCTGGTATTGATTGTTGCTTTTATTGGCAAACAGCATACCAAATAAAAATAAACACAAGTGTTTGTGCAGAGGGAGATTAAAGGGGATTCTCTGTCTCCAGGGCTGGGAAAAAACTTGCTCCGAGACCCAGTGGTCAACGTGGTCCCTGAGTCTTCCCTCAGCGCACCTCTGCAATTATGCTAGGGATGTTTGTTTGTCTCCTTCCCCCTACAGGGCCGGCAGCTGCGGGCTTCCCCACACACCCTGAGTTTTTGGCACTTAATTCATAGTAATTCATAGCTGCCAACTGACACCGCGGTAGGGCCGTCCAGGAAGCAGTCATCTCAGGGCTAGGCTGGGGCCGCGCCTCTCGGCTTGTTTCCACATGCGGCTGCCCCAGATGGCCAGTCACCCCCACAATTTGGGGTTAGGGGTTTGGTCCCGGAAGGGCAGGCAACAGCAACAACAACAACAACAACAACAACAGCTACATAGCCAAAGAACATTTAGAGTTGTCCTGTCGTGTTTAACACCTAGGCCACAGGCTTAGTGAAGTGGTGCTGTGGTACAATTCTTACTCTCATTTTACAGATGTAGAAACTGGGGCTGAGAGACCCTCGAACTTGCCTTCCCAAAGTCACACAAGCCTGCCCCTAAGATGACGATCTCTAAGGACCCCAATCTCTAAGGACCCTGATGTGTGCCTAGACTCAATTTCTTCATCTGTAATATGGAAATAATAACACTACCTCTTAGAGTTGTTCAGAGGATTAAATATTATGTATGTGTTTGTTTTGCCTGTTTTCTTCTCTAGACTGTAAACTCGGGCGGGTAGGGACTTTGGCTTATTCACTGCTATATTGTCAAAGTCGGGAACAAGTGCCTAGCACACAGAAGCTCAATATTTGTGTCCTAAATGGAAACGACATGAGATAAGCCAGGCCAGACCCTGGCCCTTCTATCTGCAGGTACATTGTACATCCTCAGTTCCCAGATTGGGGCTGGGAAAAGCCACTGCTGGCCTTGGGACAAGGCCAGCAAAACCCCCAGGAGTGCGGAGGCCAGAAAAGTCTTCAAGGCGCTGGCTGCAATGCCGGTGGACTTGCAGGCCTCCCGCAGGCCTCAGCCCTCAGGTTCCTCTTTTCTTTTCTTATATCAGGAAAAGCATTTTCCTCGCCGAATCACAACGTGGTGTGGCTTCTGAGGTTCCTGCAGAGAAGGGCCAGCCGCCCCGAGCTGCAGACTTCTGCGGAAGGGGAACGGGCAGAGCACGCCAGGCCCGGCCAGGCTGCGGACGAGGGACGGCGCGGCCCCGAGAGCGAGTCCGGGCGCAGGAGAGCGCGACTCGCGCGGAAAGGCGGGCGAGGAACGCGCGCGAAGAAGAGGGCGGGGCGGGCGCCCGCCGGCGGCTCCCGCGCTCCGGCGCCGCTCCACCTTAAGCGCCGGACCGCCTTAAGGGCGGGCGCTGGAGCCGCGCGCCGGGGGCGGGGCCTCCCATGCAAATGAGGGGCGTGGGTTGGCGGGGCGGGGCGGGCGGGGCGCTGACCTGACGTCAGGCCCGCGGCCCGGGCAGTTGGCTCGGCGGCGGCGCAGCGGCAGGAGCGGCGGCGCGAGCGGGGCTGCGCGGCGGGGCGCGGGGAGCGGCGGCGGCCGAGCCGGAGCAACATGGCGCCGGTGGGCGGGGGCGGGCGCCCGGGCGGCGGGCCGGCCCGAGGGCGCCTCCTCCTGGCGGCGCTGGTGCTGCTGGTGCTGCTGTGGGCGCGGGGGGCCCGGGGCCAGGGCGACCCCCAGCGAGGCGCGATCCTGGGCATGAGGCTGGCGAGCTGCAACAAATCGTGCGGCATGGACCGGGATGGCATCATCTTCGTGTCCGAGGGCAGCACGGTGAACCTAAGGCTGTACGGCCAGAGGCTGGGCTCTATCTCCAGCAACCTCATCTCCTTCACCGAGGTGGACAACTCCGAGGCCGTCCACAACTCCACCAGCTGCCCCGAGCTCACCAAGGACCTGGTCGTCCAGCAGCTGGTCAACGTGAGCCGCGGGAACACGTCGGGGATGCTGGTGGTGCTCACTAAGTTCCTTCGGAGAAGCGAGAACATGAAGCTGTATGCACTGTGCACTCGGGCCGGGGTGGACGGGCCCTGGCAGAGGTGGACGGATAAGGACTCGCTGCTCTTTATGGTGGAGGAGGCTGGGAAGTTCCTGCCCCTCTGGCTGCACATCCTCCTCATTATGGTGCTGCTAGTGCTGTCGGGCATATTTTCTGGCCTCAACCTGGGGCTTATGGCCCTGGACCCCATGGAGCTGCGCATCGTGCAGAACTGTGGCACGCAGAAGGAGAGGCGCTATGCCCGCAAGATCGAGCCCATCCGGCGCAAGGGCAACTACTTGCTCTGCTCGCTGCTCCTGGGAAACGTGCTGGTCAACACCTCCCTCACGATCATTCTAGACAACCTCATCGGGTCTGGACTCATGGCCGTGGCCTCCTCTACCATTGGCATTGTCATCTTTGGGGAGATCGTACCTCAGTCCCTGTGCTCCCGACACGGGCTGGCTGTGGGTGCCAACACCCTCATTCTCACCAAATTCTTCATGCTACTCACCTTCCCCCTCAGTTACCCCATCAGCAAGCTGCTGGACTTTTTTCTGGGCCAGGAGATTGGCACCGTTTACAATCGGGAGAAACTGATGGAGATGTTGAAAGTGACAGAGCCCTATAATGACCTCGTGAAAGAGGAGCTAAATATGATCCAGGGCGCCCTGGAACTACGGACCAAAACTGTGGAGGATATCATGACCCAGCTCCAAGACTGCTTCATGATCCGCAGTGATGCCATCCTCGACTTCAACACGATGTCAGAGATTATGGAAAGCGGCTATACCCGCATCCCTGTGTTTGAAGATGAGCAATCCAATATTGTAGATATTCTCTATGTCAAAGACTTGGCCTTCGTGGACCCGGATGACTGCACTCCCCTCAAGACCATCACCCGCTTCTATAATCACCCAGTGCACTTTGTCTTCCATGACACCAAGTTGGATGCCATGCTGGAGGAGTTCAAGAAGGGTAAGGCCTGAGGCAGTTCTCCTGGTTAACTTTTGTCACCCCTCTCGTACTCTTGCCAGTTTTGTGTCTGCTGCTCATAGTGTTCCTTTCGTGTGACCTTGTGTACCTTTGCCCATCACCTCTTGTGCCTCTGAGGTGAACGGTATTTGGGACAGCAAAAACAGTTCTTAAGCGTCTGCTGTCTGCCAGGTACCGTGCTTTGTGCTTCAGGTGAATCAAAGCTGAGTGACACACCTGCCCACTTGGAGGGATAGAGTAAGGCCTCATGGAGCTGTTGAAGCGAGACAGAGTAAGGCAACAGCAACTAGAAGGATGTGCAACTACGGCAAACAACTATCTACTGGGGCTTTGGGCGGCGGAGGGGGGGGGGGCGAGGAGGAGGAGGATTGGCAATAGATGTTAGCTCAGAGCCAGTCTTCCTCAGCCAAAAAAAAACAGGAGGATTAGCATGGATGTTAGCTCAGGGCTGATCTTCCTCACACACACACACACACAAAAAGACAGAGTAAGGCAAATGCCCAACACCAGGGCATGGAGATTAGAGCCCAGAGGGGCGCATGTGACTGGGGTGGGGAAGGAGCTGGGGAACTGGGAGAACCTTCACAGGGGAGGGAGCATTTGAGGACAGACTTAAAAGATGGGGAGACTTGGTACCTGAGGCAGAGGGAACCCCATGAGCCGAGAACCTGAGCAGGGGAGCAAAGGATGTGCTTGTTGCCCAGCAGGTGGTCCTGTTCAGCTGAGGATAGGCTCTGCTGATCTTTGTCAGTGAGGGAGAGGCTGAGTCATTAGCGGCCTTGTGAAGAGTCTGAAAGGATGGTAAGTTTGCTTGGAGCTTGGAGCTATGGAAGGTTTCTGAGCAGGGGATTGCCGTCACTGGAGCTTCTAGCCCACAGAAGCTGAATTGGGAGGTCTCTAGTTGGCTCCCCACTCAGAACAATGCCAAGTAATGCTTTGACTATTCAGCAGAAGCAAGCAGATTAAGTTTTGGTTATTGTTCTGTCTTTCCCAGGCGCCAAACATAAGCTTCTCTCCTGCGGTCTGCTGGAATCTTCAGCTGGCCTTGCATGGCCTTGTGTTTTTTTCTCACATGGCTTCTTGGCCAGTTCTCAGGTAGTTAGAGAGGCGCTCGGAGGGTTTGAGGGAGCCTCAAAGCTCAGGGCACACACCCCTTTCCTTACTTCCAACAAAACTTTCCTCCCACCTCTGCCCCTCTGAAGCCCTCGGCGTGGCAGTAAACAAGCCAATTATAGAGTAAAACCCTCCTAGGCCAAGAGGAATGAGGAGGCAGAAAGGGAAACTCTTTATAAAGGAATGGGGTGCAGGGGTGCTCATCCTAGACCCTGAGACTTTGCTTCATTTCCCATAGGTAGAGCTCCTGCTGGCTAAGACCTAGGTCAGCCTGGGAGCAAGCCCCAGACCCTTGTCAGTTGTTTCTAGAACAGTGGGTGCAGGAGAGCCTGAAACTAGCTGGGTCAGTGGGTGATGGAGTGGGCTAGGGAGGAGCTGGCTGGCCTTGGCAGATTTGGTCTGAAAAGATGCCAGGATGGGGAGTTGGTACCCTGCCTTTTTCAGTTTCACAGACTGAATCTCAGCATCACAGCTAAGAAGGACTTGAGTCATATAAGTCGGAGTGGGAGACAGTCTGATAAGGCGGCCTCACTCCAGAGGGATTGGAGGGACAGGGACATCCGGTGGTGATGGCATAGCCTGAGGGAAGCTTTGGGGGTGCAGACCCAGGAACCTATTTCTCCTGGGTACCCCAGCCTGAGACAGAAGAGCAGTGAGGGTTTGAGCC
Organism: Diceros bicornis minor; assembly: GCF_020826845.1. Taxonomy (NCBI): domain Eukaryota; kingdom Metazoa; phylum Chordata; class Mammalia; order Perissodactyla; family Rhinocerotidae; genus Diceros; species Diceros bicornis. The sequence goes on along the minus strand of NC_080779.1, from coordinate 15,848,901 downwards.
CCACCCCCACCCTGCAGCCTCTTGGCCCGGAGGACTTCTCCCGTGTTGTTTGGTCAGGAACCTGGTTAGGGCTCACCAGGGCGGCTTCCTCCTCACCACCTCTTTGGTCTTTGGGACTCTTGTTGGTGACACACCCAACAAGCACGTTTACATCGTTCAGCATGGATCTGGGTCCAACCAGTATGGATTGGCTTGGCCAGGCTCCCCAGCCCCTGATCAGCAGGGCTCAGCTCTCCTAGGGTGGGAGCTTCCTGGGTCTTGACAGGGCCATCTTTGGATTCGTCTTGTAAAAAAGTGCCCTTTCATGAAGCTGGGGAAACAGGGCTAGCATCTCTCAGGCAGAGCTCTGCAGAACTCTTCACATGCACATTTTAGTCCACTGGACTCTCCTCCTCAACAGGCCAGTGGCCTGAGCCCGAGCCCTGGAGGGGGTGCTGGTAATTCCATGGAAACACAGGCACTGTCTGCCTGTGCAGCAGGAAGCCCTGGAGTGTGATATGGTCCCCCTAATGAACGTACCCTTGGGCTTTAAGCCATCATCACTTCCTGGTCCCCAGTCTCCCCCCAGTGTGGCCTCTTCCAGATCTTTCCATCTGGCATTTACCTTTTTAGTCTGAGGCCATCTGGGACATGGCAAACACTTAGTGTACATCTGCAGTTTTTTTTTTTTTTAATAATTTTATTTATTTATTTTTTTCCCCCAAAGCCCCAGTAGATGGTTGTATGTCATAGTTGCACATCCTTCTAGTTGCTGTATGTGGGACGTGGCCTCAGCATGGCCGGAGAAGCAGCGTGGCTGGAGAAGCGGTGCGTCGGTGCGCGCCCGGGATCCGAACCCGGGCCGCCAGCAGCGGAGCGCGCGCACTTAACTGCTAAGCCACGGGGCCGGCCCCTACATCTGCAGTTTGAAAGATTTTCTTTACAAATCTGGTGTTTGGAAGGCTTCTTTTTTAGCTAAGAAAAATGAGTGAGCAAGGTTAACAACAGCCAGTATTGTCCTCAGCATCAAAATCAGAGCTGGGGTTGCCGGCTGAGTCTAGCTCAGTACCTCTTGGAGGGTTTGCCTGTGCTTCAGTGGCCTCTTCAGTACCCAGCCACTCCAAGTTGGGTGAGGCCCCTGACCTCTGCCAGAGTCTTTCTGCTCTGAGTGTAATCCTCTTTTAAGGTCATTTTGTCTCCTTCCTGCTCACCCTCCCCCCCACCGCGTTATGAGCTCCTTGAGGGTAGGGATCATGCCTGTTAGTGTTTTTGCCACTCAGTGCCTGGCAAAGAGTTGAGTCTTCAGTAAGTGCTCATTAAATGAATGAATGAATGAATGACAAATGAATGGCTATCTCACAAGCCCTGCTGGCCTTCTTGCTGTTCCTTGAACACACCAGGATGCTTTGCCCTCCCATTCCCTCAGGCTGGAATGTTCTTCCCCAGCTGCCGCATGGCTCCTCGCTCTCCCTCGTGTCTGCTTCAACTTCACCATCCCAGTGAGGCCTTCCTGTCACCCTATTTAAAACTGTAACCCCCCATCCTACCCTGACCTTCCTGATCTCCCCTACCCTGTGCTAATTTTTCTTTTTCTCGTAGCACATATCACTTTCTAACAACTGTGTAATTTACGAGTTTGCTGCCCTATTTATCGTCTGTCTCCTCCCACTAGAATAGAAGTTCCAAAGTGCAGGGCCCTGTGTTCACTGCTGTGTCCCTACTGCCTAGAATGGTTCTTGGCACATCGTAAAACCTCAATAGAAAGTCGCTGAATGAATGAATGACCTGTCAGGTTTGAGAGAGAATTATCCCCCTTGCAGAAGTGTTGGAATTTTGAGAAGCTGGTAAGGGATAAAGAAAAATGAGTGTTGTGCCCTTACGCGGGGGCTTGACGCTTCTAGCTGCACCGAGAAGGACTGGAGGAGCTCCTGCAATCACATGTTTATTAACGGTTCGGCTCAGCGACTGAGAAGGAGAGTTTGGAGTCTTGAGTGTGGTGCATGGTTCCCCTTCTCTGTGCCTCAGTTTCTTGTTGAATAAGCAGTCTTTGACCATCAGGAGTTTACATAGGTTCCCTCATTAGTGTGAGTCATGAATGTGCTCCTACACACTCAGAGACAGACTCGGGGAGTCAGCGCAGGCGTGGGGGGCTTCCCGTGGAGACTAAGACAAGGGTGTTACAGGTTCCCAGCTGCTTCTGCCTCCTGACTCAAGGCAGTTATCATTAGATATTTATTGACCCCCATACAGTGTGCAAGACATGATGCTAGGTGCTGCAGGACCTCAGGAGTAAGACCATCTGGATGGTGAGAGCTGTGAGGCCACTGGGAGGCTCATGCGATGCGAACCTTGGTCCTTTGACTTAAACCTCGCCTAGCACTGTTTGCAGTGCTGGGTATTGTGGTTGGGTTTGTCTACAGCTTGAAATATTAGAACAAAGGCTCCCTGGGCTTCTCCTGGCTCAGCGGCATTTTTCCTCTATCGCAGATGCTCTCCCAGACTCTGGAAGCAAAGTACTGTAATCAATGAACTCTCCCTGTGGAGATCAGAAGCTCAGGCCCACACGGAAGGCCACCTTCCAGCCTTTTGCTGTGCCCCTCCCTCTGTGACATTCCTGCCCCTCCCAGGCACTGAGCTCATCTTTAGTCATCTTATCTTTCCCCACCCACTTTATAAGCATTTAGCCCCCTGTAAAGAGCTGGGTTTAAACTCCAACCAGCTGGGTCACTGACCCATGAGGTGACCTTGGACCTGTTATTGCTCCTCATAGAAAGTTGGTGGGTTATAAATTGGAGGGGAAAAAAGCTAGAAATATTTTCGTTAAAAACTCCTCCCATATTTCCCCCACCTCATCACATTTCTCCCTCCTACTTGATGTTATTCCTTAAACAACTTTACAAAGTCAAGCAAAAACGCTGCACAATTTTTGCATTCGCTTTTGGTTTCTACCATCTGACACCTTGAGTATCTTATTTCCTTCCATTTGCTTGTTCATTCAATTATTCAGCAAACATCTAATTTTTTGAAGCCTGTGTCAGACTCTGTGTGAGCTGTTGGCAATCAGAGAGGACTGACACAGCCCTCTGACAGAGCTCGCAGTCTGCCAGGAGACAGACATGTAAACAGAGCTTAGCTGTGCCCCGCTCAGGTAGGTGCCGTGGGGCAGAGGAAGGCCTAGGCCTGCGAGATGCTTCTCAAGTCAGAGTAACAGGACCCGGAGATCGTTACGGAGATGTTGGAGTCAGGGCCAGGAAGAAGCTGTGAACACCTGAGGTTCCTAGCTTGGGATTCATGTTGATGGTGTCATTTGATGGAAGTGGGGAGAGGAAGAAGCAGCCACACTTTGGTGAGGGTGGAGGGAAGGGAGTGATGGTCAATAATAGTGGTGTGACCCCACAGTGAACTCTCCTGTGCCCAGCATTGTGTGCACCAGAGCTTCTCACACTTGAACATCGGCCCAAACTGCCTGGGCATTTTGTTAGAAAGCAGATTTGAACTCAGTGGGTCTGGGGTGTGGCCGGAGTCTGCATTTTTGGCAAGCTCTCAGATGATGCCCACGCTGCTGGTCCGGGACCACACGGAGCAGCACGAGGGTGCAGTCCATGCGGGCGGGTGTGCAAGTGAACGTGCCCGTGTGGAGCTTGGGAGCGAGGCCAGGGCCAGGCTAAAAGGTTTGGAAGTCAGCCGAGAGCAGGCGGAACGTGCGAGGCGTGTAGAAGCCTGGCCCAAATGGCTTCTTGGAGAGAAAAAAGAGCCAAGCACCCATGGTTTTGGGAGCCTCCTGGGGAGGTCAGATAGGGCAAGGGCCGAGCACAGGTTATGAGATGGGACAGTAAAGTCACAGGGTGCTGGGAGAGGGCAGCCTCAGGAGTGGAGTCAAGGCAGCCGGACACCTGGTCTCAGCTCCACCTGGAAACAGGCTCTAACTGAGCTGGTGGTGTGATCTCGAGAAGCTGCCCTGGGGGCAAGTGTATCTGAGAGAGGGACAGCAGCTGCCTGCTGGGGTAGAGGTGCCAGTGGGGCAGCTGACAAAACGCTGGCCAGGTTCCTCCTCTCTTTCTCTTGAGCGGAGCGCTTGGGGGCACGGAGTATGGCCGCTGTCGGGGGCGGGGGTGGCAGGGCGGGGCGGCCAGTGGGCAGCTGCACCTCTCCCCCTTGCTGGCACCGTGCAGCCTTTGGGCTGGCTTCCCCAGAGGAGCCAGAACTGAGGACAGTTTCACCAGTCTTCTGTTTACAGTTCTCTTCCTAAAGCTCTTATTTGTGTGCTGGAAGATGCTGCCTTATGTCTAGGCCCTAATAAGAGCTTCTTAGATCATGGTGAGATCATACTGGTGTTTATTTTTCAAAAATCTTGTATTTTTCATTAGAAAGCCTAGCTCCAGAGTTTTCCTGGACACCTCTGGTAGGATGGGAGGTGTCAAACAGATGTTTAACCTTGAAAAGGTGCGTGCACAGAAACTGGGTCCTACAGGATAAATGGATAAGGGGCAGGGGACTTTGGGAAAGCAGAGGCCTGTCTTGTCAGTAGAAGTCTGGGAAGACACTCCAAAGGAGGTGACATTTCAGCTGGATCTTCAAGGGTAAATAGACACGGCATTTTCCACTTCTGTGGTCTTGTTGTGGGAGAACTGGGACAAGATCACAGGGCGAGAAATGAGCTTATCAGTCCTTGGCGCCAACTTAGGTAACACACCGCTTCTGCATGTTGTGACTGTTCAATCCTTTCTAGAGGGGCTGCGAGGCATGACCATTGTGTGTCTTCTCTCTCCACCCCCTCCCCCACGTTAGTGCTGTCATACAGACAGCCAGGGTCGTTGAACAGCAAGGACATCTTTGAGGGAAGGGAATGGTGCCTGGGTCTCAGGCTCCTTGAGGGCAGGGGCAGCGAGTGTACACTCCTACAAGGCTGCACAGCAGGGGGAGTGTATAGAAGGGGAGGATGGACCAGGCCCTTCTGTCAGTGTCTTGGTGACTGATTTTAGCAGAGCCACCTGGTTCCTTCAACCCAGTCCCCAGGGAGGGTTGCCTTGCTTGTCCTAGGGCTGCCTCCCTCCAAGCCTTCCTTTGGTCTTAGGGATTTTTTTGAATTTCTCAGCAGAGCTTGCCGTGAGGATGTGAGGGTTGTCGAATTTCCCAGAGTGCCCAAGATGGCCCTCAGCTAAGAGGATGAGGAGTAGCTTTCCGGTGCTCTTCCTGCCCTGTGATCCACCGCCTCTCCTCTGCTTCTCTGAGGCCCTCTGTCTGCTGTCCGGCACAGCTGCCCTTAGGTGCTCGCCTGTCCTGTGCCTCAGGTTGCCCCTCGTCACCCCTGCGGGTGCCGAGACATCCTGTAGCTTTGTGGCTACGTAAAAGGCTCCTAGCTCATTTCATAGACTGGAATCTGGACTCCTATTTATTATGTGATTTTTCTTTTTACTAGTGCTTGTTATAAAAGACATACATCTCATTGTCAGAACTTTAGAAAACACAAAAGGGGCCGGCCCGGTGGCTCAGCGGCTAAGTGTGTGCGCTCAGCTGCGGCGGCCCAGCGTTCGCAGGTTCGGATCCCGGCTGCGCACTGACACACCACTTGTCAGGCCGTGCAGTAGCGGTGTCCCATATAAAGTAGAGGAAGATGGGCATGGATGTTAGCCCAGGGCTAGTCCTCACGAAAGAAAAAAAAAGAAAACCACAAAAATGTAAACAAAACAATCCACAAGGCTGTGACCTAGAAAGAACCACTTTTAATATTTTAATTTATTGTAATAACTTTTTTATAAATTTTATTTTTTAGTTCAAAAAATCTTGTAACAAACAGCAAGATCAAAACCATTTTCATTTTTACAGCCATGCTTTCTCCTATTAGCTGCCCATATGTGTTTTCACGTTGAAATCATTGTCTGCATACAATTTTGTGTCTTGTTTTTTGGAACACTGTTTAGATTGGTTCTTCAGATTTTTCCTCTGATAAGAAATGAAATCGTGGGCCGGCCCTGTGGCTTAGCGGTTAAGTGCGCGTGCTCCTCTACTGGCGGCCTGGGTTCGGATCCCGGGTGCGCGCCAACACACCGCTTCGCCGGCCATGCTGAGGCCGCGTCCCACATACAGCAACTAGAAGGATGTGCAGCTATGACATACAACTATCTACTGGGGCTTGGGGGGGAAAAAAAGGAGGAGGATTGGCAATAGATGTTAGCTCAGAGCCGGTCTTCCTCAGCAAAAAGAGGAGGATTAGCATGGTTGTTAGCTCAGGGCTGATCTTCCTCACAAAAAAAAAAAAAAAAGAAAAGAAATGAAATCTTTTTTTATCCCTGGGATTCTTGGGAGAAGCGTTTGGGAGGATTTCCACAGGCTGAGGGCGGGGCAGGGCTGTGTGGCTGGCTGACAAGATGATGAGCCCAGAGGGCTAGGGTGTGCTGCTGCCAGCCTGTTTTGCTGGGGGTTAAGCCTAGTGTTGCTGGAGCATTCTCCAGAGGTTATAGTCAGAGTTGCTTCCATGCTGCAGGGCTGGTTTACTGTGATCTGGGCAGGGTTCTCGAAAGACTGGTTTCCCCGGGCTCTCTGGAACGCCTGGTCTCTGGCCAGCGGGCAGCCAGGAGCCTTGGTTGGAAGGAGGCTCCCTCCCTCTGCAGGCTCACTCCCACACACACTTACGCCCCCCTGCCCTCCCCAAGACAGGCTCACACACATGCACACTCTGCCCTCACAGGAAACACACTTTCCCCCACACACAGGCAGGCAGGCTGTGTCTCTCTTCTCTCTCTCTCTCTCTCCTTTCTCTTCTTCTCTCTCTCCTCTCTCTCCGTCTCCCTCTCTCTCTGTGTCTCTCTGTCTCTGTCTCTCTCTCTCTCTCTCACACATACACACATGCACAGTCACCTGGAGTCCTGTGTTTTAAACTTACGTCCATCTCTCATCAAACTTCCCTAAGAGTGAGTTTAAAAAGTGAGTAAATGCTTATGCAGTGGAGTTTATTTCATGAAAGGCTCAAAATAGTGACTGCCTCTTGGGCTCAGAAGAATTTCTCTGGTTGCTGGTGATTTGGTCACTCACTTTAGTGACAGTGTCCAGGTCAGAGACTTGTGGTGAGGATTCAGTGAGGGAAGGCATGTAAAGCACTTAGCTCAGTGCTTGGCACCATGTGATCATGCAATAAATGTTAGCTATTTAAAAAATTATTGTTATTACTATCCAAAAGGTGCCCCGGTTGGTGCTGGTACCAACTTGTGCCACGCTGGTTCTCACAGACTGGCTGAGGTGGCAGGCTGCCCCACTGTCGGGGGTGAGGTGCCTTTCTTGGAATTCTAAATACATGGAGGTCAAAAGATCCCACTATATAATTACATGTGAATTTAGATGCCATCTTATCTGGACACTAGTGTGTATATTAAGGGTAACAGAAGCCAGAGCTTAAGAAAAAAATGTATGGAAGAGAAACTTAAAACTGAGGAAATTCTCCTCATTTACTTAATTATTTGTCTCCTGCAAATTGGAAAAAGTTAGCCTGCCATCCTGATTGCCAGCACATTCATGTTCTAACTGCAGAAGCGTAATCTGAGGATGCCGCTCCAGGGAGACGCCCAGGGGACCAGGCATGGCCACATTTGCCACTTGCACCTCTACCTGGGTTCTTTCATTTCAGGATTCACCAGTTGCCTGCTCCCTCCCTCATGTCTTTTTTTTTTTTTTAATTTTATTTATTTTTTCCCCCAAAGCCCCAGTAGATAGTTGTATGTCATAGTTGCACATCCTTCTAGTTGCTGTATGTGGGACACGGCCTCAGCATGGCCGGAGAAGCGGTGCGTCGGTGTGCGCCCGGGATCCGAACCCGGGCCGCCAGCAGTGGAGCGCACACACCTAACCACTAAGCCACGGGGCATGTCTTAGTTAGGGAGGGAAGAAGCTATGACAGAACAGCAGCAGAGACAAGAGGGGGATCCAAGGGAACAGAGACTCCCCAGGAGGCCCAGTCTCCCAGCAAGTGCCCCAGACCCAGAGCTCAGGAAGAGGTTAGAGCAGGAAAAAGGAAGTGCCTTTGTTAATGGTTAACCTTTATTGAAGACTGACTTAATCCTCCAGAGCCGTAGATGGGGAACTGAGGCTCAGAGGGGCTGAGAGTCTTGCCCGGTTACATGACAACTAAGTGGCAGCCCAGACTGCCGTCCTCCAGAGGCCAGGCTCTTAACCACTGTTCTGTGTCATTTCTCAGTGAGATCCAAGAGATTAAGAAAGAGACCAGAAGATTGGGATATTCCAATAACTCCAAGCTAGAAAATTTACTGTCAGTCCTAGATTTTTTTAAAATTGAGATATAATTGACATATAACGCATTATATGAATTTCAGGTGTACAACATAATGACTCCATATTTATATATATTGCTAAATGGTCACCACAATAAGTCTTGTTAACAGTCCTCATCACACATAGTTACAAAATCTTTTTTTCTTGTGATGAGAACTTTTAAGATCTACTCTCAGCAGCTTTCAAATATACAATACAGTATTATTAACTATAGTCACCATGCTGTACATTATATCCTCATGACTTATTTATCTTTTAACTGGAAGTTTGTACCTTTTGACCCCCTTCACCCGTTTTGCCCACTCTGCACCTCCTGCCTCTGGCAACCACCTAAATTTGTCTTAAAGTAAATTTTTCGTTGAAGCAAAGTGCATAAATCATAAGTGTACAACTTTGTAATTTTTTGCAAAGGAACACCGCCGTGAAACTACCTCTGAGTTCACGAAATAGAACATTACCAACACACTAGGAGCGCCCCCCGGACCCTCCCAGTCACTGCCCCTGCCCCCTAAATCATCATGGGTTAATTATTTTCTGTTTATGAACTTTCTAAAGTGAATCGTACAGTATGTATTCTTTCGTATGTGGCTCCTTCTGCTCAACATTAAGGTAATGAGCTTCATCCACGTTGTGTGTAGCTGTAGTTCATTCTTTTTTGTTGCTGTATAGTATTCCATGATATAAATACACCATGATGGTACTGTTGATGGACACGTGGATTGTTTCCAGTTTGAGACTATTACATATAATGTCCTAAGAACACTCTTTTGCATGTCTTTTGGTGACTATATGTAGGCATTTCTATTGGGAGTAGACCTGGGAATAGAATTGCTAGGACATAGCATGGGCACAGATGAGACACTTTTCCACAGTGCTTGTATCAGTTTACACTGCCGGCCCCACAACTCTGGTATTGTCGGCTGTTTATTTGTTTATTTTATTTTATTTTAACCAGTCAGGTAGGTGTGGTAGTATCACATTGTGATTGTAATACAGATTTCCCTAGTGACTAATGATGTTGAGCACATTTTCATATGCTTACCATCCACTGTGGTTAGTGCTTTTGATATCCTGTTTAAGATTCTTTGCCTATACACAGTTGAGAAGCTAGGATCCTATGTTATCTTCTAGAAGCCGTATTGTTTACCTTTCACATTTAGATCTATAATCCTTCTGGAATTTTTGATTCTAATGTGTTACAGGTTAAGATTCACTTTTTTGTCCATATGGATATCCAGCTACTCCAATACTACTTACTGAAAAGACTGTCCTTTCCCCGCCGACCCTTGGTATTGAGTGCATCTGTCTCTGGATGCTTTTATATTCCACTGGTCTGTTTATTTTTCTTTGTTTCAATACTACATTGACATAATTGCCATAGTTTTGTAATCAGTTTTGATAATCTGATAATGTCAAGTACTTTGTTCTTCAAGATTGTCTTGACTATGCTTAGCCTTTTGCTTGGGAATTTTGTGGAACTGCGTTGAATCTGTAGATCAACTTGAAGACTTGACCTCTTAATAATAATGAATCTTCCAATCTATAAACATGGTTTTTTTGTTTATGTTCTTATCATTTTCTATGTAGAAATCTTATACATCTTAGATTATTCTTAGGTGTTTGGTGATTTTAAGTGGTGTGTGCGAAATTTTATTTTCCAGATGTTTGTTGCAGATTGTTCCAAGTGGGGTGTGCTACAATTCACTTCTGACGCTAACCACCCAGAGTTAGCATCAGACCCCACAGGTCTAAGGCTCAGTCCTCCAGACAGCCCTCACTTCAGATGCCAGCCACAGGTGGGGTCCGCCCCACTTGTGTACTTCTGACCAACCGGCTGTGAATTCGGGGGGTTCCCATGACCTCCTTCAGGTTGGATAATTTACTAGAATGGCTCACAGAACTCAGGAAATTGCTACACTTACGACTACAGTTTTATTTTAAAGCATACACATAGGATGAGGTCTGCAAGAGTCTGGAACGCAGACCTTTGGCCCTCTCCCAGTCGAGTCAGGGTGTGTCACCCTCCTGGCTCGTCCATACTCCTCGAGAAGCTCCACTGAGCTTTGGCATCTGGAGTTTTCGTCAGGCTTTCAGTACCTAGGCATGATTGATTAAGTTATTGGCTACAGGACTGGACTGAGTCTCCAGCCCCCCTTCCTTTCCTGGAGATAGGGCAGCTGCACGTTCCTACCCTCTAGTGCTTGGTTTTCCTGGTGACCAGCCCTGTCCTGAAGCTATCTAGGGGCCACCTTGAGTTGTCTCATTAACATAATAAAGACACTTCTATTACTCAGAAAATTCCAAAGGTTTTTGAATCTCTGTGTGAGGAGCGAGAGTCAAAGACCAGATATATTCCTTTTTGTTTTTTAATTGAAATATAGTTGACATACAATATTATATTAGTTTCAGGCCTACAACACGGGGATTCGACATTCACGTACATTACAAAGTGATCACAATGATAAGTCTAGTAACCATCTGTCGCTGTACAGTTATTATAATATTATTGACCATATTCTCTATGCTGTCCTTTACATCCCTGTGACCTATTTATTTTATGACTAGAAGTTTGTACCTTAGTCCCCTTCACCTATTTTGCCCATCCCCCCACCCCCTCCCCTCTGGTGACCTCCAGTTTGTTCTTGGTATCTATGAGTTTGTTTTGTTTTTTTAGATTTCACATATAAGTGAGATCCTATGGTATTTGTGTTTCTCTGACTTATTTCACTTAGAATAATGCCCTCTAGGTCCATCCATTTTGTCACAAATAGCAAGAAGGTATATTATTTATTATACCACACAAGTATAGAGAAATTTTTATAGTTAATTTTTGTATAGTGACCTTGCTAAATTTACTTATTAATTCTAATAGCTTATTTTAGATTCTTTTGGATTTTCTACACAGATAATTATGTTGCCTGTGAATAATGGCAGTTTTATTTACTTATTGCTAACCTTTATCCTTTTATATCTTGTTCTTGCCTTATTTCACTGCCTAGGACATCTGGGATTGTGTTGAACTGGTGACAGTGGGCATCCTTGTTTCATTTAGGTCTCAGGGGAAGGCTTTCAAAATTTATCATTATGTGTGATTGTGCTGTTTTTTGGTAGTTTTCCTTTATCAGATCAAGAAAGTTTCCTTCTCTTCCTACTTTGGTAAGAGTTTTATAATGAATAGATGTTGAATTTTACCAAACGCTTTTAAAATATCTGTTGAGATGACTGAATGACTGATTTTCTTTATTCTGAATTACACTGATTGATTTTTTTTCTTTCTTTTGTGAGGACATCAGCCCTTTGCTAACATCTGCCAATCTTCCTCTTTTTTTGCTGAGGAAGACTGGCCCTGGGCTAACATCCATGCCCATCTTCTTTCACTTTATATGGGACACCGCCACAGCATGGCTCGACAAGCAGTGCATTGGTGCGCGCCCGGGATCCGAACCGGCGAACCTTGGGCCGCCGCAGCGGAGCACGCGCACTTAACCGCTTGCGCCACCGGGCCAGCCCCCACTGATTGATTTTTAAATGTTAACCCATAAACATTTATTGCATACCTGGAATAAACCTAACTTAGTCATGATGTATTATCCTTTTTTACACATCACTGGATTTGACTTGCCAATATGCTTATTTAGAATTTTGGCATCTACATTCGTGAGAGAGGTAGGTCTATAATTGTTTTTCCTGCCATTGAAAAAAAAAAAACTGAGGAAAATATTACAAGATATCCCTGTTAGTTTTTTTTTTTTTTTTTAGGAAAAATAATTATTTAATAATTAAGTCTTTTTTCCTCTTAAAACTAATATCCTAGTTTAGGTGAGCAAGTTGGAACATACCAAGTAATGTTCTCGCCCTCTTCCCACCCCTTCCTTCTACTTCTAACAGCAAGTATAATGCCTCTTACATCATGTCAATTGTTGCTGCTGATTTTTCCCTCTTTAGGTTTTGATATCAAGGTCTAGAATGATTTTAGTAATTTGTAAACATTTGGAAATGATTTGTGATTACCAGTTACCAACTGGGGTTCACCAAGGAAAAACAAAAACTTTTTATTTTTTTGGTGAAGGGGATAAGATTTACTAGGTTAGTTCAGGAGAAAGCTAGTTCCAGACTTAATGCATCTTGATTGTCAACAAAGTATTTCACAGAATTTCCTATTATATCTTCATAACTAACATGGGACATGTGGGCTCATTAATAATGGTCCAACTCTTAGATTGATTGCCCGTAGGTTATTAGCTAGTTGCACAAACAGGTCCAAAGAATGGGTGCCTCACAAGGCAGTAAGTGACCTGTGAGTCTAAGCAGCCAAGCAGGGGTATGATGGGGAAGGGGCGCTTCCTGGGTGGGAGTGCTGGGGTGGGAGGCCAGATGGCCGTCAGTGGGGATTCCAGGGGAAGAGGCCAGAGTGGCTCCTGAGAAGAAAGGCCTGAGCAGAAAGGGAGAAGCAGTTTGCTGGAAGGGTCCAAAGTCAAAAGAAGGCTGGTGATGCTGACAAGACGGCTGGAAACCCGCTAGGTACCTCCTGATCACCCCCTCACCTTCCCATGCTCACGGAGGCCTTGTCAGTGGGCCAGCATCTTCCCCTCACTTTATCTGCTGCTGCTGCGTAAAATAGCTCTAGTTCTGTGTGTTCCTCCCTGCCTTCTGAACTGTCCCTGGCTGTGTCCTCCAGGAGAGTTTTCCACATCACTGAGGACGAAGACATCAGCATTGGGTCTGAACTCAGTCCTTGGATAACTTAAGAAACCTTTAAAAAACTGTCCTTTGACCCAGTGATGCTCCTTCTAGAAATCTGTCTTAAGGACATGGAGATATAACCAAATATATTTATTACAAGGATTTTCATAATGGTAAAAAAAGGGGGAAGGACACAATTTAAGAGCCCACTCAGGATTGGGATTATATACACATATGTACAATGAAATATTATGAAGCCATTCAATCCTTTAAAATATTTTTATGACATTGGAAAATACAAAGAATGTGAACTATTTAAAAGCAGGGTACAGGGGCCGGCCCCGTGGCTTAGCGGTTAAGTAGCAGTTAAGTGCGCGAGCTCCGCTGCTGGCGGCCCGGATTTGGATCCCTGGCGCGCACCGACACACTGCTTCTCCGGCCATGCTGAGGCTGTGTCCCACATACAGCAACTAGAAGGATGTGCAGCTATGACATACAACTATCTACTGGGGCTTTGGGGGAAAAAATAAATAAATAAAATATAAATAAATAAAATAAAATAAAATAAAAGCAGGGTACAAAACTATATATACAATGATCCCATTTGTGGTGAAAATACATATTGTAATATTTGATCTCTATATATTAATTTTAAAAAAACAAATAAAATACTCCATTAACTGTAGTCATCTTTGGGAGGCAGGATTATAAGTGACCTTAATTTCCTTGTTCCCACTTTTTTTTTTTGCTTGAGAAAGATTAGCCCTGAGCTAACATCTGTGCCAGTCTTCCTCTGTTTTGTATGTGGGTCACCGCCACAGCATGGCTGATGAGTGGTGCAGGTCTGAACCCATGAACCCTGGCTGCCGAAAAGGAATGCTCTGAACTTAATCGCTATGCCACGGGGCCCACTACGCCATGAATCCAGCCCCCTCCTTCTTTCCACTTTTGTTACCAGTATCAGAAAAAAAATCATGTAAAAATTAGATGTAAAGTTTTTTTATTATAAGAAAACTGGCAAAATTAGAACACTGTCGATGATCTTAAGGAATTACGTATTTAGATGTGGTAATACTGTTGTGGTTTTGCTTTTTTTTAAAAAGAGCCCTTACCTTTTAGAGATACTTACTGAAATGCTTGTAAAATTTACAGACGTTTACAGATAAAATCTGGGATTTGCTTCAAAATAAGCCAGTGGAGTGGGTGGAGGAAAGAGGAAACAAGATTGGCTGGAGGAGTTAATTGTTTAAGTTAGGTGAAAGGGCCTGAGGGGGTAATTATATTATTTCCTGTGCTTTTATATGCTTGATATTTTCTGTAATAAAAGGTTAAAAAATTAGAGACTACTGGCTAAATGAAAAATCAAAGGCGTGAAGACCTGGCCCCACGGTGAGAGACCAGTGTAGGGTCTCCTGTCAACAGCTTCACCCTAGGGTGCTCGGGTTAACCAAGAAGGCTCTCTGGAGACGTCCCATTTCTGAATCCCGCTTGCTCACCCCCTCACAGTGTATCCTAGCAGGACTTCTCTGAGCCTCAGTTTCCTCCCGTGAAGAGGGGTCTGTAGGAGGAGATGCACGTGGGACAGCTTGTGGGCCCCCCTCCCCAGAACGTGCCCACCCTCACTCTCACCCCCACTGCTCTGTAGCTGGGGGGAGGTGGACCCTGAGGGGGACACCCAGTGTCTACCCTGGGAAGGGACAACCAAGGTCTGGCCGCCTTTACAGGGCTATTGTAAAGGGAGCTCTCTAAACTTTTTTTTTTTTTTTAATTTTTTTGTGTGAGGAAGATTAGCCCTGAGCTAACATCCTATGCCAATCCTCCTCTTTTTGCTGAGGAAGATTGGCCCTGGGCTAACATCTGTGCCCACCTTCCTCTACTTTATATGGGACGCCATCACAGCATGGCTTGACAAGTGGTGTGTCGGTGCGCGCCCGGGATCCAAACCTGCAAACACTGGGCCGCTGAAGCGGAGCGAGTGCATTTAACTGCTATGCCACCAGGCCGGCCTCTCTAAACTTTTTTGATCATGCACCTTATTAGAAAGAAAAACGTATTTGTGCCTCTATTCATTCAAAAATTATATACATGTACTATTTTACTAATATATATATTATAAAACAAAAAAATTTTTAAAGATGAAATAACCATTATTTTTTAAATGTCTTGTTAATAGTTATCACTTCATATTATTTCTAGCATATACTTTATATACTTTCTCAAGGCACAAAATACCCTTATGGAGGCATTCATCATTACTAACAGTGGCTGTGAGTCTGTTTCAAATAGTTTTCTTAATAGTTTTGCATTATTTTGGCCAAACGCCCAGCCCTGACCCCGTTGTTACTGATCCCCACCCCACAAACACACACACACACTGATTGACGGATGGCTGGTGGGGAGGGGAGCGGCTGCCCTGGCCTTTGTAGGCGCCTATGCTTGCTTCATTCATGTTCTCTTCACTCTGGGATTTCCTTGCAGGGCCCTTGTTAAGCGACTGTGCATTTTGTGAGCATATATTTGGTTAAAAGTGCTCAACATAATCTGCAAATCCGCGTCATTGAGCACACCTCCTCTGCGGTGGGTGAGTGCGGGAGCCCCTTCCGGTGGTGACTGGCCGGCTCGCAGACCTGGTCCAGCCTGCTGTCAGTCTGGGTAAACAAACGATCAAGTTGCTTATTTATTTTGGATTAAAAATAAACATAAACGGAGTCTGGGATGAGTACCCCCTCTGGACACCCTGTTCTAAAAGGTCCCAGATGGGCTGTGGCTCTCTTCTATGCATACATGTGGTGTCTGGCTAGGGTGTTATCTTGCTCAGGATGGCTGGTCAAGGCTCTAGAAATCGCTTCACCTGCGGACTTTGGCAGGTGGGCCACAAGGCCTGCGGTTCCTTTTCTCTCTTCCGTGCGGTTGTCCATGCGGCTGTCCTCCTGTCACTTTCTCTTTTTTTCTGCTTTACTCTGTTTTCCCTTTGTCTCACCTTTCATTTTCATTTCATTAAAAACATAACCAGCTATAATGCAGTGTTTTCATTGGTGGTACTTATTGACTAGCTTACTTATTGAGCACCTGCTGTATATTTAGCCTCGTGCTAGGCATTGAGGAATGAATCAAGAACCACTGAATATAATTTCTGCTGGTGAGAGTGTAACGGGGAGGGAGCCCTACTAGGGAGGGCAATTGGGAGGTTTCTATCAAATTTGCCAATGCGCAAACACTTTGACCTAGTAACTCCACATCTATAAGTGTACTGTAATCTCACATGGGTCGAGTGAGGGACATACAGGGATTTTCGCTGCAGCATTGTTTGCAGTAGAAAAAACTGGAAACGGTCGTGTGTTCATCAGCAGAAGGGAGAGGGTCAGTTCTTCCTGGTGTTCACCAGTGGACACTGTGCAGCGGAGGCAGCCGGGGCTCTGCTCCAGTGACATGGCTGAGTGCAAAGCACAAGGTGCAGAAGGGTGTACCTTGTATTTTTAATTAAAAAATAAAAATAGAAGTAATACATTTATGGTAGACACTTTTAGAAAAGTGGAAAATGATTAAGAAATGAAAGGCACCCTTATCCCACTACCCAAAATACGAATATTTTTGGTGTGTTTTCTTCTAAGTCAGCAAGGAATGATACTGCTTTTCTCCCCCTCTCAAAATGAGATATCTTTCTTTTCTGATTATAAATGTAAAATTAAAAAAGTAATACATGTTGATTTTAAAATGCAGTAAGCAAAAGCTAAAGAAACCAGTATCGCTCTTACCGTTGTGTTTTGTTAACTTTTTGCTTTACACGAACGGTAAGCCGCCATCTCTAAATAAATCTATGTCTGCATCAGGCTTTTTAGTGGCTACA
Organism: Diceros bicornis minor; assembly: GCF_020826845.1. Classification (NCBI taxonomy): domain Eukaryota; kingdom Metazoa; phylum Chordata; class Mammalia; order Perissodactyla; family Rhinocerotidae; genus Diceros; species Diceros bicornis. The sequence goes on along the minus strand of NC_080779.1, from coordinate 15,832,109 downwards.
GTACTGTGTCGTAAACCCCATTGGATGGGCCCTCCCGGGCACACTTTGCACACTTGCCTGGGTATTTCCTTTGTGTTAACGTCTTTCCCAGAAGTGGAAGAAACGGCTGAGTCCAAGGTCTTTCACATTTTACATTTTGACACACTACCAAATCTTGAAGAAAAAATGTCATTGTTCTCTCCAGTACTGCACTGTTGTAGTCACTATGATCTTATAATATATTCTAATTTATATTAAAATTAAGGACCCCCTCAATGTTCTTTTAAGTTGCTTATTGATTGAACAGCTTCCTCCCTGGCCCTCTCTGCTATGGATAGCTGGCACTCTTCTTTTTGAGTGTAACTCTCCAACCCCTTGGAGCTGAGGGGTGATGGGGGTGGGAGGCTGTGCAAGGGGTTTGTCTCCTGCTGCTGTGCCCCCCTAGTTCCTCTCCTACCCCAGTAGATGTCTTCTTGCCCAGCTGCTGGAGTGGGCCCCACTCCTCCTGCTGGTTGAGGTCAGCACTATTAATAGCAACTTAATCCTGCCCCGCCGGGGTGGAGGAAGAAAAGGAGGGGGATTCCCAGGAAATCAGGGTGCCCTGTGGTCTGCAAGTGCAGACCCGTGGCTTGAGGCCGGCTCTTCCGGCAGCCTGGCCACCACCCATCCCTGTAGGAGGGCCCGAGAGCTCAGGGTCAGTCCTGGGAACCTGGGATGTCAGGAGGTGGGACTTGGGAGGTCAGCGAGGAAGATGCCGAGGACGCCGTCTTGGGTGGTGGGAACCCCGTGTCTGATCTAGGATCCCTGGATCTTCCCCATGAGAAGAGGCAGCTGGGGCTGGGAGTAGGGCCCTCTCAGGGCCCTGGTGGACTTTGACACCCAGCACCTGGTAATGTGTTTTTCTTATGGTCTTGGAGAGACTATAAAGTTTTTTTATGGAGGGAGGAAGACACAGCAGTTTGCTAAAATGGGCGTTGAGGAAGGCGGAGGAGTGGGCTTTCTGGGGCCCCTGGAGACCAGCCAGTCTGTATCCAGCAGAGTGTTCAGAGCGTCAGCTGTGCTCCAGGCGTGGGTGGGAGGGGAGAAGGTGGCGTGGAGAGGAGTAAAGTCACAGTGCAGGCCTGGCTGAGCTGCAGCCCGTCCCTGGGGAGATGGACGCGGGTCAGCCCATGGCACAAGCAGGCAGCAGCAGCCATGCAAGTGCTGGGAAAGGAAGGACGGGGTGGGGGCTGGGAGCGGGGCAGTGAGTGCTAACAGGACACCCAGGGCTGAGGCAGGGGAAGGGGAAGGCCAGGGGTCAAGGGGCTCGAGCAGGTTCTGGGTCCTGTCCTTGCCCCCCTGTTCCAGGTGGGAGAGGGCCGTGAGAGAGGCCCAGACTTGCTGCCTGCGTCTGCCCATTCCTCTGGGGTTTCTAGAGGCCTCCTGTGCAGTTCTCTGACCTGGGAGGAGACCATCCCACCTGGCTGGACAAAGGTTGACTGAGGGCGGAGTAGGCAAGCTTGCAGCCAGGTGTGGCCGAGAGGAGACCTCAGGGCAGCAGCTTCAGGGCGCCTCCTGTCCCGCAGCCAGGTTGTCTCTTTCTAGCAGTGCTTGAGTTTAAAGGCTCAGGAAGCCCCAAGTCCAGAGGCAGCAGTTATGAGAGTTTTTTTAAAAGTTACTTTAATGTACGTATTTCTTTCTGATTATGAATTTAATACTATTGATTATAGAAATTTTGGAATTTCTGTTCATAAAAGTTTGAAAAAGAAAACAAAAATCATCTTGAATACCCCCTACTGTTAGGTTAAATCATATGAAATTGTTATTTTTTGGTCAAAATAGTTGAATATCAGCAATTTCATATGGATCAGCCAAATATGAACATTTAGCCATAGTCTTTTTTCTTTGAATAAGGGGGCTGCTTTGAAAAATGTGGGATTCTCAGCTTTTGGGGTAGATGTATTATTTAAATTTCATGTTTCATTTTTCAGCCCAGCCACCCCCGAAATCAAATTATCCAGTTGAATGGACACTAATAATAAATTGAGGTAACTGGTTAAAATAAAATTCTATATTAGATTTAAATTCCATACAATGAGAATCATAAATAAAAGTCTTAAGTTGATCCTCTTATTTTATTTTATTTTTTTTGTGAGGAAGATCAGCCCTGAGCTAACATCCATGCCAATCCTCCTTTTTTCGCTGAGGAAAACCGGCTCTGAGCTGACATCTATTGCCAATCCTCCTCCTTCCCCCCCCCCCCCCCCGCCAAGCCCCAGTAGATAGTTGTATGTCATAGCTGCACATCCTTCTAGTTGCTGTATGTGGGACGCGGCCTCAGCATGGCCGGACAAGCGGTGCCTCGGTGCGCGCCCGGGATCCGAACCCAGGCCGCCAGTAGCCGAGCGCGCACACTTAAACGCTAAGCCGTGGGGCCGGCCCTGATCCTCTTATTTTAAACGGTAAATCTCTTAACAGTAATTTCTGAATTACAGAAACTTTTTTTTTTTTTTAATTTTATTTATTTATTTTTCCCCCAAAGCCCCAGTAGATAGCTGTATGTCATAGTTGCACATCCTTCTAGTTGCTGTATATGGGATGCGGCCTCAGCATGGCCGGAGAAGTGGTGCGTCGGTGCGCGCCCGGGATCCAAACTCCGGCAGCCAGCAGCGGAGCGCGCGCACTTAACCGCTAAGCCACAGGGCCGGCCCACGGAAACTTCTTAATTACTAAAATTCAAAATAATTATTTCTCTAGTCTCCATCCGTTTCCCCCTCCCCCTATTGGTTACGTTTCTCCTAAGGAACGTCCGGGTGAACTGAGTCATTCATTCCACAGATATTCGTTGAACACTTGCTGAGTGTGTGTGTGCCACTCACTGACCTGAGTTTTGGGAACACAGACTGAATAAAGGCCCTGCCTTAATGGAGTTCGCAGTCTAGTGGGAGAAGACAGGCCATAAAGGATAAATATGGTGAATAAGCATATTATATTGTTTATTTTAGGTGATAAACTAGTGACCGAGGTTGGGGGGCTGGAGGAGGGGTTGCAGTTTTCGGTGAGGCTGTCATGGTAGGCCTCACCGAGAGAATGACGTTTGAACAAAGACCTAAAGGTGGGAGCAGCTCTGCAGATCTGGGGGGAGGAGCAGGCCAGGTAAAGGGAGCAGCCTCAGGGGTTTGAGGAGCAGCAAGGAGGCTGTGTGGCTGACTAGAGCACGAGAGAGAGGGAGAGAGAGGGAGGAGGGAGAGGGAGAGGAGCTGGGGTGAGGGGGTCAGCACGAAGGGCTTTGGGACCCAGGCCGCTGTGAGGAATGTGGCTTTTACTGAAAGTGAGACAGGAGCCACTAGAGGGATTTGGGTGAGGTATGAGGCAACCTGGCTTCTGTTGTCGCAAGAGGGTCCCCCTTGTGCTGTGTTGGGAGTAGACTCGGTCCAGGATGAAGCAGGGAGATGGTTAGAGGTTATTCCAGCCCCCCGGGTGAGAAAGATGCATGTGGCCCAGAACAGGACCGTCGCAGTGGAGACTGCCAGAAGAGGTTGGATTCTGGGTGTCTGTCGCAGGCAGAGCTGACGGGATGTGCTGAAAGGGTTGGACGTAGAAGGGTAGAGAAATAGAGGAGGCAAAGTTTGCTCCCCCATGGCCTGATCAACTGGATAGACGAGCTGGGGAAGCTGGCGGGAAGGGCAGGAGCTTGGTTTTGGCGGTGTTAAGTTCAAGATGTACGCATCCACGAGGCGCCAGCTGTCAGCCAGCAGTTGGCTATATGAGTCTGGAGGGCACAGGGGAGGGCTGGGCTGCAAATGTTTGTTTGAGACGCCTTGCCATATAGTTTGTATTTAAAGTCACGAGGCAAGGACTGAGCCCTGGAACCTTCCTGCATTAAGAGGTCAGACAGAAGGAGCAGCCCCTGAGCTCAGAGGAACACCAGGAGAGCGGTGTCGTGGAAGCCAAGGGGAGGAAGGGTTTCCAGGAGGAGGGAGAGAGTGACCCCTGGTCAAAGGCTGCAGCCTGAGCATGAGACCCCACCATTGGAGGTCACCTTGGCAAGAGAGGTTCTCTGGCCAGGGGAGGGGAAGATTCTGCTAAGACAAAAAAATGTCCCCTCTGGGCAGACAAATTAGAAAAAAGCAGACAGAGCCCAGGATCCCATGGCTGGGCCAGCACAGGGTGACTGACTGGCCTCCAGCCCAGCACCTTTGTCTGGGGCCCCACTGGCCAGCCATAATCAACGGCAGTGCACCGCGCTCTTGGTATGCAGAGCAAGGGTGACTGTGGGTGGGGCCCCACGTCTGCACACCTACCAGGTACCTGTCTCAAAGGTGCTGCCACAAGAGGGCACCCACACGCACCAGTGGATTCCACGGACGGAGGAGCCTCGGGAGAAGGCTGGAGGGCTGAGTGTGGCCCCAAGATCGAGCTCAAGGAATCGGCTCATTTCATCTGCAGGAAGGATATTTCTGTCCCTTAGAGAAGCCACCAGCCTTTCACTGTGAGGCCTGGTGCCCCCGTGACTGGTTGCTGGTCAGGATTTGTTCTGAGTGGTGGGTTACTGGGAGGTGTCAGTGGGGGGAGGACACTTTCTCAGACTGTGGAAGCTGTGTCTCTTCTCCGCAGGGGTCTGCCTTCTGGTGTGAGCAAGGTGCTGCTAACTGAGCCGCCTTCAGAGGCACACCCCCTTCCCTGGGGCTCAGTCCACGGCAGTTCAGGCACAGAGGGTCCTTGCTCAACCCAGCCTCTCACCAATTTCCTTTGTTTGTTCGCCTTAATTTTTTCTCAATTAAAAAAAATTATAGCAGTGAAACAGTGGACACAGAGAACAGATTAGTGGTTACCAGAGGGGAAGGGGGTTAGGGGAGTGGGCATAAGGGGTAAAGGGGCACATATATATGGTGACTGACAAATAATGTACACCTGGAATTTCACAATGTTATAGACTATTATGAGCTCAATAAAATAATTAAAAAAAAAAAAACCTGGAAAAAAAATTATAGAGGCTGGCCCGGTGGCGCAAGCGGTTAAGTGCGCGCGCTCCGCTGCGGCGGCCCGGGGTTCGCTGGTTCGGATCCTGGGCGTGCACCGACGCACCGCTTGTCAGGCCATGCTGTGGCGGCGTCCCATATAGAGTGGAGGAAGATGGGCACGGATGTTAGCCCAGGGCCAGTCTTCCTCAGCAAAAAGAGGAGGATTGGCAGATGTTAGCTGAGGGCTGATCTTCCTCACAAAAAAAAATTATAGCAGTGAAACATCCCATCAAATAGAACCATGTAGAAGGGTAGAGAGTAAGGGATAATAGGACCCCTCCCCCAAACTCCAGATACCCCCCAAAGGTGACCACTGTTCCTGCTTCTAGACATTTCCAGGGCAGTTCGAGCCCCGCCTTGTTTCTGCGCAGGCGGGGGCACCATGTGTTCTGTCCCATTACTTGCTCTTCCAACAGCCCGCCTTGGGCTTCATTCCACATTTCGTCCACCAGCCCTGCCGCCTTCTCCCCAGGGCAGCAGTGGCGCCTGTTCAGCACTCCTGCTCCATCGCTATTGATTTAGGCTGTTTCTGGTTTGAGGTTGTTAAAAACAGTGTTCTGATGGAACCCTTTTGCTTTTGTGCCTTTCTGCTTTTGTGGGTAAGTTCCTACAAGTGGGAATTCTGAGTCCAAGCGTAGGGACCCTTACTGTTGAGACACCCTGCCAGATTGGCCTCCTGAAATGTGCCCATTCACCTTCCCACTAGCCAGAGCACCTGTGAGCGCCCACTTGTCTTCCCCCAACCCTCGGCTTACCGGGCTTCTTAGAGCGTGTCTGTCTGGAAGGTGGTAAGAGCTCCCTTGCTTCAATTGTGGTTCCTGTCTGATGACATAGTTTAGCTGGCTGCCCCAGGCCCCTGGCAGCATTGTTTCTCTCTCGGGAGGGTGCTCCTGAGTGGGAGCCTCCAGCAGAAGAAGAGGCCCCAGGCCCACCCCAGGGTGCCACCTGCTGGAGAACCTTGGCGGATCTCTTGCTCTTGTTGGCTCATCTCTAGAAGATCCGGGGAAGTTCTTAATCGAGTCTAGCCATGGTTCTGTCTAGCAAGGTGCTGAAAGTTTTTTGACCAAAACTTGTAGCTGGAAATAAGTGTATCATAGTGACCAGCACATGTGTGAAAAAGTTTAACAAAACAGGACTCCCACCCTCATCACATGTGGTGTACTCTGATATTTTTTACTTTATTCTACTTTTTAAAATGCTGGTCATGAGAACTGGCGTCTCTCTGTTCTCCCTGGGAGGCCCCTCGGAGTTCTGAAGAGCACATCCCGGGGTTGGGAGATTTCCTGTGGCCTTAGAGACCTGGGAAACATCCCCTACAGAGAAGTCCCTGGACGGAGGCCCTGAGATGGGATTGTGGAGGGGAAGCTGTGCAGGAGACCCTGTCTGGACCTCCTTAGCTCTCCCGGGGCTTTTTCCCTTAGGCTGCTCCAAACCTGTGTCCCCGCCTGTGGGGCACACAGTTCCCTCTGACCTAGAGTATGGGCCAAGCCCTTCTTGGCTGTCTCCCTGTTGTCACGCACTGGGGCAAGGGGCACGAGAGCAGGGTGGGAACCCGGAAGGAGAGCCTGGGAAGCCTTGCCACCCGACAAAGCTTCTGTGGAAGGTCTTTCCTCCTCATCCTCTGCCTCCTAACTTTCTCTTGCTTTAGGTTGAAGCGGTGGCCCTTCTCTAATTATAGTACTTGCCTGCCCTAATTACGGCCTGGGCTAATTTGTTAATGGCTTTGAGAACGAGAGCCTTTGCCTTGGGCAGTATTACGGCCCCTGGGTACATGCGGGGGAGTTCTGCCGGGGAGAGCTGGGGGAGGGATGTGAATGGCCCTTGAGGGGTGGGCCCCCATGGGGGCGGGCACTGTGGGCCCCCTGGGGAGCCCCATGTCCAGCTGGCACACACATGTCTCTGACTGATGACTCCGCTGTCCATGGGTTGTCAGTGTGGGTCTTTCCCCTCCCCAGGAGTTCCAGGAGCCCCTAATATATGGCACTGGCCAGGACCTTGCCATTTTCATTCTATTTAAACAAATAGTCCTTAATAAATGGCTTTAAATTAAAAATACTTTTGGTTTTCCTTTTCATAAAAGCAATATCTGTTTGCAGTAGAAACTTCAGGAAATACAGAAAAGGGAAAAAAACCACCCCTGACCCCACCCCCATGACTCATGGCCCCAAATGCATTAGTATTTTGGTGGAGGAGTCTCATGACTGGCCCCTTTGCTCTTGTCTGACTCGTCACGTTGTCCCCCCAGGGAAGTCCCACCTGGCCATCGTGCAGAAGGTGAACAACGAGGGTGAAGGTGACCCCTTCTACGAGGTGCTGGGCCTGGTCACCCTGGAGGACGTCATTGAGGAGATCATCAAGTCAGAGATCCTGGACGAGTCGGACATGTACAGTGAGTTCCCCCTCCACCGGCCCAGACCCCCTTTCTTGCTCAGACCTGACATCTGGTGTTGTCCCCAAGTGGAAAGGCCACAGTGCAGGGACGTGGGAGGCCTGGCACCTGGAGACCCAGGAGCTCAGTGCCTCGCACTGGCCGGGGAGAGCAGGAACACACTGCCCGGAGCGGTGAGAGGAGGCTGCGTTTGTTCCTCCCGGCCTTGGTGCTGCAGCGTCAGCCTGGGGGCCTGGCCCTGACCCGGATGCTGCTGCTTCTGCCGGGAAGAAGGGACCGCAGAGCTGGGAGCTGGCGGGTTCCAGTCTGTTCCTGAGTCCTCGGGGGACAGAGTTCTCAGTTCCAGATTGTTTCTCTTGCAGCTGACAACCGAAGCCGGAAACGGGTATCTGAGAAGAACAAACGCGACTTCTCCGCCTTTAAGGATGCTGACAACGAGCTCAAGGTGAAAATTTCTCCTCAGCTCCTTCTGGCTGCTCATCGCTTCCTGGCCACGGGTAAGAGCAAGAGGAGGGCCTTCAAGCGTTGGTGGAATGTGAGGGGGACGTCCTGGGCCTCGGGGACAAAGGCTGTGGCAGATGAAAGGTGCAGGGACAACATGGCTGCCTCTAGAAGGGGCGAAGCAGCTTCCCTCGATGCCTGGGGGGCTCCCTGCCTTTTGTCTTCTCTGTTAATGGGTTGCCATTGCAAACTTGTAGAAAGCCCCTGAGTTACTTGTAAAAACAACCACTGAGAGTACCTAAGGTGGGCACTGGCCTCCCTGGGCCCATGGAGGTCTCTGGAGTCGGAGTGAGAGGGAGGCCCTTCCAGCTGCTGGAGGCTGCCCAGGTTCTGTCTCTCCCCATCCCCCTGCCTGCATATGCCTGGGCCCGCAGCACTTGACCTCTAGATCAGTGACGTCTCTCTGCTCACCCGTGATCAGAGCTCCCTTGGGGACCTGGGTGATTGATAAGAAAAACACTTGCCTGCTCTGACCCCTCCCTTCTAATGTGACTTCCTTCCCAACCCTCACTAGCTAAAGCTGTGCTCATTCCTTCTCCTTTATTTTTCCTGCCAGGATATTGATGATATTGACAATGATAGTAATGGTAGTAATGTTTATCAGGCACTTTCCATACGCCGAGACTGCGTCTAAGTGCTGTCCCTATATTCTCCCGTTTAACCTCACAACGATGCTGGGAAGTTTTTAATCCCCATTTTACAGATGAGGAGACTGAGACATAGGTTAAAGAATTTGCCCAAGGTCATCTACTCTTGGCGCAGGAGCCACCATTCAAGCCCAGGCAGGCAGACAGACTGGAGTCCAACCAGCCCAGAGCCAAGGGCGCTTCCCCTCCAGGGAGATGCCGAGCCGAAGGGAAGGGCCTGGCTGGTGAGGGAGCCGTCCCAGGCAGCAGTGACCATGTTCCAGGCCCCGCCTGGCCCAGGCTCCATGTGAAGCCCTCCTCTCTCCTCCTGCAGAGGTTCCCCAGTTTAGCCCATCTCTGATATCAGAGAAAATCCTACTTCGGCTGCTCAAGTACCCAGACGTCATTCAGGAGCTCAAGTTTGATGAGCACAACAAATATTACGTCCGCCATTACCTGTACACCCGAAATAAGCCAGCTGACTACTTCATCCTCATCCTGCAGGTGAGCTGCCCTCCTGTGCCCACTCTCCCCTCCTCGCGTGCTGAGGGGAGTGCAGCCTGCCCTGAGCCTCTGCCCCCTGTTGCCCGTCTTCTTCCTGTGAGGCCCCCAGGCGGGGCCCCTGAGCCCTGCAGGCCTCAGCACCAGCTCCTCCTCGTGTGGCCCACAGTCCCAGTCGCTCCTCACCTCTGCCTCTTGCCTCCTCCTCTTCTCCCCAGTTGTGTGTTTCCGTTTGTAACCGTGACCCCGTGTTCTTTCAGGGGAAGGTGGAGGTGGAGGCCGGGAAAGAGAACATGAAGTTTGAGACGGGCGCCTTCTCCTACTACGGGACCATGGCCTTGTCCTCGTCCCCCTCTGGTGAGTCACCGGGCCGCACTGGGCAGAGACATTGACTGGCACCCCAGAACTTAGGGCAGTCGAGATGGCTCATACCCTAGGTGGCTCGGGGGAGAGGGAGGCCAGTGAGGGCCGGAGCTGCCAGGGCCCCGAGGAGGTGGCCTGGAAGAACAGTGACTTGCCCGCTTGGACAGGAGTCAGAGGGTGGAGGGGAGGTGATGGGAAGGGGATTCTGAGCAAAGGCCTGGAGGGAGCCGAGAGTGTGTCCTGAGATGGTGGGACCAGCCTGCCAGATGGGAGGAAGACCGTGGGGAGTAAGGACGTGTCAGGGAGCCCCAGAAGATCGGTGGCGTTTGGTTGTGAGAGGAAGCAGGAAGTGGCGAATGGCTTTGAGCAGAGGGAAGTACAGTAGCAGAATGGACCAGCCGGGCGAGCAGGCCATGGTGCCTCACTGGGCGGAACAGCGGGAAGAGTCGAGAGAAGGAGGCGGTGGAGGGGCTGCAGGCCCTGCTCGTGGAGGCTGGGACGGGGGAACTGCTGAGTGGGGTCCGGGGGTCCACAGTGCCCGTGGGTGGAGCCAGGCCAGGGGCTGTTTGCTGGGCAAGTTGCAGGTGGGTTTGGCTTTTCGGGGGGCTTAGCCACTGCCATTTGGTTAAGGTTCGGTTCTGATGGAATAAAGGGACTTGGGGGCAAAGAAGGGACTGGACACCCTCCCAGAGAGGTTGTGGGAAGTCCAGGGAAGGGCCACTCTAGCCACCCCAGTGCCCTCTGCTTCTCCAGTCCTGAGGGGCTCCCTGCTAGTTGTGTCACCCCTCCATGCCTTGAGAGGGTCCCCACGTTGCTGCGGGCTGGAGAGTGAAAGTCCGCTTTGGTGCTGGGGGATGGGCCACACGGTGAGGGGCTGCTGCAGCTCCTGGGAGCCGGTGTGCCGTGCCTGTTGCTGTCCGTTGAGAAAGAGGACCCCGTGCTGGGGGCCAGGCACCCATGTGTATTGACAGCACTCAGCTCACCCACTGGCGTCCTCTCTGCCCTCCACCAGCGTGAGCCAGGACTGTTGCAGGGAGGGAGTGGGGAGACAAGGCTCCAGAGCTGGGTTTTAGAGCAGGCGGACCCTGCCCGGACACTGCAGGCCTGGAGAGGACTTCTCTGCCCCTCCCGGGAGCACCTCTTGAGCACCGCTTGGGGAAATCTAGTTCAGAAGGGCAACGGTCATGGGACATTTCCTCCAGGCATTCTTTCTCTGCAGTGATGCCTCAGAGGCCTGGGTCAGGATCCTGGGCTCTGTCCCTTGACCTGATGGCCCTCAGTGCCCACTTGGAGTGGCTGGAAGGGAGGGGAAATGACTTTCGGGGAGCTCCAGAACCACCATGTGAGCTCTGGGTCCACCCTGCCAGCTTCTGCCCTTCTCGGAGCAGGTCTCATTGGTCTGCCCTGGGCACTCTTCCCTCTCTGCCCGACGGGGCCTGGCCCCCAGCGGGTCTGCTCCTCCACTCTGTTCCTGTGCCCCACGTCCTGTCCCCTGACCCCGCCGTCACTGACCTTTTACTCTTTTGCTCCAGTGCCTTCCACCCAGGTCGGGTGTCCGCCTGGCAAGCGGAACTCCCTGCTCTCCTGGCTCTCAGGTAACATGGCACGGCTGGAGGAGTTTGCAGTGCCACCTGTCGCCTGAGCCCGCACACCACAGCTGCATTAACCTCTCCCAGCAGGCACTGGGGCTCCCCATACACACCTGGGGGCATCCCACCTGTTCACACTTGTGGGCCAGCCTGATTTGCACTGGCTTTGCTTGGCCTAGGGCCCAATGACTGGGTGGCCTTGTCCTGGTCCTGGAAGGGCTTCCCCAAAGGTCTTTCAGTCCTTGAGAAGACACACGCACCTACACACACACACAGCTACACCCACACACACACCCTCCTGCAGATGATACGCTGGGAATGCAGGGTTGCTCCCGGCCAGGCCAGGTGAGCCCAGTGGTTCAGCACCCCCGATCAAGTCTACTCGCAGACCTCAGAGGACAACTTGTCATCTCATCAGCTTGCTCTAAAACACTTTCCACTTTTCCTCACAAGCTTTGCTTTTCCTTCTGTTGCTGCTGGTGTCTGCCTGCCAGGGGGAGGCGGCAGCTGGGCAGTTAGAAGTGCCCTGTTTGGATGCTGTCCGCACAGTTTCTAGCTAAATGATTATGATTCTGGGGAGCCAACTCACCCTTTCTCAGTGTTGGTTTCCTCGTGTGAAATGGGAACAATGCATGTGCCCATTTCTTAGAATTGTTAGGAGCAGTAAGTGAGAGAATTGATATAAAATGTTTAGTTAGAGCTCAATTACTATTTCTGTTTTTTCTCTCTTACAACTAAAATGTGACATGCCAATCAGAAAGTGTTTAGGAAAAGGTCAAAGACCATATGCTGTTTCTGGCCTTTGGTATGTCACACTCCTGAGCCCTGTCCCAGGATTGGTGGCAGCTGTGTTGGCCAAATTCATTCAATTTGAGGGATTCCCATCCCACAGAAAATGAGGCAGCAGCGAGTGGCGGAAGGTGCTGGTCTCATCGCCAGAATTCTGGCCTGGGCAGGAGAGTCCGGAGGAGCGTAAGAATGTTCATTACGAGTGTCTTGGAGCTGCAGTCTCAGTGCGTGGCTCCTGAGGCCCCTTCACAGTGCTAAAAACCTGCCACCTCACTGGGCTGTTTCGTACAGCTGCGTTTTTTCCTTCTTAAATGTACCAAAGCAAACTTTTCTGTTGTCCTCTTTAAAAAAAAAAAAAAAGTAGTAGTAAAAAGATGACTTAAAAGTCACTTGTCCCTTTCAAACACAACCAGCTTTTGGCTGTGAGAGGAAGTAGGAGCTGTGAGTGGTCTTGGAGCGGGGTTGTCTGATGGGAACAGAGGGGACCGTGTTGGCTTTCACTGGCCAGCACCTAAGCCTCACTCTCCTCTCTTTGTGTGGCCGGGTTTATGCACACGTGGGTTGAATCCTGATGTTTTTACCTAATGTGGGAAAGAGACGCTTTTCATAAGCTGTCTAGTGAGAGCCACACTGTGTTCCACCAAGCAGGTGTGGCTTCATTTGTTATTTCCCTCCTTATGCATATTCACAGCCGTCTGTATTCTAAATAACACCATGGTGTAACCCTCTTTATGAAAAAACTTTATCTGTGTTTAAGATTATGTCCATAGAATATTCTTTCAGAAATAGAATTACCAAGTCAAAAATCCCTATTTTTTTGTTACATTTATTGTTTTGTTTTAATCATAAAAGTAACAGTTTATTTAGAAAATTGGGAAAATAGAAAAAAGTCTGAAGAAAATTAAGAAGCATCATAATTTCATTATTCAGAAACAAACGCTTCATATTTTGGTGTATTTCCTTCTAGGACCTCTGTTTGTAATAGGTCGTGTCACTAATTTACGTTGGTTTTAAATTCACTTCCTGTTTCTGGAGTGTTAATAAGCATTCATTGAAAGCATTCCGTCATCCAAATAATTAATTTGAAGTATTAAGTAATAGCCCTAGTATTGCTGTTTTTTCCTACAAGTTAATCAGAGGTGTTAAGTTAGAATAAGTGTTACATGCACGTGCTCCTTTAATGATGCTGCACTCCCCAATCGTAGAATGTGCAGACTGTATTCTCCTAGTTTTGTGAATGAAGCTCAGAGCCAGAGTATTGCTCAGCTGAGCCTCACGTGGTTAAAGCTATACTGGTCGCTCAGTCACCTGGATTCAATATGTTTGCTCTCTTCACTGGGCTGTTTGTTAGAACAGCTAACTTAGTAGTTAGTAACTTAGTAGTTTAAGCAAATCAGCTTAATCTACTTCCTGTTGGTTTAAAACCAGCCAGCCTGCCTTCACAATTAACTTCTTCCTGCATTTCGTCGTTTTCTAAGTGTTCTCAAAAATAAGAGCTAACGATGCACAATAATACGTGCAGTTCCTTTTTCAAGATAAGGAGACTGTTCCTTCCTCATTTAGGTTGAGTCATTCCCTTCTGCTGGTTCCAGTCAACTGAATGGAGGCCTGTGCTGCCCCTAGTGGTGGGCAGAGGTGCCGCCACCGTGATACCAGGCTTTGCCTCATGAGAGGGGGACTTGGACAAACGCTGGAGTGGGCAGCCTGGAGCTCTGGGGCCTCTCGGGTCCCGTGAGAGGAACCTGCTGCCCCCGTCCCCCTGGCAGATGGGCCGACGGCTCATCAGACACGAGTGGGTGGGACTGGTCCACACAGAATAAGTCATGTGCAGAACACACCTTTGACCTCTTCAGAGCATTTTAAGATGTGAACAGGGTGTCATGTTGAGGGGGGGGGGTGTGTGCGTAGTGGGAGACTACCAGGTGTATATTCTTCCTTTTGATGTAATTTAAAAGTATGCAGTTTGTGTCCCTTGACACCAGCTGTTATTGGGACAAGGATAGCGCCTCGTCTGCCATGCTAGCATAATCATCCTGTTGCCCTTGACTGGCCAGTTGTTGTGGACATGAGGGGTTTTGTAGCCATAAACCTTCTGTGTCTTTGGTTTTTGTTTTCTGTTTTGTTTGTTCAATAGACTTTTTAATGTCACACAACACTTCTCAACACACTAACTCACTTGCTTTGATGGGGTCAGCCCTTCTGTCGTTAGAGCTTCTGTTTGTCCCTGAGAGCTGTTCCTGGTCCTGGTGGGGGCACCCCTCGCTGGGCGTCCGTGGGCTGAGGGGCACCAGGGCGGCTCCTGGCCTGACAGCCTCTCTCTCTCTCCACAGACCGCTCCCCCTCCCACTCCACCACCCTTAGTCGCTCAGCCTCCCTCAGTTACCCGGACCGCACGGATGCCTCCAGCACAGCTCCCTTGGCAGGCAGCAGCAACCAGTTTGGCAGCTCCATCCTGGGCCAGTACATCTCTGACTTCAGTGTCCGCGCGCTCATGGACCTCCAGTACATTAAGGTGAGTGCTTCCCGCAGCCCTCTGTCTGGTGGGTGCTAGCGTCCTCGTCTTGGCCGTTTGGATCACTCTGCCTGAGGAACCAGCAACTTCTTTCTTTCCTCCACCACACCCAGCACGGAGGGCCCGGACCTAACATGCGTGTCCTTCTTACTCTTCCCCTTTCTCTGGGCTTCTGGAGACTCCACCTGGTCACGTCCTCTCTTCTGGACACGCAGCCTCCATCCCGGCCGGCCCTGTGTCCCCAGGTCTGTGGTGGGGCTGGCCTCCCAGTTCCTGCTCTCTGTGAACCGCACCCCTTCCTCCTGCAGATCACCCGGCAACAGTACCAGAATGGGCTGCTGGCTTCACGGATGGAGAACTGCCCTCAGTTTCCCCTGGATGGCTGCACCATGTGCACAGAGAACTTGGCAGAGAAGCCCGAGCTGCCTGTGGTGGACGAGACCACAACTCTCCTCAACGAGCGTAACTCCTTGCTGCACAAAGCCTCGCACGAGAGTGCCATCTGACAGGAGGGCCCGGGGCCCCCCGCCAGCCCTGCGGGGGCCTCCCCAGTGGGCCCACATGAAGATAGGGAGCCTGTTAGGCCAGAAGGGGTACAGATACCCTGTTTTACTGAGCAGCCAGATGGCCCCCAGCCCGTGGGGGACCCGGCCTCTGACAGGACCTCTGAACAGCTCTGAGGTGGCAGCTGCCTGGCCCTGGACTGGTAGGGCAGGAGGCCAGCTACTGGGAGCAAGGCTGTTTTTTACTGAGAGAATTTCTGAACTAAGCTCATTGCTCCTCTTTTTAAGTATCATTTGGGGAAGGGAAGACAGGGTTAAGGAACTTTAAATTTTTATTTTCCACAAAAACTGTAAAAGGGGTAGGGTTTCTCACCCCAGGAAACAATAGCCATAATCTGCTCCCAGCCATGACCTTCTGGCTTGTGTCCCTGACTCAGGGAGCCCACTCTTCCTCCTTCTCCTCCAGAGATGGGATCCCAGAGACCCACCGGAGAAAGGTTTTCTCTTGGGAGGAAGACAGTTCTTCCAGGAAGCAAAGAACGAAATAGCACTGAGAACAACTGCCTGGACACATGCACTGAGGCTGTCTGACATCGCTGAGGCCAAGGGATTCTGGGTAGTTGTGATCAGGGACGTGATACTCCCAGCTACAGAGAGGAGCACACCTACTCCTGTCAATCGCTGGATCCAGGAATTTCCTAGAACTCTGCTGATGGGCTCTCCTGGTGAGTTGGGGCTAGGCCGAGGACTCTCATCCCCCTCCCCACTGGTTTGCTTCATATCTGCCCATTTGGACAACTCTCCCCTTGTAATGGGGCTGACTCAAAGCATTAGGCAGGGTCTCACACCTTTAAGATTGCTTACCCCTGCTCCCCAGGCCCTGCCCTCACTTTTACCAGAGGTTTGCCCCTAGGTGGGGAGAGCATCTACGTTAGAGGTGAATTGTCTAGGATACTCCTTTTGGTTCCAGGAGGGAACCTGGTCACGGGCATCTGCGTTGCTGGCAATTAATATCATCCCCCTCCCACCCCACAATGAAAGTCAAGTCTCAATCACTGACGCACAGACCCCTTCTTTCCAGACTCCCTACTTTTCATCCAAAAACCCTAATGCCTCTTGGGGATGGAGGACAAGAGGACATGTAGGAAGCCCATCTAAGCAGGTTCTTCATGCTCTTTCCTCTGGCTGAGGCTCACCTGACCTTGTTCACACACTTACAGAACCCAGGAAAGGAGGTTTTCACTGAAAAGTACACAGCTGGCAGCTCCGTTTCCCCTGTGACTGTGTAATCCTAGTGTGAGATGTCATCCTGGCCTTTGCTGAAGCTAGTGGTACTGGACCCTACGAGCTCCACCCACGTGAAGTCCTGCCCCAGCGCCCTTTCCCGGGGGTTGAATCAGGCCCTGCTGCAGAGCTCCAGGCTTCCCACTGTTGGGGAGGCTGTGGGACCAAGGTCCGTGCTGGCCCTTTTGTTGGGTGGAACAGTTGCTGGGGCCCGAGATCAGGCGAGGGAGACTCGGCACTCCTTCCGCCTGAGTGTGATGGATTCACTCCTCCACCAGTGCGTCTGTCAGCCCAGGTGCTTGCTCTTCAGGTGCCCAGAGAGTCCTAACTCTTGGGACCAGGAAATGTCTTGCACCAAGTATGCCTGCCCCCAGCCAGTTTAAAGTCTTCCCCAGTCACAGAATTTATTCCTAAAGTCTGGAGAGAAAGTGGTGACACCCATAGGTCCTCAGCCATAAGGAAAAAACACACCAGACCTTTGTTCCCTGTTGGGGGAAACCCCTTAGTTTTCTACAGGAGCAGCTTGCTTTCTGAGTCCACACAGGAGCTTGCAAAGCTGTGTTCCTGAGAGACCTGAGTGCCAGGTGGAGCAAACCACACTGGCCTGACCCAGGGGAGTGTGTGTGAAGTAAAAGGAGCAGGTGCACACACTCCCACAGCTACCTCCTTGCACAGTTGCTATCGACAGATGGCCCCTCCTCCCCTCCCTTCCCCTTTTATAATCACTTCTTGCAGAGGGTCATAATTATTTCCAAATATTACTGGTCCGATGACTTCCTCCTCCCAGTGCAATTTGTCACTTCCTATTCCAACCTCTGGTTCCTGGGCTGAGCCGTGCCCTGAAGCTGGCCCTCCTTGCGCGTCTTCCTGTGTAAGGGAGACCTTCGCAAATGGCCTCCAAATGGGTAGGCAAGTCACAGCCACCGTAGCAAATAACTCGTATTTATTTTGCATAAGATTTTAATTTGTATATTTTTGTGATTTATTTTGGCATTGTTATGAGTTTGACTCTCGGGGAGTTTTGTTGTTATGACTCTTGTGTCTTTTGTCACAAAACAATGATAATATTTGCTAAACAATATATGGAATTTATTTTTGATTGGTAATAAAAAATGAGATACGAAATCTTGGTGAGTCTGCCATTTGACTGTTCGAGTTCTGTCAATACTCAGTGCCTGTCATAGAGATGGAAGTGGCTATGGTTGGCTGTCACCTGTGACAGGGCAAGAGACAGGTATTCTGGGACTGTTTAACAGTGAAAAGGAAGCAGAAATGTTATTTACAAAATTATATAATCAAGGCTGTTGTCACAGGAGCTAGAGCGTTCCAGCTGCTATGAGACATACAGGGCAAACGTGCTCAACTGCCACAGTCAGGAATCCTGTAAAATGGATGTCATGGGGTCTTCTGCCCGCAGGAACTGGAGGGAGCAGTTGGCATGGGCAAATTCCTCTCTCTCCCCCTGGGGGCTGGAGGAGAAAGGAGCTTGATCCGAAAGTGTGATCACGTTTTATAACATGCAGTTGCCTTTAAGGTCCGTACTCATGGGCAGGCTGTGGTGTCAAAGTGGGAGCACTCCTCCCCTGAAGAGCCGCCCGAGAGCGACCTCACTGCTTCCACTCTGAGGTTTCAGCTGTGCAGACTCCTGCGCTGCCCACAGGTGCCGTGGCCACGGGCTCAGGCAAGCCAGGTTTAACAGAGCAGGCAGATTGGGGGGAATGTTTACAGAAAGGGAGGTGCTTGTATAGGCAGAGAGAGGACATTCCAGACAAAAGGAATAACTCACGCAGAAGCTTGTGTATAGGTGGGCAAGAGTCAGTTTCATCCATCTACCTGTTCCACGGCTATACTCGAGCTGCCCCCAACCCCTCAATAAGCCCAGTGAGGAAGACCCCTCTGAGGGAGTCACGCAAGGACCTTTCGATTTGCTGTCTCCTACACCTGGAACACTCCTCCCAGGTCTTGGTGAGCCTCACCCCTTCACTTCATCTAAGCCTCTGATCAAATGTCACCTCCTTGGAGAAGCCTTCCCTGGTCACCCCATCTAAAACAGCATGGCCCTAATCCCTCTGTCTGTCCCCATATCTTGCCTTGTTTTTCTCCATAGCACTTATTGCCAGATATTAAAACACAGATTTATGTATTTTCTGTTGTCCCCACACTAGAACCTAAGCTTCAGGAGGGGGGGGACTTCCTTATTCCCACGTAGTCCCAGCGCTAGAACAGTACCTGGTACATGGCAGGCACTCAATGCAGGAAATAGTTGTTGAATGAATGAGTGAATGGGTCTTACAATAAGGTAAGTACTGAATACTATTGGGGAGGAGCACATAGCTCCCATAACCTGGACGCAACCTAGGCAAGATGGTCGAGGGAGACCAGCTAGAGGAAGTAACGTTTGCAGACTTGATAAGCAGGAATGGGCCAGTGAAGTCACACACAATAGTTATGGGTTTAAAACTCAAGAATAGGGGCCGGCTCCGTGGCTTGGCGGTTGGGTGCGCGCGCTCCGCTGCTGGCGGCCCGGGTTCGGAACCCCGGGCGCATGCCGACGCGCCGCTTCTCCGGCCATGCTGGGGCCGCGTCCCACGTGCAGCGGCTGGAGGGATGTGCAGCTATGACATGCAACTATCTGCTGGGCTTTGGGGGGGCGGGACTCAAGAATAAATATTTAGATAAAACATGGAAATGTCTTGAACCAAATGACCAGTACTGAAAATGGCCCAGGGAGGGTCAACGAGGGACCTGAAGGTCAAGTGGCAAGTGTCTCCATTGATGTTGTGACTATCCAGGGGATGGGGCAAAGAGTGGCACAGAGCCAAGGAAGAAGGCTGGTGAAGTACTGTTGAGGCCTCTATTGTTGGAAAGTCACTCTGCACGCAGCTTGGTTTGCCCTGTACTGGACTCTTTGTCCTTGAGTACAGACAGTTTAATGACCATTTGTGTTTTCCAAATGTGACCCAATTGTTCTTCTACTCCAAGCTTTTCCCCCAAAAACAAGGTATAGGTTGTTTTCCAAGGGAGCCTGAGACCAAGGAAAACATAACTTGGCAAAGGTCAGAGCCCTGTCTAAATCCATAGGGAGTTTTCCTGTCTTTCCTCTGGAATTGTTCTTGGCTAGTTAGTAACTTTTCAGGCACATGACTCCTTTCAAGCCTGTGATCCATTCTATCTCAATGTCAGCATTTTATCTAGATTTGGAGACACAAGTGAGAACTAAAGGGGCTGAATCCGTTATTTTTTTCTTCAAAGGAGACATGCTGATCCAGTGGAAAGGCTCAGTGGTGTCATAACTGCTTCTGCTGATGGCTTATTCTGTAATCTGCAAGTTAAGGCACACTACTCAAAGGGTGTAGCACCGTCTGGGGTATAAAAACTGGAAACATGGAGATGTGGCTGGTCTAGTCACCGTGCTGAGTTTACAGTGTAGAAGAGACACTATTGCCATCCTTTTAAGAGTTTTTCACAAGAAATTTTTTCTTTTGGTCATTCACCATGGGTTTATTCATTTTGGCACATTACCTTCCACACAAACATTTTCCTTGTGGCCACAGTACCTATAGTCTTTTATATTATTTTCATGACATAGCAAATGTGTTTCTATAGAATCCTTACACAGATCGTTGTAAATGATGTGTATGAAGTCTTACCAAGGTCTACTTATGTTAGGAAATTTGAAAATACATAAAAATGTAAAGAAAATACAAAAATAGTTAATCTGGACACCCATAGAGAAGCCTTGTTAGCAGTCTGTCTATTTCCTTCCAGCCACATAAAGATCATATATAATGGGTAAAAGACATTCCACACTGTCAACGGACCATATTGTCTTCTAAAATAACTCTCCGATGAGGAGTCTCTTGAATAGTTCTTCGTGGTCCTGTGGAGTTATTTTCCCAAGGATGATCTGCTAGAAGTGGAGCGACCAGACACAGTAATTCCTGACAGAGCTGCCGTCTCCTAATGGGGCTGGGATGGTGACGAGGGTATTAGGTCGCGTTGTAATCCAGCATCCATGCCGAGTCATGCTTCACCTTTTCTCCCGTAAAATATTAATAACACGAAGTTGCTGCGAGGATCCAATGATGTCGTGATTTCGCACGTTTACATATTCACCATCCTCCCCGGCAGGAACGCAGGTTCCTTGAAGGCAGGGGCGGTGTCTCACGTCCCCAGGTCCCCAGACCTACAGCAGAGTGGGGCACGGTCAACAAGCATCTTCAATAATCCTTAGCTTCCCGACGCCCAGTCACCGGTCCTTCTTCCAGCCCTCCCTGCTCTTTAGGTCAGTGGTTCAAGGGGCCCTGCCCTAAGAAAACAGAGTGTCTCCCGGACACTGGAATCTTTCTGCAAGCCGCTCCGCTCGGCGCCCGCAGTCCCCAGCCAGGGACTTCCCAGAGCACGAGCCCGGCCGCCGGCGCGCGGGGACGGCCCGCGGGGACCAGACGCCCGCGGAGGCGGCCCAGCTCGCCGCTCTGCGTCCTCTTGTCCGAGGCCACCTCTGGCCCCAGCAGCCGCGGCCGAGCCCCGCGGGGCCGAGAGCCCCACGCCCCCGGCGCGCCCCGGGATCGCGCCGCCGCTTGTTTACTCCCCGGCGCAGCCTAGTCCGACCCTGGGGCCCGCCCCCGCCAGCCGCCTATTGGCGGAGGAGGCGCCCAGGCTGGCGACGATTGGCCGGGGGAGGCGGCGGGGTAGGCTGCACGGGAGGCCGAGAGGGGGCAGCAGGCGATGGCGGCGGCGGCGGCGGCGGGTCGGCTAGGCTGGTTGCTCGCTGCGTTCTGCCTGGGCAACGCCGCCGGGGAGGCGGCGTCGGGCCCGCGAGTGCTGGGTGTCTGTCTGGAGGAGGACAGGGCCGCGGGCGCGGGGTGGGCGAGCGGAGGGGAGGTGCGGGCCGCGCCGGAGGCCACCTTCCGCTTGCGCCTCTTCGGCTCGGGCTTCGCCAACAGCTCCTGGTCCTGGGTGGCCCCCGAGGGGGCGGGCTGCCCCGAGGGCGGGCCGGCCTTGGCGCCCGAGGCGGCGGCCCCCACGGGCGAGTGGCGCGCGCTGCTGCGTCTGCGCGCCGAGCTCGTGCGCCCGCGCTCGGCGCTGCCGCCTGTGCGTGGGGAGCCGGGCGGCGCGGCGGCCGAGGAGGCGGCGGCCCCCACGGGCGAGGGGCGCGCGCTGCTGCGCCTGCGCGCCGAGGCCGTGCGCCCGCACTCGGCGCTGCTGGCCGTGCGTGCGGAGCCGGGCGGGGCGGCGGCCGAGGAGGCGGCGCCGCCCTGGGCGCTGGGCCTGGGGGCGGCGGGGCTGCTGGCGCTGGCGGCGCTGGCGCGGGGCTTGCAGCTGAGCGCGCTGGCGCTGGCACCGGCCGAGGTGCAGGTGCTGCGCGAGAGCGGCTCGGAGGCGGAGCGTGTGGCGGCGCGGCGCCTGGAGCCCGTGCGGCGCTGGGCCGGCTGCGCCCTGGGCGCGCTGCTGCTGCTGGCCAGCCTGGCGCAGGCGGCGCTGGCGGTGCTGCTGTACCGCGCGGCCGGCCAGCGCGCCCTGCCCGCCGTGCTGGGCAGCGCGGGGCTCGTGTTCCTGGTGGGCGAGGTGGTGCCGGCCGCCGTGAGCGGGCGCTGGGCGTTGGCGCTGGCGCCGCGCGCGCTGGTCCTCAGCCGCCTGGCCGTGCTGCTCACTCTGCCCGTGGCGCTACCCGTGGGGCAGCTGCTGGAGCTGGCGGCGCGGCCCGGGCGGCTGCGTGAGCGCGTGCTGGAGCTGGCGCGCGGCGGCGGAGACCCCTACAGCGATCTCAGCAAGGGCGTGCTGCGCTGCCGGACGGTGGAGGACGTGCTCACGCCGCTCGAGGACTGCTTCATGCTGGACGCCAGCGCCGTGCTGGACTTCGGCGTGCTGGCCAGCATCATGCAGAGCGGCTACACGCGCATCCCCGTGTACGAGGAGGAGCGCTCCAACATCGTGGACATGCTCTACCTCAAGGACTTGGCCTTCGTGGACCCCGAAGACTGCACGCCGCTCAGCACCATCACCCGCTTCTACAATCACCCACTCCACTTCGTCTTCAACGACACCAAGCTGGACGCCGTCCTGGAGGAGTTCAAGCGAGGTAACGTCCGGGAAATCGCGGAGGGGACTCGAATGCCAGCGGCCTCCCCTACAAAAGGAGTGGGAGTTTATGGAAGCCTCGAGGAAGGGGTTCCATCCCTCTGGAGGGCAGTGAGATCTCTAAGTGCTCTTTTAAAGAAGAGGATGGCCTTGAAGCTCAATGATTTTTTGTAATATATAAAAGGCTGTCTTTCAGAGAGTGACAGTGCTACGGAGAGCAAAATCCCCCTTTTCCTGGTCGGCCCCCAGTTTGGGGAGGTGTGTTCACTTGGCTCTGACCCCCAGCTATTTCCCTTTCCCAGGTCATTTTTGTGGGCTTTGTCTTTGTAGCAGGTTGACACTCTTGGGTGGAAACTAAAAGAACATAGAAAAGAGTACAGTCTGCACATATCTGGACGCAATTACCTGCACACATATGGTATCAAATTAGCTGGGCTGGTGATGTTTCCAGGGTATCGTTGTTAAGGTCACTGAAGGGCTGCTGCCTTCCTGAGTACAGAAAAGGGAATGACTCATAAATGCTTTTCTGCAGGTGTGGAAGAAACTTCCATTTTGATTTCACCAAAAGCAACTTCGTTGATGTGGATATAGTCTCCCCTTCCTTTGTCTTCTTTTCTTTCTTTCTCTTTTTATTAACTTTCTCTTTTCTAATCCTGAGTAAGGGCTCTCAAATTCCCCCTTAATTCCACTTTTTCACCCTCTCCTTTCATCTTGGTCTATCTAAATAGTTCTAAGGTTGCAGGTAAAAACTGACACCCACCCTCCCGGTGTGGAGGTGTGAGTTCCTCTGCAGTGCTCTCCATTGTCAGGCTTGGGTGTGCTCTCCAGATCCTGGCTGCTCCTTGGTGGCCAGCCCTGCTTCTCACATCTGAACTCCTGCAGGATGGGCATGGGGGACATCCCAGGACTCTGGGTGGGCCTGACCCTAAAGGCTGCATAATGTGAGGCCAGGAAGTGAGCAGAACCCTCTGATCTTTCTGGCAGCTGCGATGTCTCCTGGCCCCAGGTGGGCTTGGGAGGTGCTCTCTGAGCCCCTGGACAGTCAGGGCAGGGAGGCAAGGCTTTGTGGTAATGACCCCATTACTCCTGCTGTCACACTGCTGTATGCCAGCCACTTGTAGGTGTTCTCACACATCATCTCCTGTAATCCTTGCAGGAGACTTGGGTGTTAATAGGCTGTTACTGTTATTACTGTGCCTTCAGATGGGGTGGGAGACTTTGATGGGCAGTTCTGATTTTTCTGTTAGAGAATATCTTGGGTGCTTCTGGCAGTTTCCTGAGAAAGTGGCCATGCAGCCCCTCTCTGGGCAGGGGAGCCTGGAGTGGGGGCCAGACAGCCTCTGGTGGTAAGTACTCCATCTGGGCCACTGCAGTTTCCGAGGCAGTGGTGGTTCTTGTGGCCTGGTGGCCAGCAGTGCTGGCCCTGGAGTCAACTGGGGAGGGTTCCGTCCCGCCCCTGCCACCTCCCATCTTGAGACCCTGGAGGGGTGGACTTGATCGCCAGGGCCGTGACTGTGAGCAGAGTACGGCACCGTCTGAGTGGTTTTCACAGGTCACTGACGGGTGAGGAGACCAGAGTAGGGAGACCAGTGTTTAGGGGGGTCCAGATGAGAGATGATGGTAGGCTGAACGAGGGTGCACAGCGGGCCTGGAGAAGAGATCCAAGAGGGCCTTTGGAGGTGGAATTGGGAGGATTTTGTGGTTTGCTGACGGGCTGTGGAGCCAGGGAGAACCTGAGGATGAAGCCTGGATTCCTGGCTTGGTGGTGGTGGTGCCCTTCGCTGAGGCGGAGCACATGCGGGGAAGAGAGGACATGGAGGTTGCGGGCCAGGCGGTTTGTTATGGACGTTGGGATTTGTGTCTGTGCAGTGGCCCCAGAGGCAGACTCCTAGGAGGCTGTTAATGTGAAATGCGAGTGAAAGAGCACGCAGGAGCAGGAGGTAAATATCTGATCGTTGGCGTAGAAGTGGTCCCTCATGCCTCGGGTGGAGCAGAGAGCCGAAACCCCTGGGGGGCACAAGCAGGTAAGGGGTGGAGGGCAGCAGAGGACAGCTGCTGAGGAGAGCCAGAGGCTCGGAATGTCCTGGAAGCTAAGGAAAGAGATCACGTACCAAGGGAAGGAGAGTGATCAGGAGAGGAGGTCAGTGTCATGTCATTTGGATTCAGCAACTGTGACACTTTTGAGCTTTGCAGGAGCAGGTTTGCACTATGGCATGGGGCGATGGGGGAGTGCATGGGACGTGAAGAGGCACGACAGCTAACGTAGACAGGCCTTCCGTGCGGTGTGGCTGCAAAGTAGAAGCCAGAGAGCAGTGACTAGGAGAGGACGGGCTGGGGAGGCCTTCTGCTCTTTGCTTTTAAGATGGGCGAGTCGAGTGGGTTTAGGTTGCAAGGTGGGTAGGAAGGAGCCCGTAGAGAGGGAAGGCCGCAGTATGGGCTGCTCCTGCGCTGGGGCGGTGGCCTCGAAGCAGCTCTGGAGAGCCCAGCAGGTTTCGTGCAGCCTGATGCCAGACCAGAAGCTGCCTACTGACAACATGCTGAAAAGCCTCCTGCTAGAAGCCGGTGGGGGTGGGGGATCTGCAACGTAGCCGTTGAGTGGGAAGCTCTTCAGTCCCCCTCGCCCTCCTGCTCCAGTGGTGAGTGAGGGCCATTCTCCGGGCAAAATGACCACGTCTTTCCTGTGACATCCTAGAGCTTTCTGTGCTTCTCTTGTGCAATGCAAGCCTTTCGCGGATAATCTGGTTTTCCTCATTGGAGTCCTTTTTAGCCTAACCCTCTTCTTCATTCTGCTTATGAACAAAGGGCATGTTGCAGCCTCTATGGCGCCTGAGGTTTTAGAAATCACTTCCCTTCCCGTTTCTCTGGCAAGTGTATGAGGTGCTGGTGCCCTCTGAATTTCCTGAAGCCGGAGTCCCTGGCATCTTGGCAGCCGCTGTTCCAGGCCCTGCATCTTTCATTCTTTCAGAGCTCCGTCTGTTCTGGAACTTCATAATCTGAGAGAGGTGCCTTCCCCGGGAGGCACTCCTCAGCGTGCAGAGTTGAGATGACACCAGTTGTTTTGTGCAAACATTACCAGGAAGAGTGAGTACTTTGGAGCTGTAGTAAAAAAACATGTATTTTCTTTAAGGCCATTAACTCCCGCCTTGTCAACCCCCACTGAGACTGTGCCAGGACATTCAACCAAAGGAGGGATTAGGATGGGTGAGCTTTTCAGGGTCTCTTCTTTAAACCAACTGAGTTCTGGTTCGTTGTCTGTCAGAAGTCAAAGGATTGCCACACTCTGAAGGGTCAGACGTGCTGTGTGGAATGTTAGCACAGTACTTTTCTCATAGGACATATTCGGACAAACACAAAAGAGGGAAGGCAGAGGAATTTAAGCCCCAACTGCATTTTTAAGAATAGCCTAAACTGGGGTATTATGGAAGAGTCCTCTGGCATCTATAAAATTTGTGCGTGCCTTTGAGCCTGCTAACTAAAATTAAAACTCTATAGAGCTTTTTCAGAGCTTTCTGGTTGATGTTGGCAAGATGTGCTCTCTGCCCCTTGCCTGTGGCTCTGTGGAACGTGCTCAGGGAGAGCCCGCAGGCACCTGTCTTGGGGCCTGCGGTGGTGTTTCCAGTCAGCCAGCCAGGGGCCTCATATTTTCAGGCCATCTTATCCTGTCAGACGAGAAATCAACTTTAATCCTTCCAGCGGCCCTTTCTCTGTACCCCACTGCTTTCTCGCGGTTCCCTTCTGGACCCCTCAAACATTCTGTCTTGAGATTAAATCACATGGCCACTGTTTTAGGGCATCTTCCAGGGCTCTGCGTTCTTCTCTTCATTACTGAATCATCCCATGAGGCAGATCAGTGAGAAATTTTTGCCTATTTTATAGAAGTTTGAAAGCAAGGGAGAGGTGAGTCCATTCTGTAGGTAACCTGCCAAAGGGCCTGGCTTCCTGGAAGAAGGGAGCTGAAGTGGGTCCTCTCTGCTCTTAGATAGCCACCTAGAACCTGGACTTTGGTTCCCAGAATCCAGAAAGACTGCTGACCAAAATTGTGTGTTGAGCCTTGGCCTTCCTGATCTGGCCTGACAGATTTGTATTGTGTGGCAGGGCCACCATGGTCCTTGAAGAAATGGTGCCTGCCTGCCTGCCTGCCTGCCAGTGTGAGCCATTCCCAACACCCATGCTGAGAGTCGGGAAAGATCTAGAAATGCTGCGTTCCTTATTCAGTGCCTTTGTCTCAGCAGGAATGAACAGATAGTTCTCCAGGGACCCCTGGCCTTTTCCTCCTGGAAAGGGAGAGACGACTTAATGTGGCCATTTCCACCTTTGATTTTTGTCCGAGGGTATTAGAGCATTCTGAAGAGTGGTGCTTTCTTTTCTTTAGAAATGCCTCCATGCAGAACAGAGCACCGTGGCACTAAGTCACCTAGAGGGGAAGGCTCTCCTAAGGGTCAGCTGAGCATGGTGGTTGAGAGAATGGACTCAGGAGCCAGCTGCCTGGGTTCAAATCCCAGGTGTGCACTTGGGCAGGTTACTGAACCTCTCTTGGCCTCAGTTTTCCCTGTAAACTGTAAAATGGGAATAACAGTACTATATGCTTCATCGAGTTGTCAGAGAATTTGCTAAGTTAATCAATGAATCAAGCACTTGGTGGCCAGCACACAGTAAGCACTAAAAACTGCATTTCCTCAGTTCTCAGATGCATATTTTTTTGCAGGTTTTGTTTTGTTTTTGTGTGAGGAAGATCAGCCCTGAGCTAACATCCATGCTAATCCTCCTCTTTTTGCTGAGGAAGACCGGCTCTGAGCTAACATCTATTGCCAATTCTCCTCCTTGCCCCACCCCCCCAAGCCCCAGTAGATAGTTGTATGTCACAGCTGCACATCCTTCTAGTTGCTGTATGTGGGACGCGGCCTCAGCATGGCCGGAGAAGCTGTGCGTTGGTGCGCGCCCAGGATCCGAACCCGGGCCGCCAGTAGCAGAGCGCGCACTTAACTGCTAAGCCACGGGGCCAGCCCTTTTTGCGTTTTAACACCTCTCTAATCAGGATGTGTCTCACAATTGATGGCATCTTAGATTTGATGAAATACAGTAAATGTTATCTTTCTATTCTTTTACAGCCTCACTCCTGTCTTGATCATCTGGTTGGTGGTCTGATAATAATAATAATAATAGCTTTTGATGGACTGACATTTTGATTCTCTCCAGCTTTGGGGCAGAGGTCTTCCTGTAGCTGACCACTCGGGGGGAGGGGGTGTGCGTGGATGCTGGAAGAATGAGGTAAAGCATGCCGAGTGGACTTCCAAAGGCTGTGTCTCTAAACTCCGTTCACGACACCATAATTAAACCCAAGGGATGTGAAGTGGGAGTCACATAAGGAAGTGAACTTGACTTTTTGCTTCACCAAAGGATTCTTGAAGCAAGCACCGCCTTTACGTGCAGGTCCAGCCAGCGTTACCCTAAACTTTTGTCGCTAGAGACAAAGAAGAGCGGGCTGAGCCGAGTTTGCTCTCAGTCCCGTGTCCGACCTGCACACCCAGCCCGGTGGCCACTCCCCACGGGTGGCCGCTGAGCTCTTGGAAGGTAACGAGTCTGAACTGAGATGTGCTGTATGTGCCAAACACGCACCAGACTTCAAAGACTTAGTACAAAAAAATAAAATCTCTCTTAATATTTTATACTGATTACATGTTGAAATGATATTTTGGCTATGTTGAGTTAATTACAATATATTATCAATGTCACCTGTGTCTTTTTTTTTTAATGTGGCTGCTCAAAAATTTAAAATTATCTATGTGGCTTGCATTCTCTGGCTTTTGGACGGGAATACAGTTGTGTAGGTGAGAAACATGTTCCTGAAGCAGAGCAAACTCCCGAGGTTTTCCCAGCATTCCCCAGCAGCCTGAGGCGTGGGCTTTTCTCAAGCTGACATTTCCTTGTCAATAACGTACAAAACAAATAGTGAAGCTAAGCTGAGACAGACACGGAAGAGGAAGGTGAAAAGCTCCAGGCTGCCGCTCCTCCTCGCACGTGGTGTGGGCTCCGACGGGCCGGTTACCGTTTATCTTTATTCCCCTGGACGACTTTCATAGACCGTGGCTTCTGGAAATCGAGAGTAGCTTTCAGAATTGGGAAAACTTCCCTTGGAGAGTCAGATTGGGTGGGCCTCTCAGCTGCCCCCATTTAGACTGTCTCGGGAGCCTGCGTTTCTGGGGTCGGTGCCCTTGTGTCTGCAGTCCTGTTGTGTCTGTTCTAGTCTGGTTGTGTCCTTGTCTGAACCACGTTCACAGCATGGAGTCGCACTGCCCTGGGGCTGACTCCACCTCTGCCACTGCCTGGGTGGCCCTGTGCAGGTGGATAGAGGGTCTGAGATTTAGGTTTCTCATATGTGAATGGAGGCTAATCCTCATGAGTGTGTTGAGAGTCTTAAGTAAGAACCTAGGAAGAGTTTCCCCCAGCACCTGGCATGTTGTAGGAACAGAAAACAACATCAGCTTCTGTCTTTTTGTTGGGCTTGTACCAGCTGGGACTAAGAAACATGAGAGGCCTCCAGCAGGCTGTAACATGAGTGTCCCCTCCCCCAGGGAAGTCCCACCTGGCCATCGTGCAGAAGGTGAACAACGAGGGTGAAGGTGACCCCTTCTACGAGGTGCTGGGCCTGGTCACCCTGGAGGACGTCATTGAGGAGATCATCAAGTCAGAGATCCTGGACGAGTCTGAAGACTACCGTGAGTCTGGACTCCCTGCAGTTGTCCCTGTCAGCTGGTCTTTCAAGCGTACTGAGATACGTGTGCGCGTCAGGACGGCGGGGCTCATCTCCGGTCAGACCTGTTACTGAGCCAGGCCTCGTTCTCCTGAGCCCTGCATAGGCCAGTACTGCCCTCTTGCTGGAGGGCCCACACCCGCGTGCAGAGCCGAGGCGGCCCATCCCTTTGGTGGCGTTGCAGTCCCAGTGCTTGCTTGGGGCCCTGTTAGCATCCATACTGTTCCTTCCCTCTGTCGCTCAGGGAGGCCTCTGCCCTCAACGAATCTTTCCCATTCTTCGGTCTTGGTCCTTTTGCTTTCTCATGTTCTTTTGCACATTACAGAAGTGTCTCCTCCAAGAACCCCATTCTTTACTACTGAGAGGGTCTTCCCCACACAGATGATCCTGGGGCCTGTGGTTTTGTCTTAGAAGTGTCTGCCTCTTAGGATGATGGCTGAGGTCTGCAGGGCAGACACAGAACCCATGATTGATGGCTGGGGCCTCACATGAGCACTTAGGACACTGAGCCGCCCACCCCTGTATGCTGTCAAGTGAATTGCTTTGCCTACGTGTCTGTCCCCAAAATGCAGCATCTTTAGTTTGGGTCCTCAGACTGCCATGGGCACAGGGTCACCAGGTTAGCAGCTGTTTAGCACTAGTAATCCTCACATACATGCTTTCCAGCAAGGGTCTCTTAATGGCCAAGGATGCCAATTTTCTATAAGCTGCTTTGCTATCATATCAGCATTATCTTCTCCCAGCTCCAAAGAGAGGAGCAGTCTCTTGTAGTACTTGCTCAGGAGATAGCTGGAATGTGGGCTGCTGCCCACTCTGTCCTGGGTACCAGGATTACTGTGTGGTGGGAGTGGCAGCCAGGTGCCGTCAAGGGAGCAGTGCCCAGGACGTGTCCCTGGGCCTCTGATGCTGTCTCCCCCAGGAGCCCCCAGGCCTTGGGAGGAAGGAGCAGGCCACATGCCCCTTGGTTTGGTCGTGTTGATTGGAGGGCTGCGAATGCCTAAGCGGGCTTTCTTCTCCCTGCCTAGGAGACACCACAGTGAGGAAGAAGCACACTTCCCTGAGTGCCCCTCTCAGGCGGAAAGAGGAGTTCTCCTTGTTCAAGGCGTCTGACGATGACTGCAAAGCGAAAATCTCGCCCCAGCTGCTGTTGGCCACCCAGCGCTTCCTTTCCCGAGGTGAGGGTGAGGGCGGGCCTTGTCTCTGCCTCTTGCTTACCCATCCAATGAGTCAGGAGAGCCCAGGGCAGACACTGATGCTCCCCGTTCCCAGTACGCAGGAGAGTGTCCAGAACTCGGCGCTTCTCTCTGCAGTCCTGTCAGCATCCCGGGTCACCAGATGGCCAAGAGCTGGGGCCAGGCTGGTGCCACCTCTGGGGAGCCACGGCCAGGGAGCCTCGGCCGGGTGGGTGTATGTGCCTGCCCAGTTCTCTTGTCCTGGGGGGCGACTCGGCTCATGAGCCAGCCGGAGAGAGCCAGGTGGGCAGCAGGAGTCGGGTGTGGTTACGCAGGCTGCTCTGGGCCCGGTGGACACCGTCCCTTTTTCCCACCATGGGGCAGAGGTGGATGTGTTCAGCCCACTGCGAATCTCCGAGAAGGTCCTGCTGCACCTGCTGAAGCATCCCAGCGTCAACCAGGAAGTGAGGTTTGACGAGAGCAGCCGCCTGGCTGCACACCATTACCTGTACCAGCGCAGCCAGCCGGTGGACTATTTCATTCTCATCCTGCAGGTAACTGGGAGCCCAGACTGGAGCCTCCCGCTTGCTCAGAGAGCAGGGAAGGGTCTGAGAAGAGGGAGGTGCGTCCAGATACACACCCCCTGAATAATTGGGGTTGGTATTTTCTCCTGTACTCTCTTGTGGGATGAGAGAGAATCTGTCCACATCTGTTTCTCTCCCTTCACCTCCCAGGGCAGGGTTGAGGTGGAGATCGGGAAAGAGGGCCTGAAGTTCGAGAATGGGGCCTTCACCTACTATGGAGTGTCTGCCCTGACAGCACCGTCGTCGGGTAAGCTGCAGCCTCTCTTGGAACTGAGGGCTGGGGTCGGCTGCTGGGGTGGTGAGCGCCCCCCGACCTCTGGTTGTGGCTGGGGCTCTCCAGTGCCCAGGATGCTGGCTTCCCTTCCTTCAGGGCCCACGCCTCCTACAGGGTGGTCTACTGTGGGACCTGCTGGCTTTTCTCATCTCTAGGTTGCCTAGAGGAAGGGGCAGCATTTCTTCAGGGCTCATCTTGGTTGCTCACTCGCACCCCCGCAGACCTTTCCCAGGAGGAAGTGTCTTTCCCGTCCTTTCCACAGTTCCTAGCCATGTGCCTTCTCCAGGGTGATTTGTGGGGTGCATCTTAGAGGCTGTGCAATTGTCCCCACCGGGCCTGGGGGGCTTCCCTCATCACTGATTGTTCTCTTCTACAGTTCACCAGTCCCCAGTGTCCTCGCTCCAGTCCATCCGCCATGACCTGCAGCCCGAGCCAGCCGACGGCACCCGCTTGTCTGCGTATTGTCCTGACTACACCGTGAGGGCCCTCTCTGACCTGCAGTTCATTAAGGTGACCGTCTGGGCTGCTCATTGGTGCTGGCTTTTAACCAGCCTTGTGTCCCCAAGGGGCTAGACCTTCTGGTCACAAATTGGTATGGATTAAGAGTAAATTCTGATTGAGTCTATCTGAGACTTTGCAGAGCAAGACCTTGTACTTGCTCTGAAGGACGGATGGCCTTGGTTTCCTGGAGGCCCCTCTAACTCTGGTCCCATCTCTGGCGTGGCCTCTGCACCTGGTTTCCTTCTCAGATCTTAAAAACACTTTGCTCGATTGCTCCTCTCTGCCCTTAGCTAGTTTAACATTCTTCCTTTTTCCTCGTCCTGCCAAATACGACTCTCCCACCTAGTTCAGGTGCTTGTGGGCAGAAGGGAGTGGTTGACCTGTTCTACGTCATCTTCTCCAATCTGGCTTCACAAGTCGCACCTGCCCAGTAGTGCTTTCTGTCCTGCAGGTCACGCGGCTGCAGTACCTCAATGCACTCCTGGCCACCCGAGCCCAGAACCTGCCACAGTCCCCTGAGAACACGGACCTCCAGGTCATTCCAGGCAGCCAGACCAGGCTCCTCAGTGACAAGACAGCCACAGCAGCAGGTGAGCCCCGTGGCCCCGTCCCGCAGCGTGCCGACCCAGAGGGCACGCGTGCCCTTTGCCAGTCCTTGCTGCTTGCACGCACAGACTTGCTCTCTCTGCCTGACATTCTTCCTTCTTTTTCGCCCCATCCTTTTCTCTCTCCCTTCTCACTGTTTTAAATAGCTCAGACGACACTGAGCTGTAGACCAGCTGGCGTTTAAAATAAGAGTATATGAAGTCAGTGTTTTCTCTTGAGGGCCTGTTAGGATGGGTTGACTTAGTTAGAGAATAGTTGCTAAATGGGAATAAGATCAAGTTCGGACAATGTCTTGGCATTTAGGGTTAGCATGAGGCCACCTGGAAAATGATTTGTGTCACCAGTGGGCCCAGCTCAGAAGGTGGAGGCTGGTGGACACCATCCAGAAATCCAGAAGGGCACCTGTTGAGGCGTTTGGTCGGGTCAAGCTGACATTTATTTATTTATTTTGTGAGGAAGATCAGCCCTGAGCTAACATCTGCCAATCCTCCTCTTTTTTTGCTGAGGAAGACTGGCCCTGGGTAACATCCATGCCCATCTTCCTCCACTTTATATGGGACGCCGCCACAGCATGGCCTGCCAAGCAGTGCGTCAGTGCGCGCCCGGGATCTGAACTGGCGAACCCCGGGCCTCCGCAGCGGAGCACGCGCACTTAACAGCTTGCGCCACCGGGCCGGCCCCCCAAGCTGACATTTAAAGCATGCCCCTCCCATCCAGGGTTCCATTGTGAGCACAAAGATTGCGTTGGAAGAAACAGACTTTACAATGAGGAGTGGGAGCTAGGGGTGTGGGGTGGCAAACCCCACCCTTACTGTGTGAGGAGGGAGAATAACAAGGAGCCTGTGGAGAGTGGGCTTGGGGTAGGAGTGGTAATGTCGGGGAACTTTCTTGTCCTTGTTATTGAGGAAGCTACTTTTATTCTGATTGAGCTCCCAGGTTGGGGTCAGAGATACTCCAGGACTTGGCATTCCTGGAGGAGCGGGCAAGGCTTCTGGAGAGGCCGTGGAAGGAACTGCAGGCCACCCACTGGGCCTGCCCCTCTTTTCTCCCTCTCCCACCCGCCCTGCAGTGCAGTGCTGAGGTCTTATCAGACACTTACTCTGCCAGGCACTGTGCTCAGAGCTTTCCTCGTCCTGACTTCTTTAAGAAAACTTCCCTGAAGTTTTGATGAGGCAGTAGTTATGCCCATTTTACAGATGAACAATCAGAGGCAGAGGGGCCAGCCGGGTGGCGTAAGCGGTTAAGTGTGTGCACTCTGCTGCGGAGGCCCGGGGTTTGCCAGTTTGGATCCTGGGCGTGCACCGACGCACCGCTTGTCAGGCCATGCTGTGGCGGCGTTCCATATGAAGTGGAGGAAGATGGGCATGGATGTTAGCCCAGGGCTGGTCTTCCTCAGCCAAAAAAAAAAAAAAAAAACAGGATTGGCAGATGTTAGCTCAGGGCTGATCTTCCTCACAAAAAAAAAAAAAAAAAAGAATCAGAGGCAGAGAGACCCCCAGGCACTGGCCTGGAGCATGCCCGTGGCCTCTGGGCTGTGGGGCCTCACAGGGAGCAGCTTTGGCTACTGAGAGCCACGCTTGAGAACACAAACATGTTTTTAAAATAGAAAGGTGACAGGGCAGGTGCAAGGGACCAAGAGCCCCACGCTGGGCCACGTGGGTGGCTCAGCCCGAGTGTGGGTCAAGGGGACCCCAGGTGGGCTGTGCTGCGGAATGCTGGTCTGGGCTCGGGTCACAGCCCTCTCTGAGTGAACGCGTGCTTTCAGGTGGTGGTCCGCCTTTAAGGGCCGATCGCGCGCCTGTGTGTACACTGCGACGTTCTTTTATTCTGTGAGATGCCCCTGGTACAGAGGGTCACGCCATCTCATTAGACTTGGGTCTCAAAAGCCAAGGCGTTGTTGTTCTTTCAGAATGTGAGTCTTTGTGGCTCCATCTGCTACTGAGACTGTGCATGTTATATTCAAGGTACAGACTTCAATCTAAGATCGATGGTTGTCCCTTCATTTCGTCTTTTTTCATATACCCAGAGGTTTTTTTAATCCTTTTTTGGCTTTAGCTGCTCATCGGACAGTCATGTAAGGGAATAATTTATGGTGGCTCTGTGGGTCATTTTCCTCTTTGAAGTGGGTTACCATCCCCCGTTTATAGCCACAGTGTTGGTTATGTTCCCCTAAATGTGCCGGACATTTGCCCCCAGTGCGGCTTGCCTGCTGTCCTTCTGCGCCTTGCCCGGCGCTCTGGGGTCTTGCTGAATTTATCTGTTAGCCTGGCCCTGTGCTGCCCAGGAGAGCTTAATGCCGCCACACTTGGAGATGTCACTGGGGGCACTGCTTAAATAGTGCAGGTCAGACCATTCCCTGGGTGACTTTGGCACTAGATTCCTGGCAGGGAAGTGCCTTTACTGAAATGCTTGGAAGGCACAGTAATACAGTGGGGGTTGGCAAACTGGCGCAAGGGCCAAATCTGGCCAGCTGCCTGTTCTTGTAAATAAAGTTTTATTGGAACTTACCCATTTATTTACGAATTGTATGTGGCTGCCTTTGAGCTACAGCAGTGGAGATGAGTCATTGCCACAGAGACCATATGACCTGCAAAACTTAAAAATACTGGCCCTTTACAGAAGCAGTTTTCTGACCCTGCCATCTCCTATTTGGAATACCTCCTCCACATCAATCATTCACAGAACTGGATTTCCAAGGGCAAGTCCACTCCAGACGCCGTGCTTCCCGATTCCGTCTTGCTCTGAGCAGCAGGAGGCGGAGTGTCTGTGCTGGGCCTTGGCTCTCCCTGCCCCGCGAGCCTCCATCTCGGCGGTGCTGCCCGAACAGGGCGGCTGTGCCGTGTCAGCTCCATAGCTTGTCTCCTCTTTCTCTCTCTCTCTCTCTCTCTCTCTGCTCTCTCTAGCCTTCCCAGTAGACCTTTCCCTCTTTGGCACATTTGGAAACTGCAGTTGATAATTGACTGTGGACTAGTGAGCATTTTTTGTTTTAAGAAAACACTCAAGGTAAATATCTTCCCTTTCACGTTGTCTTTGCTTTCCTTTCCCAGACCTTTGGCCACTGGGAGGAGCACTGTAAACGGCTCCCCCAGCCTGGGGGGCATTTCTCCATGGGGGGAGTGGGCCCTTCCTGTCCCTTACAGCTCCTTTTTATTTCGCTTTTTTAGAAGACAGAGGGGAGCATGAAATGCTTGCCCAGCCTCAGAAACTGAAGCTTCCTTGCAGTGCAGGCTCTTGATTGTTCGGGGCAGGTTCCTCTTGCCCAGCATCAAGGCCTTGGCCTCCTGTGAGCAGAGCCCCGCCCCTGCTGTCCCCACCTCTCAGTGATGGCATCCGTCCTCCCGGTGGTTTTGTCTTGTGAGGCGGAGTTAGCTAACCGTCTCCCTTACTCCTCACCCCCAGCTCTGCCTTGCTACCTCCTCGGGTGTCCTGAGGCTCCTCTGCCCCCTGCCCCTTCCTGTCCCGAAGGGGATTTGAACGCTTGGCTTTGATAGGACCATTCCCGTGACCAGCTTTGATATGAATTCCCCTTTCCTTCTCTTCTCTAGGGTCCAACCACAGCAGACCGGGCCTCCCAGCCGAGGAGAGCCCTGGGCGGAACCCAGGAGTTTAACTGCTTGCCAGGAGCCCCAGGTCTGGGGAGTGGACAAGCACATGGGGAGCTGGGGAGAGCCGAGGAGTCACTTCCTGCCAGCCTGTCCCCTTCCCCTCCAGGCCACGTTTTAGATGGCCCTTATCGATGCGGGTCCTGGGCTGTCCTCAGAACAAGACTTCGGTGCCAAGAGCCTTCAGCAGGTCCTGCCCTCCTTTAGGAAACGGGGGTCAGCTGGGGCACAGCCCTGCAGGCCTGCTTCTGAGGGAATGAAAGAGCAGCGTCATCTCCAGTCCCTGGGCCCAGCCTTCTCCCTGTGACAGTGCGGTGTATTTATACCTCTTTGGGCCAAGCCATGATGTGAGTGCACGATTACTGCCTTTATGTGGCCGTGACCTGTACTCACTTTGCTTTTAATTTGCCCCCCTCCTGCTGCTGGCAGCACTCTTTGAGCAAACCAAGAGCACCAGTTTTGGCTGGGGGTTCAAATCCATGGCCTTGGCCACGGTGAACTGTTTGGCTTTCCTTACATTGCTGTGTTTCAAGCACACGCCCTAGGCTGTCCCACGTGCCAAACCTAGAAGCACGATTACCCACAAGTCTGTCCCACTGGTACTGCTCCCTCCTGTGGAGGCTGCTTTTCTGCCCATCCCAGAGCACTGAGCAAGCACGCTGGCCCCAGGGGGACTAAGGGGGCCTGCTCTTTCTGCTGTTCCTCTGCCTGCCTTGCCTGGTTGCCCCTGACAGTATTGTCTTTGTCTGTGTTTTAAGAAGAGGTCACACGTGGGAGGAAGGGATCTTTCTGCTGCACCTAATGCTGTCTTCACTGCCGGGTCCCAGGGAGAGTCACTATTAGACCAATTTGGTTCCTTCCTCCTAGGCCTCTGTGGGGGTCTGTATGGCTGTAATGTGCATGGAGAACAGGAAGGGAGGGGAGGGTTGGTCATGGACCACGTACATCCCCATCACCTTTCTTTAAAAAAAGAACACAAAATCAGAGTTTTTCTTCTATCTCTGAAACATTTCAAGCTCTTTGCTTTTTTCCTGTTCCAGCTACAGGGTCTTAGAGAAGTGGCACAAGAAGGCATTTGTCTTTTTCTCCTGGTTTACTGTATTTACTTTCTGCAGTTCCTCAGCTGTGTAGAAACTGGGGCGTCGCGGGGACTTAGGACCATAGACTGGATAGGGAGGGAGAAAGATGCCTGGAACCTTTCTCAAAGGAGGTTAGGTCTTTATCTGCAACCAGTGGGAATGAAGGCCAAAGGACAGGCGCGTGCTCGCTCAGAAACGGTTCTCAAGGAATTCTCTCCAAGAGCAAACCCAGGCAGGAAACATACTGTATAATCATCTCTTTCCACCACAGTGGTTCTCAACCTCGGCTGCACATTAGAATCATGTGGCAAATTAAAAATACTGATACCTGGGGCCCACCCCCAGGGATTCTGATTTAATCAGTCTGGGCATCAGGATTTTATTTTTGGAAATAATTTTAGCTTCACAGAAGGATTCCATGTACCTTTCAGCCAGCTTCCCCCTAACGTTAACATCTTACGTAATCTTGGTACATTTATCAAAACTAAAAAATTAACATTGGTACAAAACTATTAACTAAATTACAGACTTTATTTGGATTTTACCAGTTTTTCCAGTAATGTCCTTTTTCTGTTACAGGATCCAATGCAGGATACCAAGTTGCATTTAGAGCTGTTGCTTTTTTCTTTTTCTAATTTTTATTTTGAAATAATTATGGATTCATAGGAAGTTGCGAAGATAGAGGTCCCATGTACCCTTCACCCAGTTTTCCTCAATGGTTACATCTTACATAGTTATAATACAGTATCAAAACCAGGAATTGGATACTGGTGCAGTGTGGGTGTATAGTTATATATCATCCTATCACGTGTAGATTTGTGTAACTGCCAATGCAATCTAGATACAGAGCTGTCCCATCACCCCAAGGATCTCCCTCTGACTACCCCTTTAGAGCCACACCCACCCCCTCCCTTCCGGCCACATCCCTAATCCCTGGCAACCACTAATCTCTTCATCATCTCTATAATTTTGTCATTTCAAGAATGTTGTATAAATGGGATCATACAGTATGTGGCCATTTGGGATTGGCTTTTGTTACTCACGAATACTCTGGAGATTCATCCAGGTTGTTGCGTGTGTTAACAGTTCCTTTTGATTGCCGTGTAGTATTCCATGGTATACTCATTGTTCTGTTTAAGGACATCTGGGTGGTTTCCAGTTTTTGGCTATTCCAAATAAAGCTGCTATGAACATTCATTACAGGTTTTTGTGTAAACATTGGTTTTCTTTGAGCTAAATGTCCAGGAGTGCAATTGCTAGGTTGTATGGTCATTGCATATTTAGGTTTTAAAAGAAACTGCCAAAGTTTTTCAGAGCGGCTGTACATTTTTACATTCCCACCAGCAAAGTATGAGTGACCATTTTCTCTGAATCCTCGCCAGCATTTGGTATTGTCTATATTGTAGTCACTCTGGTAGGTATATAGTGACATCTCATTGTGGTTTTCATTGGCATTTCCATAATGTTTAATGTACACCTTTTCATGTGCTTATTTCACTTCCTGAAATGTCTATGTCTTTTGCCCCTTTTTTTTTTGGCTGAGGAAGATTTTCCCTGAGCTAACATCTGTGCTAATCTCCCTCTATTTTGTATGTGGGTTGCTGCCAGAGCATGGCCACGGACGATTGGTGTAGGTCTGCTCCTGGGAAGTGAACTCGAGCCACCAAAGCAGAGCATGCCAAACTACACCACTAGGCCACGGGGCTGGCCCCATGTCTTTTGCTCGTTTTCCAATTGGATTATTTGTTTTTTTACTGTTGAGTTTTGAGACTTCTTTATATATTCTAAATACTAGGCTTTGTCAGGTTTTTGGTTTGCAAATATTTTCTCCCAGTCAGTAGCTTATTTTTTCATCATCTTAACAGGATATTTTACAGAGCGAAAGTTTCAAATTTTGATGAATTCCAATTTACTGATCTTTTTCTTTTATGGATTATGCTTTTGGTGTCACATCTAAGAATTCTTTACCGAGCCCTTGATTGTGAAGATTGTCTTTTTTTTCCTAAAATTTTTACAGTTTTGTTTTACATTTAAGTCCGTTATCCATTTGGAGTTAATTTATTTTTTTCCTCCCCAAAGCCCCAGTACATAGTTGTATATTCTAGTGCTAAGTCCTGGTTCTGTGTGAGCCGTTGCTACAGCATGGCTACTGACAAACTTGAGCGATGTGGTTCTATGCCTGGGAACTGAACCCAGGCCACCAAAGTGGAATGTGCCGAACTTTAACCACTAGGCCATCAGGGCTGGCTCTGAGTTAATTTTTGTATAAGGTATAAGACTTACGTCAAAGTTTTTGTTTTTAGCCTATAGATGTCCAGTTGTTCCAGCACCATTTGTTGAAAAGGCTACCTTTCCTCCATTGAATAACTTGGATCTTCGTCGTAAATCAGTTGGGCATATTTGTGTCTGTTTCTGGGTTGTCTGTTCTGTTCCACTGATCCCTATGTCTGTTCCTCCATCAATACCACACTCTTGATTACTGGGAGCTAGATAATAAGTCTTGAAATCAGGTAGCCTGATTCCTCCCACTTTGTTCTTTTCCAAAATTGTTTTAGCTATAAGTTTTAGAATAATCTTGTCTACATCTACAAAAAATCTTGCTGGGATTTTGGTTGGAACTCCTTAAACCTGTGTATCAATTCGGGTAGAATTGACATCTTTATTATGTTGTGTCTTCTAATCCATGAACGCTCTATTTCAGTCTTCTTTGATTTCATTCAGTAGTTTTGTAGTTTTCAGCATACAAGTCCTTACATGTTTTGTTAGATTTACACCTAAGCATTTCATATTTTTTTTAGCAATTGTAAATGATAACTGTGTTTTAAATTTTGGTGTTTGGGTCATGGCTAGTATGTTGAAATAGGCTTTTATATGTCTATCTGGGATCCTGAGATCTGGCCAAACTTGTAGGTGTTTAGATTCCTTAGGATTTGATTCCTTAGGATTTGCTATATAGACAAGCATGTTGTCTGCATGATAACACTGATACCTGGTTCCCACTCTAGGGATTCTGCTTTAATTGGTCTAGACACCAGGACTTCTAAAATCCTCCCTCGTGATTCTAATAAGCAGCCAAGGCTGAGAACCACTGCTCTTTGAACTTGTCCATCAATGAGCAGAGATGCCTTGAGCATAAGAGCCAAGTGCTGGGACCGCACATTTTGCACTTAGGGGCCTAGCTTGCTGTCAGGCCGGCGTGGTTGACACTTGAGCTTTGCCGCCAGGGAAGACAAGGCCCTGGGGCTAATGAACGGGCCCCCCCTAGCCCGGAACACACGACTAGGCTATGATGGATAATCAACCAATTTTAATGAACAAAAAATACTGATGTGTATAAAAAGGTATTTTTGTCAGTCGCTTAAGTGCCCCCATTTTCTGTACGGGGAGTCGTCTTCTCTATGAACTTGAATACCTGTCTCTCCCATGGCCTCAGTGTCTGGGTGAACACTGGCTCTGTCACCACAGGGCAGGAGCTGCCCACATGAAGGAAGGAGAGCAGCCCCTGGTGTGGGGCTCTTGTCAGCTTGTCACACAGTAAGAACTGCCTTGTTCTGGGCCTGAGAAGTTAGACTAAAAATAACTGCTGCAAAATGGATGTCAAGCCAGGAACCTGGTGTGAGGGAGGCTAACCTTCATCTTGTAGCCCATCCCTCAGCCTGTGGTTCTCAATTTAGGGCAGAGTTCTTTAAAGATTCACTTTCTGCCATTTAAGGACCCAGCCCCACCAGTAGTACAGGTCTACACCAGTGCGACTGGAAACAGGAAGGACGGGGGAGAGGAAGGAGCCTTTAGGAGAGCTGGTGTTAAGTGGGGTCCTAAATCTACCACCAGCTAGCAGACGAGGACAGGAGGAAGTGGGGTCCTAAATCTACCACCAGCTAGCAGACGAGGACAGGAGGAGGTGTGCTCCTCGCCCTCCTTGCTTCCCCTCGGGCTGGGCTCTGAGCTCCTCAGTGTCCTGCTTCTGAGGGAGGATAAAGCAGAGCAGGAGCAGCCGCGGGGTCCAGGCAAGAGCTGCAGTACCAGGGCAGCAGCAGCGGCAGCGCCTGCGGCACAGTAGGGTTACGGGCCACCGCCCCAAAAGTTGAGTGGGCCACAAGCAATCCCTAGCACCCCGGCGCTTCACCCCACAAGGAGAGCCACCAGCCGGCAACTGGCGTGCAGCAGGCAGGCCTGAACAAAGCCTTTGGACAGTGGGCATGGGGTTTCCCTAAGATAAGTACTAGCTCTAGCTCATCAGTCTTGGGGCCTCTAGGGCAACCAGTTTGGTCCTGGACTTCTGCTGCAGTGGGGCCTCAAACCTGCTGAGCAGCCCCCTCCAGACCGCCAGGCCCAACTCCAGAGTCCCCAAGACCAAAGTTGTCTAGAGCCGCTCCAGACACTATCAGGGTTGCTGCTGATAGGAATGAAGTCCCCTGGAGAAACCCCGCCCAAGGGCATGGGGCAGCTGCAGAAATGCCCGGCATCTGTGTGGCCTGGATGGCGGCTGCTGGCCATGTGCTGAAGCACCACCCGACGGGAGACTGGCCCTTGTGAAGGGCAGGGACGTAACCAGTCTCCTAGACTGAGGGTCAGTGAACACCAAGGAGCTCTAGCACCCAGCCCTGGGCAGCTCGAGGCTTAGGACTTGTCATTTTCTGCTCCATCCTGGGCTCCCACTCGCATGGTGTCTCGTGTGGACCCACTTTGTTTCCTGCTTACCCATGGTCCTCTGTGTCAGCCCTTCCTAGCTTGTGCCCTGGCAGGGAACGGGCCACCCCTGAGACCTGAAGCCAGGGAGGTCTGCTTGATCTACCTGCCGGATTCGGTGCTGCTCCTCAGTCCTGACAGGGCTGCCCTGGAGGACTGAGGAAACCACCGCAAGAGGAATCAGGACTGAGAGGTAAGGACCACACATGGGTACAGGTGCTTGAGTGGCGTGAGGAGGGGAGGAGGAGAAGGGGATGGAATGGTGGCTGGAGTGACCCGCAGGTCTGCTGCCGTCATTAGCACCGGGTACGGGGGTGCCCAACATGGGCCTCTAGTGCTTCCTGGATGCCCCGCTGCCAGTCTCGTGCCAGCTGCACTGGGGTCATTGAAGCCTGGGAACAAGGATGCAGGGTCAGTCCTTTCTTTCCTCTTAGGAACTCCACTCACCCTCGGCCCAGGGGCCAGGGCCTTGGCCCTGCTCGTACTCACCACATTCTGCATGCCCAGCTTGGCTCCGTAGAGCAGCAGCAACTTCATGGCTTTGTAGCGGCCATGCCGCACGGCCTCGTGTAGACCTGTGTCCCCTTCCTGTCAGGAAAGTGGACGTCATCCTCCCGACCTCCCCATCCCCAGAAGGATCAGGTCAGCAGTACCGTCACTGAGTTCAGGCTCCCTCAGTCACTGTCCCCCAGTGGAGCTGCCCCAAGCTGGAAAGACCAAGCACCTACCTTGTCCTGTGCGTCAACGTGGGCTCCACACGCGATGAGGTGCTCCAGACAGTCACAGTGCCCTGTGCGCACGGCCACGTGCAGGGGGGTGCTCCAGATCTAAGGGAGCGAGTAAGCATTAGTGTCGCTCCAGCGTGGCGAGGCCTCATCCCAACTGCAGAGGGCTCTGCTTTCTCTTCTCCAGGAACAGCCTCAGCTGCTGTGCCCGCTCACCTGCTCTTCCTAACAGGCCACCCCACAGCGGAGCGCCCCTCACCTTGTCCTGAACATTGACCTGGGCTCCCTGGTTAAGCAGCTGTTTGAGGATGTCGAGGTGTCCTCCACGGCAGGCCCAGAACACGGGTGTCCTCTCCAGCTGCAAAACAAAAACAGCACAGGAACACTGACGTGCTGGGCTGCTAGGCAGGGGTCTGCTGTGAGGATGGGCCTTCCCCGGTTCTCACCAAGTCCCGAGCGTCCACAGTGGCACCTGCCTCCAACAGCTTGTTCACAAGCTGGCTGTGACCCTTCAGACAGGCCCAGTGCAAGGCCGTGCGGTGGAGCTGGGCGTGGAGACAGGAGATCAGGCAGAACGCGTGTGGCCACTCCCTAGAGGTCCCCCCGACCCTGTTCCCAGTGCTGGATTCCCTGAACAGAGCTGCCTGCTTGCCCATCATGCGAAGGGCCTCTCCCTCCTGGCTCAGGAAGCACCACCGAGTTCGTGCCCCATAAAACAGAAAAGCCCCATAAAACTAGAACACACTGAAGACAGCACCCCTGCAGCTGCTGATGCTGCAGTCCGATTCGCCCCACCCTCGCTACCTTGTCGTGGGCATCGGGGTCCCCTCCGTCTGTCAGGTACTTGTCAATCAGGGCCTCCTGGTTCTCAGCAGCTGCCTTCAGGAACATCTCCAGGTCCACAGGCTCCAGCCGGGCCTGGGGCTGCCCCTGGATGAGTTGAAGGACAAGACCCAGTCACTCCCCAAAACTGTAGCCTCTAGGACATCACAGCTTCTCCAGTCTAGCAACATGGTCCCCAAAGAGTTGGCTGAGGACAGCATGCTGTCAGCTTCTACAAATAATATTTTAAAAGCCCACCTCCAGGAGACTCCGATTGAATAGGCATTGGGTGTGGGGTGTTACTGGTTGACTTGCGTCCCCTCAAAGTTCGTACGTTGAAATCCTAACCCCAGGACCTCAGAATGTGACCTTATTTGGAAATAGGGTCATTGCAGCTTTTATTAAAGATGAGGTCATACTAGAGTAGGGTGGGCGCTAATCCAATAGGACCGGTGTCCTTCTGGAAAGGGGCCATTTGGACACAGGCAAGCATACGGAGAACTCCATGCGAACCAGAGGCAAAGGTTGGGGTGATGCGTCCAAAAGCCAAGGCACACCAAAGATTGCCACCAACCGCCAGGGGCTGGGGGAGAGGCGGGGACAGATTCTCCCCACGGCCCTCAGAGGGAACCACCCTGCTGACTCCTTGATCTTGGACGTCTAGCCTGTGAGACGATAAATTTCTGTTGTTTAGGCCCCCCAGTTTGTGGGACTTGGTTCTGGCTGGCCCAGCAAACAAACACTGGGGGGCAGGGACGGGTGGTGGCAGCTCCAGAATGGATTTTGTCGGGCTTGTCAGGCACTGGCTGTGTGGTGGTGGCCGGCAGTGAGGGGCCAGGAAGCTCTTCCTCATGAACTCTGGCCCTGGGGGTGTGCGCCCCCAACTTGTCACTCACCTTAACCTCGGGCTCAGGTGCCCTGGGGGGGACTCGGCGTTTCAGTCGCTTTTCTCTCCGTCTTTGAACCAAGTTTTCCAAGTCAGCCAGATTCTCCAAATTAAGTCGGGAACTGTTAAATCTTTCAAGCTGGGGCAGAAAGGGGGCAGAAGGCAAGCCCATGCCAGCCATCAGCCACTGTCATGGGAGCCTTGGGGGCAGGCTCTTGGTTATTCTAATCCTCGTCTTCCCTGCCCACAGGAGACACGCCAGCCGCTCAGGTGTCTCTCAGACCTTGAGTCCCTGGCTCTCCAAGGCCTTCGCTTCTCAGAGCCTGCCCACACCAGACTAGCCCCTGCCACCCCAGCATCACTCACTCTCTTCTTCT
Source organism: Diceros bicornis minor (assembly GCF_020826845.1). Lineage (NCBI taxonomy): Eukaryota > Metazoa > Chordata > Mammalia > Perissodactyla > Rhinocerotidae > Diceros > Diceros bicornis. Next base: position 15,787,921 of record NC_080779.1, on the reverse strand, counting down.
TCTCTTCTTCCAGTCTCCACTTTTCCCGGGCCACAGCCTCTTGGGGTCCCAGACTCCAGTCACTAGGCCAGCCTCCAGGATCAGGAACTCCATGTCCACATCCCAACACTTTCCTTTCGACTCTCTGTCCACTTACCTACAGGAACAGGATAAGGATAAAGAATCAGAAGAATTAGGAGAAGCCCTCAGAAAATATAGCTATGCAGACCCTGACAAGAGCTGATCTACAAAGATTAGTATTTTGGATCTGAGAGCTGGCCTGACCCTTCTCAAAGCTTCCCAGCGGACTGGAACATTGGCATGCTCCCCAATCCCTGTGGCTGTTGCTGGCTCTCACCAACTGTAGTGTCGCCCAAGGCCCAGGGGGGTAGCTGACTGCTGCCTGCTCTGTCCAGTCAGCAGGATCACAAGGTCAGGGGCATGACAGCACATCTATTTATACTGCCAGGCTTGTGTCCAGGTAAGATCAGGGCAGATGACACCTCAGCTTCCCTCCTGGGTCGTTGTCCTTACATTCCTACCAGATAACGCCATATTGCCACCTGACCCCAAGCTCAGAGGGACTGAGGAGAGGCCTCCTGGGTAAAATTCTGAATTCCTGGGTTCAAATCTTGGCTCTTCCTAAAGCTGTTTCTTCATCAGTAAAATGGGGTAAAACTAGCACTTACCTCATGGAGCTGTGAAGATAAATGAGTTATGGGACTTGTTCTTTTCTTCCTCCCCCACCCCCAGGAGTTCAGGAGCTGGGGAGCATTGGGGAGTAAGCATGTTAGGGGGAGAGAAAAGGTTGGAATGATAGGATGGCAAGGCCTATGGCTTCCAGCCACAGAGAACTATATTTCCTCTAAAGCAAGCTCTGGCAACCTAACACTTCTCAGGCCCTGCCACCTGCCTCCCGGCAGAGGCTGTGCCAGGCTGGGGCCAGCTGCGACCCTGGCCCACGGTGGGGCTTGTGAGACAATGTGACCTCCTGGGCCTCACTACCCTCCATGTCCCACCTCACCAAAACAGACATCCCAAAGTGTCACTAGTGTCACTGTTTCTCTCACCGCCCAGGGAACTCAAGAGCCCCCTTCTCCCCCCTCCCCAACCAAGGCTGCCAGACCCCCTGGACCGTTTCCAGAGCAACTGAGCTAACCAACACGCCAGCTATGCTCATGTCTTCTAAGGCCGTCCATTTCCTGTTCCTCTGTTGCCATCACAGTCCGGGGCAAAACTCACTAAACTCCAGGATTTTCATGTCCACCATCACCTGACCTCTTTCCATTTAGTGCCCCTCTCTTGCTCCCTAACCTCCTCACCACCTCCCATGAGAACTGGGCAGACAGACCAGAAAAGAACTGCAAGTTTCTGCTCCTAAGACATGATCCTCAGGCCACAGAAAACAGCTGCCTGCCCTCCTCTAGCCAGACCTCCTCATTCTGCTGAGAGGATTGCCTGGCCTCCCACCCCTCTGCCCCACGTCCTTACCAACTGCTGGATGCTGATGAAGTCCATAGTCCCCCCACTCCTCACACCCCCAGTGAGAAGGGCTGCGCTGCTCAGCCCTTTTATAGGAGAGCCGTCTCTGAGGGGCGAGGCAGGGCAGAGCTTGCGCCTGGGCCAGATAACTCTGTGGCTCTGTAACACTAACCAAAATACCAGTGTGAGCGTGCAGCCCGCTGCAGGCAGGAGAAAGGCTGTTTTGAGCTGAGTCAGTTGTATCCTCAGACACCCACTCTCCTGCACCTGTGCCATCCTCCACATCTACTCAGGGGTAATTCAACCAATAAACCATGTCCTGGGGTACCTGGACCACTAGCCCAGCTTCAGGGGGAATATTTCCCACTCTCTGTCTAGATGCCACTCGTGATAAAGAGTCGAGCATGAGCCTCCATGTTGCTGTAAGTCTTGCTGCCTGAGACCCTGAAAGACCCAGCCTGACGGCCCTAGCAAAAGCAGGCCAGAATCCTGAAGAGGACCTTGGCAAAGACAGGCCCAGGAGGTGCACCTTCCTCACAGAGGAATCCTCACAGCACCTACGTGAGGAAATCAGGCATCAAGTGATTTCCCAACTCCCAGCCAGTTTCAAGGCTGCCCTCCCGACTCTTGGTGGTTCCTTCCCCAGACCCCTGCTTCTCCTGCACACGTCCTGTTTCTTCTCCCTCACCACTCCAGGAGCCAACATGTAAAGCTACACCACCATCAGGAGCCAAGACCAGCCTGTCATCAGCACCTCATGCCTCTTGAAAAGTATTCCATGCCCCAAATGGAGGTCCCCCACCAGGCGCTCTCCTGGGCAGGGAGTGTGCCCTTCCACAGGGAAGGTGAGATTGGGATCCGCTCCAGGTCTAAGTACGGAGTGTTAACCATTAACCCAGTCGCAGAGCAATCTGTCTTAAACCACCCAAGTCAAACTTGCTAATTCTCCCGTTAAGACGCCAAGCCCGCCCTTAACCCAGCTGTGCCTTGAACTCTGCCTTGACCTTTGAAAGGAAATCTGATAGCTAGTAAATAAAACTCCAGAATTGGAGCAACCTGAGCAGAGACGACCAGAACAAGGAGCGAGGACTACGGGTCAAGTTCAATCCAAGGCCTCAAAGGGCTGCAAATGGTCCCACCCACAGCTGGCTTCTTGTAAATACTTCCAAGTTTTGAGACCTGGGGAACCCAGAGCTCTTTAAAGAAACTCAGTCCTTATGCTCCAAGGTGTTTTTGTCAAAGGTGACTTCCTGCCTTTGGTTATGAGGCAAAGAGTCACCTAGACCAGAGTGAGGGCAAACAGACAAGAAAAAGTCAGACTTTAGCTCAGGCGTCCACTGTCGCCACAAAAACTCCTCTCCTTCAATGTTCCAGGACAGGGGCATTTGCATCAACAGGCTTGACTGAAATTCTCAGCAGAAAACTAGTTTCTCCCACATGAAATTAATTGGTATTAACTTATTATTGCTATTGACTTATTAAAAAAATTTACCCCTTGTAAAAAATCCTAATGTAGCAAATACAGCTCAAGACCTGCTTGACTAACCACTCTCGTCAGTGGCCCAGAGGAGACCCTGGGGACCAGTGTAATTGATGTCCTCTTTACTTTTTTCCCGTATGTTTTGTGTACATACACACATATTTCTACAGACATATTTTGTTTTAGGAGGCGTCACAATGACGACGACTCGGCACTCTTTCCACAACAGCATACACTGCCCTCCGCCGCGTTGCATGCAGTGATGTGTGTACCAGAATTTAACCATTCCCCAGTTAGGGTGCACTTAGGTTACCTCCATTTGTTTTACATTACACCCCACGCTCCAATGCACATCATTGTGAATGCCCTTGTAAATAAATCTTTGCATACGTGGATAAATACTTCTTTAGGTAACTACAGAGAAATAAAAACATTAGCCCTGATTATTTAAATTTTAACAGATACTGCCAAACTGCCATCTACAGTGGCTGTACCATTTCCATGAACAGATACCAACAAAGTTAAATGACAGCATGACAGAAAAAAAAAAAAATATATATATATATATATATAACGCAAAGGATCAATATCCAGAATACATAAACAACAACTATAAACCAAAAAAAGAAAAAAATTTTAAATGGGCAAAGGGTATGGACAGGAAGTTCACAGAAGACAGGTGTTCAGCCTCACTAGTAATTAGCAATGCAAAATAAAACAAAGCAATAGCACTTGTTTATCAGATTGTTAAAATTAATGAAATTATGGTATAAACGAGTGCTGATCAGGTCTGGGGGCAGTGGGTGCTCTGATACACTGCGTGCAGGGCCACTCTCTCCACATCCTCCCTCATTTAATCCCCACGCTGACCTGGAGGCAGGGCCCATTGTAATCATGCTCATCTTACAGATGAGGAAACAGAGACACGCCGGGAAAGTGATCTGGACCAAGGTCATGTGGCTAGAAAGCAGCTTTTAATTTGTCATATCTTCCATAGTTTCTTCTAATACTTACATAGTTTTGTGTTTTTATATTTAGATATTTAATCTACTTGAAATTTATGTTTGTGCATGGGATGAGGTAAGGATATAACTTTACTTTTTCCAAATGGATGTTTCCATATGAACTAATTTAGAATATGACCATTTGTCCAGGCTTAAGCACTTGTAGCCCCACTAAATCCACTCCCTCACTTCCACAGTGGCCAGAATGGGGTTCTTCCTGAGTCTTCTAGCCTCAGTTTCCCACCTTGCACCATGCATGCTGACCAAGGCGAGGGCTTGGAGAGCTAGTCTGTGTGGCAGCCTGAGACAGAAGGGTGGCGATTCAGCTGGCCAGCAGGTCCCGCAGGTCACTGTTGCAGGGCAGCAGGTCGCATGCTAGTCGTGCCTTCCGATCCCGGACGGCCTTCAGGGCTGGGCTGTGTTGCAACAGGAGGGAGCAAATGTCCACGTGACCCTTTTCAGCAGCCTGTGGAGAGAGGCCTGAATCAAAAGCCATACCCCCCAGGGGCCTGCTCTTTCTTTGCTCCACTTCTGGGGATCTCTTGGTCCTAAAAAAGGTCTCCTGGAAATGGTGACTCTGGCTGTTTGAGCAGATTTCTCCTACTTCCTATGGAATCCCAATGGGTTGCATACAGACTGATGGAGTGCTCCAGTGCCTTTCTGGCAGCTAGCTTGAGTTTTTCTGTCTTGAGTCCTTTGCTCAGCAGCTGTTCTTCTTGGTCTAGGCCTGCACATTAAAGACAGGTACAGAACTCTGGATCTCTCTTTTTTTTTTTTTTTTGGTGAGGAAAACTGGCCCTGGGCTAACATCCGTGCCCAACTTCCTCTACTTTATATGGGACGCCGCCACAGCAGGGCTTGACAAGCAGTGTATCGGTCCGCGCCCAGGACCCAAACCTGTGAACCCTGGGCCACCAAAGTGGAGTGCGCGAACTTAACCCGCTACGCCACTGGGCCGGCCCCCTCTAAATGTCTTTTATGAACATTCAGATCGTCTACAGGGTGCTGGGCGCCATGGGCACAAGATACCTCAGACACAGCCCCTGCCCTCTGGGAACTTTCAGATGAACAGAGAAATGTGGGCCCAGGTTCTTCTCTTCTCCTTTGAGATAGATGATCCCAATCTGGACGTCAATTTCTAACCTAGCTCCTCCAAAAAATAACTGAGTTTAAGTGATTTACAAAGACTCTCTTATTTAAACTTTCACAATAACCATCAGAGGTAGGAACTATCATTATTCCCATTTTACAGATGAAGAAACCGAGGCTTATAAAAGTTGAGTAACTGAGGCTGGCCCAGTGGCATAGTGGTTAAGTTCGTGCATTCAGCTTTGGTGGCCCAGGCTTCGCCGGTTCGGATCCTGGGCGCAGACCTACTCACCACTCATCAAGCCATACTGAGGCAGCGTCCCATATAGAAGAGCTACAGCTCTACAACTATGATATACAACTACGTACTGGGGCTTTGGGGAGAAAAAAGAAAAAGAGGAAGATTGGCAACAGATGTTAGCGCAGGGCCACTCTTCCTCAAAAAAACAAGAAGTTGAGTAACTCACTCAAGGTCACAGAACTAGTGTGGCAGCCTGGGGATTCTAAATCAGGTCTGTCTGACCTCAAAGTCCGAACTCCCGATAACTATGTTATACCACTACATTCCCTACTCCTCCCAACAGACAAACTGACAGACTCAGTGGCTTTTGAGAGTTATCAAAATTGATATTAGGAGCAACCAGCATCTCAAATTTGAATCCAAATCTTTATTTAGCAGGTCCTCTTAATGAGTACAGACCCAAAGTTCTCAATTTTGTTGCCTCAATACAGGCAGTGGTATGTTGTGAGCAGTTGTGAGATGCATTCCACATAATTTTTTGTAAAAAGTGCCAATGTTTGCAAATAGTTATTTAGAAAAAAAGAAAGAAGAACAATTCAGTTCTCACACATTTGCATTCTCTGAATGAGAGAAAAAGGGATAGAGATGCATCGAAAATGCCATAAGCTGTGGGCACCAGCCAGCTATATCATGGTGGGGTCCTGCCTGTAAGCACCCATCATGCGAGCTGCGGCAGTAAAACATCTGAGCACCACCAGCTTAGACCTTTGAGAAATAAACAATCTGCCTCTCCAACTGGCAATGGTCGCAAAACAAAACGAAACCTCCAGTTGTTCACTCAGCACACACCCACTGAGCACCTGTGCGCAGTGCTGGGGCTCCCACAGTAAACAAGGTCAGGTCCCAGCTCTCTCCAGGGAGAGACAGAGCTCAAACAGGGAATTTCAGGGAGAAGAGTTGAGAAAAGTCAAGTACAGGTGCTTTGGGGCATACGGTTGGGTGAGTTCCCATGTCTGAGGAATAGGAAAGCTCTCTGAGGGTGTGATGTAGAAGCTGAGGTCCAGAAGGAAGGAGAGAAATAAGCCAGATGAAAAACAGGAGAGGAGAGGCTTCCAGACAGGAAGAGCTTGTTACACATGGCCCGGGAGTGACAGAGTAGTAGGCTCAAGAAAGTGAAAAAGACTGCAGGGCCTGAGTGGAGGGGACGACAGGATGAGAGCCCAAGACAAACTGGACAGGTAGGCAGGGCTAGCCCCACAGGGCCTTGCAGACCAGCTTAAGGACTCGGTAAAAACCTCTGAAGGACTCTAAGGTATGGCATGATCAGAACTGCTTTTTAAAACCATTCCTTTAAAAGAGAGGAATAAATTTACACACACACGCCATATACATAAACCACTTCTCAAAGATGCATAAGAAATTGGTAAAAGTGGATGCCTTAAGGGAAGTGACCTAGAAGACTGAGGGACTAGGGGTCAGGGGTGGAAGGGAAACTCATTTTCAAGGTACACCGTTTTGTACTCTTCAAACTGTTTACGGGCCGGCCCCGTGGCTTAGCGGTTAAGTGCGCGCGCTCTGCTACTGGCGGCACGGGTTTGGATCCCGGGCGCGCACCAACGCACCGCTTCTTCGGCCATGCTGAGGCCGCATCCCACATACAGCAACTAGAAGGATGTGCAGCTATGACATACAACTATCTACTGGGGCTTTGGGGGAAAAATAAATAAATAAAAATTAAAAAAAAAAAAATGTTTACCATGTGTAGGTATTTCTAGTCAGAAAGCGTTTAGTTAAATGATTACTCTGGCTACAGTATGGAAAATGGACTACAGGATAGTAGGTGCAAATTTCAGAAAACTAATTATATGGAAAGGCATTCATGACATATCACTAAGGGAAAGAAAAGTAAAAGGACACTGCACATTTAATTCTAATTTACATGCACAGGAAAAAAGCTGGAAAATTAGACATTAAGCGTAAAGTGATGACAGGTGAGCACTGAGATATCAAATGATTTTTATTTTCTACTTTATGCTTTTGTGTTTTCCCCATTTTTTCCTACAGTGAACATGTTATAACTTTAATAATGACAATAAAAAAAGTTTCTGAAGGGGGAAAGGGGCCCTACCTTATGTAGACTGGTCATGCCATCGTCATCTACCAACCTGGGGTTGGACCCATGAGAAAGCAGAAGCCGTGCGATGTCAGTGTGGCCACAGTAGCTGGCCCGGTGCAGGGCAGTGGCACCCCCGTGGGTTTGGGCATCACACTTAGCCCCACTTTCCAGCAGGAACTGGCATACGGCGTAGTGCCCATTGCGGCTGGCATAGTGCTGCAGGGAACAGAGCAAAGTCAGACTGCAGAACCCAGGCAGGTGACAAGGGTGGTGGAAGGCTGAGAGCAGGTGCTCTGGAGTGAGAGGCCTGGAATCGTCTCAGACGCCACCCCCACTAGCTGTGTGGCCTGGGCAAGCTTCCTCATTTATAGCATCAGTTTCCTCAACTGGAAAATGGGGATGGTAATCATTCTGACCGCATGGGATTGTTATGAAAATGAAGTCATAATTGATGTCAAGCATTTACACTAATTTAAAAAACCCAGGTTCACATGATGCGTAACACAGAAACCCTGCTGGGAGAGAACAGGAGGGAGGAGACGGAAGGTAAGCGCCAACCCCCCTCAGAGAGCAGGTCTCCCTGAGCTGCAGCCTCTCTCCTGACTCTGGGTTCCTCACCAGAGCGGTGTAGCCGGCCGAGTCGGGCTGACTAGGGTCCGCTGCCTTCTGGATTAAATACTTCACTCGGCCCAGGTCTCCATTCAGGGCTGCCGACCAGATTCCTGTGGAAAGACAACCAAAGTAGTGAATAATGTTGAATGACTGGGGACTTTTAGTGCCTCCTTTATGTCTTGAACTCCATTTTCTCATCTATAACGTGAGGAACTCATTCATTCGACAAATAGTAACTAAGCACCTCCTCTGTGCCAAGGATTGTCCTAGGTGCTGGTGACACAGCTGTGAACAAGACAGACAAGGGGCCTGTCTAATCAGGCAGTAGGACTGGGCAGACACAGGTATCCCTTCTTCCCACTTCAAACACACAAATGTTGGATAAAGCAATGTTTAAAATGTTTGAATAGATAGTCAAATTCAAAAACAAGAAAAGGAAAAGTGCTAGGTGCCGGAACAAGGTGAAAACCACAGCCAAAGTGGTGAGCAGGCACTGAATCTGCAGAATCCAGAGTCCTCAGAACTGGACACACATCTCAGGGGCTCTGGCTCGAACACCTCAGCAGGCTCTGGAGCAAAGGTGCAGCCCCCATGCATGGCAGGGAACTAGACAGAGCAAAGTTCTGTGCACAAAGACGGGAGGCAGGAAGCACACATAATGGATGAATGGGGACTGAAAAATCTCCACTCCGCTGCCCTGAAGAGCAGCAGGCCACCATGCCCAGGCTCTTCACTCATTCAGCAAATATTTACTGAATACTTACTATGTAACTGGCACTGTTCTGGGCACCAGGGGTCAGCTGAGAACAGAAGATCCCCCCTGCCTTTTTCAGTCTTATGGAGCATACATTCTAATTAAAGGAGACAGACAAGAAAAATATATATATATGAAATAAGTCAGGTGGTGCTAAGTGCTATGAAGAAAAATAAAGCAGAGAAGGAGTATAAGCAGTGATCAGGGACAGCATCTCTGATAAGGTGACATCTGAACAGAAACCTAAAGGAAATGAGAAAAGGCACCATTTGAATAGGTGTGAGAAGACAGCAAAGGCAGAACAAATCTAAAAAATCAGGTACCCTGATCTATGCAACTTGAAGGTGTGGGACCTCTATCTACATTACCCTTAGGGAGCAAAACCCCTAAGCTAAGAATCTGTCATAATCTGGGTCTGTCATAAAAACTGATCCAGACAAGTGAACCCTATAAGGGCCAGGCAGAGGCAACTTAAAAAAATGCCCTTGTAAGGATGCCTCTAGAAGCCAGCAAAGATATGTGTGAAAATCTCAGAGGAACCCCCCTCACTCCGTGAGCTCAAAGATTAAAAGTTGCAAAACAAGAAGAAGTCCACTGCCATGTAAGACAGTCAGCAAATACAACAAATGGGAAAATGCATGCTTCAAAAATTAGCCATAATAGCACAATCTAAAAGACTTTAAAACAACTTTAATGTGTTCAGAGATGAAGGAATAGAATCCACAAATCAATAGAACATTAAGAATAAAAAAAACAAACAGGCAGATCTGAAACAAACGCCAATAAATTAAAAAGTAGAATCCTTGAAATAAAACAGCAACAGATGGTTGAACAGTAAAGCAAACCCAGCTGAAGAGAGAATTAGTGATTTGGAAATCACACAAAATGCAGAATGGTAAAGAGAAAAATATTAAAGACAGGTAAAGAAACATGGAAGACAGAATGTACAAACATATGTCTAATAGGGGCTTAACAAAATGAAAAAACAAACAGAAACTGGACAGAATGGGAAAGAGGCAATGTTTAAAGAGAGAACATCTGAGAACTATTCTAAAGTAAAGACAGCTATGAGTTTTCAGAAGAAAAACCACATTAAATTCCAAGAAGGATTAATAAAAACAAATCTAGCATAGTGAAATGACCGAACATCAAGAATAGAGAACATTTAGAAGTTACCAAAAAGATCATCACTCATTGAAGAATAACAATTAGATTATCAGCAGAATTCTTAACAGCAGTAGCAGATACAAGAGGATAACAGAACAATATTTCCAAAGGATTTAGGGAAAAAAAATAACTGTCAACATAGAATTTTATACCTGGCTAAGCTATCTTTCAAGTAAGTGCGTGTGTGTGCGTGCACTAAAAAAACTATTAAAGAATACACTTCAGGAGAAAGGAAAGTGAATTCTGAAAGAAGACCCAAAGAAAAAAAAAATACACCGACAAGAGATAAGGATCTTTCCCATGTGCCAGAAATAGATAATAAACGAGTAAACACACAAAATAATTGTCAGATTGTAAAAACTGCTTTGATGAAAGCAAGCTGATGTATCAGAGTAACCTGAGGGGAAGGGGCCCTACTTTGGATATGGCAACATTTCTTTGGCATTTTGGGCCAGATAATTCTTTGTTATGGGGAGCTGTCCTGTGCGTTGTAGGATGTATGCAGCATCCCTGGTCTCTAGATGCCTGTAGCACCTTCCCAGTTGTAACAACCAAAAATGTCTCTAGACATTGTCAAACATCCCTAAGGGGTAGAAGTGCCCCCAGTTGAGAATTACTAGAATGGGGTATTCAAGGTGGGTCTCTTTGAGGAGGTGACATTTAAGCTCAGACCAGAAGGAAAAGCATTAGCTAGCTTACAGGTTGCAAGAAGTTCATTCCAAGGAGATGGGACAGCAAGTACAGTGGCCTTAAGTGAGGAGAGATCTTGCATGTTTGAGAAACCAACAGGAGACCAGGGTTGCTGAAGTACAGTGATGGGGGGAAGAAAAGGATGAGAAATAAAATGAGGGCAGGGAAGCGCAACAGGCAGGGATTCGATCACAGAGGTTTGAGGCCATGCGGGGAATTTGGATTTAATGAAACTATCTGATTTAAAACTTGCAAAAGGTTACTCTGGCTTCTGTGTAGTCAGTAGAAAACACTGTAGGCGGGCAGGAGTGGAGCAGGAAGGCCCCCGAGGGAACTACTTCGGTGGCCCGCAGGACGGCAGTAGGCGACAGGGTGGGAAGTGGGCAGGCGCACGAGCCACCTTACACTAAGGTACACGGGGATGCACAGAGGGCAGGCGCGTCCACCCGACGACCGAGGCCAGCCCTGATACCGCAGGGCTGCCTCTGCGCTGACCGAGGACGCACAGGTTCCCGGGAAGAGGGGACTCGTTTTTCAGCCCGACTCTGTTCCTTACTGGCGACATCATCCCGTCGAGTCGGGGCAAAAGAGCTACCTCTGGGTCCCGGAGGTAGGGAGAACGTCACCCGCCTCGAGGGCCACCTGTGCCACGTCTAAAGCATACACTGCCGACACACCGGCGCTCACGCCGCGGCTCCGCACGTGTTAGTCCCTTCGCAGCGCAGCCCCCCAGGTCTGAAGCTCCGTCCCCTCGGGGCGGTGCAGCACCCCAGCAGATTCTGCTGCCCAGCGCCTCTCTGGTACCTGAGCAAGCCTGAGTCTCCCGGGGTCGCCCCAGGTGAGGGGGGGCCCAGTCCCTTGGAAAGTTACCGACACCAAAGCCTCAGTTTCCCCACCTGCACGCGAGGCGACGTTTCTACAGGCCGAGCTCGCGCCGGGTCCCCGGCTGGCTCCCCGTCACGCGGCAGCCGTGCGCCCACCGCCCGCCCGCGCCCCCACCAGGCCCAGAGGCCCGGGTCGGGCGGGCCGGCCCCCCGCCGCCTCCCCTCGGGGCCCCGGTTCCCGGCCGCCTCCTCCGCCCCGCGGGCCGGGGCAGAGCCGGAGCCTCCCGGCCGGGCGGCCAGGCCGCGCCGCCTCACCCCTCTCGAAGTCCATCTCGTCGAGCGTCTGCTGCACGCCGGCCGCCGCGCCGGCGCGGGAGCAGCAGGGCCCGTCCGCGCAGCCCCGCGGCGCCGCCATCCCGCCTCGGCGTCCGCCCACCGGCTGGCGCGCGCGCCGCCTCGGCGGGAGGGGAGGGCGGGGCGGCACCGCCCGCGCGCCGGGATCTGGCCACTCGGCGGCCGCGGCGCCCTCGAGTCCGCGACCCCCGCGGGCCGGCCAGTCGCGTGTCAGGCCTTAGCGTGACAGCCAATCAGCGCGGCGGGGCGGGGCCGGGGGCGGGGCGCCGGGCCGCGCCCGAGGCGGCCGCGCGAGGGCGTCCTAGGCCCGGCGGAGGGCCGCGCGCCGTGGAGTCCCGGGCCCGGACTCCGGGGAGGGCGACCGGCCCGGCCGTGTACGGTGTGGGGACGAGGCGGGCGCGGCCCGGAGTGTTTATGTAACGCTCTCCAGAACGCAGCACCCTCCGCTTCTCCTTGTCCCACCGGGCTCCCCGGGGCAGGGAGTCGCCGGGCGCGCCCCAAGGACCTTCGCCCCCTTTCCCGCACCACCCCCGGCCCGGAAAGACGTCTCACCGCGGGCGGGCGGCGCAGGGACCTCTTGGAAGGCCTCGCGACACCCTAAATCCTCACGCCCCTCCTGCCCGGTTCTTGAGAATCCGTGGGAGGCAGGTGGCCACAACATTACTTGCCACTAGGAGCAGCTATAGGTAAGCCCCGAGGGCAGAGACAGGGCCTTGGGTTGTGCCCAAGCCCCCAGCCCCACAGTGGGCGCCTGGTTGACTGAATCCACCTTCATATGTCAAAACATCCTCCGGCTGACGTTTACTGACCTTGCAGGAAGGTAGCACACCCAGTCAGCAGGTCCCAGCCCTCCCCTACAGCCACAGCAGGCGCCCCGAGACCAGTCAAGTGCACAGACGCTTTACTTGGACTGCCTCTATCTGTGGGCACTAAGTACAGAATCCAGGCTGGGGCCTGTACCACTCCTTCCATAGGACAGTGGCTTGGTGCCCACTGGGTGGCAGTGGGTAAATTTCCATGTCCCACGTAGCTGAAGCATTTAAGACTCCAACATTCCTGGAGGCTGGAAGGCTGGAAGTGATCTCCTCCCCTAAGCTAGCTGGGAGCCCCATCCTCAAACAAGCCGATCCACACAACCTTAAGCTGCTTCTAGGAATTTCCCCTCCTCCAGCCCTCACTGCCAGTTCCCCGTCCCACAGTCCTGGGAGGCCAGGCCCCTCCTCCTCTCTGGCTTTGACTCCCAATGCCCTGACTTCTCCCTTTGGCCAGGAGCCAAGGCTGCCTCCCAACAGGCTGTGGCGCTGGTCTGCTTCCCAGCCCCACAGCCACCACTGTGGGAAAACACTGGAGCCTGGGTTGTCCCTGCTCTGGAGAAGGGTGCAGGCAGGCGGGGACCACAGAAGGGGCAGCTGCCCCAGGACTATGGGGAGGTGGGGCCCGTCCAGCCTCCCTCAACCCACAGGGAGCCTTCCCTCTTGGCACTCAGAAGGCTTTATCCCAAATGTCTTATCCCCATCACAGTAACAGTTTAATTTTTTCCATTTTATTTGTCAATATAAAAATACTCAAATATTTACAACAAATAAATACGCGGGAACACAATAAGTTACACTGTTAGGAGCCCTCCTCCTAGGGCTGGGAGAGGATGTGCCACATCCACAGCATGCCCACCCTCTCTCCTCCCTCCCCCTCCCCCACACAACCTTTCCCAGCCCAGTAATGGAGGACAAGTATAAAATACCACTGAACCCCAGGGGCCCCCAGGGCCAAGTGGGAGGCCCCCCCACCCTTCCCCCCAAACACACAGGAGGCTCCATCTCCCTCCCCCCACCCTGAAACATTCACAGCCCTAGGAGCAGCACTAGGCCCACCCCAGAGCCCTGCACTCCTCCCAAAGGGGCCCACAGCACCCTGCCCAGCCCACCCCCATATGTACATCGCTGCCCCACACTGGGGACAGGGGCGGGTAGGAGAGGCAAAGTGATACGACCCCTTCCCCTTCATAGCTCCAATGACTCACCAGGAGGACCCCAGGCCAAGGGAAGCCTCGACAGAAAGGAAGACTGTCTCACATACACGCACACATATCTACACACAAACACACCCGCATCTGCAAGGGAGGATGCGACAGAAAGGAAGACTATGTCACATACACACAGACACACACACACACATACACAAACACACCCACACCTCCAACTTCTGCCTTGAAAAGTTTTCGCTGCTGGGGTCCCGTGTGTCCGTGATTCACAGCCCCTCACGGAGAGGAGGAAGATGCCTTCTGTGAGGCTGGTGCCCTGGTGAGCCACACCAAGTGGCAGTGCCTGTGCTGAGCAGAGCAGGTCCTCATGGCCGGGCGGGTGCCGGGCAGGGTCTGTCCCAGGCAGAGCAGGTGCCCGCGCCATGTCCCTGAGGTAGCTGGTGCCTGTGCAAAAGCAGGAGGTGCACCTCCCACGCTGCGCCCGCGGCCGCGGTGGGGGCTCCCCTCATACCGAGGACTCCTCGGGGTTGGAGTCCGGCAGTGGCTGGCGCTGCTGCAGTTTGCGCCTCAACTCATCAGCGAGCTCTGGCAGGGGGTGCCCGAGCCCTCCCCGGTCCTCCCCCCCCAGTTGTAAGCGCACATAACCGTTGGCATTTGAGTTCCGCCCACCCCCCAGGTGAAGCCGGGTTGGAGAAGGCAGGGGCTGGCCGGGGATGCCAGGAGGCGGAGAAGGGGGCCCACCCCCGGGCTGGCACCGGGCGTGCCCAGGCACGATCTTGAGGGAGCCGTCCGAGTAGTAGTAGCCGACAGGATCCCAGAGTTTCTCATCTGTCTCGGGGCCAGGCCGGAAGGGGGAACTGGTGGGCTCCTTGGGCAGCTCCAGAGGGTACACCAGGGTCCTCTCCGCCGCCTTGGCACCTTTCTCCAGCTCCTCCCGCAGCCGCCGGCGCAGTGACAAAACCAGCAGCAGCAGCACCAGGCACACGGCCCCCAGGGCCACCACAGCCAGCCACACCAGCCCGAGGTTTTCAAGGGGTGCCCGGGCCTCCAGGGTCACTGACGGGCCTGCCACCACAGCCACCAGGTAGCCTTCAGCAGCCAGCCGTGCCCCCTGCTCCTCCGAAAAGCAGTGGTACGCCCCGGCGTGGCGGGGCTGGGCGGCCATCACGACCAAGGCCTGTAGTCGGGCATCATAAAGGAAGGAGCCGGGCTGTTCCGCAGGCAGGTCTCGGCCCCCAAAGGTCCAGCGGGCGTGGGCGAGGTTGGAAGAGAGGCGGCAGGGCAAAACTAGGTCTGTGCCCGCCACCACCGTGATGTTTTTGGGCGTGAGCCTGACTGCAGCGGCAGAGAGAGAAGAGAGAGCAGAGTCAGTACAGGAAACCCAGGGCCCATGCCACTGGGACGGGGACAAAAAAGACAGCTCACCTTTCTTATTGCCACGGAGGTTACAGATGCCCGAAGTGTCTGAGACTGTCACATGCTGGATCAGCAGGGATCTGGTGGGGGAAGCAGGGTCCATCAGCATCCTGGCTCCAACCACCCTGCCCTCCCCTGCTGGTCCCAGCCCTGCAGAACCCCACTCACCCAGAGTGGCCACCCACGGCCACACAGCGGCTGGTGTTGACACTCCAGGCACAGTAGGGGTCCCGAGCGAGGACACAGTCTGCACAGGAGCGATACTTCATGCAGTCGGCCAGGGGCAGCTGAACCAGCTGAGAGCGGGAGCCCGTAAAGAGCAGCTTCTGCCAAAGGAGCAGAGCACAGGAGGGAAGGTCAGCCAGGCCAGGACACAGCCCAGGGGCAGCTGGGACTGCTGCAGGGGAGCACAAGGGCAGACAGTGCCAAGAGGAGGAAGAGGGCAGTGCTACCATCCCAAGGAGGGAAATCTAAGGACCAAGGAAGGCACGGAGGGCTTACTACAAGCCAGACGCAATCCTAAGCACCTTATCGACGTGACCTTATTAGAAAGGAACGGCAGACCTGTGAGGCCGAGAAGTATAATCATGCTCACAGACACACAGACACACACACACACACGACTCCAATGCAGTATAAATAGTGCAGGAAGTCCGTTTTCCGCAAGGCCCGTCAGCCCTCACAATAGCATCAGTGTAGCATAAGGTGTTTTCCTGTTTGAATGGCGACTGCCAATCTGTGTGTTTCTTCAACCACAGACCTTCCTTCTGCCATGATTCCCTTTTCTGGGGAACAATTTGAGCCATAGTAGTTGGAAAAAGGCAAGCACGTGAAAGTTCAGGGGTGCCACAAACAGGCCAGAAGAGAATACTGCACGAGGGTAAGACGCAAGCAGCACTGCATCTCACCAGATCCCCACCAGATCCCTGCGGATCCAGGGAGACAGGGAAGGCAGCGGAGGGGTGGGACTGGAGGGCAGTGGGGGGCTGGTAGGAAAGCCGACATCACGAGGGCATCGTGAACAAGCGCAGCCTGCGGCCCAGCCAACGGTGGCACCCTCAGAGAAGAGGCCGTACAGAGCAGAGGCACAGCACAACCTCGAGGGGTCTGAAGAGATCGTGGAGAGCAGCTGCCAAGCGCCAATTCTGGGAACGCAGCCCCGCGGGGACCTGACTATATATAACGCCTGCGAGCGCAGATTCCGTCAGCACTCTGTTTCCTGAAACTGGCCCCAGGCTCAGCAAGGTGTGCTCCTGCCTCCCACCCCTATACTGGGCAAGCACCAGACGGGGGAAGGCGTAGGGACAGTGGTGGGTGGGGCCCGAGTACTACCTTGCTCCGGGATAGGACCAGGCTTTCCACAGGCTCCTGGTCAAACACCTGCAGCTCCTCGATCAGGTGGACCCAGGGCCCCAGGCTCACGGCCTTGAGCAACCAGCCGTCACCTGTGGGGGTTGGGGAAGGACAGGTGTAAATGAGAGGGCACGAGGGCCCTGGGGCATCTCCAGATCTCCCTGCCCTGGGCACACAGGCCTTCATCCAGCCTCCAGCAGCCATGCCCACACACCCACGTGCCCACCTGTGCCAATGAACAGCACTGTATATGTGGCTCCGTCAAGCCCGGTGACGCGGTCAGCTACGAGGTGAGTGAAGTTGGTGTCCTTCTTCACGAGTAGGGGCCGGCCCCACCGAGGCCCCACCTGCTCCTCCATCAGTGGGTGCTTCTTGATGAAGTTGAGGGTGTTATCGGGCAGCTCCAGAGAACTGGTGTAGCCGTGCCGCCGGTGCCAGTTGCTGATGCACTGGGGGGTTGAGGTGGACGGAGAGCTGTCAGCCCGGTGGGAATGGCACCAGAGCTGAGGGCAGGAGCGCAGCCCTGCCCCAAGGACTCACCGAGCCGGGCCGTGGGGTGGGTACTGGGTCGGTGTAGCGGGCCCACTTCTGGGCCTGCTCACGGTACTCCTTGTAGGGACCCTCGAACACCCTCTGGATCTCTTCTAACTGGTACTCGCAGACTGCTGACAGGTCCACATCGCCCCTGTCACAGCAAGGGAAGGACCCCATGGGTCAGGCCTGGTGCCCTCTTTAGCCCAGCTCAGGGCACACAGCGGGAAGGCAGGGCCCAGCCCAAAGCAGTCATGAGCAGGCGCAACGTAAGGGGAGCTCTAAAGAGCACAGGGCACCGCTCACTTCCCACAGGGAGCTCTGACAAAGGGCAGGTGCCCAGTATCCTCCTTGGCTTCTAGACAACTGAGCCCTTGGACTTCCCCGAGGCCTGCGCCCATAAACCATCCTAATCCGCACACCTGCTCCTCCCTACCCCTAAGCATTCCTGGCCAACTCACCATCGTGCCCGAAAAACCCCAAAGAAGGTGGTGTTGTGCCAAGAGGCGTCCTGCAGGGTGTGCAGCGCCTGCAGCTGGTTGAAGTAGAGCTGCCAGTCGGGGGCCGAGCACACCAGCCGCGCCTTCAGGAACGTGGTCCACTTCCGCTGCAGGGTCCGCGCGCCCCCCATGTCTCCCTGGCAGATGGCAAGGGGACACTGCCGGTCAGCCCTGCCGGGCCAGCAGGGCTCCCAGGGCTCCCCGCCGCGGGATTCTGTACCTTGCAGACGCGGGCTACGCGAGCCACCACCTGCTCCGCGTAGCAGTCGTACTCCACCGCTCGCTCGCTGAAGAAGAAGTAGACCTTGTCATCGTCCCCCGTGAAGCTGCCCACGCTCTCCGGAACGTAGGCTGAGCCTACAAAGTGAGGTTCTACGGGAAGGGGGGGAGGGTTAGCAGACTGGGGCCGGCACAGTGCCTCCCACCCATGGCTCCCCTAGGCCCCACACCGGCTCCTTGGGGCTCACCATTGAGCCAGAAGGCTAGGTACTCCGTCTTCACGGAGTGGTGGGGCCCCATGTTACGCAGGATAACAGGCTCCGTGCCCAGGAAGTTGTTGAGCGTGGCTGAGTACAGCTCGCCATCTGTGGGAGACAGAGGGTCAGCCAGGCCAGAGGTGAGGCAAAGATACACTCTAGCCACAAAGCCCGAGTGGGAACAAGTCCTGGGGGCCTCCCCCAGCCTGCAGTGGGGACAGCCACTCACCCACAAGGAGGCCAGTGTGGCCCTTAGCTGGGTCATAGGGACACTTCCCCTTCCCATCCTCAAACTCTCCGCGCTCCAAAGTGAAGGTGAGCATGTCCTGGGGCAGGGAAGAGACAATGAAACTGAGATGCAGAAGGGCCCGGGGGTACAGAGGGGCGCAAGGCAGGGGCTGAGGGGCGAGGAGCAGCACTCACGATGTAGGCGCACTTGGGCTGGAAGGCGTAGGTGCCACAGACGTACAGGTGGGATGTGTTGTATGGCTGTAGGAAGCGGATGAAGTTGAAACACTCCGTCTGGGGAGAGAAACGCATCTAGTTAAAGGATGAGGGCCCAGGACATGGGGACACAAGGACCACGAGCAGGACCCAGCCCAGCACTGGAAACAAGGGAGTGAGTGCTAGGGAGAGAGCGTGCGCCACAAGGCCCGGCCAGCGGGGGATACTGGGGGCTCTGGCGCTCCTGGCAGTGTCGCGAGCACCCACCTGGTTACTCTTCCCTTTCTGGATACACTCAGCCTTCTTCTCAGCTGGTGCCTCCCACGAGATCTGGGGACAGGGAGGGGGCACATGAGCAACGTCACAGGTACATACTGAGCACGTGCCACAAGCACGGCCTGTGGCAGCAACGTGGGGACAGCAAGTGAGAATACATGGTCCCTGTTCTCTGGGAGCCTATTTCAGCAGAGAATAGAACCCCAAACCACCCCAGTGCGGCAGAACCCAGTGAGTCCTCCAGATGAGAGGAAAGCAACATGCTCACTCTGCCCAGAGGGCGGGCCTTGGGGATGAGCAGGATTCCCACAGCGGGGGGAGAATGGGGCAGGGGCATCTGGGCTGGGGGGACAGCCTGACCAGGAGAAGCCCCTCTGGGTCCTGCCCCTCTCACCCGGCCCATGTGCCTCCCGCTCCCCCACCTCTCACCACTCCTTGCAGCTCCAGAGCCTCCACGCTGAAGGCAAACAGGGCCTCCCGGGCCCCCACGTACAGAAGCCCATTCTGCTCGGTCAGGGTCAGCGTGAGGAAATCCTGGATGCCCGTTTGGGAGAAGCGCTGCACCACTGTGGCCAGCTCTGCAGGGACAAGGCGGGAGTGAGCAGCACTGTGGATGGGCAGGCCTTCCTGGGGCTCCAGCCCCGCCCCCCAGTCAGCCTTCCTCTATACAATGGTCTCCTGAGCCTAATCACTCCTGTTCCCATTAGAGCCAGCACCCCACAAGCAGATGTCAGCGAAGCCCCCTGACTGGCAATAAAGGGCACTTTCTCAATAGCCTTTTTGCTCTGACAACTCCCTTCAGGCCTCTTTGGCCTTTCCCAGCCCAGGAGGAGGCAAATGTGGGCTGGGGAGGAGGAAGGAAGGATATCTCGGCCACAGCTTCCGGCCAGAGGAAGCCATCAGACTGATGGCTCTCACTCTCAGGGTCAGCAGCACCTCTGGCTGCAGAGCTGGGCACTTCCCCTCCCAGCTTCCTCAGCTGCTGCTTCCGCCTTTGCTCTGCTGCCCGCTGCCCACCTCGGGGTCCAGCCAGGCCCCAGCCCCTGATCCAGCAGGGCAGGACATACAGAAGTTGTCCTAGGAGACCCTTCCCTCCAGCAGGACCTGAACCCAGGCTGCCAGACATACAAGCATTGCTGGCTGCTGGGACAAGTAGGGATGGCAGGAGACGGAGTCGGGGCTAGGAGGCCAGGCCGGGGAAGTCAGAGGAAGTCAGAGGCTGGGACCAGGGATGGCTGGGAAGCCTTGCTGCCATTCACCATGCAGGGCACTATGATGTTCATATAGTCACAGGATTCCTACGTCAGCCCCTAAAATAGCTGCCGACCTGTCCTCAGGATCCCCCTAAACCAGCCTTAGTCTTTGGAGCCAATAATGGGCCTAGACACAGGCCAGCAAGGGAGGGCTTCATTAGCACCTGAGTGGAGCCTCTGGGAGGTGAGCTCATCCCAGGTCCCCAGAGCACAGGGATGATACAAACATCTGACATCACCTCTTCATACAGGTGTGTGTGCGCACAAGAAGGGCTGTCAGGTCTGCTTTCCCCCCACGTGAGCATGTGCACGTACACACACCCATCCAGGGCCCCAAAGGGCACGAGTGTCAGGGCAGTGGAGGGGGTCTATTACAATTGATAAAGGGACTCCTGGGGACAGAGAACTAGAAAGACTTTGGGGGCGGGGGGAATGATACCCTTTGCTTTATGCCTATCCTGGCTCAGGTTTCTCTCTGGGCTCTCAGTGGTAGTGATAATTCCGGAAGCGAGGCATGGGGAGAGTGATGCAGAATGGTCTCTCTCCCTTGCATAACAGGGGCAGCCAGGTCCTAAGCGTCAGAAGGAGGGATATCCCAGGTCCTGCCCTGGACTACCAGTTCTGGGTCCCTGGGGCCACTCACTCACATTTCTTAGAAAGCTATGTCACATACATCAGTGTGCCCTGAGCCTGACAGAATAAAGCTGGCACAGTCTAGGGGGCAATTCCTTAGCATCCCTCTTCCCCCAGCAGTCCCTCCTGGCCGCCCACACCCCACACTGGTCCTTCCCCTTATGACTTCAGGCACTCACCCCCAGAAGATACTGTCTTCCGGGGCACCAGGTTCCACCACACCTCAGCCCCAATGCCCAGGCCCCACAGCCCCACTGTCAGCAGCCAGATAGCCCAGTGTGGGGCCATGGCACACCCCTGGCTCTAAGCTCCAGGCCAGCTGCCCTGCTGGGGGAAAAGACAGCGTCAGAATCACAGCCAGAGAAAACAAACTGGAAGGGGGCCCACAAAGCCCATGCCAGGAGGCACTGACAGACACAAGACCTGATCAGGCCTCCCCAGGAGCCCCCATGAATTCCTCCCTTCCCCTTGTCCTTGGAGCAGAGACCTACTCCCCTTCCGCCCCTCCACAAGCCTCCACAGGACCACGGGGTCTCCCTGAGGGGAGGGGGAGGAACGGAATCAGCTGGAGGAGTGGACACTCCAAGAAACGCTCTGTGGCCTCCAGGCCCTCCCCCACTCCCTCTCCTCAACAGGAAGTTGTTTGAGAAAATAAAAAGGGGACCCCCATCCCCCACACTCAGGCCTAAGAGATTCGAGGATTTCTTAAAATAACCTCTGGAAGCAAGACCTGCCCCCACTGGGGCTCCAGCCTGCCCCAAGATCTAATTCTGGGACGCAAACCCCTTAGCAGGGTGAGGGGGCAAGTGGTGGGGTAGGCGGTTGGAAAAGCCTTCCCCAGGGGGTACTTGGTGCAGCAGGCGTGCGGGGGTCCTGGCCCCAGCCTTTCCCCTCCCCCAGCGCAGACAATAGCCAGGCAGAGCCCAAAACCCCGTTCCACATCAGCAGGGCTGAAGTGGTGCCGGCAGCCGAAGGGGCCCAGCTTCCCGAGGCCCCTTTGTTGCCCAAGAAGGGAGGCAGGAAGTGGGCGGGATGGGCGTGGAAATGACCAGGGCCTCATCCTGTTCGTCGCACAGCCTCCTAGGAGACACTAGCCCTCGGGCTGAGGGGCGGTGGGACAACAGAGGCGGCTCCGGTCTAAAGAGGGTTCTCCCCGCGGCGCTCTCAGGCGGGGGCGGGAGACAGTGAGGACCGGGCGGCGAGTGCGAGAGGGGTTCCTCTTGGGCCGCGGGGGACGCCCCGCGCAGGGCGGGCGCCTGCTGCGCTCCGCGGGGTCTGACGAACCTTCCCAACTCCGGGATCGCGCCCCCGGGACTCCGGCCTGGCCAGGCCCTCTGCATTAATTTCCACTGCTCTGGCTCTCCAATGCCGGGCACAGACACAGAAGCTGGGGACTTGCTCACCCCAAAACAAAGGGTCCCCGTTCCTGGCCCCCCGGGTTCTCCCCTCCCCCAGCTCCGGGGATTTGAATGCAAACAAAGCGGCGGCGCTGGGAGCGTGGCGGAGCCCGGCCTGCGGACGCCCCCTGTCGGCCTAGTACCCCAGCGCGGGAAGGGCGGGGGGTTGGGGATACGTTCCCCACCCCATTCGTCCCCAACACACCCCCAGCCCTGCCTCTGCCCCTTACCCCAGGCCCCCGCCGGACCCCGCGGCGCGCTCCGAGGATCTGCCCGCACAGCGCTGCCCCCACCCCCAGCTCCTCCCAGGGCGGGGGACACTGGGGCAGCCCCGGCGGTGGGGGTGGAGGGGTGCGGGACCCAGGCGGCGCGACCCCCACCCTGGCCCACCCCAAACGGCGGGCCGCGAACGGCGCTCCCGCGGCTGCAGGGCGAGCGCTCCAGCCGGGGACCGGGCGGCCCGGCTCAGGTCGGGAGCTGGCTTTCCAGGACAAGCCGCCCTCCCAGCGGAACGAGCGCGCCGGCGAGGGGCCGCGGCAGGGAAATCCGATCCCACAACATCGGCCTCAGTCCAAGCCCGCCCCAAACTTTCCGTCGGGGGTGGGGGAGCCGGGGGCAGTTCAGGGACCCGGAGAGGATCCCGGCCGCCGACGAGACAGCACGAGGGACTCCCACTCCCCTCAGCCCCGCTCCCCCTGACTAGTCCGCGCCTCGGGACCCTAAGGCTGCGGGCACTGCTCGCCCCGCTCCCGAGCCCCCGCGAGGCAGCCCGCGGGGGGCGCACGAAGGATCTCGGGCGGACAGCTGTCCCCGCCGCTGCCGCTCCCTGCACCCCCCGACCCTGTCCCTCGCGCGTGCGGCGGCCCCAGCCCGAGTCGGGGGACAAAGCGGCCGCCCCGGGGCTCCGGCCCCGCGCAGCCCTGGCCTCACTCACCTCTTCTTCGCGGCTTGAATCCCTGGGCGCCGCCCTCGCGTTCGCCTCCGACCACGGTCCGCCCCTACCCGCGCGCCGCCGCCCGCCCGCGCTCGCCCGCCCTCCTCCGCTGCCCCTCTGCCACCGCCCCTCGGGCCCGGCTCGGCTCGGCGCCCCTGGGCTCGGGCTCCCCGCGCCACCGCGGCGGGCGCCGGCTCTTTCTCCACCGCCGCGGCTCTCCGCCCCCTCCCCCCTGACGTCAGGCGGGGGGGTCGAGCAGAGGCCGGGGGCGGGACGCGAAGGCCCGCCCAGGAGGGGGCTGCGACCCGCTGCGACCCGCCGGCCCCCCCGCTCCCGGGCCGGGGGCTCGGATCCCCAGCCCCTGCTGGTGCCCTGCCGCCCCGCGCCTCGCAGTCGCGGTCTGCGCCACAGCGCCGGGAGGTGGGGCGGGGGAGGGACTCCGGGCATCGCCATGGGGGAATCGGACTCACCCGGTCTTTCTGAAGTGTCCCCCAAGGCCAACCGCGGGCTGGGCGGCCGGGCTCGGGAATGGGGCTGAGGGGCTCCCCACGCTGCGGTGACAGGAACGAACGCAAGCAAGCCACCCCAGGGCGAGTATCCGAGGGAGGAGCGCAGGGGAAAGCGAGGCTTCTCTTCGGGCGGACCAGAGTGGTCTGTCTTTTGGCTCCAAATTCTGCTTCGTTTCTTGGCCCCAACGCCCACTGGCCCCTGCAGTCAGACTGGCACGGGCCTCACCAGCCAGGAAGACCCCCTAGTCGCCGGAGGCAGTTTGCCCCTTATTTCTCACCCTCCACGCAGAGGGACCCTGCTCAGTGCCCCTTCCCAGCTCCCGGTGAAGACAACCCTCCACTCCTGTTGCACAGAGCCCACCCCCAGGAAATGACTCCTGGTGCCACTAGAAGGCTGAATAACAAGTGACATGAGCCCTGATGTTCAGATCAGGGGCTGAGGGGAGCTAGGCAGGAGAAGATCTACTACCTTCAGAGCCGTCAGCCTCCGCCCACAGCCGCTCCTGTAAGTAACTTGTAGCTCTGGCCTCCTGGGCGGCGCTGGAGTGTCCTCCTTGCCAGCTGGTCCTCGCAGTTGGGCAGGTGGGCAGAGGAACCCCAGGGAGGCCACCCCATTGGCACCTGGAGACAGATGCCACCTCCCGGCTGGGAGCAACGGACAGAGGTGCAGAGACTGGAGGCCCTGAGGCTTCGTGGTAACTTTCAGCCCAGTGCAGTGGTGGAGGGGAGGAACACTTTAGGGCCTGTCAGCAGATCTGGATTATAAATCAGTCCCAACAGGAGCTTTTGTTCTGGGTTAAAACTTGGCATCTGAAAAGTGGAGCCCAGAAGAGGAGTGGAGATAGTTGGGAAAGGCAGCCCAGTTTGGATTCAGTAACAATTGGGTCTTTGCTAATACACATAAAGGCCCCTTCTCCCACGCTGGCCAAAGCCACATTTCCCAGCTCCTTTTCACCAGAAAAAAAGCTGTGCCCTTGGAGATGCTGGAGATAGGGGGCAAGCCAGTTAACAATAGCACGGGGTGGGCAGGGAAGGCTCTCTGCTTCAGCCGACAGGCAAGGAGGAGGTGTGTGGGACCCCTCATCCACATTAGAGCCTGTGTCTTCTTAAGTGGAGGTCAACTGATTGCAGACTCCCTCACCTTTGTTCTGTGCTTGAGACTTTGCAACCTGCCTTCACGTACATTTTCTCACTCCATCCTCATGACCACCCTTTAAAAAGCAGGTATTGTTTCTCCCATTTTATAGATAAAATAAGGTTCAGAAAGGTTAAGCAAGCTGCCCGAGTCAGGTAGATAATTAGTAAGGTCAGAATGTTAAATCAGGTCTTGGGACTCCCAATTCTGTCTTTCCACTAAGTCACAGTGTCTCTTGACAACTTTTAGGCCCCAAACACTTTATTTCTTGCTGTTTTTCCTCACCTTCAAGCCTTACCTCCACCCCCACCCCCACCCTCTAGGAGTAAGGGTTACCAGGTGGAGACTTGAGCTCCTGGCTCCACCTGCAAGATGGCCCCAGTGGAAAGTTTCAAAAGGTGGTTTGGTTTCACTGGCAGCGAGAGTTTTCTGTACCTCAGGGCTGGCTTCTCTGTTCCTGCTAACAGACCCTGGGAGCCCTTCCCTCCCAAACGCTCCTCCAAGATAAGGCTGCAGCCCCTCTTCCCTGCTTTTTCTACCTTTGCTCACTTCCGGCTGTGTTCTGTCCATTTCTAGCACTGGCCTTTTCCATGGGTGGGTGGGCAGGGGATAAGTTTCCTGCATGACTACTTGCTTATGATTCACACTTTTTAATAGAAACACAACTGGTCCAAAATGAGAATTCCTGGGTCTTAACATTAACAAAAAAAATACTAAGGAAAAAAAAAAGGCTCATGTACCTATCAAGTCTCCCCAGGGCCTGTCTGGCATATTCTAAGATGGAAGGTACCCATCCTTCAGCCCATAGGCCTTGACAGACCCACCTACTTGCCCCATTTGCTCAACAGCTTGTGGCCAAGTCAAGGAAAAGACAGAGATGTGCTGAATGCCTTCTGAGGTCCTGTAAGGATCCACTGGCAGTTCAGGGCAGCCCCTAGAGATGGGCCCAGGAGTCTTACTGAAAAGCAAGGCCCCCTCTCTCCCCTACACATTGTCATGCACCATGGTGCCCGTCGGCTGAGCTCCTTACCCCCTAGCTCTCGTGAGGCAGCTTTCTGACAGGAGAGGGGCCCAGCGTTCACACTGGGCCTCTCTAGTCATGCCTGAGCAACTCCCAAGGGAGCCAGGGCTGCTGATTACCCACAGAAGGGAAATGAGAAAGCCTGGGTCAGCCACCCCTCAGGGATCTTTCTGAGGGCCTGGGGACCGAGGTGAGCGGGGACATAGGAAAAGGGCTTCCTCTCTCCACTTCCTCCTCAAGGAGAGTTATCGAAGCCGCCCACCTGGGAAGCCTTTCCCTTCCCAACCCCTCCCTGCCACCATCACCAAAGGAAGCAGGAAAGCATCCGTCATCACAGCCCCGGATGCTTTTCCAGTGGCTTCAATCAGGATATCCCTCAGCCTTTCCCCAGAGGCTCAGGGATCTGGAACGGGCAAGCAGAGAAGTCGCCAGCACCACTGAGCAGTTCCTGGCCTGGAGGAGGCCGAGTCTCTCACTGGTCCCGGACTAGTTTTAGGAGATCTGGTCAGCTCCCAGCCAGTTCCAGCGAGGGCCTATTACACGTCCCAGGGGATGCCGTGTGCCCTTGGGTGACCTCAAAGTGCACCTCTCTGCTCAGGTTACAGCCAGGTCTCTGGAGGGACTGCGTTGTCACCCACACCTCCTCTCTCCTTGGTGTCCATTTCTCTCTTGGGGATCAGTGTGTTTGGGGAGTGAGAGGCAGGGCAGTGCACAAGATCCAGGCCTGAGGAGAAGGGCTCCAGATGTCTGCACTGATGGACAGCCTGATCCCTTTCCCAGAGCCAAGTAGGGGCAGCTTTGAGAACTGGAAACTCCCCAGTTCAGCCTCTCAGGTCTCCCTACTCCCTCTCTGCCCTTGGCAGTGAGAACAAAGAAGGGAAATTTCAAAGGTGATTTCCAGGTTTCCAGAGCAAACTGAATAGCTGAGGATTAACTGTCAGGATGTGCAGTGTCAGAAGCAGGGGCAGCCCTGAGGGAGGGTGAAGGAGGCTGGCTCACCAGGGCCGCCGCACTTTTATGGGAGCATCTCAGGCCTACCTGATGCCGCTGGGGCCTCAGTGGTGCCCCCAGCCAAGGGGGCCCGTGAGGTGGCCAGGAACAGAAACCAGAACTCTCAGTCAAGTGACCTGGGCACCCAAGTCACCCTGATAGAGGGTTCCGCCTCTCACCTGGCAGAGGCTGCAAGGCAGGGAGATGTCCCGTACTGCACCCAGCACTCTGCCCTGGGCTCGTGCCCTCTGAATTATAGATGACCCTCTCTCCCAGCATTCTGGGGACCCAGTGAGGGAGGCAGCTGTGTCTGAAACAGCCCCAGGAAGTGACAGGCTACATTTCAGGTCTGCAAATTGAGCCACTTGGCCTGAAAGTCCTTTATTTGGTGGGAGTCTCGCTCCTACTCAGCCTGCCTTACCCTGACCCCGGTGGTATGAAAGCGCAAAAGAGAGGGACACACACACACAGAAAGTCATAAGCACCCGCCGTGGCGGAGCTCCATCGGTGGACACTCGGGTTGAGCTGAGGGGTGGGCGCAGGCCATCCTCTGCTACTTCCTGTCTACCTCTGGTGGCCCCTGCAAAACCCATCCCAACCCAGAAAGAGTCAGGAGGGGCCAGAGACTAGAAATGGATTCTCAGGGTTGGAGGAGTGGGCAGAGGGAGAAAGGGGATACCAGGGATCTCCTAGGGGTACAGAGGGCCTACTCACTTACCAGGGCGGGCAGGTCAAAGACATCCAGCACCCCATCAGGGACCAGGGCCCACGACACTGATCTTGGCTAGGGCTGAGGGAAAGCAAAAGCAGGATCTGGAACTGTCTTTGGCACCGCCCCCTCGCTCCTAAGTCTGGGGAGTTGATTTCAGAGCTTAACAATAAACTGAATTAAGTGTAATTACAGCCCCAATCCACCATCTCACTCTGTAGATCTTCTCCGGTAGAGGCGGCCAGTGGGGAGTGGTCCCAGACTAGGTCCAAACAAATGTTCCCCATCCCTGCTCTCTGGGTGTCTGACAGCTCTGGGGCCACAGGAATAACTGCTCTTCCTCAGGATTTACACACAGCCCTCTGCTGCAGGGGGCAGGGCCGAAGACCCGGTCACACGGCTGTCGGAGGTGAGAATTTGTGAAAGCTTGAGCAGAGACGTCAGGCAACTGGACACTGGGCGTTAGCCCTCAGGATAGGGATTGAAGGAAATCTTCTAAACCACAGATGCTGAAATAAGACTTTAATGTGCACAAAGAAACCTCACACTGGTGACAGAGAGAGAAGAAGGAGGGTAGGGAGGCCCGGGAGGACCCAGGAGGCCCAGGGAAACCAGAGCTGTGGAGATAAAGACCCTGGGTGAAGAGGAGAGGGCTGGGAGAGGAAGGAGAGCTGAAGGCAGGCTAGGCACCGAGCCAGGGATCCCTTGCCCGGTGGGGTCAGGGACGGCGGAGGCAGGCTCTGGCTTCAACAGACTGGTCCTCCTCTGGCCTCCATTCTTCGCTTCCTCCAGTTCCCAAGGCCCCATTCACTTCCTGCCAGAGCCAAGAGCCCTGGCCTCCCCTGCCACGCTGTTAGATGTCTTTCCAGGGGCTGAAGTACTGGGCCTGTGTCAAGGAGAAAAACATAAGGTGATAGCCGGGGCCCAGGTGGTGCCCAGCGTCCATTCACCATCCTCTACTGGCCTCCTCTGTGCC
Source organism: Diceros bicornis minor (assembly GCF_020826845.1). Classification (NCBI taxonomy): domain Eukaryota; kingdom Metazoa; phylum Chordata; class Mammalia; order Perissodactyla; family Rhinocerotidae; genus Diceros; species Diceros bicornis. Next base: position 15,759,595 of record NC_080779.1, on the reverse strand, counting down.
AGGCGCGGAGTGACAGGAGTCCTGTGGCTCATGGTCCATGTGAGGACTCGCAGGTCAACAGGCCACTTAACCACAGCCCTGCCCGGGTTCCCTCTACTCACTGCTTGCAGGCCCAGGGCGGTGTGAAAGGAAGGTGGGGCCTACCCCCTGGCTTGGCCAGGCCACGAATCACTTTTCTCTCTTTTCATGACAAACACATTGTTTCCCACCAGAGACTAGTGGGATCTAGTTCCTTGGGGATTGAGGGTGAGGTTTGCTCTCCAACTTTCTCAGAGACTTGCGAAATCTGAGACCCAAGCCACAGCCTGTGGCTGATGTGTCAGCCCCAAGTCAGAGGTTGCTGGGGGAAGGACAGGCAGAGAGAAGTCACAGGAAAGGCGAGTTGGGAGCCGAGGAGCATTGGGAGAGGGGCTGGAGAAACAGTTCTCACCAGACCCAGCTGTCTCCATCAAGGGTTGGGGGCTAGGGGAGGGAAGGGCTCCTAAGCCAGCCGGTGCAGCCTGTCAGAGGGACTGAGGCCAGAAGGGAGGCTGCCAGAGCAGGGCTTGGACTGTGCTTAAGTCCGCGGGCTTGGGAGTCAGGCTGGCTCTGTGCCCTGGTTCTGACATTTACACGCTGCCTGTGTGATGGGCAAGCTATTTAACCTCTCACTGACTCGGGTTAGCTTGTTCATCTGTAAAATGGAATCATAACAATACCTGTCCTGTGGAGATTATGTGGATTCATGTAGAAAAGGGTCTTCATTCAATAAATATCAACTATGCATATTATTACCTTGAGAGTCTGAGAAAATTAGGGGTGGGGAGGTTGTTGCTATAGAAATTGGAGGGACCAGGGCAGCCTGGGAGCGTTTCTCCTAGCAGAGCAGGCGGCCAGCCTCAGGCCTGCAGATATGCAGGCAGAGGGTGGACAGCTGCTGCCTCTGGTGCCCCTTCTCGGCACTGCTCATGACCAACTGGTACTCTGGTCCAGGCTCTTCCCTCTCCAGGGCGAAGTTTTTCTTTGCATTTGCTCAGAAGCTGGCTTCTCTGTACCCTGCTCACCACCATGCCCCCACTGGGCACTGGACTCTTGATAAGAATGATGAAGGTCCTCGGAGGCATCTCCACCCTCCCCCTACATCGCCCTCTCCACCCATCTCCCAGCCAGGAGCTCAGCAGCTGCAGTGGGGGTGGACTCGCTGCTGGCTCTGGTCAGCCGCCTGACCACTTCCCTCCCCTCCCAAGTCTGGGGGCCGGAGGGGGCACCACCTGGGGCTGGCAGTGGGTCAGCAGCTCCTGCCAGCGGATGTAGGTCTGGGCTGCCAGGTCCTTGAGTTTGGTCCGGTGCATGGCCTGGGGGCTCTCTCGGATATGGGTGTTGATGTGGCGGTCCAACTGCATGCACAGCAGCTGCAGCTCCCCCTGCGGAGGCGGGCAGGGGGTGGGGGTGGCACAGGCCAGGCACATCCACAGTGGGGGAGGAGGGAGAAGGAGTCAGAGAAAGAGAGGGACGCATTTGAGTGGCTGCTCAGAAGGTGGGCAGGAAAGGGAGGAGAGGGATGGGGCAGCTGCTGGGGCACAGGTCAGCATCCCCTGGGAACGCTCGTGGGAGGCTGGGGGAAGGAAGAGGCCTGGCTCCCCCAGGCCTGCTGCATTCTCAGCCTCCCATTCTTTGAAGTTCCTGACAGCGGGCTGGGCTCCAGCCCAGCCTCTTGGGAGACTCACCCATTGGTCTGGAGTAATGTCCTGGCAGCTGACCACCACCTCGGCCAGTGTCAGGAGGCTGTGGCACAGGTAGCAGACCTGGAGAGAGAGCACAGCGAGACAGGCTTCCCTAACTCCTTCACCTCCAGATTCCTTGTTCTCAGGCCTGGTGGGCCAAGGGTGACAGTTTCCAGTATCTTCAAGGAGGGCCCTCGGGCTCCACTCACTCAGAGCTCTCCCTCTGATGAATGACTATCCTCCCTTCCTTCAGGAAAAGAAGAAATCTCTGCCATCCAGAAACCCACTCTGTCACCCAGTCCTGTCCTGGGGCCCCAGCAGAGAAAGCCCACTGTGGGGAGGGGCCTGTGAACTCTGACCTCTGCTCAGTGTCTGTGGTCTCTGCTCTGCTCCCTGAGGCACCTACGCCCATGGCCCTGTGACCGGGTGCCGCTATCCTCTATGGGGGGAACGTGGCCCATGGGTGCCCAGTTTGCCCCTCGTGGGACACCACCTGCACAGACGGATGTGCATCCCTGTCTGCACAGGAAAACCTTGTTGATACGAGGAGGCACGCAACGAGAGAGAGGCCGATGGAGATGATTTGGGTTGAGCATCTGCGCACCTTACTCACAAACTCATACCCTGACTCTTGCCCACTGCACACTTGAGGAGTGAAAACAGGACAAAGGCCAATTCCATCTGATCAGAGAATGGTTTGATCCCAGGATGCCCTCGGACTCTGTTGGTGCCCATTCATTTATGGGACATTCACCTGCTGTGCAGAGAAAACAAGGTACAGGAAGCACCCCGAAGACAGGCGAGGCTCCTGATGTGAAGACAGCCTGCTCCCGGCACGCTGAGCTCCTGTCTGTGGCCATGCCCCCCCTCCCCCACTGAGAGGAGCCTGTTGCCCAGTCCCCTTGGCCTCCTTATGTCTAAGATAGGGAGGGTGGCAGGAAACAACCCCACCATCCTGCCCGGGCCAGATAACCAGCCCTGAGGCTCAGCCTGGATGGGAGAGGCGGGCTCAAGTTTGGTGATAAGGGGGCTGGAGCTAAGAACCAGCCCAAGGCTCCCCTGTCCCCCCATTTCCCCTGCCCTTGTCATCCTCCCCTCTTAGAGTACCAGGTGGTGCTCCAGAAACAGCGGCAGCCTCTTTGCACAGACCCAGCAGCCTCCTTTAGGGCAGAAGCAAGAACCACTCTTGAGGGCACCAGACTTGGCACCATCGAGTACTTCTTGAACTCAAATACCACGGTGCAAAATCCTGAGGATGGAGACCACCTGCTCCCCTCCCCCAGCACCTGCCCTGCCCAGAACCTGGCCTGTTCTTTAGCACAACAGCTGAAGCCCACAGGTGCCCGGCCCCCACAGGCTGGCCAGGTGGGTGGCCCTGCACGCCAGAGGCACAGAGAAGACACAGTGGGGAAAGCCGGGGGCCCATGGGGCGTGCCTCCCAGTGCTGCCGTGGGCTGGGGACGATGCAGCCTCTCTGAGGCAGCTCCACCTGCCGGGTCCTGCAGCTGCCTGTGCCCGAGTCCCCCAGTGGGCTGGCTTGCTGGCAAGCTGCTGCTTCCCACAGGCTCCCCTTCCCCAGCCTGGCCTTGCCCTAGGGAGTCCACAGCATTCGGAACTCCTTCCAAACTCTGCAGTCCTGGCAATAGCTCACGGCCCCCTCCTCACACAGCAGGCTCAGGCCTGTGTGCCAGACACTGTACCTTGACTAACACAGCCACAAACACTCAGACATTAGAGGGAGAAAGACACTTCATTTGGAGTCATTTGGTCAACAAATACTGAATATCAGCTTCCCCATGGACCAAAAGGAGAAAGGGTCCTTCTAGGTTTTTGGGGGTGGTGGTGATGGCGTGCAGCTCAGGATTCAGGGAGGAAGTGACTAAGCTAAACCAGGCCTCAAAGGAACAGGAGGATTTAAGGTGAAGGTGGCCCTGTAGGGGCGGGGCTGTGGCCGAGATTACACCACCAGACAGATCACAGGGCTGATGCAAGCAACAGAGGCAGGGCACGCTGGGGGACTGACCAACAGGTGGCTGGCTGGGATGGGGTGGGGGCGGGGGAAGGGAAGGGGCACCCTGAGGACAGGCCTGGCAGCAGAGGGTCTGGACAGTGGGCAGTGGAGGCCGCTCAAGGCTCTCGAGCAGGGAGGCTGTCAGGGACAGCCTGGAAGCGCCTGGGGGAAGCAGGTGACAGAATGGGCTGGGATGGAATACACCAGAGCGAAAACGCAGCTCTCGCTGAGAAAGGATTACAGGACATCCTTTCTCATTGTTTTTTTTGCTTTTTAAGATCATTTCTCTACAATGTGTATGCTTTACTCACATAATCAAAACTCAATGGAAGTTTTTAAAATTTAATTTTAAACAAGACCATGCCAATTATAATTGACTGAGTCTAGTTGGGTTTGGGGTGGGTGCAGGGCAAGGGAGAGGGACATGACCGTAAAGAGCAGCAGAGACCCCAGGACTGACACCCCCTTTGAGGGAGTTGAACAAGCTGATGGTGAGGTGGCTTGAAATACCAAAGAAAATGTCCCAGGGCAATGGAGCCATCGTTGGTCGGAGGATGGTTGGGAAAGGGGCCTGTCTGCAGGGGGCGGGCGGGGCAGAGAGGGAGAGAAAGGGGGCACCTCTTAGACCTTTCACTTGTAAATAGTCCCCAGGCAGGGCGGGGCTCTTCCCCTGGCCCGAGGCCCAGGTGGAGGCCTTTGCATTTCAGAGGCCCCTGTGCTATGTACAATGCCCGGGGCTAAAAGGGACCTCAGAGCCGCCCCGGGATTGGTGCAGAGGCCAGTCCCAGTCCCTGGGGTCCCGCCCCGGGATTGGTGCAGAGGTCAGTCCCAGTCCCTGGGGTCCCAGGCCCCCTGCCCCCTCACCACCCCCTCCTTTGTCTGCAGAGTTGATCTTCCTAGGAGGGAGGCGTGGTGCGGGTGAGCCCAGGATCTGAGGAATGCCCTGGAGGAAAATCTGTGCAGTGGGGATTTACGGAGAAAAAGCGAGAAGGACTGGGCGAGTGTGGTTTCACAACTTCGCTCTTATGCTGGTTCCCATAACTGAATCTGGAGGGAAAATCCCAGGAAAACTATTCTGAATGTGTTTGTTTTGGGGGGTGGGGGCGGGAACAGCAAGAAGGAAACAGCAGTTCTGAAGAAAAGCCCTGTTAACCATATTGTTTAAGCCGATTTTCCAAAGGCCAGGGGGAACCTGCCCACTACCTGGAAGGAGGGCAGGGTGTGGTTTTCCCTTGTACTCAAGGGTGATCCCAGGAGTTGGGTCTCAGTGAGGGGAGGCCCTTTAAGGAAGACTTTGATCCAATTTAAGGGGATGAGGTTCCAGCTGTAATCAGAAATCATGACAAAGACAGCAGCAGTCATACTTTGTAGTAGCAGGACTTGAGGAAAAAAGGCTTCATCATTGGCACGGGAAGTGCCCAGACCACCATCTCCTGCCCTCACTTCCTGACACCTGAGGCCTCAGCGTTGAGGAGAGGTAAGAGGGGGTCCCATCTGGTCCAGACAAAGAAGGACAGACGGTTGCACCGGGAGCAGGCCTGGCTTCTTCTGAACTCCACCCTCCTCCCAGGCTCCTCTCCCCTGCCTTGTTTTTGTGAAGGTCGGAAGCAAACATTCGCAGAAACTGGGGCTCTGCGGCTAGAAAGAGGCTGGACCTGAGTCTCCTTCTTCTGAAAATCCCGGTGGATTCTGGGAGACCAGAGGCAGGCCCAGGAGTGCTAGCGGGGGGTGGGTGAGAGCAGCCGTTCCCGTAGGACACAAAGTAAACAGCCAGGTGTGAGACCTGCGTTTCCTGCTGCAGTAGTGCTGTGACCAATTCCTGAACTTAGCAAGCCCGTTCCTGTCCTGGCTGGCACCACAGTGACGTGGGACTCTGTCTTCCCTTTCAAGAGCTGGCTGGGGCTTGTAGATGCCCAGGCCCCCTGCCTGCTCCCATTTCCTCCACAGCTGGAAGCACAAGGTGGCCCTTCCACAGGCCTGAGGTCCCTTCCAAGTCCCTAGGGGGCGTGTGTATGGGAGGGAGTCAGTGTAGCTTCAGGAGAGCAATGCAGAGGTCCTCCTTGAGTGGGGGGCAATGCTTGTCCAGCCTCAGGATCTTGTCTGAAAAATGGGCCCTCACCAGCTCAGGCTGCCCAGCACCTCCCTCACTGGGTGTGAGTGGCGGCTGGGAAGCCTCCATGGGAAACGGGGCCCGGGAAACCTCAGTCAACTACGTGGGGAGGCAGAGTATGAGGGCAAGGAACGGACGTGCCTGAACCCAATGCCGACAAGACAGACTGTCCCGTGCCACGGCTGTCAGCAAGGCCTGCAGCTTCCATTTTCTGGGTTTCTCCCCTGAGTCTGGCAGGCCGACTTTCCTGAGAAGTTCGGTCAGCGTGCCTCCTTCCGGGCTCCAGAGCCTTAAAGCAGGCCCTGCCCTCCCCCTGGGGAAGGATGACAAGGGTGAGAGATAGGAGACAGCCGACTAGGCTTGTCACCCACCGAGGCAGGGAAGGGGAATGGGAAGGTCAACGTCTCCATGTTCTGGTCCAGCTAGTTCTGACCCCAGGAACCACAAGTTCTCCTTTGCAGCACTTTCGTCATAAGACGAAAGGGAAAAAGGGTGGCCATTTCCCAGGAACGTCATCCTTTAGAAAATTCCCCTCTAGCTAATGCCAAGGGAGCAGGCTGTGGCCTGGGTTATTTATGCTAAAAAAGGGCAGAAAGGAGGAGGGAGAGGATCTCCCAGGAAGCCACTCACTCTGGCCAAAACATTTTGGTTTCTCCCATCTCCGGTTATGACCAAGAACCCGGGCTTACCCCAGGCGAGTCTTCAAACCAAGCTCTTTCCCTGCAGGCTGCCAGGCCGGGTGGGGATGGCAGATCTTGCCATTGGCAGGAGGACCCTGTGGGACCAGGTCCAGCCAGGCTCTGGGGCAGCTGCTGTGGTGGCCTGGGGGGGGGCGGTGCAGGGGAAGAACTACGGCTGACCCAGGAACAGCTGCTGAGGAGGATGGAGACTGACCCAAGGACACTGCCCCTCCAGCCAGGCTGCTGGGGCCCAGGGGCGCACACTACAAGTGTCCCAGCCCCGCTCAGAAAACTGGCCCTGGATGCCTCCTGGTCCTGGACTCCCCATCTGGGACATAGGCCCCCAGAGCAGCCTCCTTTGGTTTTGCCTCTCCATGCTCACAGGCTCTGGGCGGTGGCTGCCCCGGGGACCTGCGTTCAGTCACAATCCGGCTGGGTCGCTCTCAGCCCCATCTAGAGAGTCTGGAGGTCCAGCCCAGCCTGATGATTGACCCCAAGAGGAGAATTCTACCATGGGTCCCATCACTGCCACATGTGCGTCCTCTCAGGGGGCTTGTTCCCTTGGAGACACTTAGCTACACACACACATGCTGGAGGTCAACTCTAGAACCAGCCGAGTCTGGGAAAGACTGAAGCTGTGCTGGTCCACCTTGACACATCTCAGACCCGAGGCTAGAGCCGGCCCCTGATGAATTCTTTTTCTTTCTTTCTTTCTTTTTTTTTTTTGTGGGGAAGATTAGCCCTGAGCTAACATCTGATGCCAATCCTCCTCTTTTTGCTGAGGAAGACTGACCCTGGGCTAACATCCATGCCCGTCTTCCTCCACTTTATATGGGATGCCGCCACAGCATGACTTGACAAGCGGTGCATCAGTGCGCGCCCGGGATCTGAACCTGGGAGTCCCGGCCGCCGCAGCGGAGCACACGCACTTAACCACCAGGCCACCGGGCCGGCCCCTTTCTTTCTTTTTTTCATTAAATGTAAAGCTACAGTGCCACTTCACAGTGCCCGGACCCAGTGGGGCTGGCAGAGAGAGCCCTGTGAGCCTCACTCTCAGCAGACGTGAAGCTGAGCTTGGTGAGGCCCCCTGACGGCAGAACCAGCTCCAGGAAGGCTTGGATCTGAAGCAGACGTGTGTACTCGCTCTAGCTGGACAAGCACCCCATGCATGTGCATGTGTACGTGTGTGTGCGTGTGTGTGTGTTACCCAAAGGGAATTTCACACCGAGACATCCCCCTTCAGAGAGAACAAGCCCCACTGCGCTGCACGGCAAGTGCCTGAGGGCCTGCTGCAGGCTGCTCCAGGGCCCCCAGCCTGAGCCTCGAGGGCACAGTCTAGCTACTCCACCACAGGCTGGGCAAGTGACAACAACAGTCATCAGTAATGAGTAATCTTGAGGTCAGGCTACTTGCGGGCCCCAGGCCAAGAGCCTCAGCCTGGTGAGAAAACCGAAGCTCACCTATCTGGCTGTGGTTGTCCACTAGAGGGGACGCGTTTTCCTAGGTGAACCTCGTCTGGACCCTGTCCTGAGCGTGGCACCTGCCATCATCTCTAGGACGCTATCTCTTCCTTGCCCCCAGAAGCAAACCGCATGACCTACTCCCCTTGCCCACCCGGCCCCTGCTCCGAGGTTACACTCCCCGACCTTGGCTGGGGCCAGCACTAAAGCAGCAAGCAGAGGGCTGTGCCCAAAAGAAAGTTAAGTCTGGAAGTGACTCTTACAGGACAGGTCATCAGTCATACGCCCCAATGAGAAGGAAATGATGAGGATGCACGACTGCTCACTAGGAAATGAGGAGTGACCCAGCACTTCTTCCTGCCCAGGGTCCCTGAAGGCACAGGGCAGAGAGGTCAGGGGGCAGAGAGGTCAGGGAGTAGACGTCACAGGCGGGGCCTGCCAGACTCAGCCCCCCCGCCTGCGAGGCCAGACAATCAATTCTGTAAATGAAAGTGCCTGCCTGGATGGCGGGGTGGGCGGAGCCCGAAACATGGAGCAGAGATGAGCCCAATTGAGGGTGATGGGAGACAGGCTGGCAGCATCTGGACAGGAAGAGGACTTCCTGCTCAGCTGATGGGAACGGCCACTGCCTGGAAAGTTGCTCTCAGGGGCCCCGCTGGGTGGAGAGGCAGAATGTCTCTGCTGAGGCTGTTGGAGGACCTCGGAGACCCAGCACGAGTCCACCTCTTCAGACTCCTCAGAAGATGAGCCCCTCACTTATACTTCTAGCTGCCCTGAGAAAGTGAGTTCAAAGACCTGAGATCCTGAATGTACTTACAAGAGACAGAGGGATTCTCTTTTAAGCTCTACCCTGAATTTGGGACTGCACCCTGAGCAGCCCTGGCCTCTGCTCTTGGTACTGAGCATAGGGAGGGGATGAGGAAGCCATGGCACAGTGGGAAAGAGATGGCATTGGGACAAAAGCAGGAAGGCTGAGGGCTTTTTGTTCCTGTGGATCTGCTGCAGGGAGGTCATCTCAGAGCATCTGACCCATTCCTACGTCTGCTGATGGGAGGAACCGAGGGGCTGTAGGCAAACCCTTGTGGAGGGCTCCCACCCAGCCTACCCTTCCCTTCTGGCTTCCTGCTGGCCCCGGGGGGTGAGGGAGAGGACAGGAGGGGATTGGCTGGCTCTTCCTGCTCCACCAGCTGGGACTCGGGACCCTGACCCTGGGGGGATCTGGACCGGAAACCCAGCTCTACTGGCTGCCCAGAGAGGGATGAAACTCTCGGTGCATATGTTTGAGAATCTATAACTGGGTGTGCACATGCGCACCTGGACGTGGGTGCCAGTGCTGCAGGAGCCACTGAAACCAGCCAGGGGGTTGGCACAGGCATCCCCCCAGGGCTCAGCACAGAGCAGTGGCTTCCTCAAAAGCCATTTCCTCAAAAGCAATGGCTTCCTCCCTTCTCTTTCTTCTCTTTCTCACTCACTGAATTGTCTCCCAGCGTGTTGGCATGGCCACAGCCTGGGAGCACTGCCCTCCTCCTGCTTCCTGAGGATATCAGAGCATAGGGCCACTGCCACAGCTGAAGACCAGGGGGATGCCACAGACGTCTAAGGTTTCTGGGTGCACAGGATCCTGCCCCCTTCTTTGTCAGAGTGTCCCAGACTTCCGTCACCTCCACCCAGGCCACGTTGCTCTACGGTGGTGACTTCAGCCCTGACACATGACCTGGGCCAGCCAATCACTGTGGCCTGGCTATGTGATTGGCTTAGAGATGAGCAGATGACCCAAGCCAAACCAATGAGACACAACTCTGGGACTCTGGTTAGGACTCTAAGACAGAAGCTCTTCCCTTCCCCCAGACTAGGGTTGCTGAAGGAAGGATGTAGCCTAGAGTCTCTCATAACCAGCAGGGAAAGCCTGCCTGGGAATGCACCAAAGGGCAGGGCTGAGAGACGCAGAGAGCAACACCGAGCTTTCATGACATGGCTTAGCCCCTGCTCCAGCTGAGCCTAAGGAGCTGTCCCAGGACCTTTCAGAGGCAGGTTTGTGTTTCCATCACTACAGAGTCCTGGCACAGACAGGGGAGCAGGGACAGAAAAGGCAGTGGTTTGCCTGGCAACTGCTCCTGCAGACTGAGCACAGAGAGTGAAGGACCTCACACACTCTTCCTGGTCCCCTGCAGGGGCCTGGTGGGAGCTGAGCCCAAGCTGCTTGGACGCAGCACTTGGAAGGCACTGTTCCTCCACTCACACTGGGAGTTGGGAGAAGAGGCAGGTGGGAAGGGCTGGGTGCAGGGAAGGTGGGGAAGGGTCTGGCATTTCAATGGGAATCTCGGGGATGTGGCTGAGACGGACTCTGGACCCAGCCCTTGAAGGCAACTCTGTTGAGGTGTGTGAAGCAATGTGTGGGCAAGCCACAGGTTGGGTGAATAGACTGTAATGACCACAGGAATCCAGAGACAGGAGAGACAGGCCAGGCATTGCCAGGGAGGAGGAACAGAAGGAGCAAAGGCACGGGCCTGAGAATGGAGGGTTTCTGGGAAAGACATCCACTGCAGAATCAAATGGTGTGGTTTGATTTGCAGGAGAAAAACCACAGGGATGAAGTAGGCCCAGCTGACGGAGGCCGTGGATGGCAGGGTTTGAATATGATGCGACAGACACTAAGGATCGCTTTTTCCTAAGTAAGGATGGGAGGAAGACAGTCACAGAGCTGTCCAGGAGGACCTGAAGGACGAAGAGACCCAGGTAGGCTGTTAGGTCGAAGCAGATGTGTCCCCCACATGGGGTGAGGACTGCACCCAGAGGAGGGACCCCTGCAGGGTCCTCAGGAGGACTTGGCTGGGGTGGGGAGGGCAGAGGGCAGGCCCAGAAACTGCTGAGGACACAAGCTGGCCCCGCCCCCAGCTTCACTCTGTCACTTCAAGGCCTACTCATACACCTGCAAAGCCGGAATTCCTGGGACCCAAACAAAGCTGGCCCAGGCCTGGGCCTGTGTGTCCTTCAGACGCTCAGAGGTACCATTCTGAAGAGGTTCAGCGGCCACTTAGGTGGGTGTGACATGTGGCCCGCGCACAGATCTCCCCTTAGGGTGAGCTTCCCAGAGATCATCTCGTTGAGGTTTATTTCAAAAGATGTCTGATGTTCCTCCTTTTGGAGGAAGTCAGGAGGAACCTACCACAGACTAGTCAGGAGAGGAAGTCAGGAGTCCTGAATATCCATTTTCCGTTCCTCAAACCAGAGAGTTTCCTCGCAACATTCCTAATCTTGGCCTGACCAAAGTCCCCAGCCCTGTGGGGCGTGGCTCTCCCTAAGGTGCAGGGGGAGGGGCAGGAAGGAAAAGACTTGTGAGGGAGAAGGGAGAGGGAGAGGCTCCCACTCCACCTGTCCTTATGGGTGACACAGGGCAGGGGCCCGTGCTCAAGCCAAGCCTGAAGAGCACGTGTCCCCTTGCTGGTGTTGAGTGCCAGTGGGAGAGTGCAGAGGAGAGCACAGAGCTGCCAAGAGCAGCAGTACCCTCCCTCCCTCTCCCACAGCCTCCCAAACCACACCCCAGTCACTTAAGGCGGCTCTTGGCAGGGTCACCCGACACAGGGACAGGCCAGCTGTAGTCGCAGCCACCAGAGCAAAAGCGGTAAAACTTGTTTGTCAACTCTATTAACACATGGGCACACCACAAAGATATAGGAGACGCACACAACACACACACACACACACACACACACATGGCAGGCCCACACCTGTAGATGATGCACAGAGACCCCCAGAGGGAGCTCAGAGGAGTCTGTGCAGCAGGGTGCCGTTTACCCTAGAGCATCACCCAAGCTCGAGCACATGCCCAGCCCATAAAATCAACTCTTTACACACGCACTTCTCCTATAAACAAGCCACCCCCAAGCCTCATGAGCTCAGAGACAGACCGTCAGCAGTGCACGTGGTGAGGAAGCTGACCGGAGCCACTTGCAGTCGGCCAGGCTCAGGCTGCGTGGTGTGGCCTCTTAGATCTGGCCCGCGGGGACAGGGACCATCACAGGTGCAGAACCCTCAGTGGGCCCCAGGCCGCCCGTCCCATGAGGACACTCATTGGTCTGTGAAGAGGACGCGCCCAGGGACCCAGCTCCTGGGGCCTCAGTGCAGCACCAACTCTGGGACTCCCCACTTTGTGGACCTTCGTTTTCTTTCCACACTATGAGAGACAGTAAACTTCCTCAAAGTTCCCAAATTTAACCAAATGGGGGAAAAACTTCCACCCCACCCATAAAGATCCTGGTTCCATACACCTTCCAAATCCTTACGGGAAAAAATGAAACCAAGAAATCCCTTCACTATAGCACCCATGTAGCAAAAGGCCAGGGGAGAAAGCAAGAAACAGCAGGAGAGTGTGGTCAACAGGAAGACAACAGCCCACGGAGGTTTAACAAGACCGAGAGGGCAATCACCTCCATAAAGCGAACGTGCCCAGACCCTGAGACTGGGTAGAAGGCAGCTAGACAAAATCCATCCAGATACGGTTGACACAAGTCAGCTACAAGGAAACAAAAAGCCCCAGGAAACCCCCGGTTCTGAGTTGGAAGGCAGAGCCAGTAGCTTTGAAGAGACAGGGGCAAATTAAGTCCAGTTACGAAATGTCCGTCTGCACAAGGGCCGAGAGGACAGTGTTGCACGGAGGCCTGGGGACGTGCGGGGCTCTTGCAGAACTGGTGTCCGTGGGGAGAGGGAAGCACGTGGGGGCCAACTCTTGGAGCATCCTCCTGCACGGAGTTGTCCTCTCCTGCCTCCCTCAGATACACAGGCCACTCACCTCTCAAGGGGCTGTCCCAGACCCCCAAGCCTCTCTCTGACCTACATGTTTATTCTCCTCTGGGAGAGCCCCTCTCAAACCAGGCAAGCACAGGGCCACCAAGAACCACCAAGAGGCTGAGCAACCATTTCTTTATCCAAAAACACTTAAAATGCTGAAAGTATTCTAACATCTTGTTAAGAAGCAGGATTCTTATATCGTACACAAGCTCTGCAGTGATTTGCTGGGACACTTTGTGGCTTTGACCCCGCTAGGACAAGCAGTCTGTGCAGGAACCCACCCCGGCCTCCTCTCCAGCCTCCCACCTGTATGCCACCCCTCGCAGTGCTGCAGCAGGAGCGTGTTGCTTCCTTTGCTGTACTTGGTGGTTCCCTTTCCCAGGCAGGAGTCTCGCTAGCTTATAATTACAAACAACGTGCTCTGATTGGCTCTCTCATAAGCAGGTAACACTTCTGAAGTAAGGGCCTCCAGCAGGAGAATCCAGGCTATAAACCCTCAGAGCCGTAAGGAAAAAGGACATTAGAAGACACGGGGGCCGACACGCAGAGGCTGGTCAGACGGTGTGCAGACGAGGGAGGTTTCCAGAAGGCGGGCAGGATGGCCAGAGTGGGATGGAAGAAGAGAAGGAGAGAGGAATTAAAAGTGCATTCATTCATTTGTTCATTCATTCACCCTTCTAGTGCCAAACATACCATGCGATGCTGAGAGACACCAGCTATGCCCACAGTCTAGCTGGGGAGACAGACAAGGAAAGAGACAACTGGAAAGGCACGGGATCAGTGAGGAGAGAGAGTCGTGCCCTGGGCACCAGAGCGCAGCTCTCCCAGCCTCCCGGGAAGGCAGGACAGAGAGGGGAAGAAGGCTGGGAGCTCCCCAGAGGAGGGAGGAGACTGGGCCAAGGCCCCAGGCAGAGAGGAGGTGGGGAGACCAGGGGGAGCGGAGCCTGGCAGAAGTGTTTATCTGCAGGGCTGGAGGAGGGCTGTGACCCAGCAGTCAGGCAGGAAATCTCCCAGACAGGAGTGAGCTGGGCCTGGGGGATGGGGCCCAGCACTGCGGCCCCAAGGGCTGGGAAAGGGCCTGTCCCCATTTCCTCCAGGCTGGGTCGCCTCGGGCCAACCTCACCCTGGCCTTAGTTTCCCCGCTGCACCTCAAGGAGAAAGAAGGTGTACTTTGAGCTCTGGGGATAAAAGGCCCAGCTGAGGCCCAGACCACCACTCCCTGTAAAACAGGGCGGATGACGCCACGGCTCTTTTTGGCTGGTGAGTAGCCTGATCATCTTTGAAGATGAAACATGACTGGGCCTAATGAGGAGTCAGTCGGCTGAGGTGGGAGTGGGGCTGGGCTGCGGGAGCCCAGTCACCTGCCCCACCTGGCCCCTTCCAGCCAGAACAGTACCCAGCCCAGGGGGACAGAACACTTCACATTTCTGTGCAGACTACCTGTGTCCCCCACCAGCCCCAATCCTCCCCCGCCCTCCTCTACTCTTGGCTACCTCACCCTCCGGCCAGAACCAAGCCCAAGTGGGCTTGAGCTGCAACAAAGGCACGCGAGAGCTGCCTTGGCCTCACGTGCCCCTCTCACTGCTCTGGAGCAGCACACCCAACACTTTGGGGCACTCTGCAGAGCCACACCAGCCCCTCCATGTTTCTAGGCCAAACACGCCATTTCCAATACGGCAGCTGACGTGGGTGTGCCCGGTGGGGTTCTTCACAGCCTCCTTCACACGTGTGAGAACAGTCCTCACAGTAAAGGATACCCTCAGCCCACTTAGTCCCCTCTCTTCCCAGGCTGTTGAGCGAACATCTGCTACCAGATGGGCTCTGAGATGCAGTGAGCCAAATGGCAGCCTCTGGACTGGCAGTAACGACACCTCTGCTAGGTGAGGTCACGGGGGTGGCCCCCAGGGTGCCTGGAGGTCGCACTTTTCACTTGGCCAGACCAACGCAAGCCTGTCTTTTCCACCTCACCATCCCCCTTCTTCGTCTCTCTTTTTTCCTTCCCCTAGCCCAGGACCGGGGCCAGCTCACTTGTGCCCTGCTCAGACAGACCCCCAGGGGCTGACCCACCTCCTTCCTAGAGGTCCCGGAAGACCCAGACTCAGCCTACTCCGCCAGCTCCAGCTCCCTGGGAAAGAGTTGGCAAAGGAGGACGGGGCACGTAGACAGCTCACCTCTCTTAGGAGGCAGCAGCCTCGTAAATGCACTAACATTAGGCACAACTGAAAGATAACCTTCCCTACGTGTTCCAGAAGGGGAGCCTACACCTGGGGACTATCATATCTTTTAATGGTTTATTTGTGTTCATTAAGTAATTAATTCATTTATCTGATTTGCAGAATGATGCCCAAAGGTTGGACTTCTGCATCATCAACATGTAAGCTCTGAGTGAGCTTCTGGAATTACCACCTTCCTAAATTAGGAAGATGTCTATCTGCATTCTTCATCCCCAAGTCCCCAGGATAGCGGAGCTCGCTGAAATCTACCCCCAGCTCCCCCAGGAGCCAGGCTTGGGAATCCCAGTCTGAAGCCCCTACACTACCACCCCTGCTTGACCTTCACCCCAGAGGCCACAGGCTTCACCATTCCAAGCCCCACAACCTGCAGGCTTGGGGGTACCTCACTGCCCCTGACTCCTGCGAAAGCATGACTTTCAGGAATGCTGGGCAACGTCTGGAAAGTCAATTAGGAAGAACTGGGGAAAAGCCAAGGACTCAGCCTCCGTGACCACCACAGTGAACAGGAACAGGGAGGGTGCACCCAGTTCTGCCCTGGAAAACAGGGTGCCTGTCACCTCTGGACACTCCCTGGGCTGCTTCTTTTGTGTGCGCCCTTCCCACCCCGACTCCCCTCACCAGCATTTCAGCTCCTGCCTCCTCTCTCAACTGTGCTGTGAGATGAACAGAGCACCCCATGGCTAACAAAGCCACGCCAGGCTATACAGGACGCAGCGAAGCCCACGAGCAGGGCAAGGTGGACATTCGGCCTGCACACCTGTGCACACAGCAACGCCGCTGCGCCTCTGTGAAGCATGGGCAAGGGCACTAATTACAGGCCGTGCAGAGGCAGTGAGCACCTCCTCTCGCCAGAAGGAGGCAGCTTACTGGGCTTTGTCCCCACAGGGCCCAGGGGTTTCAGGAGGACTGGTGGTCCTATGGCCCCATAGGCTGTGCAGCGTGGACAGCCCTGCCTTCCCCGCTACCCGTGGTGCTGCACCTTGGCGGAGGGGGCAGGGGCTGGGTGCTCACCTTGTGGTCTAGCTCTGCCCTGGCCTTTGGCTGTTGCTCCCGGCAGGGTGGCAAGGTCTCAGCGCCCAAGTACTGCCCGAGGGATGATGGCCTCATGAGGCTCAGGAGCTGGCTGAGTGAGGATAGCTGCGGAGGAGAAGGGAGGCCATCACTCACAGAGGGTGGCAACCGAGTGCGTGGGGCACTTTGGGGACTCTTGGCCTGGACGCCTTGGCTGGCAGGAGCCGGTCAGAGCATGGGCTCTGGAACCAGACCTCCGGCCTCCTAGACCCGGTCCACCTCTCACTTGGGAGCTGTGTGGTCCCTTGGAGCCTGAGTGTCCTGTCTGTAAAATGGAGACAGCCACAACTCCTCTCCCCAGGAGAGGAGGGTCACACGCACACGGCACCTGTTACAGGGTGAGCCCCCTCAGAGAGGGAACCAGGAAGATCTCCAGAGGCTGGAGGTCTAATCCACTTCCCTGGAGGAAGCAGACACTCGAGGTTTAGAAGAACCAAGACCAGCAGAGAGGTCTCCTCTGCCACCAGGCAAGACCCTTCCCACCCTGAGCTGCTGCTCATGTCTGCTGGCCCACTCTCCCCTGCGTCCCTCTCTTGTCATTTAACTTGTTATCGTGGGGGTTTTCAATACTCATGACAGAAGAGAGGCTGTGTATGAACCCCATCACTGTGAGTGATGACCGCAGTCACCATCACTCTGCCTGCTCTGGTTCACCACCCCCCAACCGCCTGCCCTTTCCCTTCCAGAGAATTTTAAAGCAAATCCAAACATCATATCATTTTACCCATACAGAGCTTTTAACAGAAAAGGATAAGGATTTTTTCAAAACCCCAACATAATCACAATATCACTCTCTTGGCCAACAAAATTACCCACAATTCCTTATACAACCTAACACCTGTGTTCAGTTTTCTCTGTCTCAAAAATGTCCTTACACATGTGTTTTGTTGAAATGGGGATTCCCCACAAGGTCCACACATTGCATTTGGTTGCTATGTCACTTAATCTGCTAGCTGCCCTCCCCTCCGCCCCCATTTAAACTGCCCATCCTCTCTGAACAAGTGGGCTGAGTGCCCCCTCCCCCCAACCCGGGACCATGGCCTCCACGAGTCCAGGTGTCTGCCGCAGGCCACTGCTTCCTGCTCAGCCCCTGCACTTGGTTTGGACAGCCTAGGCTGGCAGGCTCCGAGCCCCTGGCCCCTCTGAGGCCACGTGCCACCCTGGAGAAAGGGAGGATGCAGAAGGAAGAAGCAGAGCTAGGGGAGTTCACAGAGGCACCGTCTCTTCAGATGTAGCAGGTGCAGGGTGGCCAAAAGGGCTAGGGCCCGAGCACCCCCCACCCCAGCCCAGCTCCCTGCTCAAGCCCAGCCCTGCCCAGCACACCTGGCTTCCTCCCCCTGACTCACCCGCAGACACCTGCTCAGCACCTCAGCCGGCCGCGGGCTTAGAAAGCCCACAAGAGCAGCTGGGCTGAGGGCTGGAGTCAGGCCTGGGGCTCTGGCTCCTGGAAGGAGGCCAGGGCTTCTTGGCCTAGTGTCTGAGCCCTTTGGAAGGGAAGAGGAGGCAGGGAGGGAGAGGGAAGGTCTGGGCGGAGAGAGGCACCATCTGGAGCTTCACCAAAACCATAGCTGCGCTGCCTGGCTCAGGCCTTGCAAGTCTGAGGACAGTTTCCGAAACAGCCCTGCTTGCTCAGGGCTCACAGCTGTGAAAGCACAGGGGCCAGGCTTTGCAGTCCACGCCCCCAGAAGCAGCCCTCAGGCAGGCAGCCTCGCCCCAGTTAGGACCCTCCCTGCTAGGGGAGCCCTGGGTGGGCGGGACCGGGCAGAGGAGCACACAACAGCGGCTCGCCAGCTCCCATGTTTTTCCTCTCACTCCACGAAAACAGCTTCGCCCTGCTCAGCGCAGCAAGCTGCCGCCTTCTGATCGCTTTCTCTCTTTCGTTTCCAGCTCTGCAGCCCCGGCTAGCCCCTCTCAGGCACACAGTCCTCTCCGGGATAAGGGCTTGTTTGGGCCGCGGAGGTCCCAGCAGGGCCAGGCCTGACCAGCACATCTCCCCAACTTGCCCCACTGCTGGGAGCTGTCTCTGTAAACACAGCCCGTGAGGACAGACACCTCCAGGCAAGGAGCAGATGATCACCCAGGAAGGCAGGCCTCCACTGGCCTTGTCGATTTGCCTGGCAAGAGGCGGCAGACGAGTTCCAGCGAGGCAGCGGTCCACACAGCGTGTCACTCCTGTGCTCAGATCCTGACAGCGGCTCCTACTTGCCCAGTGGAGAGGGCCAGGATCTTAAGTGTTCGCGAGGCCTCAGGTGGCCCCTGCTGCTCCCTGGAGCCTGTGCCCTGACTGGACCTTCTGACCAGACACTGCACAGCTGCCCGCTCTCCTCCTTCCAGCCCCTGCTCCAGGGAAGCCCGCCCCAGCTCCCCATCTGCCCTACAGCCCACACCACCACACTTGCCAGTCCGCTTACCCTGCACCACCCTGGTCTCCGCAGCACTTACCACCTTCTAACATGCTATGTAATTTACTTGTTTATTATGATCATCTGTCCCCCCATCCCACTAGAACGTAAGCCCCAGGAGGACAGTTTTGTGCACTGCAGTGTCCCCAGAGCCTTGCACAGTGCCTGGCACATGGTATGTGGTTAGTAAGTATTCATTAAATGCACGACTGACTGAACGTCAGGTCAGGACAGCAGTCAGCCTTTCTTGGTAGATGCAAACCCTTATTCCCCTTGAGTGTGGCCATTTGAAGCCCATGTTTTCCAAACTCCAAACTGGAAGACACGGCTTGACAAAAGAGGTTTGCTGTGTTGCAAGAGGTGGCCTGGGATAGGAAACGAGCTCCCGATTTCTCTCCAAACCTGTTCCACCTGTGTCTTGCCTGTCTCAGTAAAGGGCTTCTCCATCCTGTCAGCTGCATAGATCTTGGGGCCTCCTTTCTCTCAGATCCCACATGCCACTGGCTGTACTTGGGAAATACACCTAGAATCTGACCACCTCTCACCGCCGACACCACTATCTCCCCAGGCCAAACTGCCATCATCTCCTACCAGAAGGGCTGCAATCGCTTCCCTCCTCCCCACCCCCAACAGGCTATTCTCAGCAGAGCAGCCAGTCATTTTTAAAAATTTTACAAATCAGATGTTGTTTCCCCTCTTATCAAAACCTTCCAATGGCTCTCCACTGTGGCAGGAAAGTCCAAGTCCCCACCTTATCCTTGAGGCTCTGGTGGATTGAGTCCCCATTTACCTGTTTGACCTCAACTCCTGCTATTCTACCCTCAGCTCTCTACTCCAGCCACAATGGCCTCTGTTTTTTCTCCAACCTAAGAGGGCTTTGCCTGCCCCAGGGCCTTTGCACTTGTTGTTCCCTCTGCCTGGAATGCTCTTTCCCAAGAGGCCTGCATGACTCCTTCAGGTCTGTGCTCATACGTCCCCTTCTCTGTTCACCCTTATAAAGCAGCATCCTCCCAACACTCCCTCTCTTCTTTATCTGGCTTTATTTTTCTCCATAGCATTTATCACTATCTGGTATGCCAAATATTTGCTTTTTTCTTGGTGCCTGGGTCTGCCTCCCCTGACTGTGAGTTTCACGACGGGGGGACTGAGTTCTGTTCAGAGCTGTATCTTCAGTGCCCTGAGCAGTATCTGGAGCACACTGCTGCGTGAGGCCAAAGCCCTGCTGTTTCTGGGATACTCCCAGGATTCATGGATCAACAAGGAGCAGTATGACCTTGAGACTCTTCTAGAACATGCAAGCCTTGGGGCTGTTGCGTCCGGACCACCTACAGAAGTCCTGTCCCTCAAATTCAGTTCTTCAGCACTGCTCCTGCGGCCTCAGACTGCAGCCTGAGACAGAGAGCCAAGCAATCCAGCCATTAAGGACTCCTTCTGCCCAGTGGTGCCCCAAGAATCCTCTGCCTGGGCACTCACCCCAGATCCTCTCCTCCTAGACAAGTCAATTCTCAGCCCTTGTACTCTCCTTCACAGTGAATCAACTGATCAAGTTTATCAAGCACTCATGCATCGATGAAGGAAGAAGGGATGGCCCTTGTCCTGCCTGCCACGCAGGACTAAAGCTCAAGGGACCAGCAGGGCACCTTCAGCGTGAAGTGGCAGGTGTGGTCCAAGCTGTCACCACAATGAGAGCCGAGGAAGGGGCTGGAGAAGCAGAGATGGGACCCTGCCTGGGGTCAAGGGCATGGACTCTGGGGTCAGGGCCCCTGGGTCTGAATCCCAGCTCCACAGCTTTCCCGCGGTGTGACCCTGAGAAGTTTCCTAACCGCATCTGCCTCGGTTCCCCCGTCTGTAAACGATGGACTACCTGGGGCTGCTGTGAGAGGTAAGCTCTGAGAACAGCACCCGGGACACGGCCTGTGCCGTGCAGCAGGGCTGCTACCACCATTTCAGTTGGGACGTGATGGGAGGGAAAGGAAAAGTGCCAAGGGTGTGCAGAGGGCGGCTGGGCTGGCCTGTGAGGAGGGCCGAGAACAGGCAGCACGGGCAGGCCCGTCGAGAAGCTGGGAAAGTGGGCGTGTGGGCTTGCCGTGGGCGGCTGTGGGGCCGAGGTGGCCCTCTGAAGGCGTGTTGCTTGAGGATCTGTCTGACAAGCCAGACTGGAAACGGGAGTGCCTGCAGCCCGAGACCTGGGAGGAGGCCGCGGAGCAGCCCCGGGCCCACAGTCGGGAAGGGGGAAGCACACGGGAGGGCAGTGCATTTGGGAAGGGGGAAGCACACGGGAGGGCAGTGGGCAGGCCTGAGCTGGTCCTTCCTCCCCTCGAGCTGCCACGAGTCTGGGGCGGCTCTGCCTGGACCATACTGCTCGCCTGCAGACTCTCTCTCCTCTCTGCAGCAACAACACTGACTCATCCTTCAAGACCCGGCTCAGGACATCTGTGGAAGCCACTTCACTGCCCTTGGGCAGAGTCAGTCACTGTGCCCTCAGTCTGCCTCGCTCACACCCTCTCCTCTGAGGTCATTTCCTGGTGCAGAGCTTGGCACACAGGGGCTGCTCAGCGAGGGTCTCATGAACATATGGGCACACGGTGGACAGTGGGCAGGTGGGCGACTGGTGTGGAGGGAAAGCCCTGCAGCTGGGAGCCACATAGGCCAGGATGGACCTGGCTGGCCCCTGACAGACTGTGAGACCCTAGCCCTGGGGAGCAGCTGGGAGCTCCCAGGCCAGCTCTCCCTGGGGGGTCATCCCCACTGTATGAGCCCTGTTCACTGGCCTCCCTCACAGGGCCCCTTCCAGCCCAGATGACCCAGCTCCTTCTCCATGACACTTCCCCTCGCCACTCTCTGGCCTCCCATCATGCTCCCCTCACTCTCTCGGGCACAGGCTCTGGCCAACAAAAAAACAAAACGAAACAAAATCCCAAGCCTTGAATTGACCCTGACGCTGGAGCACCCTCCGTCTTTCCAGTCACTGCCATTGCTGCTGGAGGGCGGCACCCTCACCCACCACCCGCATGGTCCTGCCTTTCCTGATCTTCCTCTCGCCTCCGCTCTGCTGACACTGTGCTCTGTTCTCAAGGGGCTCCGTGACCCTCCTCTGGCCAATGCCACTGCCTCTCAGCCCGGCTGCCCTCTGGAGCCCTCTGGGACCACTCGGTCTTGTCCCTTCTGCTGCATCTCTGCCTGCCCCTGCCCCTAACCCCTTGGCATGACACTGTTTGGTCCCTCTGTTCTCCTTCTTCAGAGATGTTCTGTCATCAGGTTTCCACCTCCGTGAAGTGACCCCTGTGCAGGCCACTCCCTCACCCACCCCTCCCAAGGTCTCTGCCTGGGGAACGTTCCCCTCGCACACCCCAGGTACTCAACCTCAATTCACTTGTTCACTCCATGAGTGTGCACTGAGTTCACTCCATGAGTGTGTGCCAGGCACTGTGCTGGGTGCTGATGGGCAGCAGCGAGCAGAAACCAGTTGGTTCCTGCACTCAAGGAGCTGCTGCTGGGGTGTGTGTGTGGGTGAACACAGACCCTGAACAAATAAACAAGAAAATATCAGGAGGTGAACACCATGAATGATTTAAAACAGGGTGACGGTGCCAGGGCACTTTGGGTTGGGTGGTCAGGAAAGGCCTCCTGCAGGAGGTGACATTTCAGCTGGAACTGGAGTGACAAGAAGCCCCAGCCACGCTACGACCTGGGCGAAAGCATGTAAGGCAAAGGGGGCAGCTGGGGCAAAAGCCAGGCCGGGCCCACTTTGACAGGCCAACCCAACCGTCACCTTTCTGAGCTCCCGCCCTGCAGTCATGGCATCTCGGACTCAACCGTACTGTCCACCCCACTCCAGGACGTGCCAGGACATTCTCTCAGCACCCTGGGCAGGGGGTTACATGGGCTTGCCTTCCACACCTCCAGCGACTAGAAACACACCGCCTCTCGCCGGGACCGTTCTGCCTCTCTCGTTTTGCTGAGCTAGAGGTTCAGCTGAACCCAGCAACTGTTCCGGTGCTCCAGGGAGATTCCTGGGGTGAGAGCGTCCTCCGCCTCCCTGCTGTCCATCCTTGGGCTGTGACCCTGCTGCCCCCCGGGCCCCTGAAGTGAGGTTCTCTGAGCTGCAGGGAGGTTGCAGTTGGAGCTTTTTGGGGAGAAGACGACTGGGGAAAGAAGATGAAACTACCTTCCTTGCTGCACAAGAATGCCTAACACTGGGACCGAAGGGACGCTGGGAGCAAGCAGTTTTAATTTAGCAGTATTTGTTTTCAGCTTTACTGTTTTTCCACCTATAAAAGTAACAGCCCCCCAGGCGCTGGGGGAGGAGGGCATGGGGAGTTAGCGTTTAATGTGTACAGAGTCTCTGGGTTAATGAAAAAAAAGTTGATAGTAAAAAAAAAAAAAAATTAAAATGATAAATTTTATGTTATGTATATTTTACCACAATTTTTTAAAAATGTAATATACTCTCCCAGTTCACTGCCCCATCCTCAGCGCCCAGCACACATAGTAGGCCTACAAAAAGTAACTGTCGAACGGAAGGATATGAGTGAAAAATTCAAACTCAACTTGGCTCTCCCGGCCTGAGGCTCCCAGCCTTTGGGAAAAGCAGCAGGAGGGACAGGCCATGGGGAGAGCCGCCTGCTCACCCACAGGCTTCCCAGGCCAGACGCACGCGGCCGGGCAGAGGCAAAGACTCACCTGGGCCTTCTCTTGCCAGAGAGGGAGCGCCTCTTGCTGGCCCAGCATCCGGGCGATGACCACAAGGCTGAGCTGGCTTCGAAGCTGCCTGTGAGAGGAGAGAGAGGCTGAGGGGATGTGACACTTTGAGAGGGGGGTGGGCTTGAAGTCCACGTGGGGGCAGGACACGCCGAGACAGAAACATGGGAGGACCACTCTCCCTCTGGAGTACTTTGGCTTTCTCCTTTGGTTTATAGAATTTATAACTGATTTTACAAGTAATAAAACATGCATGATGGGAAAGTTAAAAAACAAGCAAACAGAAAAAAAATTAAGGTCACTGGTAATTTCAGAGGCTGGCATAGCAGTGTTTTTCTTCGTTTGTTTTCTCTGTCTATACTTGTCTGTCACATAGAGAAAGGGAATGTTCAACAGCTTTTGCACAGACTTTTCTCTCCTTTGCAGCATTAAAATCTTCCAGTCTCTGTAGGGTGGTGAAAGGTGAGTGACCTGGCCCAGTGAGACCAAATTTTGTTGTTTTTTTTCACCCAGCATCCAGTGACTTTCGTTTGGAGAACCCCTCCCCCATCCAGCCCAAACCCGGGCTCCCAGGGCCTGCTCGTGAGCCAGGCCTGGCCCATCAGAGTTCCTGTGACTGAGCCACTGAGAGGTGGCCTTGGGGCCTTGGCTGGAACTACCAGCAGTGTGTGTAACAGCCTTTCCAGCGAGGCCGCTAATCTGGCAGGAGGTGATCCTACAGCTGCTGGTGGCCATCCTACCTCCTGTGAGAAAGCCTGGAGGATGAAACAAGCAGAGATGGAGGATGAAAACAGAGCCCTGACAACACCCAGAGCCCGCCATGTCCGAACCTCCAGCCCCTGGACCGTTTGGTAGGTGGGTTGGTTGGTCAGTTGTGTGAGTCAATAAAATCCCTTTTGCCTCAGTCAGTTTGAGCTGGGCTTCTGAGTCTAGCACCCAACAGTCCTAGCTGATTCCCTCAGGATGGAACTAGTGTCTCCTCTCTTCAAGAGTGAAGAGCTTGGATGGGGAGTTCAGACGCTACTGTTTGGGGCTCTGACTGGCATGGGTCCTTGAGGGCTGGAGTGAGTAAACAGAGAAGAGAGGCGGGAGGTGGAGACCAGAGGATGGGGCTGGGGTGGCAGTGGCTAGGGGAAGCTGGAGAGGGGCGATGGGAAGAGGGGTCGAGGGTCCATCCTGCGCCCGCGCTCCCCTGCCAAAGCCCATCTCCACATGAGGGTTACATCTTCCATGAATCTCCACACACTTGTTGCCAGCCACGGGCAGCAGATGGACTTTGATGTGGCCACAGTCCCTCATTCCTGCAGAAAGCCACCACCAGGGGAAGCCAAGAAGTGGTCCAGAACCTGGAGGAAACTAAGGAACATGAAGGAAGACATCTGGGATGGAACAGGCTCCCTAGAGGAGAGATGAGCTCAGGTGACCACACTGCTGGAGGGACCCCACAGGCACCCTCACCCACATCCCTGGATGATACCACAAGGAACTGCAGGACCAGACGTTGGGAACAGCAAGGGCAAGCAGTGCTCAGAAATGATGTCTCCCTAAGGAAGTACTCTGGGGGAGGCAAGACTCAGCCTGGCCACTTCCTGCTGGTGCTGAGGGCTCCACTGCAACCTCCCCAGGGCCTGCTGCTGCCCAGGCCTCACGTGGAGGAGGCTCCCAGGTGATGGGGAACTGAGGGGGAATGGCCACCTCAAAGCTCCCGTGGGGCTGGGCAGGCTGGTATCTGAACCAATGCCTTATTTATTTTCTTTGCTAGCACTTTGATAGTCTAGAAAGTCAGAGGAATCAAGAAAGCAAGAAGCTCTTGATTCACAAAAGAAAAAAAGAGGCAGCAGGCAGTACCACCACACACTAGAAGGGTGAACATGAAAAAGAGGGGAAACGCCCAGGGCTGGTGAGGGTGTAGGGCAACGGGGATGCGCACGCCCAGCTGGTGGGAATACACATCGGTGCATCCACTTCGGGAGACTATTTGGCAAGATCTACTAAAGATGTACAGATGCTTACCCTACGACCCAGCGGTCCTACTCCTAGGTAAATACGTATAAAAGAAAGAAAGGCAGAAGTGCAATACTGATACACCGTTAGAACGGATCAACAGCCTGGGCTCTCTCCTTACAACTCGATCCTACGTGCGATGATTATGAATGAGCTACAAGCAGATCCAACAGCGTGGATCATCTTGCCAGTGCTGTGTGCAAGAAGCCAGATACAAAAGAATACGTGTATGATTTAACTTATATGAAGTACAAAAATAGTGAAATACCAGCTGTCGGAAGTTGGGATTCTGGTGACGCTTGGGGTGGGGCCGCAGGTTCTGCTCACGTTTCATGTCTTGATCTGGGTGCTGGTTTCACATGTGTTCAACTTGTGGCAATCCACTGAGCCACACACTTATGGTCTGTGTTCTGTTCTGTCTGTATGTTGCACTTCAATAAAACTATTATTTACAGAAGTTCAGCTGGAGGAGGAGATAGGATTACCAAATTTAGCCAATAAAAATACAGATGCCCAGTTAAATTTGAATTTCTTATAGATAAACAAAGAATAATTTTTTTAGCATAAGTTTCTCCCATCCAACATTTGTGTTTTATCTGGCAACCCTGGGAGGGACTAGCCACCCCCATCCATTTTTGATGGGAATGACCTGACAGTAACCAGTGTGAGGCCCTCCCTGATCCTGTCTCTCTCCAGCCTTGATTCCTTCCTGCAGAGCACCTCTGTACCCAACTTTCCAAGTCTGGAGGAGAGGCATCCCCATCTGGACTGTGCCATGGGACAGAAAACAGAGCTCCTCATCCTGGCATCCCCCAAACCAGACCCTTGTGGGTGCAGCCAGACCCCCGCCTCTTACCCGGAACCCCACCCTCCAATCTCTCTGTGGGCCCTGGCCACATCACACACCCACATGGCCTCCACCTCACTGTCAGCCAGGACCTGCTCTCCAGCTGTTCCCTGGGAGCCCCAGCAGCAGCTGGGCCGGGAACACTGTGGGAGGTAAATGGCCCCTCTGTGCAGCCGCTCTGAAGTGAACTTGCAGCCAGAGTCAGAAGTCCTGCATCTGGGCTTCATTAATCCAAAACCCAGGCCTGCGCGGAGCTCCTTTATCCGCGGTGGGTGGGGAGGGGCCGAGCTGGGAGTGGGGGTGCTGGCAGGCCAGCAAAGCAGGACTGGGGGTGGTTCCAGAAGGGAAGAGGCGGGCCTGGGTGGGTCGTTCTGTTGTCCAGAAATGAAGAAAAGCACCAGAAAAAGCAGTGAGGGGGTGAATGGATGAAAAGAAACCCACATCTGAGGGTGGCGTGCTCCCCTCGCTGTCCCTGCACGCCCACTGCCTTTCATCCTCCCTGCCTTTTAAACGCAGTCCCCTGCGCTCTCAGTTTCCACTGGGACACAGGGAGAGGGGACAGGACCACTTTTTTATTTTAGACTGAGAACTTACTCTACAGAAAAGAAAAAGCAAAGACTCACCCCAAACACCACCCGAACTGTGCAGGGGCAAGCAGAGGGGCCCGTGGGCCCGGCTGAGGTTGGCCACAGGCTGTTCCTCCCCCAGAAGCTGCTGACCCCACCCAGGAAGGCCTCCCCGGAACTCAAACCAGGCGGACAAAGGAGGATGCAGAAGCCAATGGAGCCATCCCAGCCACTGTCATATAAGGCAACAGGCTCCAGCCCCCTGTGCTCACACCAGGCCAGGCCTCTGCCTCGGCCCTGCCCCCTCCACCCCGACGGGCCTCTGTAAGACCAGGACACTGGATTAGCACTCAGAAGAAGTGCCTAAGGCACAGGGAAATTTGAAAATGACTTTACCAAACCCACAGCGGGGCCGGGAGGTGGAACGCAGGCTCTCTGCTTCCTAGTCTGCAGCCCTCCCTCCAGCTGCTGCAGGGCGCAGCCGGGCACCCTGCAGGAGCTCCGAGGAAGGCAAAGGCACTGGCCAGCACGGGCCACTAGGATGTCAGACAAGCACACGGTCAACGCAGCCCCCTCTGGTGCCCCTCGTCTTCACTCCTTCCAAGGGGAATTAGGTCCTGCTAAGGCTGAACTACCCTAAAAGGCCATCGGGCATCTGGCCAAAGGCGTGAGCTGCCTTTTCCACGTCTCTAGGGCAGCTCAGGAAGCAACAACAGCGGCCCGTTCTGCCGTGGAAATGCTGCCCAATGCCCTCCCTCAGGGCGTCTGCCCGGCTTGCCTCTCCGGGGCTGCCCACGCCGCCTCTCATGCAGCACGGCCGCCTCGAATGCCACCTGCCCCTCAGTCCTTCACTTGGAATCTTCTTTCTTGCACATGAGCATGTGCTACGCAGGCAGGACGAACCAGGGCCTGGGCTCAGGGGTTAGGGTAACCTCCTCGGTGGTCTGCCTGGTCATCCACAGGTTGGGGCACTCACGAATACGGGCATATACGGTGCGGACAGGAAGAGACAGCAGGATGCACGCAGCCACAGATCCATACAGTGGACTACCACATGGCACTGCAGCTGCCACCACTCACTTCAACATGGATGAATCCCGGAAACGAAATGTTGATGCTACGCCAAGGAAGCTAGACACAAGAGAGGAGGCTTTGCGTGGTCCCATTTATACAGTCACGTGCCGCATAAGGATGTTTTGGCCAACAGTGGATCGTATTTACAATAGTAGTCCCACGAGACTATAATGGAGTTGAAAAATTCCCACTCCCTAGTGATGTCATAGCTGTCCTAAAGTCAGCGCAGCGCACTGCTCACGTGATTGTGGTGATGCTGGTGTAAACAAACCTTCACGTCCTTCAGGAGGTGTTCCAGAAGAAGGCATTATTATCCTAGGAGATGATGGCTCCATGTGTGTTACTGCCCCTGAAGACCTTCCAGCGGGACAAGATATGGAGGTAGAAGACAGTGATACTGATGATCCTGATCATGTGTGGGCCTCGGCTAATGTATGTGTGTCTTAGTTTTTAACAAGAGTTTAAAAAGTAAAAAAAAAAAATTTAAAACTTTAAAAATAGGAAAAGCTTATAGAATAAGGATACAAAGAAAGAAAATACTTTTGTACAGCTGTACAATGTTTGTGTTTGTGTTTTAAGCTAAGTGTTATTACAAGAGTCTAAAAGTTTAAAAAATTTAAAAAGTTTATGAAGTAAAAAAGTTACAGTAAGCTAAGGTTAATTTTTTTTTTTTTTGCGAGGAAGATTGGCCCTGAGCTAACATCTGCCAATCCTCCTCTTTTTGCTGAGGAAGACTGGCCCTGGGCTAACATCCATGCCCATCTTCCTCCACTTTATACGGGACGCCGCCACAGCATGGCTTGACAAGCGGTGCATCGGTGCACACCAGGGATCCGAACTGGTGAATCCCGGGCTGCCGCAGCGCAGCGCGGGCACTTAACCGCTTGCGCCACCAGGCCGGCCCCAAGGTTAATTTATTTTTGAAGAGAGAAAAATATTTTTTTATAAATTTAGTGTGGCCTACGTGTACAGTGTTCATGAAGTCTACAGCGGTGTACAGCAGTGTCCTAGACCTTCACATCCACTCACTCACTCACAGCAACGTCCAGTCCTGCAAGCTCCATTCAGGGTAAGTGCCCTACACAGGTGTACCATATCTTACCTTTTTTTTTTTTTTTTTTTTTGGTGAGGAAGAGTGGCCCTGAACTAACATCTGTGCCAATCTTCCTCTATTTTCTATGTGGGATGCCACCACAGCATGGTTTGATGAGCAGTGTGAAGGTCCATGCCTGGGATCTGAACCTGTGAACCCCGGGCCACCGAAGGGGAGTGTGTGAACTTAACCACTACACCACTGGGCTGGCCCCCATATTTTATCTTTTATACCGTATTTTCATGGTACGTTTTCTATGTTTAGATATGCAAATACTTACTATTGTGTTACGACTGTCTACAGTATTCAGTATAGTAACATGCTGTACAGGTCTGTGGCCGAGGAACAAGAGGCTACACCACGCAGCCTAGGTGTTCAGTGGGCTAGACCATCTAGGTTTGTATAAGGACATTCTACGATGTTCACACAACAACAAAATCACCTAACGACGCTTTTCTCAGAAGTATCACTGTCATTAAGGGACGCGTGACTGTATTCATGGTCAAAAACAGGCAAAACGAATCTATGGGACGGAAGGAGGGGAAGCGGTTTTCTTTGCAGAGGTGGGGAGGGGCCTGAGGGAGCTTCTGGGGAGCAGGTGACATTCTGTCCCGTGACGTAGTGCTGGTTACACAGAACGGTCCCCTTTGTGAAGTGCACTGAGTGTCCACCTCTGATGTGTCCTTTCCTGCATGCACAGTATAACTAAATAAAAAGGTTACTACTATAAACAAATAGGACTACATCAGACTAAAGACCTTCTGCAAGACAAAGGAAACCATGAACAAAACAAATAGGTGACCTACCAACTAGGAGAAAATATTTGCAAATCATATATCTGAAAAGGGGTTAATCTCCAAAATATATAAAGAACTCACACAACTCAATAACAAAAAGACAAACAACCCAATCAAAAAATGAGCAGAGGATATGAACAGACATTTTTCCAAAGAAGATAGACAGATGGCCAACAGGCACATGAAAAGATGTTCAACATCACTAATCATCAGGGAAATACAAATCAAAACTATAATGAGATGTCACCTTACACCTGTCAGAATGGCTATAACTACAAAGACAAAAAACAAATGTTGGAGCGGATGTGGAGAAAAGGGAACCCTAATCCACTGCTGGTGGGAATGCAAACTGGCACAGCCTCTATGGAAAACACTATGGAGACTCCTCAAAAAATTAAAAATAGAAATACCATATGATCCAGTTATCCTACTACTGGGTATATATCCAAAGAACATGAAATCAACAATACCAAAAGATCTACGCACCTCTATGTTCATTGCAGCATTATTCACAACAGCCAAGATGTGGAAGCAACCCAAGTGCCCATCAACTGATGAATGGATAAAGAAGATGTGGTATATATATACAATGGAATACTACTCAGCCATAAAAAAAGACAAAATCATCCCATTTGCAACAACATGGATGGACCTTGAGGGTATTATGTTCAGTGAAATAAGCCAGAGAGAGAAAGCCAAACACCATATGATTTCACTCCTATGTGGAAGATAAACAAAAACATGGATAAAGAGAACAAATGAGTGGTTACCAGAGGGTAAGGGGGTTGGGGGTGGGAGAAGGGGGTAAAGGGCCACATATGTATGGTGACGGATAAAAACTAGACTATCGTGGGCCGGCCCGGTGGCGCAGTGGTTAAGTGCGCGCGCTCCGCTGCGGCGGCCCAGGATTGGCAGATTCGGATCCCGGGCGCGCACCGATGCACCACTTGTCAAGCCATGCTGTGGCGGCCTCCATATAAAGTAGAGGAAGACAGGCACGGATGTTAGCCCAGGGCCAGTCTTCCTCGGCAAAAAAAGAGGAAGACTGGCAACAGATGTTAGCTCAGCGCTGATCTTCCTCACAAAACAAAACAAAACAAAAACTAGACTATTGGTGGTGAACACGATACAGTCTATACAGAAACTGATATATAATAATGTACACCTGAAAGTTCACAATGTTATAAACCAACATAACCTCAATAAAAAAAAAAAAGCTTACTACTACTTAGTAAGTAAATGAAGTTCATATGGATAGCTGCAACCCAACTTCCACCCTCCTCATCTCCCTCGCTCACCTCTCTCTCTCTTTTTGGTATTATGATAAAATCCCTAGAACCTTAGGCTTAGGAAACACCTCAAGGATCACCTAGTCTAATGTTCACGTATTCGTCCATTTAGTTCGGCCCTCCACATACTTGAAGGAAGGTCCCGTACTTCCCACGGCTACCCCTCCTCTAGGTGCAACAGCCATACTTTTCTACCTTTCATAATCTTTTTGCCATTCTGGGTTGGGAGGTGTCAACATTCCCAACAAGTGAGGCTCTCAGAGCTGAGGCTGACGCTCATTTTCACGGCAGACCTGTGACGATGCGCAGTTAACAGATCGAGTCAAGTCTTTTTCACACGTCTTGCTGTCAAATCCCACATCCCAGATCCTGTTCTGAATTGTGCAGCTGGCTCTCTCTTCTCCACTCAGCCCATCATTATGGTCTATTGAGATCTTCTGGGATCTTCAATTTGCTGTCAGTTGTATTCATGTCGCATGTCTGGCCATTGCTCCATTAATGGCCTCAGCCAAGACACTGGGTCCGCCCCTGCCAACTGTTAGTGAAGACAGAACTCTGGGTGGCCACAGGGGCCTGCCCTCCACACGGGCTCGGACGGCCAGCAGTGCCTTCTGATGAAGAGCTCATCTAATTCTACATCACTCAGCCCACTACCAAAGGCCCTATAGAAACCCAGAGAGTCCTCTCCAGAGCACCATTCAGGCTGGCCTGTGGACAAGTAAAAGAGGCTGGTCTGGGATGATGTGTTCCTAAGAATCCTGGAAAGCAGTGCGTCCTTTTCCATGTATGTGCTCACAAACCAGCCCCCGGGGAATTATGTTGAGGGCAGATCAAGCCCACAGTGCTGAGTAAAGAAGGCCCCTTCTGCACTCTTCCTCCCTCCTCCCAGGAGCTCTCCCACCTCCAGAGGTCTCCCCGGAGTCAGGACACTCTGTCTGCACATCTCCCAGAACTGATGTGGGACATCCTTCCACTGGAGGGGACTTAAACTCACTCTGCACAGCTAGACACTGTCATATAGTCTCCTCCACTATCTGAGGCTTCAATTCCCTTGGATCAATATTTAAGTCCAGATGAAAAATTATGCAGACAAGCAAAAGAGGAATTACGTAGTGTTGTTCTCTCTTCGTCTGTGTTAACACTTCACTGTCAGGCCGAAACAGCACTCCTGGCTTCAAAAATAACTACACGGAAGCCCCTTCCATGGGTCCTGCGTTTTCTAACAACACTGTCACTGGTCCATGCTATCTGTCGCTTGTCTTGCTTTTGAATCCTTCTTTCCGTCTTCCATATCTTTCAAAATCTGAGATCCCACATGAGCCCTGGGTACAGCCCCTGCAGCCTTTAGCTACTTCTCCGTTTTTTCTTCACTGGGTTCACCCGCAAGCAGCATTCAAAGTTTTACTACTAGATCTCCTAGTCCACCTGAGCCATCTTTCCTTTTGGAATCTGCTACTAAACAATTACCTCTCTCTATGCTTTCTGAAATCTGCCCTCCAGAAGCAACCACTCCACAAGCGTGCTGCCTGAGCCCTTCCTCCATGCCAGGCTCCAAGGGACCCAGAGTCACAGCAGGTCCTCAAGATGCTCACAGCTCAGGGGGTCAGCAAAGGGCACCAACCGTCAGGGCCCCGGGTTAGGCGGTTTCTCGGAAGGGAGACGCCTTGGTCTGAGCCTGGTCTTGAGGGTGAGGAAAGGTCAACCAGGCAAAGAGAGGAGGAGGAGGACGGGGAAGAGGCTTCTCCAGGAAGAGGGAACAGATGTTGAAAAGCTCAGAGACAAACGCTCATCATGAGTCTGGGTGGCTGCAAAGTTTTAGGATATGGCTGGAGCATGGGAGCCTGCAGGGCACGTGGGGAGATGGGGAGGGGAGAAGGTGGGATTGGAAAAGGAGGCACAAAGGCCCTGGTACACCAGGCTGGGCTGTTTGAATTTCATCCGGAGGAGAGAAGCCTGAAGGATTTTAAGCAAAGGAGTGACACAGCCAGACGAGCATCTGACGGGAGGTCACATTGCTGGACAGTGTGGGGATGGGTCAGACGGGAGAAAGCCTTGAAGGAGACAGTGTGGACTCCCCAGCAGAAATCCACGGGCGCTGCAGTAAGAGCCAGAACTGTGGCAGCGACAGTGAGGGTGATGAGGAGAGATGACTATTGCGGGAGATAGGGAAGCTTAAAGGGACAGAAGGTGCCCCAGACTCCCAGGCTTCAGGCAGTGGGCAGGTGCTGACGCCATCCTGGGGCCATGGAAGACTCAGGAGGTAGTCTTCCTTAGAAGGTGGTGACTTGTTTTGCACATGCTGAATTTGAGATACTCGCCCACACACATCTGGTGCTTAGAACAAAAGTCTGGCCAAGGGAACTGAGTTGGGAGCCCCAAGGACATAGCTGGAGTTGAAGCCACGGATGTGGATGAGATGGGATCTCAGGCCGAGTTCCCCAGGAGGTGGTCTCTGAAATGGAGATGAGTATGCAGAGAATTTATGGAGGGAAAAAGGAGAATGGTGCTCTCGGGATCGCCTCCTTTAGGGGAGTGAAGGAAGCAGGTTTGGGCCAAAGATGGGCTGTGAGGTAGTCACAGCAAAGCCCTCAGCTGACCCAAGGAACTCTGGAGCTGGCAAGGTCCCTGAGAGACATGCCAGAATAACGTCATGGGGCAGGGCTGCTCCCAACCAAGGGGCCCAGCCTCGGGTAAGGTCACTACCTTCAGCAGAGGCAAGCTCTGGGGCGGCTGGCAGAACACCGTCAGCGCCTGAGTCCTGAAGTGGGGCCATATGGACAGAACACCACGGCACCCTGCCCATAAAGCTTCCTGAGACTGAGCCAAGTGACCAGAGAAGAGGACTGGGACAGAATCCTGAGGCAAAGCAAGGCTTAAGGAACAGTGGAGGAAGGACAGTCGATGACGGCGACTGAGAAGGGTGGAGGGGGGCGGTGCAGGAATCAGGAGAACGGAACTGTGCAGCCAAGGAAGAAAATGATAAGCTTGTTCGTGAGAAAAGGCCATTGGGCCACTGGAGACAGAGCAGTTTAGGTGGAGCGGCTGGTGCCAGATGAAGTCTGTCTCCTCTACTCCTGGTTCTGCAAGTCACTCCTACTACCCCCTTACACACACCCACTCATAAAAGTGAGCCAGATCCTCTTTAGCCCTCACACTCCTGGCTTCACCGTGACCCACTTTTCCTTTGCTGTCCTCCCAGCTCCAGCCATGACCCCTTGACCCCTAGATGTGACCTTCATCTTGCCTCTTGTTACTTCAGATTTTAAGCCCTTCTGAAATCTTGAGGGCTTTTGGACCTTGGCTGCCTCCTTCTACAATGTACTGGCCTTATCCATCCCTGGAAGCCTAAATGTCTGTTTTCTCAGATGAGAACTCCCTATGATACTCTGAGCTCTGAAGAATCCAACATGTGTCCAAGGTGGGCAAGGTTCAGACAAGGAGGGAGCGAGAACTGGGGGAAGGAGAGCTTGGAGACGCAGCAGGAGCTGGAGGGAGAGGCGGGTGGAGACAGAATTGTTGTTCTAAGGTACGAGACACACATACGAGCACACGTATTTGTTGAGGAGAAAGAACCAGCAGAGAATAAAAAACTAAAGGTAGAGGAATAAGAAGAGATGACTATAGAAGGAAGGTTCTAGAAGAGACAAGACTGTCGGGATCCTGAATATGGGAGGAGGGGTGAGGAAGAAAGGAAGGAGGTGAGAGTTGTGGGTCCACTGGGTTTCCGTGGTGAGGGTGGCTGTCAGACAGCAGAGAAAGAGGGGACCCTGACGTTTGCTGAGGGCACAGAGGCTTCAGCAACAGGAAGTGTGGTCAAGTCTGGAATCAGCTGAGGGCCCCAAGGAGGCTGCTGACTCCTGGGCAGCCTGAAGGGGTCAGGGGCTGAGGTAGGGACAAGGGACGTGTGGTGACACTACTCCACGTAGCCGTGCAGTTTTCAGGGCAGGCAGATCTAAAGAACATGAAGGAAGGGAATTAATGGTGGAGCAGGGAGCCCCGGGGAAGCCAGGAGAGGCTGATGGACTGGGAGAAAGTGAACCGGCTCAGGGCCTGGACGTAGGGGTAAGCTGCGGGGGCCGAAGGTACGACCCTCTGTCCTGTCCTGAGGACAGTGTGGGACACAGGAGGAAACAAGGAGGGCTTTGGGGAAAGCTGCGGTGCTCCTGCACATGTCACCGCTCTCGTCCCCAGTGCCCAAAGACCTGATGACTCCGAAGGCTGCTTTCTCCCAGGGCGGCCGGCACTTCTACTTTATCAGCCACCTCCTCCTAGGACGTCAGAATCTGGCTGACCAGCCAGTCTGCTTAAGCTGGTTTCGTCTTCCCTCTACTTGAAGGCCACAGGGAAGCAGCATGCAAAGGGTATTTAGTAAACATTCATGGGGGCGTGAAGGAGGAGGGTCCCCGGAGCCTGGGAACATCAGCTTACAGTGCAGCAAAAGCAGCCCTCAGCTTCCGTCTTCCTAACAGGGCTCTGGGAGTGGCCGCAGGTCTGCTCAGGGCACATGCTGGAGCCCCTGGACAGAAGCTGGGATGGCACTCCACTCTTCCTAAGAGTTCCCTGGGCTAGCCCAGAGGGGCCACAGTCCCAAGACAGACTTCCCCCCCAGAACCTCCTCTTCCCATTGGCCCCATTTCAGGCGGTGTGCTCTAGTATTTACTTTTACATTTCACGACTAAGCTCAACTTTGCTTTAAATTTACAGCGTGCATCCCCTGACGTCTTGGTCAATGGGAGCGGGGGTGGGAGTGTGTGGGGGTGGGGGGTGGGGGGCGTGCATCACACAAATGTTGGTGGGGGCTCTCACTCTGTGTTTAACCAGTCAGTAGACTATGAATGTGACAGCCCATCCAGCAACAATACGCCCTCCTTCCTAGGGTCAGTCTGGGCACTGAGCCCAGTAGGGCAGCCACCAGCGAGGGCAGAGCAAGGCTGCCAGCAAGCTCCTCCAACATCACCACCACAGGGAGCAGGGGGGCTAACTAAAGACCACAATGCATACAGCGCAGCTGTGAAAAAGCATCAGAAGCTCTTTCTGATCCAATTTGGAACAACCGCCAAAACATAGAAGGTGGGGAGAACGTGCATATAAGCTCAGATGAGAAAGGGTCACAGGCTAGGCGGCTCAGCGGAGGGGAAGGGACACATTTACAATATGTACTCCTTGGTGCCTTTTGAATTTTGTTCTATTTGAATGCCTTATCTATGTAGGAAAAAAACAAAATTTCCAAGTAAATGAATAAATAACACCCATCCAGATGATGAACCCTCCTTCCAACAAAGCTCTTGGCAGGGGGGACCGCCCTAGTTGGTGTGTCTGTTTGACAGGGAGGTACAGCTGCTCCATCACCTCACTCCTGGCATCTAAACGGCACTTACAAAGGGCCCTGGAGCTACAGGGAGACCTTGTAAGAGACACTGATTCCTGAAATCACAGTTTGACGTGGCTAACAGACGAGTGACAAATTTAGGATATGACCAAGGTAGTTTCAAATCAATTGGGAAAGGATGGAT
This sequence comes from Diceros bicornis minor, assembly GCF_020826845.1. NCBI lineage: Eukaryota > Metazoa > Chordata > Mammalia > Perissodactyla > Rhinocerotidae > Diceros > Diceros bicornis. The sequence goes on along the minus strand of NC_080779.1, from coordinate 15,723,252 downwards.
TATTAAGACACAAAACATTGGTGTTGGGTCCACTGGCTCTTTGGGGTGGAAAAAATCAAGTTAGATCCCTGTCTCATACCTACAAAAGACAGATTCCAGGTGGGATTAAGAGCCAACAGAAACAAAGAAAATAGAACACAATATTTTCATGCTCTTAGGGTGCGGAAGGCCTTCCTTTTCAAGAGAGAAAGATTCAATTACAATCAACTTTCTGTACTACCCATGGAACTTCTCCGTAAATCTAAATCTATTCCAAAATAAAAAGTTTACTGAAAAAGTAAAAAAAAAAAAAAAAAAAAAAAATTCAGTTCATGGAAAGATATCATACAGAAGGTTTACAAAAGGACAATTTACAGCCTTAGGAGAAAACAAGTGTCTGAAACATACATAATAAGCAATTTGTAAATCAATCTAATTAATAAGAAGATAAATTACCCAATAGAAAAGTGAACAAGGAATATCAAGAGATAATTTACAGCAAAAGCAACACAAAAGGCTAATCAACATATGAAAAGATTCTCAATTTCAGTGGCAATCAGGGAAAGGAAAATAAAAACCACAGGATGACATTTTCCACTTACCAGAATGACCAAAACTCACAAACAAATCTGAGAATAAACAGTGTTAATGACAATGAGAAGAAACAGGTATTTTCACATCCATTTGGTCATATTATTATTATTCAGTACAGCTTTCTTCTGGAGGCGAAATTTTAAACGTACATACTTTAAGACTGCAATTTCACTTCAAAGAATTTATCCTATACAAATATTTGCATAGATGTGCAAAGCTTGTAAACTGGACGAAGATCCAGAATAGGGGACTGTTGTGCGCACACTAGGGAATACTACGCAGCTATGAAAAAGAATGAGGTTCATCAAATAGACACACACACATACATGTACATCAAAACATACATGTACAATACAAATACAAATAAATGTGTCATGGTTGGAGCAAATGGGGAAATGGGCTGGACAACATGTGACCTTAGATGGATGACAAGGCCACCTAAGGCATTTGGACTTGGCTGTGCAGGCTGTGGGGAACAAGGCAAGGCAGGGACATGATAACCACATGCATCCACAGAGGAGACGGACTCCCCCAGACAGGGAGGAGGAAGAGAGAATGTCACCGCCACCATCCAGGTGGGAGAGGGTCAAATGAAAGCAGGAGCAGTGGACAGGAGGTGGCTGATTTAAAGTGACCCAGACAAGGAACCTGCTTTCCTGGAGCCGACATGGAGAGGCAACCATAAACAAGGATTTAGGATTTAGAAGGGAGAATGGACAGGATGTAGTGATGGAGAGAGATAACGAGGTGGGGTTAGGAGAAGTCTCTAGGACTGCAGTTTCTGACTTATGCAACGGAGTGGATTAGCTGTTTGTGGTTGAGCAGGAAACCTGGGCAGAGGCTGGCCTCCTCTGGAAAGAAGGCCCAGGTGTCTGGGCTTAATGGAGATGGCACCCACTGAGGCACTGCTCCAGTGCTCACATCTAAAGGCCTCAGACTAGAGCTTCCAGAAGCCCAGTTCTTTTTTTTTTTTGTGAGGAAGATCGGCCCTGCGCTAACATCTGCCAATCCTCCTCTTTTCGCTGAGGAAGACTGGCCCTGGGCTAACATCCATGTCCATCTTCCTCCACTTTATATGGGACGCCGCCACAACATGGCTCGACAAGCAGTGTGTTGGTGCACGCCCGGGACCCGAACCGGTGAATCCCGGGCCGCCACAGCAGAGCGCACCCACTTAACCGCTTGCACCACCAGGCCAGCCCCCAGAAGCCCAGTTCTTTCAAATATAGAGCAACAACTTCCCTTTCAGAACTGGGGAAAGGCCTCCTCTCTTTCAACTCGATTCAGAGGCAAGAGACTGAGCTTCTAGTCTCAGGACTGAAGCTGAGCTCAGGATGACTGCACCTGGCTGGGCCCTGGGGATGTGAGTCTGAATGAACCTCCAAGCCTGCTCCTAGGAGCCGCCCACCCGCCCAGAGGGAGGGAGCCACAGGGGAATGGCCCCAGCGAAGGCCGGGGTCTTCCTGAAGGGGGCCCCAGGACAGGCCTGGCTGGAAGGTGGGAAAGGGTGTCACTCTAGGTGGGAGGAGCTGCTAATGGACGGGCTGACAAGGAGAGGAGACGGGGTGGGGGGGGTGGGGGCTGGCATGGGACGACGACACCTGCTCAGGGAAGGGCAAGGAATGCCCTGCAGCTGTGGTCTAACACGGGGGAAGGATGGAGAGAGGAGCGAGACGGGGCGGCTGGTGGACGGGTCTCATCTCCCTGTGCCTGAGTTTGTTCGTTCACCTTGTTCACTCATTCGAAAAGAATTTACCAAGTGGCAACAGCGTGCCAGGTGCTGTTCTAACGTGGGTGATAGGGTAGTCACCCCAATAAGGATCTGCTCTCCTGGAGGTAACGTGGAGGAGAGGCTGCCACAAACAAGGAACAGTGAGATAATTTCGGGCAGAGATCAATGCTGCGCAGAAAATACATCATCATGAACTGAGAGCTTGGGAGAGGGGTAGGGGGGCAGTGATTAGGGGACATAACGGCAACTGAGGTCTGAATGACAAGAAGGAGCCCCCACCAAGGAGTGGGGAGGGAGCCGCAGAGGCGGAAGGTGGATGCTGCCGTCAGAAGCTAACTGTACAAGGCAATTGTTTTGCTAATAAGACTGTGGTAAGAAAATTAGTTTTTTTCTCTGTTTGTAATGAACTAATTTGTGAGTTGTATTTTTAGTTCTTTCTCCTGGGTTTTAGAGATTGAGCGGGAGGGGGAGGTTTGTGGGGACTGATGGTGGAGGATTCTGGACCCCCACACCCCACCCTGTCACAGGGCAGGGATGAGTGCCCGAGGGAGGAGGCAGAGGCGGAGGAGCACCCACCTGCTCCGGGAGGTCACGTCCAGGAAAAACTGCACGAGCGCCAGCAGGTTGTGGTGGTGATCTGACACCCAGCTCAGGGCGCAGCACAGCGGCCGTAGCTGTAGGGACAGTGGGCACCACGCTGGGCCGCCCTCCACCCTGACCCCTCTACCAGCCCACTCAGCAAGGACAGCCCAGAGAGTAAGAGGGTGGGTCACGGAGGCCAGGAATGGGAGGGAGCCGTCCTGGTATTCTGATGACCTCCAGGCAGTGCCGTCCCCTTCTAGGGCGCTCTAGGGGCAGCTTCACCCTAGTGACAAGGCCATGTGAGGAGTGCTGGGGACCTCACCCCTCCTCAGATGAGGTCAGGGGCTTTGGCTTTGACTCTGGCTCAGGGGTTGTGGTACCTTCCCCGGCCACTCCTGGATGTTCTCGAGGAGCAGGAGCAGGAGCTGCTGCAGGTCGGTCTTGGGCAGCAGGCGGAGCCCCACGTCCAGGCCGGCTCGGCACAGCAGCTCGATCAGGACCAGGAGGTTCCCATCGGGGTAGGCCCCTGGCTGGGCCAGGGCATACAGTGTCAGGATCTGGAGAGCAGAGAGCACTAGGGCAGGGCGGCCTCCCTGGGAGACGGTCAGGGCAGGAGGAGAGGGCACCGGGAGCCCCCCCGGCCGTGCTGGGGAGGAGCTGAGAAAAACAAGCAGCAAGGCCGGGAGTCGAGGCCCCCCACGGGGTCCTCGGGTGGCAGACACAGGCGTGGAGAGAGTGAGCGTTCCTGGCATCAGTCCTGGCAGCCAGCATGGTGCCTACAGTCGTGCTGACCCACTGCAGGTGCTCAGTGGGATGGAGTGAAACTGCTGCATAGGTCTGGATTGTGAGCAGAAAGACGGGTGTCCGACTCACCTTATAGATGTAGCTCAGGCTCATGTCCAAGGCGATCTCCACGGGGGTGTCCTGCTGCTCACTCCTGCTCAAGCTGGTCTCACTTTTAAGCCCTCTAAGGTAAGACAAAAAGGAGTGGAAACAGGAGGAGGTGGGCACAAGAGGAGAACGGAGGCACAGAGGGAGGCCCCCACTTGCTCAAGAGCAGAGAGCCCATGGGTGACCCACGCAGCCTGGGACACTGATGCCCTGTGTGTGTGGGTCATCTGCTGCTGCAAAACAAATGACCCTGAAATGTAGAGGCTTAAAAACAACTATTTACTATCTCATGCAGTTTCAGAGGGTCAAGCATCTGGGAGCAGCTGAGCCAGGCGGTTCTGGCTCAGGATCTCTAGGGAGGTTGCCTCCAAGATGTTGGGGGGGGGGCGGTGCTGCAGTCATCTCAGACTTGACTGGGCTGGAGGAGCTGCTTCCAAGCTTACTCACGTAGCCACCAGCAGGCCTCAGGTTCTTGCCATGTGGGCCTCTCTACAGAGTTCCTCAACATGGCAGCTTGACCTCCCCTAAAGCGAGTGATCTGAGAGAGGAGAATGCGCGAGACAGAAGCCGCAGCCTTTTATAACCTAATCTTGGAAGTGACAGCCCATCACTTCTGCTGATTTCTACTGGCTACACAGGCCAACTTGACTCAATATGGGAGAGGAATACACAGGGGATGAATACCAAGAGGTGGGATCACTGGGGCCCTCTTGGGGGCTGGCTCCCCCATGCTGCCATTCCGGTCAGCCTTCAGCTTTAGTTTTCTGGAACTCGGAAACCAGAAAACCATACTCCATTACCCCAAGAGAGTCTTCCTCAGAAGAGTTCTTTGTCCATATGGGTATGGTGACTCTTTGCATGCACTGAAAATTACACTACGTTGCAGCTTGCACTAGGGTTAGTTTCCAAAGTCAGCAAGTAAGGTGAAAATCAGAGTAAAAAAGATCCTTGAAAACTCTCCAAAGGTGTCACACCAACATGCTGTCCACCAGGAAGCCCAGCATGGCCAGTTTTCCCCTAGTGAGGAAGCAGATCTGGTTGAGTCCAGATGAAGTTAGAGGCCAGGGTCATATAAAAAACCCACCTTTGGGGCTGGCCCGGGGGCACAGTGGTAAGTGCGCACGCTCCGCTGCGGGGGCCCAGGGTTCACGGGTTCGGATCCCAAGCGTGGACCGCCACACCGCTTATGGAGCTATGCCGTGGCAGCATCCCACATAAAGTAGAGGAAGATGGGCACGGATGTTAGCCCAGGGCCAGTCTTCCTCAGCAAAAAGAGGAGGATTGGCATCAGATGTTACCTCAGGACTAATCTCCCTCACCAAAAAAAAAACAAAAAACCCCTCTTTAAAGACCAGAGTCACACTCAGGTGGCAAGACCCTTACAGTGAGACAGGCATTAGTGGCCAGCAGTCACACTACTCTTTGCATAAGCTTCCCAGGCACACAATCACTGGATGAAACACTGAGCAGGACCTATCTCACTAAATGGTTCTCTCTCCCTGGCCAAACACATACTGTTGATCTTACGTATGTGAGGAGAGCTTACGACAAGGCTCCCTTTGCTGTCTCACCCACTTCTCCACTCTTTTTAACTAGCTTGGGGTTCCTGCTAACAGTGTGCTCTCTACAAATGAAGATGTTGATGATGACAACAACACTGTCGACAATTACAGCCTCTGGTGTAGCCACCCCGGCCACTGACAAGGGAAGAGCGCCGTTCCTGCATGTGGGAGTGAAAAGCCTCTGCTCTTTTTTGCTTGTTGGCACTGGTGCTCCTTCTCAGAGGGGAGGAAGGAGAAATCCATCTCTGGGCACCTGTGAAGTTGGTGCCAACAAACCAAAGTTGTGGGGGGCTAGGACTGGGCTCGCCCGTTCTTCCAGATTTTAGCATTTATTACGGCCAGAGAATGGGTGAGGCAGGCATTCGCATACCTGGGCACACACTGAGCCTGGGTCGGTACGTGAGACAGAGCTCAGGTTTGTACCAGCCTGTGAGTGTGCACGGGACACGCAAGCATGGATGGGAATGCTCTCAGATTTCCCAAGGGGTGGGGGCAGTCACGGAGTCGACTTCGTGACTCTGCTGAAGAGGAACGGGCTTTCAGACAGTTTGGTGCTGCCAGAGGGAGGAGGAGTGTAGAAAGTGTGAGCTTGGTGATGCGTCTTCTCCGAGCTGGGGAGGGGAAGTGTGGCTGTGACAAGCGCCCCTCTCCTTCTCGAGAAGGAATGCCAACCTTCCCAAGCGGAGAGGGCGGACAGCCTCCCGGTGCCGCACGGGCTCCAGCATTTCCCTGTGCCGCCCGCCTCTCCTCGGGAACAGCAGGCAGTACAACGAGGTCCTCTATACCCTGCCGTTCTGAGGAACCACTTGATTGCAATGACGGCGTCTGTGACTGCTGTTCTGGGATGCAGTATCAGCTGATCCTCAGGCCTCCCCACTGCTCCAGCAGGAGGCCACGGAATTCACGGCCTAATAACCGCCCTCCCCCCCCCCGGACTCAGAAGGTTAAGGGCGAGCTGCCGGTCCCACCACTGGACTCGGAGCAAAGCAGCTTCCCTGTCCCACCCGGCCCCTCAGCCCCCACCCCACCCCAGGCTGGCTGGGGTAAGACTTGCGGCCTGTGGCCAGCATCCAGGAGCTGGAGTTTGGGTCACGACGACACTGTTCTACACTTATTAAGTAATCTTGAGAGGGGCACTCCCTGACCTCTATGTCAGTTTCAATATTTGTTTTCCTCCAGGGCTGAAAGAAATAATAAAGTTCCTATCTGTGCAGTGCCCCGACAGCCCCAGCGGAATGATGGAGAGGGAAGTGTCTGAGCACTGCTGCCACCCATACTCGAGGGCCCTTCCGAAGGCGCCCAGCGGTCAGGGGCCCCGCCATGCAGGCTGTGAGCAGGGTGCTCTGCCCTAGGCCCGTACCGCCAAGCCAAATGGACCTGTCATCTCGGCTCTACAGCCGAGGTCAATGCAGTGAAGAACAATCGATGCTGAGCTAATGAAAGGGAGAGAGAAGCAAATTTTACCTGGATTGAATTACACTGTCCCAGGCCTGCCAGTTACCAACTGCCCCCACACTTAACAGGACGCCCTTTCTTCTTTTCTTTTTTTTTTTGTGAGGAAGATCAGCCCTGATCTAAAATCCGATGCTATTCCTCCTCTTTTTGCCGAGAAGACTGGCCCTGGGCTAACATCTGTGCCCATCTTCCTCTACTTTATACGGGACGCCGCCACAGCACGGCTTGATGAGCGGTGCACCAGTGCGCGCCTGGGATCGGAACCTGCGAACTCTCAGGCCGCCGAAGCGGAGTGCGCGCACTTAACCACTACACCACCGGGCCGGCCCCAGGATGCCGTTTCAATGGACTGTCATTTATTTACCCGATTTGCCTCTGCCCCAGGCTAAGCTCTCAGAGAACCAACGGGACGAGGCTTGAACACCAGGCAAGAGCAGTGGCCAGTCCTGAGTATCTGACCAGAGCTCTCCAGCTGGGCTTTCTAATCAGGGAACAGCCTTCGAAGACCAGCCACTGCTACCTAAGGCCCTTTCCTGTCTTCCCAGGTGAGACTGGGGGCACCTGACAAGAGGGTCTGTGAAGCCGTGTGGCACAAGCCCCTTCTGAGGATGCTGAAGCTCTCGCTCCCGTTTCTTACTCTGTGTTCCTGCTCTGGTCCCTCCTCTTCTGCCCTTTTGCCCCCAAATGTCCTCCCGATTTCTCCCTCCCCAGCCTCATCTGGGCAGAGTGCTACTCTATTTGCAACAAGGCAGACATCAGACGATCCGCAAGGCCCGGCAGCAGAAGGGCTGTCTCTTTCTGAAAGGACATCTTGAAGCATTCGATGAGATGGTGATGGGTTTTCAAGGAAATCTGCGATTTGGAACAAATGCTGAAAGACCTGTCTTTCTCACAGGAACTAGAAAGAGAGCCAAGTCGTAGGGTCATGTGCAGAGACATCTCAGCCCCTCATTTCAGCCTTGGCATTTACGAGGCTCTGTGGGTGCCCCAGAGCATCTGTTCTGTCAGGGAAGCCCTAGATGGGGACATCCCCGGAAGTCAGCAGAGAAGTGCCTGACGTGCAACCAGCTCGCATGGGAAGAGCCTCTGAGCTTGGTCAGGAATGGATGAGGAGGACGGTGGGGAGAAGGCAGCCTGTCCTGAAGTTTCCCTCGTGGCTCACGTATCCATAAAGGATGCCACAACCCTAGATGGAGGAGATGCTAGAACCTTCTTGATGTTTCCTGAATACTCTAGAGGAGTTGTCTTCCAACCCCATGACTCCCAGAGCTTCCCCAAGTGCTGCAGCGAGCCAGCAACCCAGGAAACCTGCCCAAGCATCTCTGCCACCCCCTACTCCAGGGAGGTCACAGGAGAGGGCTCCAGGACATGTCTGTTTGCTTCTCAAAAGGAGGTTGTGTTCAGGCAGACAAATGTCCCCAGGCTGAGTGGCGTGGCAGGGTGGTCCCAGGCTGCTCTTACAGAGCCACAACAGGGAAATCACCCCTGCGGCCTAGCCAGTTCTGAATCCTCTGCTGGGCACCAGTGCCAACAGCCAGTTCAAGGTGTGGGGCCCAAGGAAAGAGGCAGGGGTGTCAAACAGCACATCTGGGAACGCGACCGTGTGGCTCCGGCAGCACTCTGCGCCGTCCTCCCACACAGGGCTGACTGCGCCCGGTAAAGTTGGAAGTCTGCACGCGGAGGTCTGTGTTCCCAAGTATGATGTTTAAACGGCCACAGGTCTAATGCCCATAGGCAGAGAGGGTGGGTTTGTCCTGAAGCATAAGGGGCAGGAAGCCTCAAATCCTGGGGGAAGGAGAAGGGAGGGCAGGGGAAAGCAGCTCTTGGCAAAGTGCAGAGTAAAGCCGTTGGTTACAAGCCTCCAGTGCCACCTCCCGCTTCCCAAGAGTACACCAGGTGCGCCTCTGAACAGTTAGCAGTGGCCCTTCTGAACCCTGCAGGGCCCCCAGACCCTCCCCCCGACATGCATTTGTTTTTCTGAGTGTGATTCTTTCCCCGACTCATCCTAGAACGGAGTATGACAGAGGCTCTGTGTTGGGGAGGAGGCAAGTGGATTATTAGACCAGACAAGGAACTCTGAGGGGGAGGGGGCAGGAGCGCGGCAGGCTGGCACACGCGCAGGGTATTTATAGCAGAGCGAGCGTGGTTTGGTCTGGTTTGGTTTGGCAGACAATTACTAAACACAGTCGTAGAACAGGTTCTTAAGAAAGCTTTGGCCTTCCCCGACCTTCCTTGCAGAGGAACATCCTGTGAGGGAAAGGGTCCTGGCACCCCCTGGGGCCCAGGGATCACTGGCAGGATGGGGATGGCTCCCATGTAACAGCCTGTCCAGGGATCTCAAACCACTTCTCAAAGAATTCTCAAGAAAGACTTCGGATGTGCTATAATGTGTAGAATAAGCTTATGATATGTAACACTTTTGCAACCCAGATCTAGTCACCATCCACCCAACGACAGTCATTTACGTATTCTATGGCTCTGTTCCTAGAGGGCAGAGACAACACATATGCAAATTAGCATCACTGTCCTCCTCACTCCGGAACCCAACCCAGTGCACAAAGGGGGCACCCACAAAACAAAATGGAGCACTGTGGAAATTACATGTAAAACTGCCTTGTTGGCCATGAGGTGATATTAGGTAATGGGCCAAAAGAGAGGCCTGGAGATAGACCAGAGAGACTGGGACAGGTCTTGGAAGAGGAGGGGCAGTGAGGGCTCTGAGTCAGGAAGGGGCAGGAGCAGACGTCAGCCAAGGCAGCAAGACTCTTCCCGGCCTGGTTCTTCCGGGCCCCCGAGGCTGGGAGCGTGGTAATTCACACGCCATTCCTGGTGTGACACTTATATCCACAGGTACTCATGTGTGGTTGTTCTGTAATTCCCTCAGACTTTGCTTCACCTGGTGGGCTAGGGCCCAGAGTTCAGTAACTTTTTTTTTTTTACTTCAAAAAAATGCACATCATTTTATATAATAACCAGAGGAAATCTTTCCTTTTTCTAATTTATGCTCGTTGAGCTGAGGATGCATAGCACAAACAATACTAAAATCAACAGTTTTGTACAATGAATGGCCAGTTGTATTACATTTATAGAACAGGAAATACTTTAATATTTCTTAGCATGAATATGTGTTTAGAAGAATCTCTCTTTCTTTGGTACTATTTTGTTGTTTTTAAACATTTTTACTGAGGTGTAACTGGTACGGAAAAACCTGCACATATCTAATGTGTACAGTTTGATGGATCTGAACTGAGTTCAGTACCTGCTGAACAAATGAGAAACGGCTGTGAGGAAGGGGAAGTACTCACCTGCCACCGTGCCGGAAGGGCCCCTGGGGGTACAGAGCAGGGCTGTAGGCTCCCAGGCTGTGAAACGCCTCCTTGACCTCTTGCAGCGAGGGGCACCACAAGTGCGTGTCTTCATCTGTCAGGCCAAGGGAGGGCAGAGGGTTAGAGGGGCAGAGGACAGGACACAGTCCCCACAGGAGGGGCTGGGCATGACGACTCCCGGCCTGAGGGACCAGTCTCTGGCACTGTAGGTGTTATCTGCACAAATGAAGCAACCAGTGGTTCTCAGACACTTGCTGGAGCTTTGGGAACCTCACGTTCATTCTCCAGTCTTCGAGCTACGGCCACCTTGAAGTGCAAGGGCCTGGGACGGCGGGACCCTGACCATCTCCATCAGGCAGTCTCAGGGCGCTGAGCCGCCCGGAGCTGAGCCAGATGAAGAGTTCTGAACCAGAGGCCTCAAAGCTGCGAGACTCAGAAGACACTAGTCTCAGCACCTGGGCTCTCTGCCACTTAGGGCTGAGGCCAGCTCTGAGCCTCCTGCTGACTCCACATCGCCCTTGCTGCAACATCTGGGTGTTCCCAGGGCCACAGGCCCTGCCAGGGGCACCCTTTGCAGCCTGGGAGGTGTCTTCTCAGCCATCTCGAACTGTGAGTACCATTCTCTCTTGACTAGTTTAACAAAACATGAATGATAACCTGACCGCATCAACAAAGAGGAAAAACCTTAGGGACCCAGGGCCTTTTCTTCTGTCAGACTATTTAAGGATATTTTCAGAACCAAGAGAATAGAAAAATAAAAATCAGTGCGGCAGAGCATACTTCCCAAAGATGGGACAGTATCTCCCATCCCACCTGCTCTTCTGCACTGTGACCTCCCTATGTGTCATCAAGAGGCAGAGTCCATGTCTCCACCCCAGCATCCCTCCACACTATCTTATTTATTGGTCTACGTGCTTCTGGTCCGTCTCTGCCCATTAGAATGTAAGCTCCATGAGGGCAGGGACCACGTCTCCGTTGTTCACCCCTGCACACCCAGGGCCCAGAGGAGTGGCTGGTGTACGGAGGAAGCTGAATGAACAAAGAGAGAGAATCCTAAACAAACGTGACCAAGTAGTACACGACTAAGAGGGAAACTGAAAACAAGTCACAAGATAAACTGGCAGCATCAAGAACACAAATGTTGAATTTGATGACAGGTGAGGCATCGGAATGAAGAACCTGGAAACTGGGCTCGGGGCACATGAGCAGTGCCGGCTTGAACCTCCGCCATCCTGGAGGGTACGTGTTTCCTCCTAAGGGCCCACCTCGAGGCAGCCCACGTGTGCAGGAACCACGCCAGGTGCCAAACATAAAAAGGTGACCTGGTGGACCCCTTGACCTCAGGGAGCTCACAGTCTAGGAGGACGAGCAGCCAAGCAGATAAATAATACAAGAGAGTGTGTTTGTGCAAAAACCAAAGCAGGTCAAAGATGCAGAGCCTGCTCAGAGGACCGGGAGTTAATTGGGGGCAGGAAGACAGGGGAAGGCAAGGAACACACCACAAGTGATGGGAAAGGAAGCACACGCCCAGTGAAGGGACAGAAATGACAAAGGCAGAGAGGCATGAAAGGGCACAGCAAGTCCGTGACCCAAGGCAAGAAACAGAGCATCCTAAACTCAACAAGAAGTTTCGGAAACAGTCTGGTATGGCTGCAGAGCCAGCAGATGGAGGAACGGCGGGCAGAGGGTCTCTGAATCCCACCCCAGGACGTTTCTTCCAACGGCATCGAATTGTCTCCCTCTTCGGAAATGTATATGGGTCGCGCTCACCCAACAAGTAATTAGACTCTCGGAGGAGGAAAAACTTTCTTGTTTGTTTTTTTCCTCTCGGGCAACTTAACAAGCAAGAGAAGGGTAATGATACCCCTTGCCCGCTTCTCAAACGACCTGGGAAGAATGAAGTCTGCAAAACACAATGAGACTCCACTCGAGAGAGGGAACTGGGTGCCAGCGCCCTCGGGGGACTGTGCCCGTACGTGCATGAATGTGTGGGCGGGCCTACGCACTTTCCAGGGAGGGGAAGATGCGTGTGGAAAGAGCATCAACCTCGGGCGAGGCCCTGGGAGGCCCAGCTGGGTGGGAACATCCTGCCAGCAGTCTAGGACCCCAAAGGCTGCTGTGCGGCCAGCCCTCGGCCTCCCACCTCTGCCCCACAGGTGCATCTGCTGCTGTAAATGCCCTCGACAGAGGCAGCGCCTACTCCAGCCGCTTCAAGCCTGGAACCGCCACCGGGCCTCTTCCCTGCTCCTACCCAGTAACTACTCCAGGCCACAGCTTGACCCAGGCTGTGCATCAGGCGCAGTTTCAGAGAAAGGGGCCCGGGCTGCCTCGGGGTAAATCAGGCTGGTCACCAGCCCCGGAAGTTGGTGAGTGACGACAGGTGCTGAGAGCCCATAATTAACACGGCTTATGAGCAGGCCACGTGCTTTTCCTGAGCGCTGTTTGCCCCGAATGAGGGTTTTCAGGAGAGCTGACACAGAAGCAGCTCAGACGCGAAGCTGCCAGCGCCGTCTCCCTAACTCGGTTTCTCCACGCCCACAGCACAGTCATCTGAGGCGATTCCCCAGGGGAGCACCAGCGCTAACAGCCCGAGCATCTGGGCTCTGTTTAGAGGCTGCGCGTCTGAAAGCGTCCCTTTTGAGGGCTTTCTGGGGATGGAACTGATGCTTCGGGGGAAGGCAGGGGAAGAAAAGCATCAGGCCTAAAATCAAAGGGACTTTTCCATCTGTGCCTCAGAAGAAGCTGTTGCTTCACGTAACGCCACCACTCTCCTGGCACCGCTTGCGTGGAATGGGAAAACCATGCACATTCCAAGAAGCTCCTCGGCGCCCGCCTGCCCCGCTAGGCCTCCACCATCCCTTGGTCTCACCCACCAGCTCTCATCTTGGGCCTTAGGGGTAAGACGACAGACAGCAGGGTCCACAGTCCTCTGTTCTTGTTCGCCCCCCTTTCCCGACCCCCTAGCCAAGCTGCCAATGAGAATTGTGGGGTGACCGCACCGGGGGGCCACGCGGCACCAACTGCCTGGGTCCTGATTCTCTGACACCACCTCAGAGACCCCACAGTGCACAGCGGGGGGAGTTCCCACCAGCCTTAAAGGCGGATGCTGCTTCCTACAAGAAAACAAGCTACTGACCCACCAGACTGAGCCCCAGTCCTAACTGGAGTACGCGGCTCACAACACTTAGGGGAGGCTTAAAATCTTATTGTTTCTTATCTTCCCAACTCTAATTACTTAACTTCCCTCAGCGCTTTTGTATTGAAATTTAAACTTGTTTCAATATCAGCTTTAGCTTTAGTCATTTAAAATTTTTATTTGCTCAACAAATGGTAACTGAACACCACGGGGTGTTCTAAATACCGGGGCCCAGCAGTGAACAAGAGACAGAAGTCTTGGTCTCAGGGAGCTGATGGTTTGGTGGGGAAACAGACAACGTATAAGAAAAATAAATATACAAACGATGCCAGGTGGTATAAATGGCATGGAAGAAAGGTGGTCAAGGGGTTGCGGGGGGCGATGTTACAGACAGAAGAAAGAGCCTCGCAGAGACCTGAGGCCAGGGCGCAGTCCTTGCTTCAGGTCCACAAGGAGCCCAGGGTGCCGGGGCAGGTGCAGAGCCCAGGGGTGGGGGGGTGAGGACAGAGGGGCGGGAGGCTGGGGAGAGGGAGAGGGATCCGCCCACTTTGCAGACTGGGGCAAGAAGGAACGGCAGAGGGAAGCAACCGGTCTTGTGAGGAGGGAGTGCCATTATCAAAAGGATTCACGTCTGGGGTGAAAACACAGAATCCTATCAATTCCATACTGTAAAAACATGCACAGTCCATTGCCGCGACTACAGTGTGAGCACAGGACAGAGCCTAACGCTCCCGCCCCGACGCTGCCTCTCACCATAGAGAACTGCAGCCCAGAAGGACCTCGGGAAGCTCTCACCCACACTGGCTCCTTCTCCAGACCTGCTCTACCCACGTTCTTTCAAAATCTTTTTTGTTCCTTCTCTGCTATGCAATCCACCCCACTGGCCCCTTCATCTTCCCTTTTCTTCCCACTCAACCTGAGCTGAGGCCCTCCCTTTGGCGCCCCCATAACCTCCCTGCCTGCCTTGCTGTAACGCAGCCTGCACCCACTCCCCCCACACACCCATATGCACACATACACCCATACATCCACCCACCACACACACATGCACACCCCACACATACACCCATATATCCACCCACCACACATGCACACCCCCCCACACGTACACCCATATATCCACCCACGCCACACATGCACACCCCCCTAACGTACACCCATATATCCACCCACACCACACATGCACACCTCCCTAACGTACACCCATATATCCACCCACACCACACACATGCACACCCCCACACACACACCCATATATCCACCCACACCACACATGCACACCCCACACACGTACACCCACATAGCCACCCACCACACACACATGCACACCCCACACACGTACACCCATATATCCACCCACCACACACACATGCACACCCCCTACACATATACCCATACATCCACCCACCACACACACGCACATCCCCCAACATGTACACTCATACATCCACCCACCACACACAATGCACACCCCCACACATACACCCATACATCCACCCACCACACACAATGCACACCCCCCACACATACACCCATATATCCACCCACCACACACACATGCACACCCCCCACACATACACACACACCAATCCAAACATACCATATACACATACCACCTATCCACACACACACCCAACACATGCATACCACACTCATACTCACCACACACATACCACATATACACACACATATCCCCACACACATATACACCCATGTACTCACCCCCCACACACACCCCACAACACCAACACACCTCACCGATCCACACACATACATCCCTCAACACACACACACACACACACACACACACACACACACACTCTGAGCCTCTGTCAACCCCTGGTCCATTTACTCATGGGCGTGAGGGTGTGTACAAGGCAGATGATGCCGTCCCCAGGCCACCTCTCCTCTCTCCTGTCCTCTGTAACTCACACCACTGCCTGGTGTCACCTAACATCGTTGAGCATTCTGGGCCCCCGGGTGTAGGACAGACTTGCATTGTGCCAACACTGAACCACTCGTATCTGCTAGAATTAGGTTCAGCTACAAATAACAAAAAGACCAAAAACAAAACAAAAAAGTCACCTGGGCCTAAATAAGTTAGAATTTTATTTCTCACTGATGAAAAAGAAGTCTGGGGGCCGGCCCCATGGCGTAGCAGTTAAGTACATGCGCTCCGCTGCTGGCAGCCCAGGATTCGGATCCCGATCCCGGGTGCGCACCAATGCACTGGTTGTCAAGCCATGCTGTGGCGGCATCCCATATAAAATGAAGGAAGAAGGGCACGGATGATAGCCCAGGGCCAGTCTTCCTTAGCAAAAAAAAAAAAAAAAAAGGAAGAGGATTGGCAGATGTTAGCTCAGGGCTGATCTTCCTCACCAAAAAAAAAAAAAAGAAGTCTGGAGGTAGGCGAGCCACACTGGTGCAGGGACCTGACTGGTGTGTAGGATCATGGGTGCCCATCTTCTGCTCTGCCATTCTTGGCATGTTCCTCTCATTCTCAAAGTCACCTCAGGGTCCAAGGCGGCTGCTAGAGGCACAGCCACTACGTCTCAACTCCAAGCAACCACTTCCTCACTTTGCCACCTAAGCATGCATTCTTGGGTTGTTCTTAAGGATGCAAGGCCCCCTCAGTGTGACTCGGGAATGCAGTAGCAAATCACCCCCTCAAGTTTAAAAAGCAAGAATTTGAGACTGATTTAGACTCAAACAAAGAGCTCCCAGTAATGTCTCTGAATGCAGGGCCCACCAGGTTCTCTCTCACTTTGGATTTCTGAACTTGAGATTTCTGGAATATTCCTGATCTCTGGAATAAAATGAAACAGAAGACACCAAATGCTGGGGAGGCTGTGGAGCAACAGGAACTCTCATCCATTGTTGGTGGGAATGCAAGATGGTACAGCCATTGTGGAAACCAGTCTGGCAATTTCTTACGAAACTAAACATATTCTCACCATACAATCCAGCAACTGTGCTCCTTGGTATTTACCCAAATGAACTGAAAATGTATGCCCACACGAAAAGCTGCACATGAATGTTTACAGCAGCTTTGTTCATAACTGTCAATAAATGGAAGCCACTCAAATGTCCTTCAATACGTGAATGGATAAACAAACTGTGGTACACTCAGACAATGGAATACTATTGAGTGATAAAAAGAAATAAGCTATCGAGCTACGAAAAGACATGGAGAAACCTCCAATGCATATCGTTAAGGGAAAGAAGGCAGTCTGAAAAGGCTACACACCGTATGATTCCAACTACATGACATCCTGGAAAAGGCAAAACCACAGAGACAGTAAAAAGACCAGGCGTTGCCAGGGGTTTGGAGGGAGGGAGGGAGGAATGAACAGGCAGAGCAGAGGCTTTTTAGAGCAGTGAAACTATTCTGTACGGTACAGTGATGATGGACACGTCATACATTTATCAATCCCATAGAACTGGACAGCACAAAGAGTGAACCCCAATTTAAACAATGGATTTCAGTTAATAATAACGTATCAATAATGGCTCATCAATCCTAACAAATATACCACACTAATGCAAGATGTTACTAACAGGAGAAACCCTGTGTGTGGGGTAGAATATGGGAACTCTCTGTACTTTCTCACCAATTTTTCTGTAAGCCTAAAACTGCTCTAAAAAATAACAAGTACAAAGAACTCTTAAAAAAAAGAAAAGAAACTTAAGAAGAGGTCTGCACATAGAGCACCTTGGGCAGCGGATCCCCGCGGTCTCAGGGATGGTGATGTTTGCCGTATTCCAGACCAAGGACCCAGCTGAGAACCTAAGGCAGCGGTTCTCAGACTTGTCTGTACATTTTGGAATTGCTTAGGGAGCAACTTCAAAAATTAATGCCACCTGTGTCCCACCCCCAGTGACTGTGGTTTAATCAGTCTGGGGTGTGGCCTGGGCTTTGGAATTCTTAAAAATCCCCAAGTGATTCTAATATGCAGCCAACTTCGGGAACCACTGAACTAAGGAAAGCCGTGGCCCTCGCTCCAGAACAGCACACAGGAGCCCATCCTCACAGGCTCTGACAGGTGATGCGAGGGGGCGGGGGGAAGGGAAGGAACCAATGGAAGGTAGCCCCAGCTCCCCATCAAACCCACAGCTCTCAGCCTTGCACCTGAGGCCACCCGCCTGTGGTCCAGTAGCCCAATGGCTCTCAGCCCTGGCTGTTTACTGGAACCATCTGGGGAGGTTTTAAAATGCCCACTCCCAGGCCACACTCCAGACCAATCTCAGAGGGCGGGACCCCGGCCTCAGTAATTTTTAAAGCTTGCCACAGCTGAAAACCGTGGCTGCTGGAGCCTGAGTCCTGGGGGAGCCACCAACACCCTCTGATCAGTCTAAAAGACAAGCATTAAGAAGTGCTCACTGGGGCCAGCCCGGCGGCATAGTGGTTAAGTTCGGGCGCTGCGCTTTGGCAGCCTGGGGTTTGCAGGTCTGGATCCCAGACGTGGACCTATGACTCACTTATCAAGTCATGCTGTGGAAGGCGTCTCACATATAAAGTAGAGGAAGATGGGCACGCATGTTAGCCCAGGGCCGATCTTCCTCACAAAAAAAAAAAAAAGAAGAAGAAGAAGCGCTCACCATGTTCAAGTCATTTAAATTTATTTCCCCCTCATTTTAAAAGACGAGTTGTGAGTATCCAGCTAAAGAGGTGGGATAAGCCCCTGTTATTGCCTGGCCTCTCTCTGCTCTGCCAAAAGGTGTGTGCACTCGGTCAAAATCCTAACCTGGTGCCTTCTCAGCCTGGCTGCACGTTAGAATCACCTAGGAGCTTTAAAGGGTCCTGTGCCAGGTACTATTCTAAGTGTGTTACAGGAGCGAACCCACCTGCGCCTCAGCAGCACCCATCGAGCGGCAGCACACGACCCCGGCTGTACACATGGTGGGATGGAGTGGCGGGTCAGGAGGCGAACGCTCCAGAGGCAGGGAGACAAGGGAGACGCCGGCTGAGCTGGGGTAAAGCACCTGTGCCTGTCCCTACGGAGCCAGTGGATCCCACGTCCTGATCTCAGAGGACCACACAGCATGTCCAGAGTTTGGCCGGCACACGTAGCTCCACAGCCAACCAACCGCGCAGGATCAGTGGAGCTGGCGGGAAAAGATGCTGATGTCGCTGTGGGCAACGCACAGGTTCCCCTAGGCTACTCCACTCATGCAACGAATACTACCCGAGTCCTGCTGTGTGCCCGGCTCACGTAGCTGCCAGGAACTCAAGAGACAGCTAAAACTAAAACAAGCAAAGACATGGTCCCCATGCTCTGGAGCTCACAGCCTAACGGGAGACAATATGAATCAAAGAATCCACACGTCAACTAAAGAGCCACAAAGAGTGGAAAAGGAAGCTGTGAGAGCACAACGGAGGGGGACTGGACGGGGGATGCAGGGCAGATCTCCCTGAGGAGGCAATGCCAGAGAGCTGAGTGATCCAGGGGAAGAGATGGAGGGAAGAACGAAAAGCCAGGGAGCTGCTGGGAGGAGGGAAGGGACCATCGCAGGCGGAGAAACCGGCACATGCAAAGGCCCTGAAGCAGGAGGCGAGATGAAAAGAACAGGCCAGCAATGTGGAGCACAGGGAGCGAGAGAGAATACGACACAACGAGCTGGATGAGGGGTCGGGCGACCACGCACGAGACTGTGCATCACACAAACAGTGGGAAGCTCGGGCTTTCCAGCCCCCTGACTATCCGTAAAATGGGAAAGTAACGGTGTCTACTTGTTGGGAGTGTTGCAGTGATTAAATGAGATGGGCAAAGCCTTGGGCTCAGTGACTGGCACAAGCTCTCTACAAATGTTAGCTACTATTTTCAACGAAACTACTTTTATTATCACGACAGACAATAATATGTTTTAAAAATGAGGATCAATTATGAAGTTGAATTACTGTTACTGTCTCATTCCAACTGGGACTTTGAAGCGAGGAAACAACAGCTCCGAGGGAGCTGGGTGAGGGGATCTCCTGGGTGGTCCCCCAAGTGCTTTCCTGTCCATTTGGGTCTACGCGCAATGCTCTCACAGGACCAGTGTGGGGATTAAGAGCGCAGCTGGGCGGCAGATCTGGACCCCAGCCTGCCTCTCCGGGCCTGGGGAGAGAGGCACCTGCCCTGCGAGGTTAAGGAGTAAAGGGCACCCACACGTGAACAGAGAGTTGTGCCCTGGGCCTGGCACACAAGTGCTCCTCACGTGTGGGCGGGTGCTGCTGCCACCATGAGATGTGATCCACTCACAAGGCCGTGTGGAGTCCCAAGGGGTAGCTGCCCACAGGTGGGGCCTCCACTCTGGGAGGCTCCAGGAGGCTCTGAATGGATTGCTTCCTGCCACCCCAGCTGGAGACTGTCCTGACTACCATGACAGGCAGATCAGGCAAAGTGAGAACAGCTCCTAGTAAGACAGCACAGAGCAGTAAGTGTGAACTGGACATATAGACTAAGGGATTTTTGACTGCTTAAAAAGCATCTGAGAAAACAAAAAGAAAAACACCAATCATCTGAGAATAGGCTGAGACAGAAACGGCCAAAACAAAACTACAGACACGAAGAGGTACAGATAGTACAGTCATATGCCGCATAATGACGTTTCGGTCAACGATGGACCACATATACGACGGTGGTCCCATAAGATTAGTACCACATACCCTAGGTGTGTGGTAGGCTATGCCATCTAGGTTTGTGTAAGTTCACTCTATGACGTTCACACAATGACAAAACGGCCTAATGATGCATTTCTCAGAACACATCCCCGTCGTTAAGTGACAATGACCGTAGTTAGAATATTTGTGCTACTTAGTTCCTTTGGTTTATCTAATGATCTCCGATTCATAAAGAAATACATTTTTGTTTTGATAATAGCTATCATATTTTGAGTGTATACTCAAATATGAGTATATACCAGGTGCTTCACACATGTTAGTACTGCCAACTCTGACAACAATCCTGAGTGCCCCGTGCTGGCCACTCAGGTGAGAACTCTGTCAGTCTGATAGCTGAGCTCCATCTGTGTCCTGATGCCGCTCCATGCTGCTGCACAGTTTTTCCAAGGGAGTGACTGTCGGACATCCTGTCTCCATTCTATCCACCCCATCCTACGCTCTGTCATCCATCATGTATCCCTGTGTTCCCATGATATGTTGTTGCTCAAAATTTCCAATAAGGAGCGAGCTCTAATCAAAAGCTTTTGCTGGTCTCCAAATTTTTTTGACAGTGCGTATCTATCATTAAAAACATTAATTTATACCTCCAACAAATATACATTTATAAGCTATATAAATGTATCATGATACTAATATGCTATGTACATGACATAACTAACATTACAGAGAACTTAAAAAAGATGAGCTACTATGATCTAAGTTTCCACCTTAAGAAACTGGGGGAAAAAAGAGCAAATCAAACCCAAAACAAGCAGAGGAAAGGAAATAAAAGTATGAGCAGCAATCAGTGAAATAGAAAACAGAAAGATCATAAGGAAAATCAATGAAACCAAAAGCTGGTTCTTTAAGAAGATCAATAAAATTGATAAACCTGTAACCTGACTGATCAGGAAGAGAGAAACACAAATTACCAAAGTCAGAAACAGAAAGAAGTCATCATCACTATCCAATGGACATTAAAAATAATAAAGGAATATTATGAACAAATCTATGCCAACAAATCAGACAACTTAGACGAAATGGACACAACTAACAAAGCTCACTCAAGAAGAAACAGATAGTATAAATAGCCATATATCTAGTTTAAAAAATCAGATTTGTAGTTAAAAATCTTCCCACAAAGAAAACTCAAGGCCCAGATGACTTCATTGGCTAATTTCACCAAACATTTCAGGAAGAAATAATGCCAATCTACACAAACTCTTCCAGAAAATTGAAGAGGAGGGAATACTTCTTAACACATTCTATGAAGCCAGCATTACCCTGATGCCAAAACCAGAAAGAGAAAACTACAGACTAATATCTTCCACAAACATAAATGTAAGAGTTCTCAACAAAAATTCAGCAAACTGAATCCAATGATACTTAAAAAATTAATACATCATGACCAAGTAGGATTTATTCCAGAATGCAAGGATGAAATGAATAAACATTCAAAAATCAATCAATGTAATTCACCATATTAAGAGACTAAAGAAGAAAACCATACAATGATCTCAAAATCCAATATCCATTCCTGATAAAAATTCTTAGCAAAGCAGGAGCTTATCAAGATTGTAGGATACAAGGTCAATATACAAATATCAATTGTCTATCAGTACACTAGCAATGAACAATTTGAAAATGAAATTAAGAAAACAATTCCATTTACAATAGCATCAAAAATAAAATACTTAGGCATGAATTTAGCAAAAGAATTGCAAGACTTGTACACTGAAATGTTGAAAGAAACTAAAGAAGATCTAAATAAATGGAAATAACATCCCATGTTCATGGATTGGAGGACTTAATATTGTTAAGAGTGTCAATTTGCCCCAAATTGACCTAAGATTCAGTGAAATCCCAATAAAGACTCCAGCAGGATTTTTTTTTGTAGAAAATGACAAGCTCATTCTAAAATTGATATGAAAAATGCAAAGGACCTAGAAGAGCCAAAACAATTTTGAAAAAGAACAAAGTTGAAGAATTTAAACTCTCTGATTTCAACACTTACAAAGCTACAGTAATCAAGACAGTGGCAGTAAACTTAGACATAAAACAACGAAACAGAATAGAGTCCAGCAATATACCCACACATATATGATCAACTGATTTCTGACAAAGGTGCCAAAATAATTCAGAAAAAATAATCTTTTCAACAAATGATGTTGAAACAATTGGATAGCCATATGTAAAGAAATTAACCTTATCTTATACCATAAACAAAAATTAACTTGAAATGGATCATTGACCTAAAAGTAAAGCTAATTATAAATTATAAAACTTAATTATAAAACTTCTAAATTATAAAACTTCTAAAAGAAAACAGGAAAAGATCTCAGTGACCTGGGTTTCACAAATATTTCTTAAATATGACAAAAAAAGCACAAACCATAAAATATCAATAAATTGTACCTCATTAAAATACAAAAACTTTTGTTCTTCAAAAGATACTGTCATGCAAATGAAAAGGAAAGCCACGGACTGGGAAAGAATATTTGCAAAACATGTATCTGACAAAGAACTGTAACTAGAATATACAAAGAACTCTTACAATTCAATAAGAAGACAAATAACTCAATAAAAAAACGGACCAAAAAAACTAAACAGGCACTTAACTACAGATATACAGATGGCAAATAAGCTGATGGAAGGATCATCAGTCTTTAGGGAAATGCAAATCAAAACCATGATGAGCTACCACTACATACCTGTTAAAAAGACTGACTATACCAACTCCTGGGGAGGATGTGGAGCAACTGGAACTCTCCTACACTGTAGGTGGGAAATGGTACAACCACTTTAGAAAACAGTTTGGCAATGTCTTAAAAACTTAAGCATGTATATACATGACATGACCCATCCTATCCACTTGTAGACATTTACCTCGAGGGGAAAGAAAGCAGATGTCCACACAAAGCCTCGCATAAGAATGTGTACGGCAGCTTTATTTTAATAGCCCCCAAACTGACAACAACCAAAACGTCCATCAATAGGATCACTGGATAAACAAACTGTGGTGTGCATACAACAGAATACTGCTCTGCTATGAAAAGAAATAAATTACTGATACACACAACATGGATGAACTTCAAAATAATTATGCTGAGTGAAAGAAGCCAGACAAAAAAGAAGAGTCCCTACTGTATGATTCCATTTATATAAAATTCTAGAAAATGCAAACTAATCCGTAGATTAGTGGTTTCCTAGAAACAAAAAGGGAGGGAGAGATGAATTAATTACAAAGAGTCACAAGAAAACTTTGAGCGCAATGGACATTATGATCTTGACTGTGGTGACAGTTTTATGGGTATATACACACGTCAAACTGTACACTTTAAACGTGCGCAGGCTGCTGTATGTCAATTATACCTCAATAAAACTGCTTTTTTAAAAAAGATGAGCTAAAACATAAATATAAGGGTTAATGTTTTCTTTTTGCACCGTGGTGGCTCACCCCACCTCCAGGACCCTCCACTCTGGAGAACCCTGGTCCAGAAAACCCTGCCTGACTTGTATGGTGCAGGCTGTCACCTCTCCTGACATCCAGGGGAGAAAACTGGGAAACTTCTAGAAGAGTAACTAGAGATAATTTCAGATGACTACCAAAGTGACAGAAGAAATATGATGTGAACAAGTCTATAAATATAAAAACATGTATTATGTGGACTGTGCATTAATTTTGCGCCTGGAAATAATCACCAGAAACTGTTGACGATGAGTCCTTGGGGAGAGGAAGTGGCCACGGGGAGTGGTGGGAAGGAGGCTTTCACTTTTTGGTTGGCACCTTTCTCTAGTATTTGAATTTTCTGCACTGGCTACATAAAATACTTAAAAAACATAACGACAGGGGTTACCTGGCCACTGAGATTATTGGTCTTTCGTTTGTTTGTTTTATTCTTTTTATAAGAAGGAATCTTACAAACATTATCTGGGAAGGAGTAAGGAAGGAAGGTAGAGAGGAGGAAGAAGATACAATGCAAGCAAGCATGACAGAAAAGAAAGTGACCCACAAAATAGGGGCCTGTCCAAGAGAGCCCCAAAGCCCCCACGACCACAACACTGGAGCTCCGGGGACAGAGGGAGAAGCATGGTGACCAAGTGAGGAAGAACAAAGCGTCCACAGACACACTCATGGAAATGAAACTAATTTGTTTTGAGAGCTAAATTTCTCGCCCACTTAAAAAATATCCAAAGAATGTACCGGCCAGGGTCATTGTATTTTATTATACTCTCCCTTTCCTACACAAATACTATAGAAGCTGGCAGGGAATGGAAACGGTAGGTAAGAATGAACCACAGTGTCTTGGAAGCTAGTGGGAAAGAACCTAGGCGTGTTTTCCTGCTTTTCTGAAGTGTTTCGGTCTCCCTGACGGAGCTCCTTTCCTCCAGGCACTGCTGCCCACTCAGTAGGATTGGCACTGGGTTACTGGCCAGGCCCACGCTGGCACAGCCAAAGCATGGTTGTTAAAGAAACATGAGGTCACTTCTTTCAAGCAATTAGTTGCACAAGAATATGTTTGCTTTCAAACCCAAATTCTGCCATAAAAAAAAAACTATTAGAGTTAATAAACGAGTTCAGCAAGGTTGCGGAATACAAGGTCAATATGCAAAAATCTATTGTATTTCTAAGTACTAGCAAGGAACAATCCGAAAAGAAAATGAAGAAAACAATTCCAATTACAATAGTATCAAAAAGAATAAAATACTTAAGAATAAATTTAACAAAAGAAGTGTAAGACTTGTACACTGAAAACCAGAAAACGGTGGTGAAAGAAAGTAAAGAAGACCTAAATAAATGGAAAGATACCTCATGTTCATGGATCGGGAAGACTCAATATCATTAAGATGGTAGTAAAACTCAAAGTTATCTACAGATTCAACACAATTAATATCAAAACCCCAGCTGTCATTTTTGCAGAGATTGACAAGCCAATCCTAAAATTACGACAGAAATAAAAGGCACCCAGAATAGCCAAAACAATTTTGAAAAGAGCAAAGTTGGAGAACTCACACTTCCCAATTTCAAAACTTAACTACAAGCGACGGTAATCAAGAATTTGGGGTACTGGCACAAGGACAGACACATAATATAAATCAATGGAATAGAATTGAGAGTCCAGAAATAAATTCATACATCTACAGTCGATTGATTTTCAACAAGGGAGCCAAGACAACTCAATGGGGAAAGAACAGTCTTCTCAACAAATGGTGCTAGGACAACTGAATATCCATACGCAAAAGAATGAAGCTGGACCCCTATCTCACACCATATACAAAAATCAACTCAAAATGGATCAAAGACCTAAATGTAAGAGCTAAAACTATAAAACTCTCAGAAGAAAATATAAGGGAAAATCTTCATGACCTTGGATTAGGCAATGGTGTCTTGACACCAAAAGTAAAGACAACAATAGAAAAAAAATAAATTAGACTTTATAAAAATTAAAAACGTTTGTGCATCAAAGGCCACTATCAAGAGAATAGAAAGACAACTCACAGAATGGGAGGAAATATTTGCAAATCACATATTTTCTAAGAGTCTAGTATCCAGAGTATATAAAGAATCTTGCAACTCAACAAAAAAAGACCAACAACCCAATCAAAAAATGGGCAAAGTATTTTAATAGATGTTTCCCCAAAGAAGACATACAAATGGCCAATAAGTACATGAACAGATGCTCAAAATCCTCAGTCATTAAAGAAATGCAAATCCAAACCACAATGAGATACCACTTCACACCCACTAGTTTGGCAACTATCAAGAGATGGACAATAACAGATGTTGGCAAGGATGTGAAGAAATTGGAACCCTCATACATTGCTGGTGGGAATGTAAAATGATGCAGCCACCTCAGAAAATAGTTTGGCCGTTCCTCAAAAAGTTAAACATAGAGTCACCATATGACCCAGCAATTCCACTCTTAAGTACATACTTGAGGGAACTGAAAACATATGCCCCCATGAACACTTGTGTTCAAATGTTCATAGTAGCATTATTCACAATAGTCAAAAAGTGGAAACAACTCAAACGTCTATCAACTGATGAATGGATAAAATGTGGTATATCCATACAATGGAATACTATTCAGCCACAAAATGGAATGAAGCACTAATACGTGCTACAATATGCATGAACCTTGAAAACATTATGCTAAGTAAAAGAAGCCAGACACAAAAGGTCACATATTCTATAATTTCATTTATATGAAATGCCCAGTATAAGCAAGTCCATGGAGACAGAACACAGATTAGGGATTGCCAGGGCCTGGGAGGAGCGGGGAGTGGGAACTGACTGCTGATGGGCATAGGACTTCTTTTTGGGGGTGATGACAACATTCTAGGATTAGATAGTGGAGATGGTTGAACAGCTCTGTGAATTATACTGAATTATACACTTTAAAAGAGTGAATTGTATGGTATGTGAATTATATCTAAACAACAACAACAATTCTGTCCTGGTCTTGCCAAATATTAACAAAGCTTCACTGTGCCTGCAATGGCCCCCACTGTCCTCCAAGATCTGGCCCCGAACATTCAGTCTTATCTCCGACTCCGCCCTCTTTATGGAAGCCCCAGTCTCCCCACCTACTTGTCTTTGTTCCCACTGCTCCCTGCTTCTCTTGCATCTCTCCACGTCCAAATCCTACCCCCAGGGCTGCAAACCAGTGGAGCTATATTCCATCTACAGTCGAATACAGTCTGCAGATGGGTTCACAGTGGGAGTTTTTTGGGTTTTGTTTTTTAGCTGAATTAGTTACCGAGAGACTTCACGTAAACATCCATATTCCGCGGACGGCAGATTCTGCTGGCTGCCTGTCCAAGAGCCACGCTCCCCTTCCTCCCTGGTGAGGGAGCCCTGGTTTTGTTCTGGTGACTGCGCAGGGAAAGCAGGTCCCCCCCAGCAGATGCAACACATCATCCCACTTCTCTTTGCAGGGACTGGTCTAGGGTGGCAACTGAAGCCGTCAGAGCTCTGAGCCACAGGCAACAGAAACAGGCTCTGGCTGTTCGAGCAGAAAACAGTTTTATTACATGTCAGGAGCCAACTGACCACAAAGCTAATGAAGTTTAAGTGCCAGGGCCCCTCGCTTGCGCCACCCCCCGTGAGTGTTCTAGGTTAGGTAGGGAAGCCAGGTGGCAATCAGCAGGCATTTCTACACGAATATTTCTGGAAAATATGCTAAAGAGATCTAGGAGAAAGGGATCTGAACCTCCCAAGGTCCAATATTTGGTATGATTTCTTTACTCAGCCTAAATAAATGTTCACTTTCATACTTAATTTTCCAAGTAATGAATTGATGATTCAGATATAATTAGAATTATATCAAAAGATTTTAAAGCAGCTATTATACTATGCTAAAGGTAGTAAGTGAAAATATGCTCATATTGAATGAACAAATAAGAAATCCCAGTAGAGAAATAGAAACTATAAAATAACAATAAAGAACTAAATGGAAATTCCAAAACTAAAAATTCAAATACTCGAAAGGAGGCTGTAAAAGTGAATCTCCTGGATTCTGCCCTGGAGGGCCAGGATTCATGAGGCTGAAAATTCTTCAGACATAGCCACGCTGTTCAAAGGGCACCGGTCAGTCAGGAAATACAGCCAGTGTCCTCTAAAAACTGTGATACAATTCTAATGAAACAAAATGGACAGAATGTCCTCATAAAAAGAGAGAAAAGTATGAGAAGAGATGGGTTCTTATCCTCCACCCTTCCCCTTTCTGTCTTGAACACTGTTGTCTCATGAGAACATGATGGTGCTTGGAGCTATGGCAGCCATTTTGCAACGATGAGGGGAAATAGTGAGAAGTGAGACACAGAAGGTAAGTGAGAGCCCTGATACTGCAGATCTGCTGTATTGCCACTGCCTCCTTTCCATCTCCTATTGTAATTGCCTCTCATCCCCTCCCACTATCAGCTATCAGTCTTCTGTGGGCAAGAACCATGCCCTATTCATCCCTGTCTCTCCCTCTGCCATCTAGCGAGGTGCCTGAATATAGAAGGCACTCAATGTGTGTTTGCTGAATAAATGAAAAAATACTCCTTGCAATGAAGAACGTCAGTGTTCCAGAATATCCCATTCTCCAGGCTCACCAAGAAGCCTTCAACAGGTGACGTGTGCTGCTTCTCTCTCCAGGAAAATAATTCTCACCACACTCTAATACTCCAGCAAACCCTGGGCTGCTCAGCGCTCAGCCCCAGGTACCCGGAGCACATTCAGAACAGTCAACTCTGCAGCCTGGGTCCCAGGCCCCACCAGAGACCTGGGCCCCTCAGCTCTCCCCTTACTCAGGAATGAGTGGGATATAAAGGCGACTGTTAAGACTCTTCCCAGGACAGTCTGGGAAGAACCGCTGGTCACCGCACACTCCAGGAAAGGGTGGAAATTTACACACACACCAATCTCCCCTGTTTTACAAAACAGAAAGGCCAGGCAACTCAAAAACACACACACCAGTCACGGATTTAAATGGGAGGGAAGGCAGCCCCCCGGTTCTGCCCCAGAGGTGGTGCTCCCCACGGAGGACGAGGACACTCAGAGCACCCTGAGTTGCTGACGAATCCTGAGGAGCATGACTGCCTTTCGTATCAATCCTGGATCTAATTTAACCTTACAAACGCTTCCTTAACTGGCAGCTGATTTTCAGTTCCAGCTTTTGGCAGATTCTTTCCTGGCACTTGGACTTGGCTTTTTTTTAAAAATCATGGTGAAAAACACATAACATAAAATTTGCCATCTTAACCATTTTAAAGTGTACAGTTCAGTAGTGTTAAGCATATTCACATTGTTGTGCAATCATCATCACTATCCATCTTCAGAACTTTTTCATCATCCCAAACGGAAACTCTGTACCCATTAAACAATAACTCCCCATTCCCCCTTCCCCCAGTTCCTGGCACCACCATCCTACTCCCTGTCTCTATGAACCTGACTACTCTAGGTACTTCATATAAGTAAAATTGCACAGTATTTGTCTTCTGTGTCTGGCTTATTTCATTTAGTGTAATGTCCTCAAGGTTCATCCATGTTGTAGCAGGTGTCAGAATTTCCTTCCTCTTCAATGCTAAACAACATTTCAGTGCTTGTGTTTACCACATTTTGTTTATCCATTCATCCATCAGTGGACATTCGGGTTACTTCCACCTTACGGCCATCGTGACTAATGCTGCGATGAACACTGGTGTATAAATCTCTCTTTAAGTCTCTGCTTTCAGTTCGTTTGTGGACCTGGCCCTTGACGTGCCCTGAATCAGTCAAGATGGTGACCTCGGGCATGGAATCCTCTAGGCCAGTCTCTATTCTAACAGGAGGGAAAGAGAACCCCAGGCTGGGCTCTTAGGTGATGCCATGAGAAACACCCTGGAGTCAAGAGAGCCAGAGCTGCACTGAATGGGGACTCAGAAGCAGGTTCCTGGCCCCTCCTGACGGCGGGGGGGGGGGGGTGCGAATCAGAGACAACGTGGCAAGAAGCAAAGAGGAGTGGGACGTCCCCTTTGTCTCTGCGGGAGGAGACACATACCAATGCATGGAGGAGAAGAGCAGGACAAGGGAGGCTTCTGTTCCCCAAAAGGGCAGGCATGCCGCAGAGGCGGCCCCAGAGGCTGGAGAAAGGGCAGTCCAGGCTGCGGGGGCAGAGGTTATGAAAAGGGAGAGCACGTCGAGACTGGTGCTATTCAGAAGACCTCAGTCAGACGGGTTCCAGGCGTGGGGGTGGGGAGTGGGGGAGGGGGGAGCAGGAGGAGTCTGGAATGCTCCAATTTGACAGATGGCCCCCAGCTCAGCCAACTCCCGAAGGAAGGAAGGCACAAAGCAGAAATTCAAAGGGGGGGGGTGGTTAATGGTGCACCGTGGGTCTATAACCTTGACCTTCAGAGCTACAGGCTTCAGTGTTTTAGTGGGAGGGTGGGCAGACTACAGCCAGTGGGCAAAGGCAGGGTCTGGACACCTGTGAATCCCTCTCACCCTCTGCTGTGAGCACCTTTCAACCCGTTACATGACATTTTTTGGTGCCAAAGTGTCTGGATTCAGGTACCAAATGATGACAGCCTGGGAAGGGTGCAGCCACTAAAGGGAAAACTAATCGCTTCTGTGGAACTCTGAACATCTTAAAGTATAAACACGACTTAAATGTACCCCTTAAATGTCAGGACCGAGGTACAGTGTCAAGGCTCTCATTTCAGCCCAGACCAAACTCAGGGGCTCTGCTGATACCACAGGAGCCCAGGAAAGCTGCTGGTGGGGGCACAGCTTCAGGGCCCTCCCCTCGGTGACTCCAACCCAAAGAGCTTTCGTGATCTGATGTGGACGCTCCTGGAACCCTCCCAAACAAACCGGGGTTTTCAGGAAGAACTCAGAGGCCAGCTGTCCCCTTAAATCCAGAGAACCCACCTCCCAGACTGTTCTAGGATCCCAAGAGTCTGCAAGGTCACCCTGGACTTGGCCACGGTGACATGAATCTGAGGGCAGATTAAGGTGCCAAGGAGCCTGTTGGCTCAGCTTTTTACCAATGCCAGAGCCAGAGCCAAAGATGGCCTGATGTCTCATGTCCCAGTGATGTAATGTCCCCATCAGCATCGCTCCTGCCTGCCGGCTCCAGGGGGACTGAGAGCTGGGAACTATACAGGCTCTCGAGCTTCGGTACTCAGGACACAAGTCTCCATCCCACATCCTAGTACTGACCGGACTGACAGAAGAGCCCATCCACGCTGAGATCCCACAGGAGACCAAAGGCTCCCGAAGAAGTTTCTGGAGGCCATGTCAACAGCTGGGAGGAGAAAAACAGGTTAGCTGGGTCATTCCCATGGAATAACAGTAGTAAACTTTTATTACATATTAAATAAATCCCATTTAATCCTCACAAGTCCATGGGGTGGGAGGATATTGTCACTATTACCATTTTACAGATGAAGAAACCAAGCTCAGAGGGGTCAAGCAACTTCCCCAGGGTCACACAGCTAGCAAGTAGCAAAGCCAGGATTCAATCCCAGGTCAATGTGACTTAAAATCTACTTTGCCCAGCTCCCCGTGTGGGAGTCTTGGTCCTTCTGCCCCTCACTCCCTGTGGTCACAGCCTTGCCCCTCCAGGGCAGGGGCCAGAGTAGGGAAGAGAAAGAACTCGAAAGCACTGACCAGTCAGCTGAACGACAAGTTGGACCCTCTCTGTGACCCTCACATGGTTTCCAGGTCAGCACCTTAACCTCTGAGACCCCCAGCTCTGGGAGGTCCTCGGTACTAAGCGCAGAGCCTCAAACAACCTGGCAGGGGGCAGGTCATCCCCCCTGACTCAACTCACTGGGATCCTTACTTGAATGCTTCTTGAGTCTGAAGGTCATAAGCTGGGGATTTGGAATGTGAAGAGAGCATGACATGGAGATGGGCAGTGGGACAGCGCCCTCTCCATCAGTGCTATCCAGTCTGGGGACACACAGCTGAGGCCAGACCTCAGAGGTAAGGCAGTGCCTTGGCAGCCCTGCTCCTGGCTGTGGTTGGCCATCCTCCCAAGACTGCTGAGGAAAGCCCGCTGTGGTGGGTGTTGTGGGCACACCCCCTTTAGGACGGAGGCTCTCAAACCCAGGGACTGGGCACCGTTGCTGGCTGGGGGCCCTGAGCTGAGTCCATTTCTGGGCATTAACCTTGGAGGGAGGGAGCGCCTCACCCAAGGTCACACCCCCTCTCCAAGTGCAGCCTTCATCTGATAACTGGCTGATGAAGGGTCCAAAGGCCTGGACCCCTTGCCTCAATTGGCACAAGTCTAAAGGGTCACTCCAGTTCCAGAGCCCCCTGCAGGACTGGCTGTGGCCTCTCTTGCATTTGCTTGGCCAGTCAGCTTCTCTCTCTGCAAACCTGCTGCTCTCCCTCCCTCACTGGAGTGGTTCCTGAGAGCGCTCCCCAGGAAACCTGCAGAGAAACCACCTTTCTGAGTCTGCTTCTCGGGGATCTGACCTAAGACACCAGGACTCTGTCCTCCTCTTCAACTTCTTCACAGCCGAACACTTGATCATTTCCCAATACGAATGTAAATTCATTGAGAGCGCATGTACCTGCTTTTGTCTACCCTCCCCAGCAAAGCTCACCTGGCAGGTACACACCGGGTGACAAGCTTACGTAATCCGTGAGCACTAAGGCCGAAGCCCATTCACCCAGCACCCACTGTACACCCCACTGAAGCCCCTGGGGAGGGGTAGGGGGGTGGGCAGCAGGACGTAGTCCCCATGGGAACTCAGAATGTTTTTTCCAAAGAAATGGCTAAACGAGCAGGGTTGGGAGGCCTGCCCAACTCACCCATCCCCTAGCTCTCAGAATCAACCCCAGGTACACACCCCTGTGACCTTGCGCACCTAGCTGCCTTTGATTGGACCCTTTGATTGGGGGGTCACTTAACCCCTCTTAGGCCAACCAGACTCTCCTTCCTGGGAATTGTCTTGGCCCTGGAGCCCGGGACATAGAGAGAAGGTGAGGCCTGTCCTAAGATCCCAACCCTTCTCCATCCTGGTTCCAGCTCTTCCTGAGGCCCAGCTGTACCCCTGCCCTTGGATCCCACAAACTATCCCCGCACTTTTATAAGAATACCCCCAGTAGCTTCAGGGAGACCCCATGGACCCTGCCTCTGCAACCAGAATCCTCACTTATAATGGAGCTTCTGAAGTTCGCTGAGCACCACAGCCACATTCTGTGTTTACCTGGAACACCATTTCCAACATCTAGCGCTTAGGACGTAGCAGGTCCTCACGTCTGCCCGTTAATGAAGGAATGCTACTGTTCCTATGGGAAAATATGTCCCAAGTGGCAAGAAAACCCAAACCTCAGAAAATATCAGAGTGCATCCTGCTAAGGCCTGTCATGAGACCATGTGAGTGGCCACATGGTCACTGTGCTTGGCAGACGTCAGCGGCCCCTGCTTCCGCTCCAGAGACACAGACGTTGGGCAGAGTCTCGCCCAGAAGGCTCCCCAGGCCCAGTGCACCCCTTTCACTGATCTGGCTTCAGCAGTGGGGGAGGGAGAACTTCTGTTTCTCCTTCCTTAAGATGGAGAACCAGAACCAACCGCTGTGCTAACATCGTTCCTTCCAGATGATGCCCAGGCCAGGGCAGAGCCATGGGGGGACTGTAAGGACAAGGCAGGTCCCAAGATTTCCTTCTTTCACCTTCACATGGGACTACCGGCCCCAGTTTACACAGTAAGAACCTCAGAGTAAGGCACAGAGCTGACATTAAACAACTCAGTCAAGGCCACACAGTACTAAGTAGCAGAGCTGGAACTCACACCTAGGCTGTCTGGCCTCAGAGCTGGCTCCTCTGCTCCATGGGCCCCTCCCAGGGTGACAGAGGTGGGAGAAGAGACGTGAGGGCTCGCTCACCCCTCTCAGGGCAGATTGACAGGGAAGGGTCTCCACGCCGTGTCAGGGTCACACAAGGACCCTCTGTGGGCGACGTCTCAGACGGGCTCTTTGTACCTCCCAATGCCCGATTGTGCATTTTGTCATATACTGTGCAAGGAGCAATGAGGCGCTGCATTGACTGGAGGCAGAGAATAATGGCTGCACTGTTCCCTGTTACTGGCCTCCATTCCCGCTGGGTCTGGGGGAGGGGCAAGGGCCAGAGCCACACACAAGGGCCCCAGGAGCCGAGAGTGTCTTTTTTCCTCTGGGGCAGGAAGGGGCAACAGGAAGGATCCCAGAGGGAAGAAGAAAGAGCTGGAGGGCTCTTTCTGGAAGGCAGCCAGTCTGCTGATGCTGAGAAGTTCCTAGAACAATCCACCCTGCACAGGGGCTCTAATTTACAGCTGAGGTCCAGGCTCCAACTGGCAGGAATGAGACCAGCTGGAACTTGTGACCTGCCCATCCCCAGGCAGGGATGGGCCTGGGTGGGGGGACCAAGGCCGCATCCTCATGCCTTGCATTCAGATCACAGCAGCTGGCTCCTGGGCTATCCCTGCTGGCTTCTCACTGTCTTTCTCAGGACAAAGGTTTCAAGCATGGGGTAGAACGCACGTTCCCCCAAGACAAAATGTCCCAGCAGCAACCAGAAGAGAAGATAGGGGAAGACAGAGCAGCTAATCTAGGCTTTTCGAGTCCACCTACAACTCCAGAGAGGGAGGCAAACGCTCAAACATCCCAGCTCTAAATTCACGAGGTGTCTTCACACGTCCAGGGGTGCTGCAGGGCTACAGTGGGCCTGAGCAGCCCTCCTGCTGCGTACGGGACGAGGGCCAGGACCTGTGACTTGGAGGAGAGGTGAGTTTGGACACAACGGCAGCACCCGTTGAATAGCACGGACTGAATCTCAGAGAGGGCTTCTGGTGGCACAGGCAACGCCCTGTGAAGCACATGCTCTGGGGGGAGTGGAGGGAGACCACAGACTGCTCCCTGCACCTCCCTGACTCTGTCATCACAAGCCTTCCTCCCTCCTCTTGCCTCAGCTAGGACTAACGCAACAGCGCCCAGGACCAGAAGTGGGTACGCGCCCAGCCCCTCCCTGCCCCGGCTATTCGGCCGGAACGCTCCTGCCACCTAGTGGCAGGTCTACGGTCCTCACCTGAAACAACCACTGGAGCAGGGGCACGGGGCAGTCACGTATGTGCAGGTAGAGGTTGCTCAGGAGGCCGCTGCGAAGGAAGGAGAGCTGCTGGGCTGGCGGGGAGCTGTGGGGGGCAGAGGAGCAAGGTTAGGGGAGGCAGCCTGCAAGCCTGTCTCCGTGAAAACTGAGGGGCATTTTCATATTGCAGCTTCACAGGGACACTAGAATCGTATCAGTAATTGCTATGGACAAAACACTTGTAGAGCCCTTGAGGCAAGCAGCTGCTGGAAGGAAAACCACCCACGCCTTGATCAGAGCCATTTGCTCTCTGTGAACGCATCTCACAGTGTTTTAAACACGCAACAGGTAGTACACTTTGTCCTTTCCATTTGAAAGACGGGAAAACTGAGGTATTTATCAGCATTGCGAAAAGGATCTGTGTCGAAATGAGGAGAGAACCCAGGAGTTACACCTCTTCGCCACGGGCTCCAGGCCGGACCAGGCAGACAGAATTACCCGGGAGGCCCACGTGGGGCCAGCATCTAGGGTCTAGTTACACAGAGCGTTTCTGCCCGGGCTTGCGTTTTCCAAAACAAAGGGGACATCTGAGAAGGTGGGAAAATAACAGAAAGGGGCCCAAGATGGGGAATTTCTGGGAAGGAAATAACAAACAAGGGTGCCACAGAAGATTTTTAAGAAACCACATGGGCAGCCACTGTCGCAGTTGAAGGGGAATGGCGCTCAGACTCGCCACGCGCCAGTGGCCATAACCTGCATTTCTGTTCACGACGGGATACTGTCAAGCCTCTCTCTTCTAACAGGAGCTCTCAAAATCAAACTGCTGGGCCTGCCCCGTGGCTTAGCGGTGAAGTGCGCGCGCTCCACTACTGGCGGCCCAGGTTTGGATCCCGGGCGTGCACTGACGCACCGCTTCTCCGGCCATGCTGAGGCAGCGTCCCACATACAGCAACTAGAAGGATGTGCAGCTATGACATACAACTATCTACTGGGGCTTTGGGGAAAAAAGGAGGAGGATTGGCAATAGATGTTAGCTCAGAGCCGGTCTTCCTCAGCCAAAAAGAGGATTAGCATGGATGTTAGCTCAGGGCTGATCTTCCTCACAAAAAAAAAAAAAGAAAAAGAAAAATCTTGAAAAAAAAAAAAAAGTCAAACTGCTGGGGTGGAGAGGAGCTGGCTTTGAGTACACTGTTGCCCTGGCAGATCATCTGGCCCTACAGGGTCCCAGGGCCCTGTAAAATGAGGAGTTGAAATATCTCACGTGGTTTTAGGGCCTCTGCTGGAAGGTCATTTCAGGGGGGGTTGCTGGACTTCATCACCCTCCCTGTGCTCCTGGTTGTCCCCGGAGAGGCTGGGTTTGGGGTAGGATTCTCCAATTCTCTCCGCATTTTGTGAATGTTCTTTTGCTTTCTCTTTCTAGATAACGTCCTAAAGGCAATTAACATGGATTCCAGGAAATGAAAAAGTAATTTCATGTTTTTTCTTCTTTTTAATGGCCAAATCCATGCAAAGAACATTACTGATGGCATTTAAAGTCATGACTCTAGATAGAAATTTCCTTGGTCAGCCCAACCTCCTTCTCCTTCTTTTTAAAAAGGACATATTTTAAT
Source organism: Diceros bicornis minor (assembly GCF_020826845.1). NCBI lineage: Eukaryota > Metazoa > Chordata > Mammalia > Perissodactyla > Rhinocerotidae > Diceros > Diceros bicornis. Next base: position 15,687,200 of record NC_080779.1, on the reverse strand, counting down.
CTGCCAGGAACAGAATGCTCCCCAACAAAGATTCTCCTCCGAGCCAAGCTGCTGTCTCCTTGAGTATGTCCAGGCAATTAACAAATTGTATATTTTTTTCCCCCAAATCATTTAAGTTCAGAGGAGAAAGAGGCTTTGTTCCTGTGTTTGTGAAGTTGACCGCTCTAAAATAGCCCTTTATTTGTACATACAGACACGTGTACACCCCAGGGCTGCTGGCACACTCCACTCTGCTCCACGTGCTTGGTCACACGCACACTTTCATGGCCTGACCCTGCGGTGCATGCATGGTTCAAGCACAGCACCCCAAATGCAGACAACAGCCAAGCAAACAATGTCTGGAAGACCTCACAAATTGGCAGGACCTGGCCAGGGGCCATGTGGCAAGGAGGCGGGCACTCTGAGGAGGTTCTGGCTCTGCCATTCTGCTCAGGGGGCACCCCGCCAGTTTCTTAGTAGGGGAATTGATTGTACAAGCCCCTGTTGGCTCAGATCAACACATTTCCAACTGCTGCTCCAAGGGAGAGACACCTCCCAGGTTGCAACATCTCCCTTCTGCTACGCCAGCCTTGCAGCATAGTTTCTGCCACAGAAATATCAGTCTGCCTTCAAGTTCACTGCCACTGAGTTAGGTTTAGTCTGTAAGACCAGGAGCAAGAGACAGGCAGAAAGAGCTTGGTCCAGTTGTGTCCTGAAGCAAATGGCTTTCAAGGAATTCTGTGCCTGGAGTTACATGAGACCGCAAGGAATCTCCTCTGCAGGCTGGATCCCACGCCGACTGTGCGTGCCCGGCACGAGGGGAGTGCTGCTCCACCTCAGCTGGACCACGAGCCCTCTCACTGTTCAGTGGAAGGTGCGAGGCTGACGGGCATAAGTGACCTCCAGCCTGGTGGAAAGGCAGGGACAGGCTCGGCTTTGCGTGCAGACGCTTCCTCATCTAAGGCAGGAGGGAGAGTCCCCACAGCGGCACCTGTCCAGGAAGGCTGGAGGAAAAGTGAAGGAGGTGGGAGGTGCGTGCCCTGAAAGCTCAAAAGCCTTGGGTTACAGAATGAACTGTTGTTAGATTCACAAAAACCCACATCTCGTCCACAAATCAAGAATGCTGACACTGGGTCCATGTGGGTGGACGCTAAGGTCAGAAGTTATCCTGAGAATGTCAGAGGACCTGGAGCAAGAAGGGGGAGGACAGAGCCTCCCTTGGCAGCAGATGCCATGCAAGCATGGCTGAGCGCGAAGCCCCAGCTGTCAGGCCTGAGGATCCCAGTGAGGGGGTTCCCACCCGGGACAAGGAGCAGCCACAGTCAGAATACTGTGAATCCCCAGCAATCACGGCCAAGACAGAGGGCCACAGGAACAGAAGGAAGAAAGGGGGGAAGTGAGCCAAAAAAGGGGAATCACACAAAATAAGGGGACAACAAAAGAGAGTGCCAGCTTGGGTCAGCATGCTGGGCTCCTGGGCAGAGCTCTGACTTGTACTTTTTGTTCCTGATATCGCCCAAGTAAAGCTTCCCCCAGCCTCTACTCCTCATCTATTTTATGGGCAGCAGTCCCAGAGGGCAAAGTCTCTAAATGCCTTGGGAATCCCAAGTGATGGCAGAGGGATAAACACCAAGTGTAGTTATTTATACAGCATTAATCTCTGTGTCTTTGCCAAGTTACTCAAATGAAAGTTGAAATGCCCAGGGAGAAGAGACACGAGTAATGGTCAGAGCACTCGTCCCTGCTCCTCGTTTTTCTTTCTTTCGTTTAGAGATAAGTGAGCACAACCCCCGTCAGGAGCCCAGCGACCCCAGCAACACCCCAGCTGGCTGCTTCTGCTGCCTCTTGATTTTCGGGGGCTGCTGCAGCCAGCTAGGCGGCTCAGCCCTGTGCACACTCTGTAACTGCTGAATTTACTTCACCCAGGCTTCAATCCAGCATGCCAGGAAGAGGAGGAGGGGGTGGTAAAGCACCAGCTGGGGTCCGTTTGCATCGAGGAAGCTCAGATCCCCCCACTTTCTCCTGCCTGCTGAAGTATTCCTGGAGGAGGCCCCCGAAAGCGTGTCGGGCTCCCTGAGAACACTCTGCAAACACCTCACTAGAACAGTGGCAGATGCACCTGGAGGACAAACGTGGGTCCTGACACTCCTGCGCACACTGTGGGGGCCCGGGGAGGACCAGGAATAATTCAGCAGGCAATCTCTACCCTTCTCATGGAGCCTGCTCCTGCCTCTGAGCTCCACGTGGGCGTGGGCCCTGAAGCTTTTCCACTCAGGGGGATCAGATTTCCTTCAGAACTGCTATCAAAGGAGGAGGAAAAAGTTCAGCCCCTGGTACCAACTTCTGTCATAAAGGCATGTGACTTTGGTCTCAGGGAACTGACCTGCAGTCACACATCCAGCCAGGTGAGGAATAAGAGAGGATCATCCGGGCCATTTCCAATCCCACGGCTGTGGGCTCCGGGGAGACACGCTCTGGCACAGAAACCTGGGTAGGTCCAACTCCAGAGGACGAGGACGCGGCCTGAAGCTCAGACACCGAGGCCACTTGCAGTTGCTCTGCGATCTGAGACACACAGCTTGCTTACTCTGTGCCAAGATTTCCCACTTTGTGTGGTGGAAAGAAAGATAATATCCCCCTTCACAGAAAGGTAAGGAGAAATGCATCTATTTCCAGAAGTGATTTTATAAAATTGCATTCACTTTTTTTCCCCAAACTTCTAATGATAAAAATGATACATGTTCATTATAAAAGTTTGGAAAATACAGAGGAACATAATGAGGAAAATAAAAATTACCTGCAATCTCACAAAGTGTTAACTTGTTGTATGGCAAAAAATTGAACCATATCGCTTTTTGAGAGATCAAGTAACCTTTTATTCTTCCTCCATTTTCATGTTTCCTGCTGAACACAACGGGATAATTACTGAATGACTAGTGTCTCCCACTCTTGTGTCTGCACTTGAAGTCCTTGGCACAAACAGGAAATAAAAGATGACCCCAAGGCTAAATGGTGACCTTCAGGAAGTGGCCCTTACCCACTGCATAGCAGGAGGCCCCTGACCTGACCGTGTGTGAGGCGGCGGGCATTCCTCCAGAAAGCCCCTGGGAGCTGCGGCGCTGGCAACACCACCTCCTCTGTGCTTCATTAGCATACTTGAGGGAGGAGGGCTGAATTCCTCGCTCCAGGGAAGCTGGCCGGCCACCTGGCCCCATTTGGCAGGGCTGCTCTGATCCCAGGTCACTGCTCCATGGGCCATCTCATCTGTCAGACACTTCCTGTCTGCCATCCAGCCCGGGACAGAAAACCTGCTGTCAGCACAAACCACGAGGCCGAGGCTGGAGCAGCCCAGGGAGATGCTTCCTTTCTCTGCCCCTCTCCACCCCAGGCCATGCTTTGTCCCTCTCCTTTCTCTAGCTCCACTTTCTTTCTTCTTTTCCCTTCATTCCTTTCTTTTTCCCTTTTCATCGTCTCTCTCTCTCTTTTTTTTTGGTAAGGAAGATTGTCCCTGAGCTAACATCTGTGCCAGTCTTTCTCTATTTTGTATGTGGTTCGCCACCACACCATGGCTTGATGAGCGGTGTAGGTCCACACCCAGGATCCAAACCCGAGAACCCAGACTGCCAAAGCAGAGTGTGCCAAGCTTAACCTCTACGCCACTGGGCCGGCCCTTCATCATCTCTTTATTAGATACCTTTTCAATTTGGCAAAGTGAATCTTTACCAATGTTCATACACTCAGACCCAATCATCTCACATCACATCCAGGGATCTAGTCCAGACCTCCAGACAAATATTTACATATAAAGACATTCTCTAACACATTATTTATAATAGTGAAAAGTTGGAAATAACGTGTATGTCAAGAAAAATGAGGAAAATGGTTAAATATGTTGGGGCATCAATGCCATGCAGCATTATTTCACCATTAACATTACACTGCTTACTTGTAATGTTTGGGCCTTGTTTAGATCCTGATTTGACCACTATATTAAAAACAATAATCAAGGAAATCTGAGCACTGACTGATATTCATGATATTAAGAAATTACTATATTTTTTCAGTGTAATAATGGTATTTAATGGTATTATGTTAAGATAGAGTCCTATTTAGAGACACAAACTGACGTACTTACAGATTAAACTATGTGTGTCTGGGATTTGCCTAAAGATAATCCTGATGGGACGATGTTAGGGGGCAGGGTTAGAGATGGAACAAGATTGGCTTTGAGTTGATAATTGCTGAAGTTGAGCGAAGAGTACACAAAGGTACATTATACGGTTCTCTCTACTTTTACGTATGCTTGCAACTTTCCATGATAAAAAGTTTTAAAGGAAACACGTCAAAATGTTATCTTTCTATTACAACATAAGATGGATTTAGAATTAATGAAACGACATAAGAAAGCCCTGAATAGCTGGAAAAGAGAACAAGATTCCTGCATTCAAGTCCTAATGTGGCTGAAGCGGCCACAGAAGCAGCCCAACCTCTGTGCTCCTTACGGGCTAGGGTGGGCCAGGTGGCTGTTTCTCCATCCCGTGGGCAGCCAAGGCCCAGCAGGGCGCCGGCCTGCGTGAGCACCCAGTGGACGGCTACTGCGCTGAATCCTGCCAGCTTTCTTTCTCTTTTATTCTTAGATACATGAACACACAATTGCAAGTGTTGGATGTTACTGTGGTCAAGTTTTTTTTTCAATCTCCTTAAAAAGCAGCACAGTGGTTAAGTGATAATGATTGTGAACTTACTTCCAAAAAGAAGAGGAACCAGCAGCTGTCCTAATGCTAAACAGAGCCTACTTGTGGCTGGGGACAAAGTCTTCAGTGTTAGCATCACACACAGACTGAAGAAGCACAGTGTGTCCAATGAGTAGATGGAAGGGACGATGAGGTGCTCTGGAAAACTACTGCCTGGCCCAGAAAGTGGCTCCAGTGTTGACGGAGACATAACCCTAAAGGCATGTATGATGAGCTGCCTAAAGCTGTTCCATGAAACTAGGGCGTGGGGGAGGAAAAAGCCATATGAATATGTCAGTACATAGTCTAATATTTGCTGGAATGTGGGATTTTTAAAAAACAATGTGCATCTAAATTAGTAAATTAAATATTATAAGTAAACACCTGTGACTATTTTCATCTCTATTGCTACAAGTTGACATATCCAATTGGCCAAACACAGCTTTGGATTTCCTCATTTGGGGTGGTTCATAATTATCACTGGGTTCCATGAGGGAAGGGGCCTGGCCACACACACCGACATGTACCTTAGGAACAGCCCTTCCAGGTGGCTGCGTGGCTTCAGGTGTGAACAGTCCAGGATGCAAGGCAGAGGGTGACGCCTGGGTAGAAACACGGTCTCGCCTGGATGTACTGGTGGGATGACCTGCAGTGACATGGAGAACCTCTCCACCAGCATCCTGGCAAAGCAAGGGGCAGGAGAGCCGGGCGTCAGCAGTGTGGAGGGAGGCCAGGGAAGGCCAGATGGCTGCCCCTGCCCTGCAGCCGTGGCCTGGTGGGGACAGGACCAGGGGGCACAGCGCCACCTGCTGATGGAGGGAGAGCCCATGAGAGGCAGACGGAGGAGCCCTTCCCTTCCCACCCTCTGTAAACACCCTAATCCTTTCCTCAGGGCCTTCGTCCAGGAGCCAGAAGTCCTGGTCCCAAACCCAGCCCCACTCGTGGGCTCCAGTGCAAACTTTCACTGAGTGCCCACAACATGCAGGTGCCAGGTGCTGAAGGATGAATCAGCATGAAGGGCGTGGGCTGCCCTTGCAAGCCCAGGAAAAGTGTAAACAAATCACCACAATACCCTCCAGCAAGCAGACCGGCCACAGAGCTGCCTACAGGGTGCCGCCAGGGACCAAGGAGTGCCAGGTGCAGCCAGGGTCAGGGAGGGCGCCCGCGCAGTGAAGGAGCCTGGACTCTTCCTCTGGGCAGCAGTCCTCAAGCTCTCGTGATCAGGAGGACTCCCCAGGGAGCCTGCTAAATGCAGATGCCCAGGGCCTGCACTGCCCTGGGAGTCTGATTTAGCGGATCAGAGCTGGGGCTCCGGGCCAGGGAAAGAACAGGGAGGAGGAGGGCATGCATTCCAACTACATCGGGAGGGGTAAAAACCGTCAGCACTTGATGACCCATTTCTGAGGGAATGAGGGAAAGACGGGCAGCTAAGATGATTCCTAGAATGAGGTAAATCTCTACACCATGAAGGACTGGAATGAACACCTGACCACGGCACACTGGTGGTGAAAGCAGCTGCAGAATACGAAGTGTGCGTGCGTGTGTGTAGACACACAGACATGTGCACACACACATTCTTAGACACATGCCACACCCCACACACACTTGACACACCCAACTAGGGATGGTGTCAGGTCATCCCTAGGGAACACAGCTGCGGGAGGGGGAAGGAAGGGGAGATATTTCCTGTTTCCTTCGTAGAGCTGTGTTCTGCTTGACTTTGTAGTGATATAACATACATTTCATAACAATAACAACAAAATAAACAAGCTACAGGCACTACGTTCCCTCCTCTCACAGAGACCAGCCCATACCCCGGTTCCCAGCGGGCCCTGAGACAGGGAACACAGAGAAGGAACAGTGCTTGGGGCTCCTGTCAGGTTCTGGGGCACAAGCAGCTGGCACTGGGGGCGGAGCAGCATGGCTGGCGGCCTGCCGCTGACCAGGTGAAGTCTGTCTCACTTTCTGGCCAAGTGACCCAAGGTAAGGCACCGACCCGCATCACAGGGTTGTCCTGAGGATGAAATGGCACAACAAACGGGAATGACATTGGAAAACCGGGAGATTCTGATCCCGCAGCCTTTGGAAGCAGTCTCGGCAAACCACCACCCAAACGGTAAAACAATTTTTTTTGTTTTCACGTGGCTGAGGTGGCCTCCTCCTGTAGCCTACCCCAGCTCCTCCTGGCACATGGTCCCCGAGGGAGGGAGAGAGGGAGAGGAAGAAAAGAAGGAAGGGAGGGAGGGGAAAATTTATTAATTTCTTTGCCGCTTGAGTTTGTGAGTATCTATGGCTTCCTATGTCGCTTTTATAATTTTAAAACACATACAAATTATTAAACATCTGTAAGAACTAGGCTCATCTGTAAAAGGCTCTTAGCCCTGTCCCTCAAACCGTCATACAAAGGGACTTTTGTGATATTAAATATAATGTATGTGCATTATTAAGAGTTCTCAGATGACTCTCATACATCTAATTGAGGATTTCCTGTGCAGCCCAAAAGTGAGGATAAAGGATGATGTTGTGGTCTAAATATCCTCCCCTCCCCCGCACCAGCACACACATAAGGTCTTTTAAATTAAGAAATAGAGAATGTAGGACATCACCCATTCAAGATGCAAGCCAATCCTTAGAGCAGGAGCAGATGACCTGCTCGGGATGCTCCCGTCCTTTCTACGATGAGCGACTGTGGCAGTCACGTGACTCTTGGTCACAGGCAACTTGTCTGGCAGATGATGGCTAGCCCCCAGCCTCAACCTCACCTCTTCCAGACCTACACCCCTCCTTGTTCCTCCCTGGCCCCATTCAGGGATGGAAGAGGTTGCTGGCTTTGTACATCAGTGAGTAATTTTCTTTGAAGCAAAGAGCTGAACAGTCCCATCAAAATGATCCCACATTAAAACCACCACATCAAAGTGGCTGTTGTCAAAAAGGGTTTCTCACAGTACTACTTGAAAATGTCATGGACCCAGAAAACTATTAGCGATTTCAAAGTCTGGAACACCTTCTGTCTTAAGCCAGCTGCCCAGATAACTCCCTTCCTGTGGGGAATTTCAAAACATCCAAGCCGTGACTTCCAGAATCCTGGATGTACTCAGTAGAAAGGCAAAGAGCTGGAATAATTATGCTTGCTACAGAGATTTTAAAAGGTTTTGAAAGATTTAATTCCAAGGCTGTCTATCCAGGGAATGGGGAACCTGGAAATCACTCCACAAGCCCCGACAGAGAAAATTGCTTTCACCACCTATGATGCTGCGGAGGCATTCCTGTCCAGGGAGGCCCTTAGCTCAAACCTGCTGTCTCCACTCAGTCTGAGTGCCCCACATCTCCCCTTCCGGGGTTCACCTGGCACGGCACCCTTCCCCTGGGTCTCTCTGGGCAGCATGTGAGCAGCTCTCAGCCTATCTGGATGGCTCTTCAAACGTGAACGCTCAGATTTCCACAGTGAAAACTGTACTGGTTAGGAAGCAGAGGGCCTCTTACTCCAGGCCAGGGGTCAGCAAACTACAGTCTTCGGCCAACTCCTGCCCGTTTCTGTAAATAAGGTTTTACCTCAACGGAGGCCCCCTCACCATTTACGTATCCTCTACAGGAGCTTTCCCGCCAAAACAGAGACTGTGTGGCCCACAAAGCCTAAAATAGTCACTAATTACCAAGTTGACAAAGAGTTTGCTGATCCCTGATCTAGTCCAGATACGATTATCAGAAAAACCTGAGGAAAAAAGCAAACAGCCAGCCAAGGTGTTGCTCATCATCATCTCTGGGCAGTAACAACAATGTAAACAATCTGGGGAGCCTAAAAGTGGAGGCCCCGAGGAGGTCTGTATGTTATCGCTCACAGACCCCTTAGTAAGTGGATGCAGATGCTAACCTAGAGTGTGCATCACACCTTGACCTGTCACCGCCCGGACCAACGCTCAATAACGTAACTCAGACTTGCAGAAAAAGCAAAGCCTGGACAGGCAGATGATCCAGGGCGTGTTGACCTACCTGCCCCCAGTCACGTGGCTGAGGTGGCCTCCTCCTGTAGCCCACCCCAGCTCCTCCTGGCACATGGTCCCCGAGGGAGGGAGAGAGGGAGAGGAAGAAAAGAAGGAAGGGAGGGAGGGGAAAAAAGGAGACAGACAGACAGTCAGAAAGATCTATCCTGACTCCACTTCTCTCTTCAGCTACTGCCCATTTTTCTCTTTCGACCTCTCCTCCTGTTCACCTATAAACTTGTTCCAGTCAGGTTCACCCCAACTCGTCCACCAGACCTGTTCTTCTCGAGGTCACTGTGCCCTCCACGTTGCACCCTTGGGCCCCTGCTCTTCTCTCTATAAACTCACTTCCCAGGTGACTTCATCCAGTTCTGTGGCTTTATGTGTCACTTACACAAGGTGACTCCCAAGCTTGCGCCTCCAGACAAGGGTATCCAAGCCACCTACTTGATCTCACTCCTGGGATCCCCCAAATGAACTCTTGATCCCACACCCCCACCTCCACCCCAGCCTGCATCACTTGGTCTTCCCCAATTTAATTAAAGACAACTCCAACCTTTCAGTTGCTCAGGACCCTCAGGTCCCCTTTGATTCCTGTATTTCTCTCATATCCTCCATCCAGTTCATCAGTAAATCCAATCAGTACTACCCTGAAAATATATCCAGAATTTGCCTACTCCTCACCACCCCACCCTCACTCCCAGCCACCACAACCTCTCTCAGATTACTACTGTAGTGTCCTTTGCCCCTCTGTCTCCCTTCTTCCACCCTCGCCCCCACGCTCCTCCAGTCTACCCACAACACAGCGGCAGAAGATCCTGTTCAGATGAACGGTGGCCAGCTCAGGCACAGGGAAAGGTCTGGCTTCAAGCCCACCCTCAGCCTCCCTGACCTGCTCTCCCCCACCTGCCCCTTCTTGTGCTCCACCAGCACACCAGGTGCACTCCCGCTGCAGGGCGCCCCCAAGAGCTGGCTCTCACCTCCTCTAGGGCTCTGCTTAGAAGTCATCGGCTCACGGAGGCCTTCCCTGACTCCTCATCCAAAACCTCACAACCCTCCCAACCCTCCTTATGCCCCTCCCACTTTATCCTTTCTCATTAGCACTGTCACACATCTTCACTCATCCTGCTCACTGTCTGTCTCCCCGCCCGAAAAGCGAGCAACATGAGGGCAGAGGTCTCTGCCTGGTTTTGTTCCTGCTGTATCCCCAGAGTCTTAACAGAGTCAGGCACAAGGTTGGCACTCAAGGGAGGGAAGGAGGGAAGGAGGGAAGGAGGGAGGGAGGGAGGGAGGGAGGGAGGGAGGAAGGAAGGAAAGACTGATAGACACATGGATGGGTGGATGAGAGGGTACTCTGAAGATGGATTCAAGTGCAGTCCTCGGGCATCTCTGAGACCCTGTGGTACAGATGAATCCAGCCCTCCCTCCAGCCAAGAGGCCCGCAGACTCCTGCCTAGATGACAGCACTGACAGAAGCCACCTTCTTCTCTCCAGACAGGGGAAGATGAAAAATGTGGGTGTACTCTCCCCTTTAAAGGCAGTTTTCGTTTAGACTGTGGTTTTGTGTAGTTATTTTCCCAAGAGATCTGGTTCTATAAATTTGGGCAGACAAGGGGCAAAGCAGGCCGTGTTTTACATCTGTGTCCTCAAAGGCCCACACTAGACCCTGACACACAGGTGAATAAATATTTCTCGAATCAATGAATGAATGTGGGTTTAAGAGAAGGAGGCAGCTTGGGAACTCACAAATGTACACAAATTGCTGGTTGAAACTCTATCCAAAACCGAGAGCAGGTGGGCACTTAAACCCTCTGTCTTGAGAGGTGGGTGTGGGGACCCCGCCCGAAGTGGGCTGACCATTGCCCCCCACCTGTGCCCACTCCCCCCACCTGTGCTCGGGTGTGAGAGACGCTTCATCTTCATTGAGATCCACGGAGTTGAGATCAGGACAGCCCTGCAGAAGCAGCTTCTCGCGCTCCTGCTCCAGGGCCTGTTCCCTGCAGGGAGATGAGAACCAACAACAGGGGTCAGCGCTGCTCTGGGTCATGCAGCCCTGTCACTGGGCTGCAGGGACCCCCACGAACACAGCAAGACCTAGGAACGGAGGACCAGGGGGTGCACTGCCCCGGTCTCCCTGCGAAAAGGCTCCCACACTGAGATTCTAGGGGGCAGGGGAGAGGGACTGCATCGCATCAATTGTGCTGTCTCTGAACGAGCAGATGATTTTCATCACACAACTTCAAACACGCCTTTATCTGTGTACCTTGTTTTGGCATTTTCTCACTTTTTAACACACCAAGGCCTGTGCCTAGCCCTTCTGCTCCTCCTGGGGTCCAGCCTCACTGACCAGGTGAGGGCCCTGTGCCCAGCGCTCCCTGGACCCCCGACACATGGCCTGCCTCTCCAGCCCCAAAGGTGGCCCGTCCAATCCCGCTCATTCCCTGACTCTCCCTACCCTGTGTCCTTCAGCCCCAGAGGCCTGGAGGCCCACATTCTCCCCCTAGGCCTGAGTGCCTCACTTCTCGTTCGACTGGCCCCTCCACAGGCCCTGAATGCCAACGTTATCTTGCAGGAGCCCCGACTTCTCCCCCTCCCTCCTGCCCTAACCACACGGCAAACCTGAGCTGGCTCCAGCCCAACCCTTACCTTCTCTGTCCTTGTTCCCTCAGGCCATTGAGGGAACCCCAGGAGCCTCCTCAGCCCCTGTCCTGCCCCTCCAGGTGCTCACCCCGGCTTTGCCCACAGGTCCTCACTTCTCAAAGATTTTTGTCTCCAGCCCAGGCCTCTGTCTTGAGTTCAGATCCTCCTAGCCAGCCATAACTGGATGACTTCCAGCTGAACGTGCTCTGGCCCCTCTGACACCACATGCCCAATTCTGAATTCCTTTCTACACAGGTCCCAGCCACCCAGGTCAGCAGATTCACCAGGGTCCCCATCGCCCTCCTCCCGGGGCCCCATCTCATTTCCATTCACCCTACTTCCTCTCTCGCCTTGACCATCCTTTCTCCATAACGCAGCCTGAGTGATCTCTCTTAAACACGTGGGAAAAAACATGTCACTACTTGCCTAAAATTCTCCCACGACTCTACCTTATGCTCTTGAGGTCCCTCACGACCCAGCCCCACTGCACACCTCGGCTGTATCTCCTGCTATGTCCATCCCCACCCCCCACTGCCCAGCACTGACAATTTCAGTCCTAGCCAGCCACCAGAATTTCTGTCCCACCTACCTTTACGTGTATGGTCACCCCTGCTGTCCCCCCAAATCTTCTTATCCCCCAAGGTTCAAGGACAGGGACACCTCTGGGGAGCCTTTTCTGACCCTCAGGTTAAGTTGGGCCCTGGAGGGCCCCTCCATGGCAACTCTACAGCATGGTAAATACTAGAATCATCCTATTAAATCACCAGGCGAGCAGGGGCTGCACCATCAGCTCCGCATGTCCACTGCCTGGCCCAGGGCCCAGGGCAGAGCGAGAACCTCCCAACGCCAGGCGCACTGATGAGCAGGCATGGCAGTTCCCCACAACTGTTCACTTTCCTGGCTTGAGGACCAGAGCATCTATGGTCAACCTCAAACTCTGGACCCAGAGACACTCCCTGCAACTGAAATCTGGGACGCACTCGTCTCCCATGCTCAGCCCCAAAGCTGAGGTCTGGGACCAAGGGATTCTCAAATCCTGAACCCTGGACGAAGGCCCCAGCTTTGAACCCAGGTCAAGACATTGCCAAATCTTGAACCCAAGATCCAAGTGTTCCCAGTCCCCACCCGGGTGGAGGATTCAGGTGTCCTGACCCTGTTAAACCCTTGGTCCTGGGTGACCCCAACACTCACCAGTCCCACTTCCCTCCCTCTAGCTCTGCTTAGGGATTCTGATCCCCCACCAAAGTTCCACAGTGGCCAGCACCAAGTGGTGGGGTGAGGTGGGCGTAGGCCCAACCGAGAATGGGGCATATATATCAGTGTTGCTGTAACAATAAAGGCTGTTGCATCACTCAAGCCAAAAAAGGAAAAAAAAAGCATCTACTACATTTGCAGCACAGAGCTGGGCACTGCGGAAATATATACGCACAGCTCCTCCCCTAACTTACACTCTAGGCATAGGAGAAAACATACTCAGGTGAAGGAGTCAAACTACAAAAGCCATGAGTTATTAAGAGCCCAGAGGCGTGGTATGGAGGAGGGAGACAACGCTGGGGTGGGCCAGAGGGCCAGGAATGGACAAAGGGGAGAAAACAATAATTTGTCCCACACGTATGTTCCATCAGAGAACATGCCCAGGAGTGAAGCTGACCTGGACGCAGGAGCATGCCATCCCAGCCGGCCCCAGTCCTTCAAGCAGAGTGAGGAACCTACCGTGTAGAGCAGGGTTCTAGTGTTTTCACTCAGAATGGGCCCTCAGGGCAAGCCAACCACTTCACCTGATGTTGGACTAAAGAAGAGCACGGGTGGTGTTGGCCTGTTGGTCTCCAAGGCCACCTCTGCCTCCTTAAGGGATTTCCTATTCTGACTGGATGTGACTTGGCCTTTAGAAACTAACTTCTACGTGCCACGAGGCTCACCATCACACCAGGGAGAAGGCAGACGAGAAACAGATGCAGTGCTATGGGAAAATGAGCAAAGCGTGATTAAGCGCCAGAGCAGAACGGGGCAGCAGGAAAGGCCGGCACTTCACATCTGCCCCGCATCCTGTCGAGGCAACAGTCAGCCTGTACCCCTCTGTCGAAGCTACTCCTCTTTCCACTTCTCTCTAACAGAACACGTGAATGGGTGTGGAGACCTCCCAAACTGGCGTGAACTGCACAGAACAGAGCCCAGGGCGGGAGAGGACCAGGAAAGACGGGTCTGTACATGGTGGGGGTCCGGGAGGCAAGCTGTGTAGGGGTGGGGTAGGCTGCTTTATCCTGAGAGGAATTTACTATGAGTCTTAGAGGATGACCCTCCTGAAATTACTGCCAACCCCACAGAAACGAACACCCCAGGATGGATCCTTTCCAACACTTACCTCTTCTCCTGCAGTAAGTATTCTAAGCTATTGATGTAGCTCTCTGAGCCCCCAGAGGCAAACTGGAGAGACAAGACATGAGAATGGGGAAGAAAGAGAGAGACAAAGATGGGGGTGGGGAAGAATAACATTTAATCTAAATTAAGCCCTTTATTTATTTTGTCTACTTTTCTGAATAGGCAATACAGTCACATGATTAAAAAATCAAAAAGTACCAAGGCATACAGTAAAACATCTCCTCCTCACCCCATCCCCAGCCAGCCAGGTCCCTCCCGACAGGTGACCACGGGTGTTCCTTCCCCGGTGTGCTTTCAGAGACATTTTACGCACAGACAAGCAGACAGTAATGTAGCATAGCTTCTCTACTTTAGCACAAATGATAGCATACTCTACACCATGTCCTGCACTTTGCTCTCTTCAATTAGCAGTCTGCTTGAGGGTCATTCCATATCAATACTAAAGAGAGGGTATTCTGATGTATGACTAGAACATAATAATTTATTAGTTCCCTAGCGGTGGGCACTTAGGTTATTGACAACCTTGGGCTATCACAAATAATTAAGCCCTATTTTTAGAATAAATTTCCTGGGTCTATGTCCCCACAGTCTACCTAGCAACAGCAGCTCATTCCCAACTTGAAGTTCATCACTGAAGCGTGCATTTAGGAATATGGATCCACTGGACCAGAGTCAGCTCGAGTCTTTGTGCCTGACCTAGACCACACCCCAGTAACACGGTCCCTCCTTTCTCCAGGGCCATAAAGGAGGCCTTGAAGGGCCCTACAGAGGAGCGGCATCAAATTTGGCACCATCCCCACGCCATCTGTTAGCAGGAATTAAGAGCAGAAATAAAGGGAGAGGTGCAGCCCAGCCTTGGGGGCCCCAGCTCCCAGCCACGAGGGGGCTGGGGAGAGATGGGGAGTATGAGGACGAGAAGGGATGCTCAAGGGGAGGTAGTTGAAGAAGGGCAGTTGGGGCGTGGCCAAGGAGTGGCCAAAAAGGGATGGCCTGCGGGCAACTGAGGAGGGTGGCCGACGAGGGGTGGCCACTGGCTTACCGAGGTGCGGGTGTCCACCACTGGAGCTGCAGCCTTCTGACGAGGGCCTGCCATGTTCCAGAACAGCCCCCCCAAGGAGGCCAGGCGCCCCCTGTGGTCTGAGTCCTGGGGCTCCTGCTGTAACTCCTCAGGCAGCTGGCAGGCCAGTCTCCTCAGGCCCTGAGGCCCCACCGTGCCCACGCAGCTCTGCGCTGGGGCCCCCCCGCCAGCCTGCAGTGCCCTCGGGTTCAGGAACTCTACAGGTGGCGGGCTCCAGTCGGTGGGGAACATGTCCCCGGTTGCCTGCATCCTGGGCTTCTTCGATGATTTGGGAGCGGGAGCTGAGGCGGGACTGCAGAGGCGCCGGGTGGGGCGGAGGCGCCGCTGGCGTGGAGCATGGTCAAAGCAGCTGTGCTTCAGGCCCGGCAGGAGGACGGGCATGGCGGCGGCTGCCCGGACCTCTGTGGATGGGACATGGTACTGCAGTGTCCCCACCTGCCCACCACCACCCCAGCCACCACACCACGCTGGGTGAGGACAGGGGGAGCTCGGAACTGCTGTGGGCAGGATACAGCGGAATCCCTCAACCATGGGTTTCCACTCCTTTGTGGCCCCAAAGCTCAGAAGGGCTCTACCTGTGCAGATGAGAGACACCTACCTTCTCTCCGAGGAAGGGCTTGCACAGTCTTCTGGGGCCTGGCCATCTGCAGACCACTGGACGTCTTGTCCTGGAAGGAATGGCCTGTGAGGTGAGAGAAGCCTCCGGAAGAAGCCCTAGGTTCCCCAGAAGGGAGCGCCTGGCCCACCAGTGCTGAGGAGGGAATTCTCCCTCCAGCTCCACCCCAAAGACCGAGCACGTGCACCATGATCAAGCTGCTGAGGTGAAGGGGGCCTGATCTGACCTCTCATTTCAAGGGCGTGACGGGCAAGTGTAAGGACATCAACATTTTTTTTAAACCCGCATAAAATTAAAACCAACACAGCCCAGTAGAAAAGTTGTGTTCCGAGATGACATCCTGCACTGTCTCGCTTGCTTGGTGTCACCCTCGCATGGCTGTTTGCTCACAAGGGGTGGTGCAGGCTGTCTGGTCACTGCCATTTCCCCAGCGCCAGCACAGACGTGGTACACAGTAGGGCTCGGCGCATTTCTGTTGAATGAATGAATGATTTACAGAGCCCCCAGGACTGGTCCAACAAGTCCCTTCCACTGCTTGGAGCTGCGTGCCTCCCGCTGAGACAGACCACGCCACATACCCGAACATCTCTCATCATATTGAGCCCAGGCCCAGAGGAACTGAAATGCAGATGAAAGGCTAATATCTGAACAGGCTCAAGAGTCTAATGATCAAAGGAAACAACGGTTTACAAACAGACAAACACTAACTCAACAAGGGTTCAAATTCGAAAATAGTGAAAGAAATGCAAATCAATATGACTGTGAACTATTACTCAATAATAACTAAATCATCAAAAAATTTTAAATTTATAACAATGCATGTTGACAAGGCTGTGAGGACATGCATTGCTGATAGCAAAGTAAAACAGTTGACTCTTTTTAGAAGGCAATCTATCAGTAGAAAAATAACTGTAAAAATATCCATACCTGGGAGGAGGGAACCCCCAAAATCTGTCCCTTCACAAAAGCAACGATTAAGCTGGCAAAAACGGTCAGAACCAACACTTACAGAACTCTGGCATGTAATAAAAAACTAACAACAAGTAGGGGAATGCTTAATGAAAAAAGAACCTGCTAAATTTCAGTAAGGTTGTGCTCTTGCTTTCGAACTTACTCGCCTATCATCCCCCATTCCCCAGCTCAGAGGCAGCCATGGGGACTGCATTCCTGGTGTGGCCTGCTGGTGCCAGAGGGGGCAATAAAAACTTGTTCTCAAAGAATTGTAGTTGTGTGTTTTGACCCGTCAGGTGGCTCCCTGAGGCACTGACTCAGGGCCTTGCCTTTGTTTCACTCCCCTCAGAACTTGCTCAGGGCTGGAGCGGTCTCCTGGGCAGCACTTGTGTTTAAAGGCAAATCTAATAGCACAGCCACTTGGGGCAAGGGATAACAGATGGGGCAAGCAGCAGAGAGACTGAATGGCCTGAAAAGGAAGGGGCTGAGGAAGGAGATATGCAGAGGAATACAGGTTTTGAAAAGCTCCCATATAAACCAGAGAGTCTAGAAGGCCCCATGCAGGCCCAGGGCTAAGGCACGCTGAGGAAAGGCCTGAGAAGACGGTAAGCTTTCACCCGTGGCTGCTTGTTGGGCTCTACATAACCCGGCAGTGAAGGCAAAGGCAGAGTTGCAAACAGCCTCGCCAAGCATTGAAGGATTACTGCAACACAGAGCCGAGCTGCAAAGACCAGGAAAGCTTTGCTGTTGTCAGGGTCTTTTGTTTTTTTGCTATAGGCATTTAAGGAAATCTCTATCAAATCACCAGTTGACCACTGAGCTAAAGGAACAGTGACTTCAATGACTGTACAACAAAATAATACAGTCTTTAGGAAAATAGTTTAGAAAGTCACTAAACAAACTACAACTCACAACAAGCAGCAATAACAAACCCTGAGGAGGGGGTAGAATCTTATTTTCAGGGTTACTGCATTATAATATTCAAAATGTCCAATTTTCAACAAAAATTACAAAGCATGCAAAGAAACAAGAAAATATGGCCTATTCATAGGAAAAAATTAATTAATGAAAAGAAACTGTCCCTGAGGAAGGCCAGACACTGGACTTACTAGACAAAAACTTTAAATGAACTGTCTAAAATATGCTCTAAGAGCTAAACGAAATGATAGACAAAGAACTAAAGGATACCAGGAGAATGATACCTCACCAAGCAGAGAATAACAATAAAGATACAGAAATTATTAAAAGGAACCAAACAGAAATTCTGGAGTTGAAAAGTACAAAAACTGAAATGAAAAACTAACTAAAAGGTTTCAACACCAGATGTGAGCAGGCAGAAGAAAGAATCAGCGAACTTTTTTTTTTTTTTCCGAGGAAGATCAGCCCTGAACTAACATCCATGCCAATCCTCCTCTTTTTGCTGAGGAAGACGGGCTCTGAGCTAACATCTATTGCCAATCCTCCTCGTTTTTTTCCCCAAAGACCCAGCAGATAGTTGTACGTCATAGGTGCACATCCTTCTAGTTGCTGTATGTGGGATGCGGCCTCAGCATGGCCAGAGAAGCAATGCGTCAGTGCACGCCCGGGATCCGAACCTGGGCCACCAGTAGCGGAGCGCGCACACTTAACCACTAAGCCACAGGGCCGGCCCCATCAGTGAACTTTTAGATAGCCCAATTGAGATTACTGAGTCTGAGGAACAAAATAAAAAAATAATAAAGAAAATTTACAGAAGCCCAGAGACCAATGGGACACCATTAAGTATATCAACATATGCATAATAGGGGTCTCAGAAGGAGTTGAGAGAGATAGAGATGGGGGGATGGAGAGAGAGGGGGAGAGAGAGAGACTATTATATTTCCAAGAAGCTCAACAAACTCCAGTAAGATAAACTCAAAGAGATCCACACCTAGATACATCATAATCAAACCACTAAAAACCAACAAGAGAATCTTGAAAGTAGGAAGAGAGAAGTGATTCACCACTACAAGGGATTCTCAATAAGATTAACAACTGATTTCTCATCAGAAATCGTGGCGATCAGCAGGCAGTGGGATGGAATATTCAAAGTGCTGAAAGAAAAGAGTATGGACCAAGAATGCTATATCTAACAAAACTATCCTTCAAAAAAGGGAGAAATTAAGATGTTCCCAGATAAACAAAAACTGAGAAAATTCTTGGCTAACAAACCTGTCCTACCAGAAATACCAAAGTAAGTTCTTCAGGCTGCAGTGAAAGAATATTAGAGAGTAACTTGAATCCATATGAAGAAACAGGTACACTGATGAAGATAACCACACGGGTCTTTTTAAAAGACAGTATAAATGCAGTTTCTCTTTATAATTCTTTTTCTCCTATCTGATTTAAAACACAGGTGCATAAAGCAGTAACTATAAATCTGTCTTGATGGTTGCACAACGTATAAAGTTATGTATATATTTATATATGTATAAATTTATATGACAATAACAGCACAAAGGGGGAGGGAATAAAGCTATATAGGTGCAAAATTTTTGTATCCTATTGAAGTTAAGTTGGTATTAATCTGAACTAGATTGTGAACTATGTGATATTTATAGGTAAATAAAAATGCAAGTATTACTGTATTTTTGGTTTGTAACTCTTCTTTTTCCCCTACATGCTTTAAAAGAAAAATGCATAAAATAATAATTATACATCTATGTTAATGAACATACAATGTTTAAAGATGTAATTTGTGACAATAAAAACACAAAGACAAGGGATGGAGTTGTATAGCAGCAGAGTTTTGTATACTATTGAAGCTAAGTTGGTATTAATTCAAATTAGTTTGTTATAGATTTAAGATATAAATCATAATCTTTAGGGTAACCACCAATAAAATAACCAAAAAATATACAGAAAAAGAAATGAGGAGGGAATCAAAATGGTACACTACAGAAAAATCAATTAAACACAAAAGAAGGCAATAATTGAGAAACTGAGAAACAAAAAAGATGTAAGATATACAGGAAACAAATAGCAAAATGGCAGAAATTCTTCCTTATCAGTAGTTTAAATGTAAATTGATTAAACTCTCAAATCAAAAGGCAGATACTGGCAAAATGGATTAAAAAAACAGGATCCAACTACATGCTGTCTACGAGAGACTCATTTTATATCCAAAGACAGAAAAAGGCTGAAAGTGAAAGGATAAAAAAGATACTTCATGCAAATAGAAACCCAAAGAGAGCTGGTACGTAGCTATAGTAATATCAGACACGATAGACTGTAAGTCAAAAATTACTGGGGCCGGCCCCGTGGCTTAGCAGTTAAGTGCACGTGCTCCGCTACTGGCGGCCAGGGTTCGGATCCCGGGCGCGCACCAATGCACCGCTTCTCGGGCCATGCTGAGTCCGAGTCCCACATACGGCAACTAGAAGGATGTGCAACTATGACACACAACTATCTTCTGGGGCTTTGGGGGAAAAAAAAATTACTATGACACAAAGAAAGCCATTATATATTGACATCAGGACCAATCATCAAGAAGATATAACAATTATACATGCATCTAAAAACAGAGATCCAAAATATGTGAAGCAAAATGACACAGATGAAGGGAGAAATAGTTATAAAATAAGAGTTGAAGACTTCTATATCCTACTTGCAATAATACAACTAGGCAGAAGATCAAAAGAAAATAGAACACTTGAACAACACTATAAAGCAACCAAACATAACAGACACATATAGAACACTTCACCCTACAACAGCAGAATACATATTCTTCTCAAGTACAGATGGAATTTTCTTTAGGACAGATCATATTCTAGGCCCCAAAACAAGTCTCAATAAATTTAAAAAGACTGAAATCATATAAAGTATCTTTCCCAATCACAACAGAAACTAGAAATAACAGAAGGAAAACTGGGAATTTCACGACTATGTAGAAATAAAACGACAAACTCTTAAACAACCAATGGATCAAAGAAGAAATCCTAAGAGAAATTAAAAATACTTAGAGATAAGTGAAAACAGAAACACAACATACCAAAATTTATGTCATGCAGCAAAAGCAATGCTCAGAGAGAAATTTATAGCTATGACTACCTACATTAAAAAAGAAGCTGTTGACTAAGTAACCTAACTTTACACCCTAAGGAACTACAAAAAGAAAAGCAGACTAAACCCAAAGCTTGCAGAGGAAGGAAATAATAAAGATTAGAGGGGAGACAAAAGAAATAGAGAATAGAAAAATTACAGAGATAATCAATAAAACTAGATGTTTGTTATTTTGAAAAGACCAACAGAATGGACAAATCTTCAGCTAGACTGACCAAGAGAGAAAAACTCAAATTAATAAAATCAGAAATTAAAGTGGGGACATTACAATTGACCGTAGAAATTAAAATTACGAAAACGGAGAATACTATGAACAATTGTACACAAACAAATTAGTTAACCTAGATGAAATGGACAATTAATATACTTAGGAATAAATTTAACAAAGGTTAAACTCTGAAAACAACAAAACATTGTTGAAAGAAATTAAAGAAGACATAAATAAATGGAAAGACGTTGCTTGTTTGCGGACTGGAAGGCTTATTATCATTAAGATGGTGAAACTCCCTGAAGTAGTCTACAGAACCAATGCATCCCTCTCAAAATCCCAAAGGCCTTTTTTGCAGAAAAGACAATCCTACAATGCATGTGGAATCACAAGGGATCTTGAAACAATTCTGAAAAAGAAAAACAAAGTTGGAAGACAAACTTTCTGATTTTGAAACTTAGTACAAAGGTACGGTAATCAATACAGTGTGGTACAGTGTGGTACCGGCATAATGACAGAAGTATATATCAATGGAATAGAATGGAAATTCCAGAAATAAACACGTACATCTATGGTCAACTGATTTTCATGAAAGATGCCAAGATCACTTAATGGGGAAAGAAGAGTCTCTACAACAAACGGTGCCAGGACAACTGGACAACCACGTGCAAAAGAATAATGTTAGACTCGTCTCACCAGACACCATACACAATAATTAACTCGAAATAGATGAAAAATCTAAATGTAAGCATTAAAACTATATGACTCTGAGAAGAAAACACAGGGGTAAATCTTCATGACTTCAGATTTAGCAACAGATTCTTAGATATGACACCAGCACATAGGCAACAAAAGAAAAAACAGATAAATTAGATTTCATAAAAATTAAAAATTTTGTGCTTCAAAGGATACTGTCAAGAAAATGAAAAGACAACCTAGAGAATGGGACAAGATATCTGTAAATCATATATCTGATAAGAGTTTAGTATCTAGAATATATGAAGAACTCTTACAATTCAACAACAAAAAGGCAAAAAAAAAAAACAGTTAAAAAAATAAGCACTGGGGCTGCCACTGTGGCCTAGCAGTTAAGTTTGGAGCAATCTGCTTTGGCAGCCCAGGTTCGTGGGTTCAGATCCCGGGCAAGGACCTACACCACTTGTCAGCTATGCTGTGGTGGCAATCCACATATAAAGTAGAGGAAGACTGGCAGGGATGTTAACTCAGGGCAAATCTTCCTCAGCAAAAAAAAATTTTTTTTTAAATAAGCAAAAGACTTGAATAAGCATTTTCAAAAGAAGATATACAAATGGCCAACAAGCACATGAAAAGATGCTCAATGTTATCAGTCACTTTATGAGGGAAGTGCAAATCAAAACTACAGTAAGATACCACTTCACATCCACTAGTATTGCTGTCATCAGAAAAAAACAAAAAATAACTAGTGGTGGTGAGAATTAGAGAAATTAGAACCTTTATCCACTGCTGGTATGAATGTAAAATGGTGCAGCCACTGTGGAAAACAGTTTGGCAGCTCCTCAGTAAGGTAAACATAGAATTACCATATGACCCAGCAATTCCACTCCTAGGTATATACCCAAAAGAAATGAAAACAGGTACTCAGACAAATCCTTGCACATGAATGTTCATAGTAGCACTATCCACAGAGCCAAAATGCAAATGTCCATTCAACTAATATACGGATAAACAAAATGTGGTACATCCATATGATGGAATTTTACTGAGCCACAAAAAGGAATGAAGCACTGATACATGCTATAACAACAGATAAACCTCAAAAACATTATGCTAAGTGAAAGAAGCCAGACACAAAAGGCCACCTACTATATGATTCTCTATATATGAAATGCCCAGAATAGGCACATCCATAGAGACAGAGAGTAGATGAGTAATTGCCAGGTGCTGGGCAGAGGGTGGGGTGGGGAGGAGGAATGGAGAGCGACTTCCTAACGGGTACAAGGTTTCCTTTTTGGATGATGAAAATATTCTGGAACTAGAAAGTGCTAACGGTTGCACAACACCGTGAATGCACTAAATGCCACCGAATTATACACTTTAAAATAGTAAGTTTTATGAAAGACATATTACACACCATAATAATAGATAAATAAATATACAAATATACCAGAGAAAAAAAGTACATGTAAAATAATGTCAAGTAAGTAGAGGTCAATACAACTTGGTAGAAATCATGGATTAAAAAGAGAAAAATACTTAGAGAAATGTGAAATGACCATATTAAGTGAACGATTTATGCACAATGTATGTAATTTTTGTACAACTGTTTAAACAATAAAACTTCTGAATCTGTGCCTATCTAAGCACTGGAGGGCAGCACTGGAAGCTCCTAGGGGACCAGCGAGATAAGGATGGCACTAAAAATCATCCTCTGTCCTCGTTCTGACACCCTGCCTGCCTTTGGGCCTTTGGGAGGTGTTGCCCAGGATCGCCCATCCTTCCACTCGCCAGTGGAAATTTTTTCTAGTTTTTCCGCCTCAAAAAATAACCAGTCTCTTTTCCTTCTACACTCTCTTTTCCTTTCAGTCTTCATGAAAACTGCTTCTGATGCAACCTTCCTAGAGCTTCAACTCAATCATGTGACTTCCTCTGCTCAGAAGCCATTGCCGGGCAAAGGTGTGAGAGGGATCTTTAGAGGGTAATGAAAATATCCTCCATCTGGGTTGTGGCGGTGGTTCCTCAAACCATATACACTTGTCAAAGCTCATTGAACTGCACCTCTAGAAACGGTGAATTTTACTGTATGTAAATTATACCTCGATAAACCTAGCTTAAAAATATCACCAGCTTCTACTTAGCAAATGTTGAGGCCAGCTTTTCAACATATAAAATCACTTCCACATTAGAAATCATCTGAGGAAAGCACAGACGCAAATTCTGTTAAATGAAATGAAAATGCTTCCGGGATAATCAAAGCCATCTTTGCGTAGAAAGCGTCCACCGTTGGCCTTCCCAGTCCTGCCCTCCTAGGGGACCCTGGTAAGGAATGACTGAACTGCCCCTTGTAAAGGAGAAGTGGGAGCAGGGGGAAGAGGTGGTTCAAGGCTTGACAGGAGTCCCTGATGGCATTCTCTCCCTGCATGGGGATACTTGGCCAGGGTATGCCTTCTACCCGGGAGGCACTGCTGGCCCTGGGAAAACAAGAAGGACCAGGGTGAGACCAAGGGGAAAGGCAGCCAGAATGGAGGCTTCAGGATGACCCAAGCAGAGGATATGGTCTGGAACTTAGGGGAGCAGTTGTCCATCAGGCCCACAGCGCAAGGTGTCAGGACAAAGGAGCATCAGGGTGCACGCACCAGTCAGCTCAAGCTACCATAACAAATACCACAGACCGGGGGGCTTAAGCAACAGACATTTATTTTCTCACAATTCTGGAGGCTAGAAGGCCAAGGTCAAGGTGCTGGCAGGGCTGGTTTCTTCTTCTTCTTTTTTTTTTTTTTGTGAGGAAGATCAGCCCTGAGCTAACATCCATGCCAATCCTCCTCTTTTTGCTGAGGAAGACCGGCTCTGAGCTAACATCTATTGCCAATCCTCCTCCTTTTTTTCCCCCAAAGCCCCAGTAGATAGTTGTATGTCATAGTTGCACATCCTTCTAGTTGCTGTATGTGGGAAGCGGCCTCAGCATGGCCGGAGAAGCGGTGCGTTAGTGCGCGCCCGGGATCCGAACCCGGGCCGCCAATAGCGGAGCGCGCGCACTTAACCGCTAAGCCACCGGGCCGGCCCGGGCTGGTTTCTTCTGAGCCTCTCTCCTTAGCTTGCACGCGGCCGTCTTCTCCCTGTGTCGTCACATGGTATCTCCTGTGTGTGTGTCCGTGTTCCAATCTCCTCTTCTTATAAAGACACCAGCCATACTGGATTAGGGCCCACCCTTGATGACCTCATTTTGCCTTAATTACCTCTTTAAAGACCCTATGTCCAAACAGGGTCACATTCTGAGGTGCAAGGGGTTAGGACTTCAACATATGAATTTCAGGGGGTCACAATGCAGCCCATAACCGTATATTTGGCAGCAACGGCACTGAGCTCTGTGGAAGGTGGAGGCTGGTGGTGGAGGCCTCTGAAAATGTTAAAAATCGTTTGTGTGTATCAGAAAGAGTGATACTCAAAGTCCAAGGTCTTTCCTATGTTCCTGATTCCGACATCATTTTGCTGCTATGGCCACAACATCAGCATGATCACAGAGGACAATCCAGACATCAGCTCAAGCAACCAGAAGTTGTGAGCAACCTTCCACCTAAACGCGCAATGGTTTAACATGTAGGTGAGATCACAGGTCAAGATCAGCAAAACAAATTGTTCCTCTAACGAGAATTAGCTGAAAAGCTGTTTGGTCCATAAATAACAACGCAACTGGGGGAAATGTCTCTATTCCTAGGAGCACTGAGGACTTGCAGAGGATGAGAAATACATGGAGAGCAGGAGGTGTAAGTGTGGTGATTACACTGCCAACTTTTTTATGAAAGTATTTTAACAGACAACTGCGAAGTTGGTCAGTAGTAAAATTTGCAAAATCCTACAAAAGTTAAAGAGCAATAAATTATTTCCTTTGCTTACTGATAACGCAAGGAAAAGGGCGTCGGAAAACAGCCTGGCAGTTCCTCAAAGGCTAAACACAGAGGTACCACATGACCCAGCAATTCCATTCCCAGGTGTATACAAAAGGGAAATGAAAACATACGTCCACACAAAATCTTGTACATGAATGTCCAGAGCAGCATTATTCACAACAGCCAAAAAGTGGAAACAACCCTAATGTCCATCAGTTGCTGAACGGATACACAAAATGTGGTATAGCCATATAACGGAATATTATTCAGCTACAAAAGGAATGAAGTAGCAACACATGCTATAACACAGATGCACCCTGAAAACATTACACTAAGGGAAAGAAGCCAGACTCATAAGACCACATGTTGTGTGGTTCCATTTATGTGCAATGTTCAGGATGGGCAAATCCACCGAGACAGAAAGCAGATTAGTGGTTGCTTAGGGCTGGGAGGGAGGAGGGAAGTTGGGGGGTGATAGCTAAGGGGTACAGGGTTTCTCTGTGGGGTGAGGAACATGTTCTAGAACTGACCAAGGTGATGGCTGCAGAACTCTATGAATTGTATACTTTAAGTGGGTTGAACTGTGTGGTATGTGAATTGTATCTCAGTAAAACTGCGTTTAAAAAAAGAAAGTACAAGGAGACCAAAACTGAAGCTCACCCCTAATGGTGCCGTTGAACCTCCGAGAGCCCCCAGGAAAGCTGGAGAACACGTTTAAAGCTGTTCACACTGTAGATGCTAATCAAGAAGCAAGACGGGAAAGAGAAACGACGAATATAAAGCATCGCTAAAGTCTTCCAGAAATATTCTACGTGAGTGACAATGCCTTTCGAGAATTTACTGGGGAGAGGGGAATTCAAGTTGCTGTTTAAAAGATCTTTTATTCAGGGAACTTAGAGTACCAAGTTGAGTCTGGAACATTTACCCAAAACAGGAAAACTGCCCTAAACCAAGCAAACGCTTCAGCGTTCAGAAGTCCATGGAGATGATAAAATAAAATATAAAAAGAATCAGAAACTGCTGACACAACCAGACCAACTTTATGCAGCAGAAGCTGCGTGCGATGGAGGGGGCAGGGGGAAGGATATTTTCTCCTTTTTAAATTGGTTTCTTTTCTGAGCACAAGTGCTTTCTGTGTCTCCCTAACAATGCAGAGCCCACTGAGTGTAGGAAACACAGCACCAGCCTTTGTTCCACGCCAGAGCTGAGGGTTTTTGCTGCTCCCCAGGACCGTGAGAAGCAGCACGCTCTGGTTTCTGGGAGCTCAGCCGTTCACTCTCCAGGTGGAGCACAGAGCGGGGGGCACTCTGAAGTACACCAGAGGAGCAAATGCGTCACTGCTGCCTGAGGACGCTGCACGAGTTCTCGCCCCTCCTCTCCACCCTCACACACTTCACCCATCTTTACCACACTGATGACTTAGTTCTCTCCTTGAGTCACTTGAGAGCACAGATCCAGTCTTGTCTTGGTCCCCAGCACTCAGCCCAGGCTCCTCTCGGAAAATTCGGTGGTTGATGCTATTGTACGTTTATATGTGTCTTAGTCTGCTCAGGCTGCCATACCAAAATACCATAGACTGGGGGGCTTCAACAACACGTTCATTTCTCATAGTTCTGGAGGCCCCAAGTCCAAGATCAAGGTGCTGGCAAGGCAGGTTTCATTCTGAGGCGTCTTCTCACGGCTTGTGGGGGGCTGCCATCTCACAGTGTGCTCACATGACCTCTCCTTTGTGTGCTCATTGTATCAGGGGAGAGAGAGAGCACGTGTGCAGGCTCTGGTCTCTTCCTCTTCTTATAAAGACACTAATCCCATCATGGGGCCCCATCCATCATGACCTAATCTAAGTTTAATTACCTCCCAAAGGCCCCATCTCCGAATACCATAACACTGGGGTTTAGGGCTTCGACACATGAATTTGGGGGGAGACACAATTCAGTCCATAGTGACATGCAATATACCAAACATCACTACGCTAGGGACAAATCAAATCAGTCAACTTCAAAGTAAAGTACAATATACACACAGAAAAGTGTACCAGAGTAAGAATACAGCTTGATGAATTTTCGCAAAGTGAACACACCTAGGTAACCATTACCCAAGTAAAAAAAATAGCACATGCCAGCACCTCAGAGTCCCCCTCATGCTCCCTCCCAGTCAGTACACTTCCACCCTCTGCCCCAAAGGGAAGACCTTACACCACAGATTCGTTTTGCCTGTTTTTTTTTTTTAATAATGTATAAATAGAATCATACAGTATGGATTCTTTTGTGTCTGGCTTCTTTTGTTCACTTTTATGTTTGTGTGTGTTCGTTTTCATTGCTGTATAGTATTCCATTATATGAATATAGGCTTAACTCTTCCACTACTGATGGACATCTTTGCTGTTTCCAGTTTTTGACTATGATCAATAATGCTTCTATGAACACTGTTATGCTTGCTTTCTGTACACACACACCCACACATCCAATCACAAACATTTCTGTTGGGAATGCACCTATGTGTCAAATTGATGGGTCCCAGGAATAGGTGTGTCCATTTGCGGTAGATAAAACCAAACAGTCTCAAAGTGGTAGAATGAATTTATCCTCCCACCAGCCATTTTTCAGTTCCCATATCTATAATTCTTACTGGAAAAAATTGTAAAAACCAGCCTTTTCTATTTTTTATTGTGAAATAATTCTAGACTTATCAAAAATAACATAAAAAATTCCCATATGCCCTTCATCCAAATTCTCAAATGTTAACATTTCACTATATTTACTCTGTCATTAATTATCTCTCTAACGTGTGTGTGTGTGCACATGTGTGTGTGCGTGTAAATATGTGATCTTGACACTATTGAAGAGTACTGGCCAGTTACTTTGTAGATTCTATAAATTTGGGTTTGCGTGATGTTCCTCATGATTAGATTCAGGTTATATGTTTTGGGCAGGAATACACAGATGTGATGCTGTGTCCTTCTCAGTGTGTCATATCCGAAGGCACATGGTGTCGATTTGTCCCACTACTGGTGTTGCTAACTTTAATCCCTTGGCTAAGGCGGTATCTGCCAGGTTTCTCCACCATAACATTATTATTTTTCCCTTTGTAATTAATCAGTATCTTATGGGAAGAAGCTCTGAGTTTATGTAAACATTCTGTCTCTCATCATACTTTCATTTCCTAGTTTTAGCATCCTTTGATGATTCTTGCCTGCACCAATTTTTATGGGAGTGGCTGAAAACTAGTTTTTGTTTGTTTTTAACAGCTTCAAATTTTTTGACAATATTATAGTGATAATCAGTAATTCTCACAAATCAAACTGAAATCTGGAAGATCATCAGATATTTACCATAAAAACATCCCCAAAGTCACCATCAAAGATTAAAAAAATAATGCTGGCCAACTGGTGGTGGCAGTGGCAGTGGGAGCCTTTCCAAGCAATGTAACCCTCTCCCGGAAACCTGAGAGTCAGCCGAAGAAGAGAAGGAACTCACCTAAGTCTCCACTTCTATATACTCTATATGGGGATGGGGAGCAGGGGTCAAAGCCAGCAAATCCTGAGGGCCCCCAGGATCCTGCCCACGTCTTCTCTGGAGACAAAACAAAAGGTGAACTTTGGCCTTGTGTTTCCAGGAGATTCTCACTCACCTTTCTAGCTCTCCCCAGGCTGAGACCTGCTCGCCTCTTTAACCACCAAACCCAGCAGAGACAACCTGCTGCACCAACCAGGACCCTAGCATCCTGTGGTTTAACCAGTGAGGCTCTCCGGGAGCAAAGTCACCAAGTGGGTTGACATATAGGCAGGTTCCAATTTAGAAGTGGACCAAGTCCCCAAAGCTCATCCTGCAAGCCAAGGGCTGGAAATAAGAATGGGGGTTGGAGGTCTCCAGGTAGGCTCACAAAACCAACAGCTCACAAGGCAGCTGCACGGAGGATTAAGGGCTATGAATGGAACCTTCACCCAGAACATGATTCCTACGAGATAAAGACTTTGACTTAGGCACCAGGAAGACAACTTGCCCCAACTTGTCCAGTATAGTTCTGCTCAGTAAACCCCAATTTAGCATCCCTGATGTGTCAGGCACTGTGCCGAGCATGGGAAACCAGGACGGGGAAGATATGGTCTTTTGCCCTTGAGAAGCTCACAGCAGCAGGTCACCAAGACTCCAGCGGATGGTGGAGCCCAGGTCCCACTGTCCCAACAGGTATATCCAGACTGGCTGGTCATGAGCAGGCTCGCGGGCCTGGGCTGCCTGGCTGCCACGAAGCAAGGTTCACTCAAAGGTATTGATCCACCAGTGGTTATACGGCAGCCCAATTTTACCTGGAAAGGAGACACAACCACCAGCGACTTCTTCCCTCTCCAACCCATGAAATAATACGCTCTTCATACTTGAACCTGCTGTTCTGGGCTTTTACCAACCCCCTCCCTCACATTCCTTGAAAACATGAGCATTTAAAGAAAAAGAAATGAACGACAGTAGAAGGGTACAGTCTGATAACAGGTCATCTTTTCTGCCTGAGTCCCCAACTCTGAAACGTGCAATTACCAGACCAAGGTCACAGGAGACTACTGTACTTCATCAGAGCTACATGCTGCTGATGCTAAGAGCACCGTGACTTTCTGTGCCACTAAGAAAAACAAAAAGCTACCAAGAGAACGATGACATAAAGGAAGACATCACCCATTGTGGGACCCAGCTCAACTTCGGAGCTGTTAAAATGTGAACAAAGATGCGTCCCAGAATCTATTAAAAATGACAATTCTGGGGGGCCAGCCCCATGGCCGAGTGGTTAAAGTTCTGCGCGCTCCGCTTCGGCAGCCCAGGTTTGAGGGTTCGGATCCTGGGCCCCGACCTACTCCACTCCTCAGCCATGCTGCGCTAGGCGTCCCACCTACAAAAAATAGAGGAAGATTGGCACAGATGTTAGCTCAGGGCTAACCTTCCTCAAGCAAAAAGAGAGGAAGACTGGCAACAGATGTTAGCTCAGGGTGAATCTTCCTCACCAAAAATAAAATAAAATAAAATAAATTTTAAAAAAAGACAATTCTGGTTAATCTGACATGCTCCAAGCACTGTGTGTTAGGTGTCGAGACAGGAACACAAGAAGGGACAAAAGCAGCAATGTTAAGGACCCACCTTACAGTCAAAAGGGGAGACAGACTCAACATCTAAACTTTACTTCTCCTTCCGCCCTCTCCCTCCCAAGTCCCCAACACCCAACCAGCCAGGACCCCCTTCCTCCTCAATCTCACTCATATTCTTTCCAGGCTAAGGACTGACACCATCTTGTTTCATCCATGCTCTCTCCTCTCCAGTCCAGCCCAGAGAATGCAGCTCCATCTGCCTAACACATCCCACTGCAGGGTTAGTGCCTCCCCCAATCCTGCAAACCCAAGTCCAAAGCCTTTATCGTTCGTTCAGCCTCCCTCCCCAATCTCCCCCACTCTCCATCACTGTCTCACAGTGTGATTTCAACATGTCACCTGACTTTTTCGTTCTTTTACTTTCCTGGCTACAAGAAAAATAATGTCTTGCATTTTACCAAAGAAGATATACAGACGGCCAACAGGCACATGAAAAGATGCTCAACATCACTAATCGTTAGGGAAATGCAAATCAAAACTACACTGAGATATCACCTTACACCCGTCAGAATGGCTATAATTAACAAGACTAAAAATAACAAATGTTGGAGTGGATGTGGAAAAAAGGGAACCCTCATCTACTGCCAGTGGGAATGCAAACTGGTGCAGCCACTATGGAAAACAGTATGGAGATTTCTCAAAAAATTAAAAATAGAAATACCATAGATCCAACTATCCCACTACTGGGTATTTATCCAAAGAACACAAAATCAACAATACAAAGAGATTTATGCATCCCTATGTTCATTGCAGCATTATTCACAATAGCCAAGACGTGGAAGCAACCCAAGCATCCATCAACTGATAAATGGATAAAGAAGATGTGGTATATATACACAATGGAATACTACTCAGCCATAAAAAAGGACAAAATCGTCCATTTACAACAAC
Organism: Diceros bicornis minor; assembly: GCF_020826845.1. Classification (NCBI taxonomy): domain Eukaryota; kingdom Metazoa; phylum Chordata; class Mammalia; order Perissodactyla; family Rhinocerotidae; genus Diceros; species Diceros bicornis. The sequence continues at coordinate 15,655,945 of NC_080779.1, read as the reverse complement.
ATGGATGGACCTTGAGGGTATTATGTTAAGTGAAATAAGTCAGACAGAGGAAGACAAACACTGCATGATTTCACTTATACGTGGAAGACAAACAAACACATGGATAAGAACAGATTAGTGGTTACCAGAGCGGAAGTGGGTGGAGGGTAGGGCAAAAGGGGTCAAGGGGCAGATATATATGGTGATGGATAAAAACTAGACTATTGGGGGTGAGCACAATGCAGTCTATACAGAAACTGATATATAATAATGTACACCTGAAGTTACACAATGTTATAAACCAATATGACCTCAATAATTTAAAAAAATAATAATCTGTTTTAAAGTATAGCCATGAGGCCAAATAATTATGCAATCCAAAATGCATAGAGCCTTGATGTAAAAAGATCCAAGATTAACTCAGAATATTACAACTGTCCTGTTTCTATGAATACTGCTTTTTCAAGATGCCTTATTCATAACACCATGCTTTATGTCTGTCCTTTTAAACAAATATTTGATCGTTTAGGAATGTCAGTGAGAGCAGTGGCCCTGGTCAGCAAGGACTCAGCTCGCAATCTCAAAGATGAAACGAGATGAGTCTAGCCCACAAAGAAAAGTTCAACGGTCTCTAATATAAACTGCACATCCATCACACTGGGAACAGAAAGCCTTTCTTTCCAGAAAAACAGCAGCTACCCTTTGTGCCCTGGGAAACATTAAAAAAAAAAAAAAAAAAAAAAAGCCAAATCAACATAAACCAATTCTCACATTAGTTTGGAGAAAGTTCCACCTCAACAAAGCAAACCATGCCTTGGCGACCGTGCCACCCAGGAGAGGAGGGCTGGCCCGTCTGGGTCTGGGCTAGCCGTGTGCCCAACACAGTGCCCGGTTCAGAGCAAAATGCACACACACACACGTGTCAAAGGAAGGAATTCATGAAAGCGCACAAGAGGAGGCGAGCAGCCGTGCCAGAGCGGACCAACTCCAGGCCTGGGGCAGGCAGGAGTCCCGGGCTGGCCATTTACTGCCTGTGAGCCCACCACAGCCCCCGAGGTGCCCCAGCCTCAGTTTCCTCACCTGTAAAATGGAGCTGCTGCCGAGTGAGGCCTGCACTCGGCAGGAAGCCTTCCCCACGAAGGGCGGGCAGGGCAGGGTCAGGAGGGCCAGGGAGGGCGGCTGGAGGCGCGGGCACGGGCCTCGGAGGACCGGGCCCGCTGGGGGGGAAAGGAAGCGGGCGCAGGCTTCCTGGACGGTGGGGCGAGGACGGGTCCCTACCTCCACGGCCACCGGGGCCTCCTCGCGTCCCAACGTTGCACCTCGCCAGGCAACAGCCGCCCAGTTCGGGGCTCGCAGCAGCGGGACTCGCGCGGACCTGCAGCCCCCAGCCGGCCCAGGCCGCCCCGTGCGCGCGGCCCCGCCACGTGCGCACCCACGTGCCACGTGCGCGCGAGCCCGGGCGGGGGCGCTCCCTGCGGGCCAGGCCCCGGGGCCGCTCTGACCCACAGCTCTCCTCTCCAGCCCTCGGTCTGTGCCCGCGCGTCACACCGCTGTACGCTGGCACGTCACTGAGTGCTCACCTGGGGACGATGACTTCCGTTTTACAGATGGGGACGCTGAGGCCCAGAGGGAAAGGGCCACTTGCCTAGGGCACACAGACAGAACGGGGTCGCGCCACGATTTGAACCCAGAACGGACCCTGGCCACTCTGCCGCTGTCCCACCGCTTAGGATCTTTCCAGAGTTGAGACACTGCAGGCGTCGCGTGCTGAGAGCACTCCGCTCATAACCTCCATCCACGATTGTTATTCCCAACGTTCTGCTTTGAGAACAGATCTGCCATGGGCGTGTATCTGAGTGTACGTGCGTGTGTGTGTGTGTGTGTGTTCGTGCGTCCGCTGTGGGATGGAGGCCCTCAGATTCACACTCTGCAAATACTGGTTAAGTCCCTACCCTGTGCCTGGCCCTGGGCTAGGCCATTTACACACACTATTTCTCTTTACCGTTTACCCGCAGCCAGCCCTGTCATCAGTTAAAACCACCTCCTACTCTTCTGGGGAACTGATTTTTTTTTTTTTTTTTATTGATGTTTTAATGGTTTCTAACATTGTGAAATTTTTGGGTTGTACATTTTTGTTTGTGAAATTTTGGGTTGTACATTTTTGTTTGTCCATCACCCCATATATGACTCCCTTCACCCCTTGTGCCCACCCCCCCACCCCCACTGCCCCTGGTAACCACAGTCCAGTTTTCTCTGTCCATATGTTGGTTTATATTCCACATATGAGTGAGATCATACAGTGTTTGTCTTTCTCTTTCTGGCTTATTTCATTTAACATAATACGCTCTAGGCCCATCCATGTTGTTGCAAATGGGACAATTTTGTCTTTTTTTATGGCTGAGTAGTATTCCATTGTATATATATACCATATTTTCCTAATCCAATCGGCAGTCGAGGGACACTTAGGTTGCTTCCACTTCTTGGCTATGGTGAATAATGCTGCAATGAACATAGGGGTGCATAAACCTCTTTGGATTGCTGATTTCAGGTTCGTTGGATAGATTCCCAGTAGTGGGATGGCTGGATCATAGGGCATCTCTATTTTTAATTCTTTGAGGAATCTCCATACCGTTTTCCATAGAGGCTGCACCAATTTGCATTCCCACCAGCTGTGTGTGAGGGTTCCTGTTTCTCCACAACCTCTCCAACATTTGTTGTTTTTTGTCTTGGTGATTATAGCCATTCTAACGGGCGTGAGGTGGTATCTTAGTGTTGTTTTGATTTGCATTTCCCTGATAACTAGTGATGTTGAGCATCTTTTCATGTGCCTATTGGCCATCTGTATATCTTCATTGGAGAAGTGTCTCTTCATTTCCTCTGCCCATTTTTTGATCGGGTTGTTTGTTTTTTTGTTGTTCAGTTGTGTGAGTTCTTTATATATTATGGAGATCAACCCCTTGTCAGATGTATGTTTTGCAAATATTCTCTCCCAGCTGGTTGGTTGTCTGCTCATCTTGATTCTGGTTTCATTAGTCCTATAAAAGCTCTTTAATCTGATAAAGTCCCACTTGTTTATTTTTTCTTTAGTTTCCCTAGTCTGGGAAGGCATGTCATCCGAAAAGATTCCTTTAAAACCAATGTCAAATAGTGTGTTGCCTATATTTTCTTCTATGAGTTTTATAGTTTCAGGTCTCACCTTCAGGTCTTTGATCCATTTTGAGTTAATTTTTGTGAATGGCGATAGCACATGGTCCACTTTCATTCTTTTGCATGTGGCTGTCCAGTTTTCCCAACACCATTTATTGAAGAGACTTTTCTTTCTCCATTGCATGTTCTTAGCACCTTTGTCGAAAATTAGCTGTCCATATATGTGTGGTTTTATTTCTGGGCTTTCAATTCTGTCCCATTGATCTGTGTGTCTGTTTTTGTACCAGTACCATGCTGTTTTGATTACTATTGCTTTGTAGTATGTTTTGAAGTCAGGGATTGTGATGCCTCCTGCTTTGTTCTTTTTTCTTAGGATTTCTTTAGCTATTCGGGGTCTTTTGTTGCCCCATATAAATTTTAGTATTCTTTTTTCTATTTCTGTGAAGAATGTCATTGGGATTCTGATTGGGATTGCATTGAATCTGTAGATTGCTTTAGGTAACATAGACATTTTAACTATGTTTATTCTTCCCATCCACTTGCATGGGATATCTTTCCATTTCTTTATGTCATCATGGATTTCTTTCAATAATGTCTTGTAGTTCTCATTGTATAGGTCCTTCACCTCCTTGGTAAGATTTATTCCTAGGTATTTTATTCTTTTTGATGCAATTGTAAATGGTATTATCTTTTTGAGCTCTCTTTCTGTTAGTTCATTATTAGCATACAGAAATGCAACTGATTTTTGTAGATTGATTTTGTACCCTGAAACTTTGCTGTAGTTGTTGATTGTTTCTAATAGTTTTCCAACAGATTCTTTAGGGTTTTCTATATATACAATCATGTCGTCTGCAAATAGTGAGAGTTTCACTTCTTCGTTACCTATTTGGATTCCTTTTATTCCTTTTTCTTGCCTAATTGCTCTGGCCAAAACCTCCAGTACTATGTTGAACAGGAGTGGTGAGAGTGGGCAGCCCTGCCTCGTTCCTGTTCTCAGAGGAATGGCTTTCAGTCTTTCCTGGGGAACTGATTTTTAATTAGGCATCATGAATAACTAATTAATGATCCTCCTGCATGGTTCTCCAGGCAGGAAGGTGGTACAGCCGAGCTGAGCTGGCCAATGCAACCCTGTGCCTCTGGCAAAGCCGGTCCCCTGAGCCAGCCCTTCTCCTGGGGCCAGGTAGTGATGGGTGGAAGGCAGTGGCCCTGGTGTGTTGGGAGGCCTTCCCAGCAACATTGCTGCTTGACCTTTCCTTCCTTTGGTAACTCCTCCTAGAGTTTGGATCCATTAATTCATCTGACTTCCAGTTGTCAAAAGGAATATTGGAGAGGTTGAAAGGATCCCATCCGAACTCCTTACTGTTCTTTGGAGAACTGCTATTTTAAATGTTTTAAACATACATAGGTAGATCCCTTTTAATGAGCATTTGAAAGTTTAATATAAAGAAACAGAGCTGTCCCCAGGCAAAATTGAAAATAATAACCTACACAAGAATAATCCTTTTTCAGTGTACAAATTGCTTCCATCAACATTACCTCATTTTATCTTCACAGCAGGCTGGAGGCACCATTACTACTTTCATTTTTCCAATGAAGAAACCGAGGCTTGGAGGCCACCTGCCAGGCCCAGGGCCGTACACTGGGTTCCAGGGCTCTTGTTACTGGCCTATCTTTTTGTTGTTGTTGTTCAGGGAAAGAGTCGCCCTGAGCTAACATCTGTTGCCAGTCTTACTCTTTTTTTTTTCCCCCTCCCCAAAGCCCCATTGCATGGTTGCATCTCCAGTTGTAAGTCCTTCTAGTCCTTCTTTATGAACCGGTGCAACGGCATGGCCATTGACAGACAGGTGGTGTGGTTCCACGACCGGGAAATGAACCTGGGCCACCAAAGCGGTGAGAGCGCTCAACTTGAACCACTAGGCCATCAGGGCCGGCTCTGGCCTATCTTTTTTTAACCCCACATATCTCAGGGTTTTGCCTTCATTTTAGGGGCCTGTTGTCCTCACTTCTTTGTCTGTTTAGGCTCCGTGTCTTTGAGGCCCTCCATGTTCCTCCCAGAAGAGTCTGGAAGGAGCAGAAAAGGAGGTTTGGCCAACAAAGGTTGCTCAGAGACCCCAATAAGGGCCCTTGCATGGCCTGGCCATGCACAGCTGAGGACCTGCCCACTATTCCACCCTCCGCCTCAACTGCCTGCTCCTCCTCCTCCTCCTCCACATCCTTTCCAGGATCTCTGTTCCCTCAGGCCCTGCTCCGTGGGACCACGTGCTGCGTGTGCCCACTCCTACTGACTTGATCTCTTAGCCCAGTTAAGAAGCTGTGTTTCCAAGAGTCCTTTGAATAGTGCCCCTAGTGATGGGGCTGACTCGGGAGAGAGGGGCTTTAGGCAAGTTGGCCTTGTGCCCTCTCAAGTCATCCCATGTGAGTAGCTGCTTATTCTCCCAATGGCCAGCCTGGAGTGACACTTTCGGTTATTCATTTATAGCTTCCACTTCATGTGGTATAAAGTGATAGCTCATTGCGGTTTTGACTTGCATTTCTCCGGTGACTAATGATGTTAACCATATTTCCCTGTGCTTATTGGCCATTTGTGTATCTTCTTTGGAGAAATGTCTATTTAAATCCTTGGCCCACTTGTTAATGGGGTTTTTTGTCTTTCTATTGAGTTGTAAGAGTTTTTTATAAATTCAGGGTACTAGACCATTATCAAATATATGACTTACAAATATTTTCACTATTCACTTTATTGATACTGTCCTTGAAGCCCAAAAGTTTTTAATTTTGATGAAGTCCAGTTTATTTTCTCTTTTATTGCTTGTGCCTTAGGTGTCATATCTAAGAAACCATTGCTTAACCCAAGGTCACTAAGATTTACACCTATGCTTTCTTCTAAGAATCCTATAGTTTTAGCTCTGATTTAGGTCTTTGATCCATTGTGAGTTACTTTTTGTATATGACGTGGAAAGGTCCACATTCTTTTGCCTGTGGATGTGCAGTTTCCCCAACACCATTTGTTGAAAAGACTCTTCTTTCCTTCTCTGAATGTCTTGGTGCCCTTGTTGAAAATCAATTGACCATAAATATGTAAGGTTCTTTCTGGACTGAGGTGGGCATTTCTATCACCATTTGACAGAGTTCAGAGAGGTAAAGCTGCTTGGCCAAGGTCACAGAGCTGGTGAAAAAGAGGACACTAGATCCAAACCCAGCTCCTTAGATTTGTGCCAAGTGCTATGAGAGAAGAAGAGCGGGGAACAATTCACTCCGCACCCCAGGAGGCAAGTGTCAGGATTGGTCCTGAAATCCCCACAGGGAAAAAACAGAGAGGCCTTTGGGGAAACAGCAAAGAATGTGTTGTGGCCAGAAGGCCAAGGGCAAGAGCAGTGGGGGCAGGATTTAAAGACTTGCCAGGGTATTTGGTCGTCCTTCTCTGGGAGAGCGGGAGTCACTGAAGGTTTGCAGGCAGGAAGAGATGGATAGGGGAGGAAGGAGTGGAGGCGACTTGGAGGGGAAAGAAGGTGAGTTTGGATAACGTGACTTTGCAGTCCCTAAAGAACCATGAGGTGGAGATGGGGGGAGGCAGCTTAGCTGGGGAGAGCGGGCTGGGAGTGGAAAGAGGGCTCTGGTGGGCTGTGAATGACAGAAATGGCAGCTGGGGACCAACCTCCAGTAGAGGAAGGAGAGCCAAGAAGAGAGGCCGAAAGGCAGGGGCGAGGAACCTCAGTTTGGGGGAAAGCGAGGAAGCGATGGTCAACAACGCGAAGGTGTCTAAGAGAACGAGGTTGTAAACAGAGTCTGGGGTGACAAATATCCAGGCGTGATCTTAGCGACAGAATTTCAGGGCACAGTGGGGTCAGAAGTCAGGCTGGGTGAGACCACCAGTCAGTGGTTGGTGAAGATGTAGACAGAGAGAGGGAACAGCTCTTCCAAGAAGTCTGGAAGTGAAGGGAAGGAGAAGACAGATCATGACAGAGAGGCGCTGTACTGAGGAAAGACTTGTGTCTCGGCATCCTTGAAGGCCAAGGGAAGGCGCCTGATGCAGGGAGAGGGTGAAGAGCCCAGCAGGTGAAGGGGGAGGCTTGGGGAGGAGAAACCCAGTTCCTCCAAGACCAGAGGGAGAGATGAAGGAAGAGGAAGAGGAGGGTGAAAGAGGAAGAGGAGGGAAGGGAGGCTGAGTGAAGTACAAGAGGGGCAGAGCTGGGGCTTAAGAATAGCGAGTGAAAGAGCCGCCAAGCTCCCAACATCAATGGCTCGGCCAAGGGTGACAGTCACAGGCCTGTCATGGTGTATGGTTTTCTCCAGCAGCGCTAGCCACCTTGGAAGCAGGAGCCCAGAAGATAAATGGCTGGGCCAATTTAGTATTGGGTACCAATGGGCAAGAGAGCAAGGAACTGAGAATGCCCGTGACAGTGTGGTTGCACCATCTGAGCAGGGGATTGTCCCAGGTAGAGACCATGCTGGTCGCTCCCTGTCTGTCCCTCCAGACCCACCCTGCAGCCTTCTCTCCACTTTCTGTGCCTGAGGGGCTGTCCTCCATGGCTCCCATCAAGGGACTCTCTCACCCTCTGGTTTCCAGTTAGGTTCACTGGCAGGACAAAAAGGGTGGGAGGAGAGAGATGTCTGCGTTTGTCCGGCACCTCCACCCCGCCCTCTCTGCCAAGGCTCTGCTGCTACAGCTCTCACCAGGTGCCAATACCGCCAGGCCCAGAGTGGTCAGAGCGTCCCACCGTGGCCGTCTCTGGTCCTCACCATCCCTTGGGGCTCCGTCAACCCTGCACATCCCTCTGCAAGCAGTTCTTTACTAAACTCTTCCATGTGGTTCAGTGGGGCCCTAACAGACTTAGGAAGAACAGGGGCTGGCCCAGCAGGAGGGGGTGGAGGCTGGTTGAGGAGGGGAAGGAAGAGGTGAATGTGGAGGAAGAGAGGAATATTAGGATTTCCCAGGTGGAGCTCAAGTTCCTCTCTGGAATAATAAATGGAGCTCGTGTGTGTGTGTGTGTGTGTGTGTGTGTGGAAGATCAGCCCTGACCTAACACCCGATGCTAATCGGTTTTTTTTTTTGCTGAGGAAGATTGGCGCTGAGCTATCATCCGTGCCCATCTTCCTCTACTTTATATGGGACGCCGCCACAGCATGGCTTGACAAGTTGTGCATTGGTGCATGCGTGGGATCCGAACCTGCGAATCCTGGGCCGCTGCAGTGGAGCGCGCGCACTTAACTGCTTGCGCCACTGGGCCAGCCCTAAATGGGGTTCTTTTGGATTGGGAAGGGGGGTCAACCGGTGAGAGAAGGGTCCTGGGAGGGGAAGGGTGGCAAATTCATGTTTTCTCCTGTGTGAGGTGCCCTGTGCTGCCCCACCAGTTCACTAGACTCCTTTTGTTTCTTAAAAAACCACACACACACACACACACACACAAAACCTTTAACTAAGAAGCCTCCTCTGATCTCTCTCAGCCCCAGCTGCAGCCAGGCCCTCCTGCTGACTAAAGGTCCAAGTGACCCATTTTGGATTTGTGGCATCTCAGTTGGTTCTGACCTGGCTTTTCTGCTGGAAGGGTCCCAGCTCTCAGCAGCCTGCTGGAGGTTCAGCCACTTTGTCACATCTTCCTCAGGTCTCCTTAGAGGGCCCTCGGGGTCTGGGCTGTCCCTGGCTGATATGGGATCTGGGCAGGCCTGCATAGAGCACCATCTCCCCCAAGCCCATTTTAATTAAAAACTGGCCTAACTTGTACCTTTGTGAGTGGTCAGGGCCTCTGATGTTGGAGCTGCTCCTTCGGGCAACAGAATTGCAGATTAGGCCCCATTTTTGACCCCATTACTTTAAGCTTGTGTGAACTCTGCCCAAACCAAGAACAACCTCCTGCCCTTTCTACTTTAAGATAGATTCAAGGCAGAACCCACATTTTACTCACTCCTGAATAGTGACCAGCCTAGGCCCATAGAAAGGACTGGATATAATCTTCCTAACATTCTAAGAGTCTGTAAGTCAATAAGATAATCTCCCCAAACAAGAATATGAATAACCAAGAAATGTTTATTTCATTTCTGAATACGTAATACATTCACATAGTTAAAACAAAACCCCAAAATAGTATAAGAGGTCTCACCCCCACCCCTGCCCTCAGCGGCCCAGTGTCCGTCCGACCCATTGTCCCCCCACTTCTTCTGCCTCCCCTCCCCAACGCATACAGAGGTAGCTACTTGTGTTAGCTTCCTGTGCATCCTCCCAGAGTTCCTCTAGGTAAACACAAGCAACTATGAATATACTGAATAGAAGTTTTTAAGCCAGCATTAACTGAGCGCTTACAATGTGGTAGGCACAGTTCTGAGCGCTTTACAAGTGTTAACGCCTTCAGTCCTCACAACAGCACCAGAGGTAGGTGCTATGCCCATTTTAAAGAAAATGAAACTGAGGCAAAAGGAAGTTAAGGAGCTTACCCGAGTGGCTGAGCCCGGCAGTTCACAGTAGAGGAAATGTAAATGATCAATAAACATATGACAAGATGTCAGCTGCCTTAGAAGTCAGGGAACTGAAAATGCAGACACCAAGAGCATCTGATTTTTTACTCATCCCTGGGTGAACTTTGCACAAGGCCCGCAACTCGCAGGCCATGGCGGTAGGGACTGGCACTTACACACCCTGCTGGCGGGAGCATGAATTGCTTCCAACTTTTGGGAAAACAACCTGGCAGAATTTATGATAATGTGTAATGTACACACCCTTTGACCTTATTGCCCAGAAACGAAGGCTCCAGAATATAAGGCTATATGTACACAGACATGCACTGCAGCATTGTTTGAGAGGCAAAAACCTAGAAACCATCAGATTATTCATCAAGGGGGAAATGGTCTGGGAGATTACAGTACATTCATAGTGGGGAATATTATGCAGCAATTACATAAAATGAGTTATATCTGTATGTATTGATTTATGATGTCCACAAAATATTTTTTTAAGTGAAACAATCTACTTACTAATAATTTGCATAGTAGTTATATATTTTTGTGTCTTATATTCATTTATATATCTGTACACTTTTAAGAAACATCCCAAATGTGTGCAATTGTTTGACTATGTCTATATGAGCATTCAGCAGTGATTCTCAGTCGAGGGCAATTGTGCCCTCTAGGGAACACAGGGCAACGGGTGAAGACACTTTTGGTTGTCCCCACTGGGGAGTGCTACTGGCATGGCTGCTGAATGTCCTACAATGCATATAGGACAGTCCCCCACCCCCATGCCCTGCAAAGAATTATCCAGTCCAAAATGTCAACAGTGCTGAAGTTGAGAAACCCTGGCATAGAGAGAAGAAAAGGGTAAGCACAAAACTGTTAACAAGTAACTTTTTCCTTACACATACATGTTGTTTGACTTAGTATAATGTGCATTTTTGACTACTAAAAATTATCCTATAAAAGTAAAAAAATAATGCTCAATAAGTTTGCTTTGGCAAAGACAATGATGGAGCAGGAGTGGGAGACTGCTCTCCAAGCCAAACTATTTCCCAAGGAGACATTAGGGGGCAGGGGTGTGAGCGGAGGGTGGTGGGAGCTGGAGAGAGCAAGGGATGGTGGGGGTGGGGGGTGCCTGGAGCCTGGTCCTGACAGTCGAGCTCACTCGCATAGTGTAAATAATCCCAGGGATTTTGTGAGCTGAACAAGGACCAGCAAAAATGTCCTAGGATTAGGCGAGCCTACTATGAGAGTGAGAAACAAGCTTAAACTCTATTTCCATTTCATAGTCTGGAATGAACCATCTTATGGTCAGGCGGCAGGGACTTGTGACACACCAGAACTGACATTTCTCACTGGTCCGCTGAGAGTTGGGTTAGTAGGTGTTTCTTGGCAAAGAGTGGTCAATTAAGATGGTAAAACTCTGGCTTAAACCACAGGTAAATTAAACAGGATACTCTGTTTCAGGCCTAATCAGAACCTTTAATATGCTAGAACGTGCATCTCCAAGATGGTGGTCATCAAATGCAAGACTTCCGTGTCTTGTGGCCCCAGAACGTTCTGTGACTCCTTTTCCCATTATCAACACCCCTCCCTTAACCTCTCCCTTGGTTAATTAACCTCCCGGTGTAGTCACCCCCTCACTCCCACATCACCAAGGGCCTTGGTCCTGGGAGGGGTCCTAAATCTGGCCCTACTCTCCTCCCCTCCCCGGGCTCCGCCTCAGGGCTGGACCTCAGCGCTTGTAATGACCTCCTCACCCCAACACAACTGTCACAGGAAACTGATGCCAGGACTGCGGGGAGGTCCTGCGCAGGTTGTTCAGGACTGGGCGATGGAACAAGTTCGCGGTGGCTCACCCACTGCCAGGCGAACCAGCGTAAAAGTCAACACAGTGGCTTTCAGGAAGCTGCTCCTAAAGTTCAATCGTTTGGGGTCCAGCAGGTGTCGTGACAGACGCGGGCTTAAAGACTTCATCAGCAGCCTCCAGGTTTACCGAGCACAACTATCAGGCAAGACGCACAGGAACTCGAGTATGGTTACCCATTCTACGGACGAGGTCACTGAGTCCCACGGACGCAAAACGAGTCGCCCCAAATCTCAACATTAGTGAACAGCTGGGCCGCAAGAGCCTACAACAGACCCCGTGCCCGCCCGCACACCACCAGGGCTGGGCAGCGGAGGCAGTGAGGCAGAGCTGGGCATGCGCAGCCGTCGTCGTCCCCCGCGAGTCACGTGAGCGGGGCGGGCTCCGGGGCGGACGGAAGCGGAAGGCTGAGACGGAGGGGAAGATCCCGCCCCCGGAAGTCCCGCCCGCCTCTGGAGCCCGTTCTCGGAAGTGCTGTTGTTTGTAGCGGGCGTGATGGCTTCAAGGTTACTTCGCGGAGCTGGAGCGGTGGCCGCGCAGGCCCTGAGGGCGCGCGGTCCCCAGGGAGTCGCCGCGGTGCGCTCTATGGCGTCTAAAGGTACTCGTCCCGCCGGGCACGCCGGGGACCGGCGCCGTCGCCCTCCCGCGGTGGGGCTAGGGCGGCAAAGCGGGGCTGACCGTTCAGCTCCTCGGGGCCCCGGTGACCGCTGCGCAGCCCCCGCCGGCGTCTCCCTGTTGTTCCTGGCTGCCCCTGCTGCCGCCCTCCGAACTGACCCTGCTGCGAAAGACTCCTAAACGGAGATGCCGGGTGACCTTGGGGGACAGGAACTGCAGCGGGATGTGGGAGGCTGAGCCGCCGTCAGACCTGCGCCCACCTCAAATCGGAGGAACCCCACTAGGACTCTGATGGGTCTGCTTTTAGGAAAAAAATGTGTCGAAAACTTGGCCTCCGTGGTTGAAGGAAGAAAAGATTCCCCCCCGTGCTGCCACTTTTGGGGATCATTGTCTTGGGGGACAAGGTGTATGAGTAGCCTTTAGGAGCTTACGAACTGTATGCAAAGATTTATGTATGTGCGTTTTCCGTCGTGATCATGTCAGACGACATCGTAATTCACGGGTCTTCCTTTAGGTGGTGTTCCCACTGATGACGAGCAAGCGACTGGGCTGGAGAGGGAGGTCTTGGTGGCTGCACGCAAGGGACTGGTGAGGAGAAACTCCTTTCTGTGTCTTCTCTGGAGCTCGTGGTCTTGGGTGGGATCAGAGCAGTCCCCTCTCTGGGAGCATTTGATGCAGGAATCCTGGCTGGTGGGAATAGTACCGCTAGCCTCTGGAGGGTAGGGGTCATTTGGCATAACGGCTCAATTCTTGTTTTATCAGGACCCGTACAATATACTGGCCCCAAAGGCAGCTTCAGGCACCAAGGAGGACCCTAATTTAGTCCCCTCCATCACCAACAAGCGGATAGTGGGCTGCATCTGTAAGTACCTTGCCACTGTTTACTTATCCATTTGTTTAATATATTCTACTATACAGCATGTCTGTAAGCTGCTCCATATCTTTTGCATGTCTATAAAGAGGAGATGTGTGTAAATGAGTTATTCTAAGGGTCCTGGCCCTCTCAAGCCTCGTTAGTCTGAGTAGGTCATCCTTACTGTAAAGAGACATAGACCATCATTAATACTGGCTCATTGGCGATGCAGCATGAAGGAGTACTCCTGCAGAAAATATTGTACTTCCTCTTTGCCAGACACCATTTGAGGCACTAGGAATACAGCAGAACGGACGCTGCTTTGGGATTCTATTTAGGCAGTGGAACTGTTAGAACTATAGTGACTCTGATACGAGGTCAGTTTACTCACAGGTAAACTCAGGGCCTCAGTTTCTTTATCTGAAAAGTGGGGAGGAGAGCTTGAACTGATCTCTTAAGATGTCAGCCATAACTTTGTGCCTCAGAGGTGTCTGAGGATGAGACTAATATTGCAAGTCTCCCCTTCTAGGCTGGATGGCCTTCAACCACCTTTTTCCTTTCAGGTGAAGAGGACAACAGTGCTGTCATCTGGTTCTGGCTGCACAAAGGCGAGACCCAGCGATGCCCTAGCTGTGGAGCCCATTACAAGCTGGTGCCCCACCAGTTAGCCCACTGAGCCTTTGCACTAACTTACTCAAAATGTGCTGTAAAGTTTCTTCTTTCCAGTAAAGACTAGCTATTGCATTGGCCTCTTCTCCCATAGTTGCCTGGTCTTATTTCTTTTCGGTATTTTTGGGAAGGCATGGGTGATGCTTGTATCAAGAATAGCTGTCTCCTAATATTAGCTTATTATCCACTTGCATACACCGAGATTGACAATCTCATAATACAGTGCTTGGGACCACCTGGTATGGGGAAAGCATGGGCTGTGGAGCCAGGCTGACTGGACTTGTAAGAGTGGCTCCCTCATTTAGCTTTGTCACTGGGGGCATGCTCTCTGAGCGTAGGTTATGTCTACCAAAAAAAGATAAATACCTTCTGAGGTGTTAGAGGTAATAATAACATATAAAGAGCCTAGCAGATGGTAGGTCCTCACAGTATTATTAGAAAGGGACCTTGTGAGGAGCGTTTTGGGGGCTTTAAAGTCTTGAGGGACTCAGGTTTAAAACATAGTTCATGGGGATACCATCAGCAAAATCTAGAATATGGGACAATTCCAGAAACCAGTGACCAGTTTCTTCAAATAAATTGCGAGGAGGAAAGAAAATGTAGAACCTGTCACGTGAAATGGTTGTGAGGGAGATACCAAGAGCAATGCGTGGACTGTTTGGATCTTGATTTGAAAAACCAACTGTAAAAAAAAAATATGTAATTTGAACTCTGGATATTCAATATTTAGGGATTTATTAAATCTTAGTTATTAAAATTTATTAAATTTTAAATCCAAAAATTTAGGGATTTTCATTAAATTTTAAAATTTAATGAAATTAAGTTTTTAATGCTTTAGAGATATGTACTGCGGTACTGAGAGGTGAAACATGTCTGGGATTAGCTTTAAAACAGTGGGAACAAGGGGGAGAGAGTAATTTGCGGTATGATTGATCCATTGTAGCCAGGTACAAGAGGGGTTATTGTTCTTTCTACTTGTATGTATGTTTGAACTTGACCATAATAATAAAAAAACAAACACAAAAACCAAGTTGAGGAGGAGAGAAAAAAAGTCCGATTCAGCCACTTTATATTTGTTACATTTTGGACAATTAACTTCTCAAAAGCTATTATCTGTAAAATGGAAATAGAACCTTTCCATTTTGTGTTTGACTTAGCCCCAGAGGTGGCTTTAGTCACTGACTCCACAAAATTAGTTCAAACTAGATCTTTCAGTTGACAGGTGATGAGAGGTGAAGAGAAAAGCCCTTTTCCCCCAGTCTTGCCTTACCTCCTTTTAAAGGTCGAGTCAAAGCTGCTTCCATTCCTTGCTATCAGTCCTCTCGTTTCCAGGAAATGCCCTGGCATGTATCTGGCACTCAAGGCCCTTCCCTTTGGGAAGGGGACACCTAGACAGCCACATTAAATCTACCCCTACTACTCCCACCGTCAGTGCTCTTCTCAACAAGTTTCCCAATAACTTGATCATGAAGACTGCTCTGGGGCTGCCACTAAGCCCTCCTGTCTGGCCTGCCTCCTGCATTCCTTTTCTCGCTGCCTCACTTTCCGATCAAAACTCTGCTTAGGGTAAACTTTTGATCCCCCATATTATTAATCTGGTCTGTCTTCTCCCTCACTCAGCTCCAAGCCCCGCTTGCTTTGTCTTTTTAAAATTTTAACCAATTCTCCCCTAAAGAAAGAAAAATCTCCAGTACATTTCCAGACTGGTAGGCAGAATAATGGCCCCCTAAAGATATCCATGTCCTAGTCCTAGGACCTAATGGTCACGTAGTAAAAGGTTATTAAGGTTGCAGAGGGAATTAAGGTTGCTAATCAGCTGACCTTAAAATACGGAGAGTATGCTAGGTTATCCCCGTGGCCCAGTAATCACAAGGGCGGCAGAAGTCAGAGGGAGATGTGACTGGGAGAATGGTCAGCGAGATGCCTTGTTGGTTTGAAGATGGAAGAAGGGGTCCTCAGGCCAAGGAATGCAGGTAGCCTCTGGAAGCTGAGAAAGGCAAGGAAATGATTCTGCCTTAGTCTCCAGAAAGAACCGCAGCCCTGCTGACACCTTGATTTCAGCTCACTGAGACCCATGTGGGACTTCTATAGAACTATAAGATAATTGTGTTGCTTTAAGCCACTAAGTGTGTGATAATTTTATTACAGCAGCAGTAGATCTGTAAACTCCTGCCTCCTGAGTTATTGGGTCTCAAATTTAGCTGCACATGAAAATCACCTGGGGAATTGATGACAAATCCCAATGCCCAGGTCACACCCAGACCAATAAGCAGTCTCGGGGGGTGGGGCCTAGGCTTCAGAACTTGAAAGTTCCGCAGGTGCTTCCAACTGCAGCCAAGGCTGAGAACCTCTGCCTCTGGCTAACCACTTAGTATGAGTAGCTCTTTCCCTTGCCTCTAGGGGCCCAGAGGAAATGTAATGTCCCCCACTAGGAGCACCAAGCCTTTGCTTTTTGGGTAGAAGTGGGCTCCATCTGAATCTTTGGCCACTTAGCAGTTTAGAAATTGGATCCCATCTCCCCTCACCAGGGAAAAATATAGGCCTCACTCTAATGGTATCGATTAAGCAATCTGCAAGTACAGAATAAAGAACTTTTTTTCTGGAACTGTTTGAGTGTAAGTTGCTGATCTGATGCCCCATCACACTTGAGTGTGTATTTCTTGCAAAGACGTTGTCTTAGGTACCTACAAAATGATCATCAAAATTAGGAAATTACAATTGATACATGTCTACCATTTAATCCTAAGACCCTATTTAAGTTTTGCTACATGTTCCTATAACATCCTTTACAACAAAAGGATCCAGTTCAGAACCACGTGTTGCCTTTAGTTGTCATGTCCCCTTTGTCTCTTCCACTCTGGAACAGTTCCTCAGTCTCCTTGACTCTTGTGACCTTGACACTTTTGAAGTTACACCAATACCTTGGGTTTGTCTGATGTTCTCCCATGATGGGATTCAGGTTATGCACCTTGGGTACAAGTACCACGAGGTGATGCCGCACCCTTCCCGGGAGGCACAGGATGTCGATTTGTCCCACTGCTGATGGGGTTCACTTTGGTCACTTGATTAAGCTAATGTCTGCCAGGCTTCTCCACTGTGAAGTTACTCCTTAATTATCAATAAGTATCTCATTATGGGGTAATACTTTGAGATGCCAATACCCTGTTCCTCACTGAACTTTCAGTTTATTAATTTATATCAGTATGGACTCGCTTTCTTATGGTATTCAGTGGATTATATTTCATAACTGTCATTATTTAGTTTTTGATGTTAAATTTGTTCCAAATTTGGCCAGTGGGAGAGCTGTGTCCTTTTGACATGTCCCTGTCACTGAGCACTTCTTTTCTGGCACAAAATGTCCCAGGCTCATCTTCCAGGCTGTTCCTATACCCATGAAGTAGGTGCTATTATTATCACCCCATATTAGAGATGGGCCAACCCAGGAAGAGCTCAGGATTACGCAGCTAGTTAGCTGTGATGGCAGGATTGTGAATCCAGGCCATTTAGCTTCAGCCTGAGCTCTTTTTTCCCCCTTTTTATTTGGAAATAATTTTAGACTTACAGAAACATTGCAAAAATAGCAGAATTCCTGTTTACTCTTCACCCAGTTTCCCCTAATGTTAACATCTGACATTAGATGATTGAAACCAGGACATTCATATTGATACAGTGCTATTAACGAATTTTGCCGGCTTTCCCAGTGAGGTCCTTTTCCGATCCAGGATCTCACATTGCATTTCGCTGTCCTACCTCAGTCTCCTCCAATCTGTGACAGTTCCTCAGTCTTTGTCTTCATTACCTGTCCCTTTTGAACGAGAGAATCAGTCCATTAATTTGTCGAGTGCCCTGTTTGGGTTTGCCTGTTTGTTCCTTGCTAGATTGAGGTTATGCACGAATAAAACAGGTGACACTGGGCTCTCAGTGCATCATATCAAGAGATAGTAACTGAGTACTGGGGATGTTAACTTGGAACATGTGGTTCAAAAGTGGTATCCACTAGGTTTCTCTACCAGCAAGTTATTTTCTTTTGTAATCAGTAAGTATCTTGGGGGGAGATAGTTTGAGGCAATACAAATGTCCCTATTTTTGCTTACTAATTTTTGCCTGCAACAGTCAGTACTGTGGTGTTTGCCTAATGGTGATTTTCTTTTTTCCATTATTCCTTCTACATTTATTAATTGTGATTCTCTTGTAAGGAAGAACTGTCCCTTCTACCCCATGTACGTATTTATTCAATTATTTATATCAGCATGGACATTTTATTCTGTGGCTTATAATCCATTACAGATTTGGCCACTGGGCCCTCCTTCAAGTTGGTTCCTGTGTCCTTTAGACAAGCCCTCTTCTTTTTTTGAGCACTTCCTTACTTTATGGTACCACAAGATATTCCAGGCTCATCTTGTTCTTTCTCTGCCCTAGATCTGGAATTTCTCCAAGGAGTTTCGGTTGCTCTTACTGAAGAATGGTATTTAGAAACCAAGATCTGTATGTGCTCATTGCTCCTGACCTGTCACTGCCTCTAGGCCCTCCCAGCAGACAGGGCTAGGAAATACACACAAATATCCTAACCCTAGCACTCACACACAGATGCATATTTATTTCAGTATCTATCTGTATGTACATGAAAAACCATGAGTCTATACCTCCAATCCCAGTCCAACACCACAAGGTTCATTCTAGCCTTACTACCTTCTCATCTGTAGCTTTTCTCCAACAGTGAGAAATCTGGCAGGGCCAGAGCTCTGTAACCATACCATGCCTGCTGGAAGAGAGAAGTAGGGAGGAGGTTGCATCGTGCTTGGCCTTAAAGGATGGGATTTTGACAGACATAAGGGAAAGTTCATTCCCAGCAGAGAGAACAGCATGCGTAGAGGCTGGCAGGCAAAGCAGGGCATGACGATGCATAAGCCTAAAACGAAGACCCCAAAGGGCCAGCATTAAATGCAACATCATGTAGTCTATGAAGGTGATCTCACCAGGCAGTGGAGAACCACCTGACAGTTTGGATTAGGAAGTGGCAGAGCCAAGGCTATCTAGGCTTTAGATCCAAGAGCAAATGGAGTGGGTGGGGAGGAGAATGGAGTGGTGGTCATGAGCTGGGAGGTAGTGGCCACTATGGAACAGACATGACGGGCAGGGAAGGTACTACAGAGGAATCAACAGAACTGGGTAACTGGCAGAATGTGGAGCAGGTAAGGAAGAGGGAGGAGTCAAAGCAATAAGGCTTCAAACCTGTGTGGTTGGGAGTGGTACCATGAACAGAACCCCAGACAAAGGGTTCTCTTTAAATTGTTTCCCCCCTGAAGGCAGGTTCAGGCCTAATGGCTCTATGACCACAAAGCCTCACAAAATGCTCTCAAAGACAGGCCTGACACAGTCATCTCTCCTCTCCCACCTGATCTCCTTAGTTCTGGGCCCTTCCTCAGCCCCACCAACTCCAACTGCCTTCAACACACAGCTATGATAACCATCCTCCCATGGCTGGCTGCCCATCACCCAGGAGTTAAAAATCCTTTCAAGGCCCTCCATATGTGGGCCCCAACCTACCTTTTTGGTTTATCTTGCCTTATAGCCAGGGGAGACCACTTACTCTTCCCTGCTGACTTGGTATCAGTCGGAGCCATGCCCTTCTGTCCAGTCCCACTGGTCCCTCTTACCTCTGCCTGGAACACCCTCCCCTACCTGGATAACCCCTCCTGGCCCGTGTAAGTCAGCCTGCACCACCTGCTGGGTTAGATGCCCCTCCTCTTGGCTCCTCACCTCTGTACCAAAATGGCCTATCTTCCTCCCATGACCTGTACATTTTTGGAGGCAGATGTCTTGTTTACCATTGGCCCCAAACACATGGCACCCTCCTGGACATACTGCAGGTGTTCAAATACTTGATGAAGAAGGAAAGGGCAGACACTCTCTGAACCCTCATTTCTCACTGCTCGCTCTGCCTCCACCGCCCTTCCTCTCCCTGCCACTCAGCCTCTTCCTTCAGAGCCCAGCTCATCAACAGCCTTCTCTACCTCCCCATCACTCTCCTTCCTGACCTGTCTGAATTCTGAGCCTGCATCATTGTTGGTCTGTCAGCCTTAGCCACTTCTGGGCGGGGCAGCAGAGGTACTCAAAGAGCAGAGGGGAGGACGTGGATGCCCTGCCTGCCACGAGGCCCTGTCCAGGGATAAGGCAGAGAAAGGCAGCCTTGTTCTTTGTTTCCAAGTTCTCTGCTTCTCCTGGTGGACTGCAGCGAGAAGGTAACGAGGCTGGGGAATTCTGCCACCAGGTGGAGAGCCCAGCCTCCTGGGGCCTCCTGTGCCACTCTACCCTGCCAACCACTGAAACCCTCAGGCTTCTGAGCTGGAGCCAGTGCCATGCTGCATTCTTGCCGGTCCTTTCTCTCCAAGTCCCCAGGGATGGGTGAGCAAACAACAGCACAAGGAACCACGAGAAAAGAGAGCCACACACCAGTCCTTGTCCATAATTATTACTATAATGATTTACAAAAAGTTTTTTTCAGGCAACTGTGTTAAATTATTGTACATATGTGGGAGAGGGAGGTGGGGGTCCTGGCCACAGAGGGTAAATGAAGACCTCTTCCGTGGGAGAAAGAAATGCGTCCCCCTCCCGCCTCTAGGTCTGACTCCTGATTAAGTGGCTTCCCCTCAACAAATGAAGCCATCAACCCTTTCCCGTCCAGGGTAACGTGGCAACGGAGAGGGAGCAGCAAGTCCATGAAGTGCTTTGAAGGGGAGAACACAACCAACTGTGGCGGCCTGACCCCAGGCACCCTCTGCCCTGCCTCCAAAGGGTCTGACCTTGAGCCACACCCCCTCACTGGGGACGGGAGACTGCCCAGTACTCAGTCTACACCAAGGCATCCACCCAGGAAGACAGGAGGACAGAGTGTGAAAGGTCAGGGATGCCCGGGTGTGGCCCTCTGGGCTACCCTGTCGGGTCAGGAAGAGGAGGTGGCACGAGAAGCAGTGGTGCACCAGTGGGGAGCTGCTGGCTGCCCCCTCCCCCACCCCACCCCCCAAGGCTAGTTACACAGGCATCCAGGCACTCTGGCCCTGGGAGGGATCCTGTCGGAGGAAATGCGGGTGTTTGAGTGTCTGGCCTTGGCGCTCGGGGAAGCAGCCCTGAGGGTCAGAGCAAGGAACCACAGGCCTAATTGGCCCTGCCAAGGGGGATCCCAGAACAACCCAAAGCTGGGCGCTTCAATTCCTATATTCCAGCTCAAGACTTCCATCCACGCAGCTAAATGTTACTGTGCGTGCGTGCGTGTGGAGGGAGGGCTGCAAGGAAGCACAGCTGCACCACCTGCCCAGGGTTCAGGGCATGCAGGGGACCCTAAGGCCTAGAATGTGAGCCCAAACCAGCAAGGTTAAGGGCTCTGGCTCCCCTTTCCTCCCATTCTCCCAACACGCTACACCCTCCTTCTTGGGCACTAGAAAGTTTTACGATGAATAGCACGGGAGCCATCCTCTTCATACTCCTTTTTGGATACCCACATCTTCTTAAAAGTGTCCAGGGAGGCCAGGATGGAGCCACTGTGAGGAGGGAGGGATAGTATTCTTGTGGACCTGAGGGCTGAGCCAACTGCCCTCTCTGGGCACTCAGACCTCCATTTCCCTTACCTGGGAGGGAAATCCACCCACCTCCACCTGGCCTGGGCCAGCCCAGGGAGAACTGTCCAGGGCAACACGGTCTCCTCCCAGAGCCCTCCCCGTGAGCCCCGCCTCACCCGATCCACGTGGAGTACAGCCGTTCTTGAGGGGCCGAGATCTAGGGGAGCAAGTGGCAATGTCACTGCCCTGTCCCCATACAGCAGCCCCTGTCTCAGCTTTGGGGGCGTTTCCGCCAGGGCCCGAGGCCAGACAGCAAGGGCATCAGCTGGGAGCAGTGGGAGCAGCCGAACGGGGAGGAGCAGGCTGCGGTGGGAGTGAGAGGGGTCTGGGGGTGGCACTTGCCCTTTCCTCCCTGAGTCAAGGTTGCCCAGCACCCCCAGGACCCACGGGGGCTCCTCGTAACCTCACCTTGATTTTGACATCCTTTGGGGCAAGCTTCTTCACTTCACTTAGTAATCGGTCGCCAAAGCCTGTGAACACAAGGCTGGCTGAACCCAGGGTCCACATCGACCCTGACCACTAGCTGCCCCGTATCCGCCCTCTGCTGCCCTTCTTTCAGCAGTTCTCCCCAGGATTAAGGGTAGGGGTGAGCCACTCCAAGGGCAGAAAAGATCCAGCACCACGCCTGCAGGGCCCAGCTTCCTCAGAGAGGCAACATGAGATGGAATGCCAATCCCAGAGCTCTGGCCGACCCCACACTCCTCACCCAACACTCCAGGACCCAGAACCACTAGAAGCAGAGTCAAAGGCAAATGACAAAACCGGAGAAAATGCCTCCTATTTCTCCCCATCAGATGGGCAAGGATCAGTGTGGGGAGGCGGTGGGGGACTCGCATGCGTAACTGGTGGGGACATAAGTGGCACAGCCTCTCAGGCAAGATCTACCAAATACCAAATGCACACGCCCGCCCTCTGACTCAGCAATTCTACCCCTAGGATTTGTCTTTCAGGGATATTCCTATCATGTGAAATGACAGCACGTGAGGTCATCTATTACAGCATCTTTGTGAACAGAAATGACTGTATCTTAAAGGCCATCAGCAGAGCCATGGTTAAATGGCACATCCATTCAGTGAAATACCACGCAGCCATACCCAAGAACTCACACTGATAGGGAAAGAGCTCCCAGATATGGGGCTAAGGGAGAAATACACGAACACGCAGAGTATGCTACTATTTGTGTAGAAAAGGTGGGGGGAAATGCACATTTGCTTACGCTCACAGAGACACTGCTGAGAGCACACCTCAGTCACTGATACTCTTGTGACAGGGAGGGCTGGGTGCCCAGGACGGTGGAGAAGGGAGACTCCACCTAATACATTCTACACCTCACGTAAACTTATCAGCTATTTAGAAAGTAAATAAAATTTAATTTTAAATCTTTCTCTTAAAAAAAAAAATGCTCACTGAACACTAAAAAGCCAACAGAAAAAGGGCCCTGTCCCAGACTCCAGGGAGTGGGGTGCAGTCTGAGGGTCCAGCTGACCTCAGCCTCCAAAGTCTTACCACCACCTTTGCATCCACGGTACCTTTGAAAAGCGTGGAGCCCCCCGAAAGCACAATGTTGGCGAACAGGATCCGGCGAAGGTCCATGTCGGACTTGTGGATGGCGAAGGCCAGCACCTCGTGGAGGCCCTCACTCTCATCCCCTATGAGGTCTGGCTGGAACAGCAGCTCGGGGGCCCGGAATCGCGCTGGCCCCACCTTTGGAACACAAGATTGAGGCAGACAGGCCTCTTCTTCCTCCAGATCCCAGCAGCACCGCTGCCACCCAGTGCCATGCCTGGCAACTTACATCAAGTGTGCTGCCATCTGGCAAGGTGTACTGCACCTTCTCTGTCTCCAGAGCCTCATCCTTCTGCGGGTTGATGGACAGGTAGCAGGCTCGCTGAGGTGGGCAGGGACACAACCCTCAGAAGGCTGCAACCAGGACACCCGCACCCCAGGCTCAACCTCATGCCTTGGTCCCACCTCCCCTCATTTCCCACCCAGGCCATCCCCATGCCCTCCTGCCCTTCGTCACCTCTTTGATGGTCCGGACAACCTCAAACTCAGCTGAGGTGTGAAGGTCAACTCCTTCCTTGCGCAGCAGCAGCCGGAGATAGCGGCAGACGTCGCGGCCGGCAATGTCCACCCGCACGATGGAGTGCGGCATGGCAAAGCCCTCGTAGATGGGGACAGCGTGAGTGACCCCGTCCCCCGAGTCTAAAACCACTCCTGTTGTGCGTCCTGTTGCGTACCTGTCACCAGGTCAGCATTCCTTCACCTCAGCCATTGAGGCATGAGGACCTCCTCACCCCGGGAAGGGACCCTGGGACATTTCACTATCTGGTCTGAAAAACGGACAGGAGGAACTCCCTAAAGGAATAGTCATCGGGGGGCTGTCGCTACAGGGAAATTGGACACTTGGTCACCTCAAGCAGGAGGATGGCCATGGGGAGGATGGGGACTCAGGGGACCCCAGGGCTTAGAGACCACTCACAGGCTGAGCACGGCCTGCATGGAGATAAACAGGGCTGGCACGTTGAAGGTCTCGAAGAACACCTCTGCTGCCTTCTCCCGGTTCTTACTTGGGTTGAGTGGAGCTTCCGTAAGAAGAACAGGATGCTATGAGAGATGGTCGAGTTGTGGGCATGTGCAAAGACAACACGCTAGGCCCTAAAAGGATCTTTCCAGAGAGCCAAAACCCCGCTGGAAGCACGTGTAGTTGCAGCCCGCTATCCCTCCCAAGGGCACCATCCTGTTATCTGCCAGCAGGTACCCTTCCAAACATCCAGCTCTCTCTGGAAAACAGCGCTTGGCAGTACCCACATGCACACAATGAAAAGGCAGCAGGTGCTAACAAAACGCAGAGGGAACGTGGAAGCCCGACCAGGAAGGAAGCGGAGCAGGGAGAGGAGGCGGCTGAGAGAACCCAGAGCCCGGCGGGAGGGGCCACTGCCACACCTCCTCCGAGAAGGTCTGCAGCTGGTCCTTGGAGTAGACGTACTGCCAGATGCGCTCCATGTCGTTCCAGTCCCGCACCACGCCGTGCTCCATGGGGTAGCGGATGGCCAGCAGCCCCCGGTGCTCCTGGGGGTTGGGGGGAAGACCAGCTGTAGCACCAGGCCCCTCACCCAGCAACTGCTTTCTGCCTTCCTGGACGCTGCCCCTTCATCTGCCCTGAAGAGAGCCCCCGCTGCTTCCTGGGTGTCCCAACGCCCTGTGGCGGGTCCTGAACTCAGCATTGGCTCACCTGTCCAACAGCTTCTCAGGCTCTCAGAGCCCAGGCAGCTTCAGCCAGCCAGGGACCAGCGAGGGTGGCGATGTGCTCCCTCCGTCCTGCAGTCCGCCCATTCCTCCTCTGGCCAGGCTTCCGGAGCTTCTCTATGCTCACTGCCAGCACGTTCTCCCACTTCTCTCCTCACACACCGCCCAGCTTCCCTCCCCACCACTCCATAGTTACTGCTCTGTCAGCACCAGGGGCCTCTTCACGGCCGATCCTACACAGCCCCCTCCTGCGGTCACCTGATGCCCACCGCTCCTCCCAGCTCTTCAGCCAGTGCTCACGTCTCTTGCACGGACCTGCCCTTCGACGTCCCCCCACAGCAAACTCCTTCTCACCATGCACTACTCGGCCTCCCTCACCCACAGCCGTGCCTCCTACTCACCCCATCTCTAAGGAGCCCCATACCTGCACCTCCACCTCAGGACCCCCAGTCCCTGGCACCCCACGTTGTGTTCCCCAGGTGCCTAAACTGCACTTGCATGTCATTCCCTGGCCCCCCACATTCGCTCCTCCTCTGAAGGCCTCATCTGGCCATACAGCCCCCAGGCAAGTTGCCCAGCTGGAGCACAAGAGGTGGCCCCCACAGTTCTTGTTTGGATCAGGTATCAAATCCAGGTGATTCAGATTCTTAAGTCACTTTTTAATCAGTTCTTTCCCTGTAGCTTCCAAATAGCTCCTAAGAGACAGGGCATGAAGTGGTCTACCTGTGTTTCCCCATACAGGACCCACGGCTCCACCTCACAGAGCGAAGCTTCCACGGAGCCGTACTTCAGAGCTGGAGCCTGGAGAGCCCAGGAGGGCGCCCAGCAGACAGCCCCAGAGAAGAGCTTCCCGGGGGCCTCTCTGGAGGTACAGCTCTGACCACCAGCCAATGCTCCAGACTATGAGGACGCCAAACCCAGGCAAAGGCAGGCTCTACAAGTATTACCTCTGCTTTTGGTCCGATGAAGAGGTCCCCCTCCAGGGCTCCAGCCATCACCCGCATGTGCTTAGGGCGCCCGACACTGTGAGGACAGGTCAAGTCAGCGAGGCGGGCAGGGGCACAGCCCAGCCCAGTCTAGGAAAACCCAAGTCCAACTCCGACAGTCAAGAGGGTAACTGTACTCCAAAGCGCCAGGATGCGGCCATGGAGCAAAGGTCAGAAGCAGGCCTGTGGGACACGGGACTACAGAGCAGGCCTTGGCGGGGCGGAAAGCTTGGGGTCAGAAGAAAAGGTGTTCCTTCCATTCCCCACCCTCCCTCCCAGAGAGGGCTGAGGGCTCTGGCACGCCGGCCCTTCATGGCCCAGCCCTGGCAGAGGGTCAACTTCTGCAGCCACAATGACTCAGCCCACGCTCTCGATTTCAGGAGGGCGGGGTTGCCGGCACCATCTGCAGACCAAGGGAGGATGGGCCCAGGAAGGTGGGTGAGGCTCCCTTGTGCACCCCTCTCTCATTCATTCCTGCCCCTTCCCACTGCCAGGGCTTCCAGAATACAGATTCAGTTCTTGGAAGACTGGCTGAGCTACTATTCCAAAATTTGCCCCAAGTGCCCTGCACATCAACAGGAACCTTAACTTACATCCAGGAGGAGTTCAGAAGAAAGTTGAAGCCCTACTGGGTGCTCCATGCTGGCTCTGTCCCCAGACCAGGCCTGGGGTTCTTGGTATAGCCAGCCACTTTGGGGCCCTTAGGATGCCCTACCCTTGCTGAGGCCAGTAACTCCAAAGCCTCCCGGATCTGAGAAGCGGCACTGCCAAGGGAAAGCTTCCGGACGGGCTAGAGTGGCTGCAGGAGCCCTCCAGGCTTTCTCCGGCTTTCCCCACCCTTGCCCCTGCCATCACTGGCACCATTCCGGGCAAGCTCCCTTGACTGAAACAAGATATTTTCTAGAGTCTGAAAATACAGGCGCTGAAGAAAACATTTCCTGGAGGAAGTGGTGGGTGTGCATTAACTCGCCACCCTTTCTCCTCTGAGTTCAGTCTCTCTCTCGTGGACGGCTCCCTTTTATTCTTGCTGCTGCCACCACGCCCTGTCCCCAGGGGAATGCTGGCAGCTTCTCCTCCTCTCCAGCTCAAGGAGGAACCAAAATCAGAGACTCCAGAGAGGAGGGGGAAGCCCAGAGCCCCTGTCTTATCCTCTCAGAGCCCTCCGCAGCTTCAGCCTCACACATCTGGTGTTTTGCCTTACAGGTGGGGACCAGAGTTGTCCTCCAAGGGAGCTGTGACACAAGGCCAATGTTCTCCCAGGAAGCAAACAAAAGGGTTAGGGCTGCAGCCTGAGCACGACTTACTAGTTTGGGAAACAGTATTTGGGAATCTGGTCTCCTGCAAAGCCAGCCTTGATCACCCCCGAACCCTGCAAGGAAAAACAATGTTTAGCTCCCAACATTCACCTCCAGCTGAAAGCAGTGCCCTGCAGCAGAGAGAGCGGGCTGCCCAACCATGCAGCCCGGGGAGGAAGCCTGAGATCCTGCCAAGGGGGCGAGATCATTTACAAGTACACCAGCGGTTCAAAACTGTGGGTAATTTTTCACCCCTTTCCCCAAATCTGACACTGTCTGCAGACTGGGAAGGAGAGGGAGGAAAGGGATGCTACTGGCATTTGTGGGTAGAGGCTAGGGATGCTGCTAAACATCCTGCCATGCACAGGCCAGCTCCTCATAACCAAGAATTATCCAGCCCAGAATGTCGCTAGTATGGAGACTGAGAAACCATGAAGTACGTCCTCCTCTGCACACTCCAGGGTCAGCTCCAGGCAGGAGAAATCCGTAGCACAAACTACTCCCAAAAGCCAGCTAGAAGTGACTCCTAAACAGTTTTCTTTCAACAGCCCCTGTCCCCCTCCCAGTGGACATGGACCACATACAGGACCCACAGGGAAGATCGCCGGGTGCACGGGGACAGCTGGCACTTCTCCTAAGTGGCTTCCCCAAAGACTACAGGGCAAGGAGAACTTGGTCCTCCACTGCTCCAGCATGGAAGCTGGACTCAGGATCTTAAAGGGAACCTGGCATCTAGAAACCTCCCACCCAAGGAAGGAAGCAGTGTCTCAACCTCTTCTCCCACAGATCTTCATCACAACCCCTCCGGTCTGTAGTGCAGAAATAAATACTCCCAAGTTACACAGGAGGGGCTGGAAGCCCACAGGGACCAAGCAGGTTGCCCTCTGAACTCATAAGCTTGTTGATTAGCCTAAGTGAATTATTTGCCCACCAAGAAAAGAAGTGGCCTGGTCCTTCCTGCAGCCTGCTGGAGAGCATCCCCAAGCCCAGTTTTAGCCTTCTTATTAAACATTCCCTGCTGAAACTCAGGGAGCCCACATGGGTACTCTAAAAAAGACAGCCATTCAGGGATTACATGGGGGTCATGTGGGAGGGAGACGGATCCCAGAAGGAGAAGTGAGTCATTATCAAAAACTCCAAAGCTCACACACCAGAGGCAGATACCCAGCTAGAGGCAGATCTACAGGTCCCTGCCCTTTATTTCCTTCTCATGGACCAGAAATTTCTGAGGGCAGAAATCCTCGAAGGGCAGCTGAAAGCATGTTGAGCCCCAGTGCTGAAGGACAAGGCCACAGGGAAGCCAGGCAACTTGCCTCTGGTTTCCAAACAATTATCCCAAACCGCTTATGGAACCAAGTGGTCCTCAACTCTCTCCACCGCCCTGCCGCCAGTGGAATTTCTGCGGGGCACAGAGAGCACTTAAGGAAAGAGTCAAAGTAGCCAAGTGGCCAACCAGGCGGTGCTGGATATGTGGTTGGCAGAGCTTAACTTGTCCCAGGAAAAGAGTGCAGGAGGGCCTGTCCACTCTGGAGGTCCTGCCGGGGCTGCAGCCCCTGGGGAAGCACTGTTGTAGAAGTCACCAGGCCGACCCTCTCCAAAAGAGGCGGCCAGCAGTGTGCAAAACGGCAAATGCCATCTCTCCTCCACTAGGAGGGGCAGCCAGAGCCCGAGGCCGCGGAGGGGTAAAGGCGCTGGGCTCCAAACCTGTCCAGGGCTTCACTCTTAACCCAGAAGGGTCCGGGGTGCGTCCCCTGGCCTGACCCACAGGTGCACCGGCTGGGACGCCGAGCTGTCACGCCAGCTCTCCCGATGCCGATCAAGGGCCGCCAGACGAACGGGACGTCTGCCTCTCCCGTACCTCCCTGCCCGGCTCGGGGAGGGCTCGGGCAGGGGCTCCGCGGCGCCGCTGGCCCCAAAGCCCGGGCTAGAGGGCAGCGAGCGAGACCGGCGGGAGTCCCTCCACGCGCCGCCTCGCGTGCCCCCAGGGGCGGGGCGCCCGCCCTCCCCCCGGGCTGCCGGGCCTCACGTTGTCGATGACCACGGGCTGGTTGGCGATGATGTCGTAGGACTCCATGGCCGGGCCGGGCCGGCCCTGCCCAGCAGGCGGGCTGCAAAACGGACCCGCGGGCGAGCAGGCAGGCGAGCGGACCCCGACGGCGGCAGCTCCAGACGCGGTGCCGCGCCCCTCCCACTCCGAGCGCGCAGCCTACGCAAGCCCGGCGGGCTTTCTGGAGGGCGGGCCCCCTGGCCAATCACCGCTCCCACCTGGGCGGATTGACGGCGGGCGCCCCGGGCCGAATGCGGTCAAGGGGGCGGGGCCTCCGAGGGCCGGCCAGCCAATTGAGGCCGCCCGGAAGGACTGCCGCGGCGCTTCCAAGGTAGGCTGCGCCGCGCGGAGGGGATGATGTCATGGCTCCGCTGTTAAAGGGGACGCGGTCGGAGTCAGGAGGGCAGCGGGTTCACGTGTCCTGGAAGACGGCCTTCCCGAGTCCCAGGACCTCCGACCACGCTCCTCGAAGCGCGCAGTCCACGCGGAGGCCGGCGCTGGATGTTTCACCCACAGCGTGAAATTGAGCCCTGAGGATTTTTCCTTGTAAAAATTTTTCCTTGTGAAATTGACAATTTCGTGGTAACGGTGGTTCGTGTTGATCAAGCACCTGCTATGTGCTTGCGGAGCATTTGTACTTACTTTACATAGATTCTATTAAATCCTTGCAAATACCGTACCAGGTAGTTGTCTTAGGACAGCCGTGGGGGCTGAGGAATTGCTTGTGTAACTTGCCCAAAATTATCCAGCTAGCAACAGCGAGGATGAGCCCGCGCGGGGGTCAACTGCTGCGGCAGTTCCAGATACCGAGTCCTAAACTCACTGACCATCCTGAGCCGTAGTTGTTTGCCTCTGTACCTTTCCCGCTAGATTGTGAGATTCAGTTTGGTAAAACTGAAACACAACATCACACAGAGAAGTGCAGAAATCCTAAGTATACATTTCAATGAATTGTTGCAATGCGGACACACTTGTATAACCATCACTGAGTTGGAGAAACACAGGAGCAGGCCTGGTGGCGCAGTGGTTCAATTCCCACACTCCGCTTCGGTGGCTTGTTCAAATCAGTGGCGGAGACCAAAGCACTGCTCATCTAGCCATGCGGTGGCAGTGACCCACATAAAAAAAACAGAGAAAGATGGGCAGGGATGTTAGCTCAGAGCCAGTCTTCCTCAGCTAAAAAAAAAAAAAAACACACACAAAAAAAAGAAAGGAAAAAAACAGAGCATGCTCAGCATTCCAGAAGCACCCCATCACTCTGTCACTGCTGTATTCCTCCTCTGAGGTGACCACTATCTTGAATTTTAACACTGCAGTTTTGCCTATTTCGGAACTTTATGCAAATAGAATCATAGATGTGTATTCATTTGTATCTGGTGTCTATGCGTTCATAAAATGGATCAGTGTGCAACTGTTAAGAATAGTGAGGGAGTTCTATATAATCTGATGTGAAACATCAGGACATAGGGCTAAATCAAAGCAAAGAAAGCCAGGCACGGTGTCCAGCATGTTGTGTGTATGAATGTCTCTGAAGAGTATATGAGAAAGAGACTGTTGGTAAATGTGGGTGAATGAAGGGAGAATTTTTTTTTTACAATATAAACTTTTGTATTGAATTGTTTTTAACATGTTCATGTATATTACTTTTTTCCTCAGTTTTTATTTAAAAAGAAATTTTTTTTTTTTGTGAGGAAGACCAGCCCTGAGCTGACGTCTATTGCCAATCCTCCTCCTTTTTTTTTTCCTTTCTTCCCTTTTTCCCCCCAAAGCCCCAGTAGATAGTTGTATGTCATAGTTGCACATCCTTCTAGTTGCTGTACATGGGACGCGGCCTCAGCATGGCCGGAGAAGCGGTGCGTCTGTGCACACCCGGGATCCGAACCTGGGCCACCAGTAGCAGAGCGTGCGCACTTAACTGCTAAGCCACGGGGCCGGCCCCCTCATTTTTTAAATTGTGGTAAAATGCATATAACATAAAATTTGCCATCTTAACCATTTTTCATTTTTTTAAATTGAGGTATAATTGACATATAACATTATATTAGTTTCAATGGTACAACATAATGATTTGGTATTTGTATATATTGCGAAATGGTCACCACAATAAGTCTAGTTAACATCTGTCACCATAAAAAATTACAAATTGAGCCAGCCTTGATGGCCCAGCTGTTCAAGTTCTGCCAGCTCCGCTTGGGCACCCTGGGTTCGGTTCCTGGGTGCGGAATCACACCACTCGTCACTGTCAGTACACTGTCAGTAGCCATGCTGTGTGGGCAGCTCACGTCGAAGAACCTGAAGGACTTACGACTAGAATATACAACTATGTACTGGGGCTTTTGCGTGGAGAAAAAAGGAGGAAGATTGGCAACAGATATTAGCTTAGGACGAATCTTCCCCTGCAAAAAAACCATTAAAAAAATTACAAATTTTTTCTTGTGATGAGAACTTTTAAAATAAATAAGTCATGGGGATGTAATACACAGCATGGTGACTACAGTTAATAATATTGTATTTCGTATTTGAAAGTTGCTAAGAGAGTAAATCTTAAAAACTGGAAATTTGCATCTTTTGACCCCGTTCACCTATTTCACTCCCCCACTCCTCCACAACTATCAATCTGTTCTCTGTATCTAAGAGTTCAAGGTTTTGTTTTGTTTTGTCTTGTTTTTATTCTTTTAGATTCCACATAAAAGTGAGATTATGTGGTATTTGTCTTTTTCTGTCTGACTTATTTCATTTAGCACAATGCCCTCAAGGTCCATCCATGTTGTTGCAAATGGCAAGATTTCTTTCTTTTTTATGGCTAAATAATATCCTATTATATATACCCCATTTTCTTTATTCATTCATCCATCGGTGGACACTTAGGCTGTTTCCATGTTTTAGCTGCTGTAAATAATGCTGCAATATTATTGCAGGGGGTGCAGATATCTTTTCAAGTTAGTGTTTTTGTTTTCTTTGGATAAATACCCAGAAGTGGGATCGCTGGATCATGTGGTAGTTCTATTTTTGGTTTTTTGAGGAACCTCCATACTGTTATCCATAGTGGCTGCACCAATTTACATTCTCACCAACAGTACACAACGGTTCCCTTTTCTCTACATCCTCGCCAACTTGTTATTTCTCGTCTTTTTGCTAATAGCTATTCTAACAGGTGTGAGGTGGTATCTATCTCATTATGGTTTTGGTTTGCACTCTCCTGATGATAAGTGATGCTGAGCATCTTTTCATGTGCCTGTTGGCCATTTGTATGTCTTTGGAAAAATGTCTATTCAGATCTTCTACCTATTTTTTTAATCAGATTTTTTTTTTTTGCTATTGAGTTATATGAGTTCTTTACATATTTTGGAGACTAGCCGCTTATCAGATATTTGATTTGCAAATATTTTCTCCCATTCAATAGGTTGCCTTTTCATTTTGTTGATGATTTCCTTTGCTGTGCAGAAAGTTTTTAGTTTGATGTAGTCCACTTGTTTATTTTTAATTTTGTTGCATTTCCTTTTGGTGTCAAATCCAAAAAATCAAAGCTTATCTCAATTTTTTCTCTCTTTTAACTCATTCATTCTCAGTCTCACCTCCACCCCCACCCTCCCCAATTTCCCCTATTATTAACGTCTTGCATTAGTATGGTACATTTGTTACAATTGACGAACCAATATTGATACATCATTATTAACTAAGGTCTATAGTTTACATTAGGGTTCACTCTTTGTGTTGTACATTCTATAGGCTTTGACAAATACATAATGTCATATATCTGCCATTACAGTATCACAGAGAATAGTTTCATGGCCCTAAAAAAATCCTCTGGGTTCAACCTATTCATTCCTCCCTTCCTCCCTCCCTCCCTCCCCTTGAATCCCCGGCAACCACTGATCTTTTTACAGTCTCTATAGTTTTGCCTTTAACAGAATGGTTTATAGTTGGAATCATACAGTCTGTAGCCTCTTCAGATTGGCTTCTGAAGAGCCAATACATTGGCTCTTATACATTATGTATTAAATACATTATGTATTTAAGGTTCTGCCATGTTTTTTTGTGGCTCAATAGCTCATTTCTTTTTTTTTTAAATAATTTTATTTATTTAGTTTTTTCCCCCAAAGCCCCAGTAGATAGTTGTACGTCATAGCTGCACATCCTTCTAGTTGCTGTATGTGGGACATGGACTCAGCATGGCCGGAGAAGCAGTGCGTCAGTGCGCGCCCGGGATTTGAACCCGGGCCGCCAGCAGCGGAGCGCGCGCACTTAACCGCTAAGCCACGGGGCCGGCCCGCTCATTTCTTATTACTGAATAATATTACATTGTACAGACGTACCACAGTTTGTTTATCCATTCACCTACTGAAGGCCCTCTTAGTTGCTTCCAATTTTGGCAATTATAAACGAAGATGCTATAAGCACCCACGTGCAGCTTTTTGTGTGGGCATACATTTTCAACTCACTTGGGTAAATACCTAGGAGTGCGACTGCTGGATGGTGAGCCTATACTTAGCTTTGTAAGAAACTGCCAAACTTTGCCCCAAAGTGGCTGTACCATTTTACACTCCCACCAGCAATGAATGTGAGTTCCCGTGCTCCACATCCCCACCAGTATTTGGTGTTGTCAGTGTTTTAGATTTTAGCCATTCTAATATGTGTGGTGTGGCATCTTCTTGTTGTTTTAATTTGCAATTCCCTAATAACAGACGATGTTGAGCATCTTTTCATATGCTTTATTTACTACCTGTATATCTTCTTTGGTGAGGTGTCCAGATGTTTTGCCCATTTTTTAATTGGGTTGTTTGTTTTCTTGTTGAGCTTGAAGAATTCTTGTATATTTTAGATACAAATCCTTTATTACATATATGTTTTGCAAATATTCTCTCCAAGTTGTGGCCTGTCTTTTCATTCTCTTAATACAAGTGATTTTTAAAATATTGACCTTGTATCTTGCAGCCTTGCTAAACTCATCTATTTCTTCTTAGGATTTCTTAGAATTTTCTACATAGATAATCAAGTCGACTGAGAATAAAGACAGTTTTACTTCTTCCTCTCTAATCTATCTGTCTTTTACTTCTTTTTATTCTCTTATTGCATGGGTAAACCCTTTAGAACAGTGTTGAATGAAAGTGATGAGAGTGTTCATCCTTGCTCTGATCCTGAGATTAGGGAGAAGGCATTCAAACTTTTACCATTATATAATGATGTTACTTTAGGTTTTTTTATAGATGCCCTTTATCAAATTGAGAATGTTCCCTTTATTTTCTCGTCAATGGGAGTTTTATTTTGAATGGATGTTAAATTGTGTCAAGTGCTTTTTCTGCATCTATTGTGATAATCCTATGAGTTTTCTATTAATATGGTGAGTTACATTGATTTATTTTTGAACGTTCAGCCAGTCTTGCATTCCTGGAATAAACCCTCCTTGGTTAGGATATATTTTCCTTTCAAAAATATGTTGGATTCCATTTGCTAAAATTTCATTAAGAATTCTTGCATCTGTTTATGAAAGATATTGGCTTATAGTTTTCTTTTCTTGTGATATCTTTGGTTTGGTATCAGGATAATGCTGGTCCAATAGAATGAGTTGGGAAGGAGCCCCTCAAATTCAATTTTTCAGAAGAGTTTGTGTAGAATTGGTGATATTTCTTCCTTAAATATTAACAGAGTTAACCAGTGAAGCCATCTGGGCTTTAAGTTTTCTTTGTGGGCAAGTTTTTACCCACAAATTCAATTTCTTTAATATAGAGCTTTTTTCTTTTTTAAAAAAAGAAGAGCAATTTCTTTTCTATAGAGCTATTCAAGTTATTTATTTCTTCTGGAGTAAGAAATAATGTCGGTTTGTGTCTTTCAAGGAATCTGTCCATTTTATCTAACTTGTCAAATCTATTGGCAAAAAGTTGTTCATAATATCCCCTTATTTTTCTTTTAATGTCTGTAGTATCTGTAGTGATGTCTACTCTCTCATTCCTGATATCGGTAATGGGCGTTTTCTGTCTTTCTCCCTGATCAGTCTGGCTAGAGGTTTATATATTTTATCGGTTTTCTCAAAGAGCCAGATTTTGGTTTCCTTTATTTTCTTCAATGGTTTTTACATTTCTAAAAGGTTGGAACAACAACAGAGAAGAGTATGCAACAGACACATATGTGGCCTGCAAAGCCTAAAATACTTTCTCTCTGGCTCTTTACAGAAAAGGTTTGTTGACTTCCACTCTAGACCTGGATGACTGCATAAATATAGATGTTTTTCTCTCATGCCTAGGTACTCAACAGGTCTGCCTGGAAAGAAGATAAATCAAGCAGAGAAAGTCTGATGATCACTTAAAGGTAATTGATAGATTACATAAGAGCCCTACTGCGCACTCAGGTTGCAAAGCAGCCCCTACTCTCTTCCTCTGGTGATGTTAGGATATAGGAGGGAAAGGAAGGGGTGAGAGGGAGAGCAGGTGGTGAAGATTTTGGGAATGGGACTCATTGGGGTTCAGCAGTGGCCTGAGAATGTTAAAGGGACTTCGTTGGCTTCGTATTTCATCAGCAGTAAAATGAAGATGATGCTGGTCTGGTCTTGGCTGGGGCAGTGGAGGTGGGCAAGGTTTGTGAAAATCGAACTGAGAGGATTTGCTCATGGATTGGATGTGTGGTGAGGGAGAAAGAGAGCAGTCTGGGATGACCCCTGGATTTTGGCGTGAGCAGATGGAAGGATTAATTTTTTGCTGAGATAAGGAAGATGGGGGGTAACAGGTAACAGGAGTGGGCAATGGGGATCAAAAGTTAGGTGGTTGTGCATCTTGAGCTTGAAGTTAGCCTATTTCCCATTTCTTTGGTTTCTACTTACCCTCAGCATTGTGTGAAATCTACCAGGGAAAAGTCCCCCAAAGGACTCCATCTCCACCCCTCGCCCAGCCCACACTCAGCCCCTTCCAGGGTCTTGTTTGATTGAAGCCTCACCAATCTCCTTGCCCAGGTCTGGGTGTTAGTTTTGAACCACCAGGACACATTTGCAGCATTTTCACATATAGGGTGGGTTTTCTCATTCTGGAGGAGATTTTAGACCGTTTTGGGCCGCCGTGTTTCCTCTCTGCAAAGACAAACAGCAGAAGCGAGCGAGTCAGTACCTGGGGTTAGGGTTTATTTTCCTATTTACTGGTAATCTGAAGTTGGACATTTTCTTTCTTCTGGTTATGCTGAGGGTGTGAGTTTTGTGTTGTTTTATATGTTCTTTTTTGTGCTGTTTTTATTTTTTTGAAGATACTTCAGAGAAATAAGATTTTTGCTGCTGCCATTACCTGATGTTATGGGTTGAATTGTGTCTCCCCCTGCTAAATTTATATGTTGATGTCCTAACCCCCAGTGCCTCAGAATGTGGCTTCATTTGGAGTGTCTTCACAGAGGTCATCAAGTTCTAATGAGGTCATTAGGGTGGGCCCTAATCCAATATGACGTGTGTTCTTATAAGAAGAGGAGCTTTGGACACAGATGCATATGGAGGGAAGACGATGTGAAAGAACAAGGAGAAGACGGCCACCTACAAGCCAAGGAGAGAGGCCTCAGAAAGAACCAACTCTGCTGACACCTTGATCTGGTACTTCTAGCCTCCAGAACTGTGAGACAATAGATTTCTGTTGCTTAAGCCCCCATTTTGTGGTACTTTGTTACAGCAGCCCCAGCAAACTAATATGCCTGAGCTACTCAGAGTTCTACTATATAACTTTTTGTGTTCTTTTTGTCTCCCAAAGATCTCTTCCATCCCATCACTGCATATAGTGTGTGAACACGAGGACTAAAGGGCAGGGCTGGCTACCTGATTTGTGGGATCCAATGCAAAGTGAAAATGCAGGAAAAAAAGTGCAGTTAAAGGTGCTAAAATATAGAGATTTTTCCTTTGAAAATAGTTTAATACTTATAAAATGTAATAGGGGAAATAGTAACACGTGAATGACAATGTCAACTTACACTTTTGTTTATAATAGTTTTGGTGGTATAATTTTATGTAATACAGTAAATTACCATACTTAATGTGATATCTTGATTTATTATGAGATTTTTTTGGGCTACTCTAGTTACTTCCAATTCACTTAAGCTGATTTTGTTGAGTTTCTGTCACTTGCAACTTAAGAGTCCTGGTTAACATCCTACTGCTTCCAGGCTGCAGTGCACATGGGATGAGGAGGGCTCTGCAGAGACAAAGGGAGTGAGCGCAGAGGCGATTACCTCAGGGCTGCCAGCGCTCCCCTCCCGTGTCCTGTCCACAGACACTGGGCCCTCCCCCCTTCCCACTCTAGAATTGCCCCCCACCTCGATTCCAGGTGTGACTTCACAGACCGTCGTGTTCCGCAGTATCCTGGAGTTCAAGGCTGTTGTGTCTGAGGATTTCAGGAGATTTGCTTCTCTCGAATGGTGTACAGACTATGGCACAGGAGAGAGGAGCAGAGACCCTCTTCTTTGTTCTCTTCCTGGGCTGTTGGCAAGGTGCCGAGCTCCACCCTTTCCACCTGATCCAAGGTACTGTCACAGGTACATTGGTAGAGAAGCATGAGACCCACCATGAGCCTGAACCAGGCGGGAGATGGTGCTCTCCTCCCGCGGGTCCTGGATAGTCAGCACGGGGCCTCTCCCACCCCTATCTGCTTTACCTCCCTGAAGCTGCCACAGGGAGTTCTTGCTCAGAAGAGAGTACCTTTAACCTTTTTCCTAACTTTGAAGCTTTCTCAAAATCCAGAACTCCATGGGAGGGTAGAATACATGTACATTTGAACTTTTCATTATAAAAATTTTAAAACATAACGCGAAATAGAAAAATTAATATAATGAACCTCCATGTGCTAACCATGCCAATCTTGTTTTATCTATCCCCTCATATATACACACACGCACTATATTTTAAGTAGTAGGTTCAGATATAACTCATGTAACATAAAATTTACCCTTTTAAAATATATAATTCAGTGGTTTTTAGTATATTCACAGAATTGTGAATAACTGCTATCTAATCTTAGAACATTTTCATCACCCCAAAAAGTAATGTCACTCTCACTAGCTGTCACTCCCCATTTCGCCTTTCCCACAGCTCCTGGCAACCACTAATCCACTGTCTGCTCTATAGATTTGTCTGTTCTGGATATTTCACATATGGAATCATACAGTATGTGGTTTTTATGACTGGACTCTTTCCTTTAACATGTTTTCAAGGTTTATCCGCATTGTAGCATGCATCAATACTACATTTCTTTTTCTGACTGAATAATATTCCATTGTATGGATATGCCACATTTTGTTAATCCATTTATCAGTTCATGGACATCTGGGTTTATTCCACCTTTTGACTGTCTGAATACCCATGTTATAAACATTTTATGAACATAGCTTTTTCAAAGCGAACATTAGATTTCCATGCTCTATATTTAGGGCCAATGCACTAAGACACTAAGTCACTTAGTGCATTTGGAACCATATTTGCTATTTACTAAACTAACTGGCTGACCATATTCTGGAAAATTCTCTCAATGTAAAGCTATCAGGTCTGTGGAGAAAAGCAAAAGCAGTAGACATAATCTTTGTGATGGAGGAAGCTACAGTATTGTTCTCCAAAAACTAAGTAGACCAAGATCCCAAAATAGTGTCATGTGTCATGAAGGATAGTAGGTACATTATGCAAACTGTCAGTCAGGGGTGACAGCAGGAAAAGGGGAGACAGTAACTACTCTTGTCAGGCCAGTTTAAAAACCAAAGGGTTTTTGTGAACAAATATTTTACTTCAGGGGCTTCCTTCACTTCCATTGTATTGATTCTTAATGATTCACTAATATCTCAGCAAGGGAGAACTTTTGGTTTCTTTCATTCGCCAAAAGCCACAGTACCTGGAAGCAATGTCCATGCACCATTAACGACCTGATTACCAATTTTTCTGTAGAGTTGAAAACTGCAATGTGCACAAATTACTCAATGGCTATGTAGATTGTCTGTGGGGAAACCAGGGGGAAATCAGCACTGTCACTGGTTTTGAGTTAAAAGTTCGGATTCTGCAGACACTTCATGAATGCTCTGTGGCACTCAGAATAGGTGGGTGCTGTGGCTCTGACAACCCCTTCATTAGGGGATAGGTTTCTCCTCCTTGGTGGTTTTCCCACTCCCCTGGGGCCAGAAAAAAGGGCTGGCCTTGACCTTGAATCAAGAAAACAGCAGGTCTTGAAATCAGTCCATGACGGCCTAGGGGAGACTGTTGACATAGTCCATTTCCGTTGGCACCTTAATTTTCCTTCATCAGTGACAACATCAGGAATTCCTTGTGCTCATCAAACAGGTCAAGTAGGGATGGCCTCAGGCCCTCTGAGCCCCTCCCAAACACAGACCCCCAGTGTGCATTCGTGCAGAGCGTGCAGCCGTGTTGTTCCCTCTCCTCCAAAACAAGGAAACTCCACATTTCCAGAATGGCCAAAGTCACTGCTTGTTGGCATCACTTCCTATGGAAGGGAAAGTTTTTGTTGAAAAGACCCTGAGATGTGTGTCCATCTGTCTTTGTCCCCCCCGCCCCCAAACTGAGCACTGAGCATAACCACGCTTGGAACCAGTGCCATTCATTGCAGTTCACCTGAGACGTGGTAAAGGGAGGGCACTTTTCAGTCTACAGATGACACCAGCAAATTTTATCTCCCCCTCCTCACAGGCCTCTTGTGGTTGGCGTCTTTCTCATGAGTCTCAGGTGAGAATACCAAATCCCACAGAACTTTACTGCCCAAGATCACAAGGCACTCAAAGGTTGGACTAGAACCCGCGTCCAGTGCTCCTTCCCCTAGAGCAGGCCTATTGCATGATGCTCGTCTCAAGATACCATGCAAGAGAGTATCAAGTTAAAACGATCACATTCAGATCCAATGAAAGATTTACTCACAGCTAAGGTGTATTTTTCTATAGGTTATCCTCAACAAAAGAGCTTGGAAAATACTGAATTTGCATCCAGTTCAAATAAGCGAGAAGAACATTTGGCTAAACTATTTGGTAAGTACCCGCTTCATGTGAAACTGTCAGGCTGTATTTGAAGAGTTTCGTGCTGTGTGTGGTTGTCTCTCAGAAAACCTGTTCCTGCTGCTCTGATGGAAAGGAAAGTGCCTTGCCTTGAGGCTAGAACCAGTTCCTCTAGGTTTCTGAGTCCTGAGAAATTATTAACATGGAAGATAAGCACTAGGAAAGGATTCTGCTTCTCAAACAGGGGTCCATGTAACAGCAGCAGGGCCACCATCTGGGAGCCATAGGAAGTGCAGCATCAGACCAGCCACGTCACGTCTGCCTGGATGAGGTGCCCAGGAGATTTCTGCATGTATTAGAGTTGGTGAGGCTCTGAGGCTGAGATAGACCTTCTCCCCAGGTCCTCAGCCCTAATTGAGCATGAGAAGCCCCTGGGAAGATTGTTAAAGAGAGACCTCCGGACCCACCCCAGCGATCAGGTTCCTTGGTGTGTAGTGAAGCCTTTGCATGAGGCGTTTTTAAAGCCCTCCAGATGATTCTAGGTTGGGACTCGTTGATTTACTCCAAGCCTCCCATTTAATGTTTGAGAGTAACTAAGACCCGGGGAACTCCTCTTCAGCAGAGAGCTGAGACTCAGGGGAAATGTTTGAAACCACAGCCATCTGCTGAAGGAAGCCATCTGGATTCCAGAGAAATCTCTCCTCTCTGGGGCCCGTGTGTGGGTCAGGAGAGTCACCTTTGGTCTGAGAAAGAGCTCCCAGGAATGTGAGCGCTGACGCTTTCCTCTGGGTCAGGAGCTGTCAGATGTTCTGATCACAGAGCGAGCCCTGCCAGTCCTGCTTGCAAGGGGGACATCTCTCTCCATGGGATCTGGACCTTGTTTCCAGGGACTTGCCCGTGTTAGGGATTCTGGGTTTGCCACTCTTCCACGGGTGCTCTTAAAGAGGCTTCAGTAATTCTGCACTGGCCAGCTGATTGATGATGGGTAGGTTACCATGACTGAACGGATGGATGCAGACAGCTGTTACGGTCCCACTGTCCGTGCTTTCAGGAATTCCCGTCTAGGAATCGGAAGACCTTCCTCCTCCCTGCAGGTGCCCCGCGTCTCTGAATCCAGCCCCAGATGTGTGGAAGGGGAGTGAGTGCCTCTGAGGATGGGCGTCTGGTTCAGGGTTTGGGAGGATCCATCACCCCCGAATGCCTACTGACCCGCCCAGTGCCATGCCAGTGTTGGCCTTGGCATTGGTGGGCCTCTGATAAACTTGCCAGGTTCTCTCTGAGCAACAACTCAGGAACTTGTAGGTCAACACATTCATCAAGGAGGGGGCTGGCGATGAGAACTCATCATTTTTTTTTTTTTTTTTTTTTTTTTTTTTTGAGGAGATCAGCCCTGAGCTAACATCCGTCAATCCTCCTCTTTTTTTGCTGAGGAAGACGGCCCTGGGCTAACATCTGTGCCTATCTTCCTCCACTTTATATGGGACGCCGCCACAGCATGGCTTACCAAGCAGTGCGTCCGTGCGCGCCCGGGATCCGAACCAGCGAACCCCGGGCCGCCGCAGCGGAGCGCGCGCACTTAACCGCTTGCGCCACCGGGCCGGCCCGAGAACTCATCATTTTGAATGAGTGAATGTGATAATTTCTTTGTGTCCTTATTGTAAGCGTCTATTCCATCAGGCGAGTAACCATCCCCCAATGTACCAACGGCCCCTGAAAAAGGACTCAGAATAAACACCAAACGAATGGAATTTGTGATGGTTATTTTCTGTGGTTTAGCAAAGTAAACCTAGAAGGGGAAAATATAACTGTTGTCCCTAGGGACAGATAGAAATCTGAATGCTTTAAAAGGGAAGGAGAAATTGATATATTTCAAAAATGTAACCATGAAAATTACTAGCAGTTTTATAAACAAAGAGGTTTCTCAGAGAAGCTTATGGAATCCATTTTTTCTCTTCCCACAGCTTCCGCCCGTTTTTTGTGGGTACAGTTTTCATACGCGACATCTGTAAATGAATCTTGAAACTCTCTGAGGACAGCCTTGCGCTTTGGATTTGTTGTGTCCTGGGCAGTCCTGTTGTGACGTGGAATTGTGTGGGTCAGGATCCCTCTCACTCCAGGTTCTTCTCTGAAGCACAAGGAGTGTCATGTGGCATCTTGGTGGGGGCTGTGTCCTCAGTCTGCAGTAGCCCCTTGATGCCTGACTGCTCCAAGGACTTTTCATGATGCTTGTAGCTCACCAAGTTAGTGTCCCCAAGGGGCTATTCCCAGGTTTCCTGCATGTCACATATTGACCCACCAGGGCTGCTGTGAGACCATGGTGAGCACCAGATGTTGGTGAAAGGAGTTGACTGACACCCAACATCTGTGGACAGGAGGGACCTTGGGGGTCTCAGTAAATGTCGTGGTCAGCTGGATCCAGAGCTCGGCCTCACCCGGTAGGGCCCACCACTTCTTCCTGAGGTCTGCTCAGTCGAGTGCGTGTCTTCTGGCTGCCTCGGGCTAAGCTGAGTTCTGCCTCTCCCAAGTGTTGATGGCTCAGGGATGCAGACCGGCCAGCAGGTCCCAGTCCTTGTTGTTTCTGTTTTCTCTAACATATGTAACCATTCAGTGCCTACCATGTACAAGTCACCCATCATACAGAGTTTCTTTGTGCAACGTGGGTTCCAAATGTTTATTTTGGTCCTGTTGTTTTGAAGTTGGACCACATTTTATCCCAAAACAGTGCTATAAATGGTAGGCAGTTTTCCAAGTCAGTTCACAAAAACTCATTTATCACTTTATATACTCCCCCCCACTTTAGTGAGACATGATTGACATACAACATTATGTAAGTTTAAGGTGTAAACATGATGATTTGATACACATATATATTGCAAAATGATTAACACCATAGTGTTAGCTAATTCCTCCATCACGTCACATAATTACCATTTTTTTTTTGTGGTGAGGATATCTAAGATCTACTCTCTTAGGAACTTGCAAGTTTATAATACAGTGTTGTTAGCTATAATCACCATGCTGTACATTAGATCCCCAGACCATATCCATCTTATAACTGGAAGTTTGTACCCTTTGACCAATATCTCCCCATTTTCCCCAGCCCCCAGCCCCTGGCAACCACCACTCTGCTTTCTGTTTCTATGAGTTTGGCTTTTTTAGATTCCACATATAAGTGACATCATACAGTATTTGTGTATCTCTGTCTGAATTATTTCACTTAGCATAATGCCCTCAAGGTCCATCCATGTTGCAAAAGGCAGGGTTTCCTGCTTTCCCATGGCTGAATAATACTCCATTATATTGGAACACACACACACACATAGCACCTTGTATTTATCCATTCGTCTGTTGACAGACACTTAGATTGTTTCCATATCTTGGCTGTTGTGAATCATGCTACAGTGAAAGTGGGGGTGCAGATATCTCCTTGAGATCCTGTTTTCATTTGCTTTGGGTATATACCCAGAAGTGGGATTAATGGATCATATGGTAGTTCTATTTTTAATTTTTTGAGGAACCTCCATGCTGTTTCCCATATGGCTATAACAATTGACATTCCCACCAACAGTGCACAAGGGTTCCCTTTTCTCCATAGCCTCACCAACACTTGTTATTTCTTGTCTTTTTGATGATAGCCATTCTAACAGGTGTGAGGTGATATCTCATTGTGGTTCTGATTTGCATTTCCTTGATGATTAGTGATGTCAAGCACCGTTTCATGTATCTGTTGGCCATTTGTATGTCTTCTTTGGAAAAATGTCTATCCAATTCCTCTGCCCATTTTTAAATCAGATTGTTTTTTTGCTATTGAGTTCTATGAATTCTTTATATATTTTGGACTATATTTATTAACCCCTCATCAGATACATGATTTGCAAGTATCTTCTCCCATTCTGTAGGTTGCCTTTTCATTTTGTTGATATTTCTTTCGCTTTGCAGAAGCTTTTTAGGTTGATGTAGTCCCACTTATTAATTTTTGCTTTTTTTGCCTGTGCTTTTGATATCATCTCCAAAAAATCGTTTCCAAGACCATGTCAAGGAGCTTTTTCCTATGATTTCTCCTAGGAGTTTTATGGTTTCAGTTCTTATGTTTAAGTCTTTAATCCATTTTGAGTCAATTTTTGAGAGTGGTATAAGATAGAGGTCCAATTTCATTCTTTTGCATGTGGTTTTCCAGTTTTTTCAACACCCTTTATTGAAGAGACTATCTTTTCCCCTATTGAGTATTCTGAGCTTCCTTGTCAAATGAGTTGACTGTAAATGC
The DNA here is from genome assembly GCF_020826845.1 of Diceros bicornis minor. Classification (NCBI taxonomy): domain Eukaryota; kingdom Metazoa; phylum Chordata; class Mammalia; order Perissodactyla; family Rhinocerotidae; genus Diceros; species Diceros bicornis. The sequence goes on along the minus strand of NC_080779.1, from coordinate 15,611,973 downwards.
AAGAGTTTATTTTTGGGCTCTCAATTCTGTTCCATTGGTCTATGTGTCTATTTTTATGACAGTACCATACCGTTTTATTGCTATAGCTTTGTAGTGTAGTTTGAAATCAGGAGGTGTGATGCCTCCAGCTTTGTTCTTCTTTCTCAGGATTGCTTTAGCTATTTGGGGTCTTCTGTGGTTACAAATGGATTTTAGGATTGTTTTTTCTATTTCTGTGAAAAATGTCATTGGAATTTTGATAGGGATTGCATTGAATCTATAAATGGCTTTGGGTAATATGGACATTTTAACAATATTGATTCTTCTGATACATGAATATAGGATATCTTTCCATTTGTTTGTGTCTTTGTCAATTTTGTTTCATCAAATTCTTGTAGTTTTCAGTGTACAGATCTTTTAACTCCTTGGGTAATTTATTCCTAAGTATTTTATTTTATTGTTTTTGATGCTGTTGTGAATGAGATTGTTTTCTTTATTTCTTTTTCAGATGTTTCATTGTTAGTGTATAGAATTGCAACTCATTTCTGCATGTGGATTTTGTATCCTGTGACTTTACTGAATTTGTTGATTAGTTCTAACAGTTTTTCGGTGGAGTCTTTAGTCTATATAAGATCATATCATCTGCAAACAAAGACAATATTACTTCTTCCTTTGTGATTTAGATGCCTTTTATTTCTTTTTCTTGCCTAATTGCTCTGGTTAGGACTTCCAGTACTATGTTGAATAGTAGCAGTAGGAATAGGCACCCTTGTCTTGCTCCTGATCTTAGAGGAAAAGCTTTCAACCTTTCACTGTTGAGTATAGTATTAGCTATGGGCTTGTCATATATGGCCCTTATTGTGTTGAGGTATGTTCCTTTCATACTCAATTTGATGAGCATTTTTAACATGAAAGGATGTTGTGTTTTGTCAAATGCTTTTTCTTTCTTTTTTATTTATTTATTTATTTATTTTTTATAATTTTATTTATTTATTTATTTGTTTTCTCCCAAAGCCCCAGTAGATAGTTGTATGTCATATTTGCACATCCTTCTAGTTGCTGTATGTGGGACACAGTCTCAGCATGGCCGGAGAAGCGGTGCGTCAGTGCGTGCCGGAGATCCGAACCCGGGCCACCAGCAGTGGAGCACGCGCACTTAACCACTAAGCCACGGGGCCGGCCCTCAAATGCTTTTTCTGTGTCTGTTGAGATGATCATATGATTTTTATCTTTCATTCCATTAAAGTAACGTGTCATATTTATTGATTTTCATATGTTGAACCATCCTTGCATCCCAGGAATAAATACAGCTTGATCGTAGTGTACAATTTTTTAAAATGTGCTGTCGAAATCAGTTTGCTAATATTTTGTTGAGAATTTTGCATTTGTGTTCATTAGGGATATTGATCTGTAGTTTTCTTTTCTTGCAGAGTCCTTATCTGGCTTTGGTATCAGGGTAATGCTGGCCTCATAAAATGAGCTTGGGCGTATTCCTTCCTCCTCTACTTTTTAGAAGAGTTTGAGGCGGATTGGATTAATTCTTCTTTAAGTGTTTGGTATAATTCACCAGTGAAGCCATCTAGTCCTGGGCATTTCTTTGTTGGGAAGTTTTTGGTTACTGATTCAATCTCCTTACTCATTATTGGTCTATTCAGATTTTCTATTTCTTCATGACTCAGTCTTGCTAAGTTGTATGTTTCTAGGAATTTATCCATTTCTTCTAGGTTATGCAATTTGTTGGTGTATAATTGTTCATAGTAGTCTCTTATGATCTTTTGTATTTCTGTAGTATCAGTTGTAGTGTCTCCTCTTTCATTTATGATTTAGAGTCTTCTCTCTGTTTTTCTTGATTTAGCTAAAGGTTTGTCATTTTTTTTAATGTTTTCAACAAACCAACTCAGTTTTGTTAATCTTTTCTATTATTTTTCTGGTGTCTATTTCATTTATTTCTGCTCTGATCTTTGTTATTTCCTCCCTTCTGCTAAGTTTGTGCTTAGTTTGTTCTTCTTCTTCCAGTTCCTTGATGTATAAAGTTAGGTTGTTTATTTGAGATCTTTCTGTTTTCTTAATGTGGGTGTTTATTGCTATAAATTCCCCTCTTATAACTGCTTTTGCAGCATCCCATAGGTTTTGGTGTTGTGTTTCCATTTTGGTTTGTTTCAAGGTATTTTTTGATTTCATTTTTGATTTCTCCTTTGATCCATTAGTTGTTCAGGAGTTTGTTACTTAATTCCCACATGTTTTTGAATTTTTCAGCTTTTCCTCTGTTATTGATTTCTAGTTTTATACCATTGTGGTCAGAAAAGATACTTGGTATGACTTCAAGCTTCTTAAATTTGCTAAGTCTTGTTTTGTGATCTATCCTGGAGAATATTCTGTGTGCACTTGAGAAAAATTTGTCTTCTGTTGCTGTTGGATGGAGTGTTCTGTATATGTCTGTTAGGTCCACTTGGTCTCAAATATGGTTCGAGTCCAATGTTTTGTTTTTGCTTTTCCTGTCTGGATGATCTATCCATTGTTGAAACTGGTTGGCGGAGGCTGGTTGTTCATCCTGCTCTTCCTTCCCCAGCAAGGGGAACTCTTTCTAGCTGGGGAGTTTCCTCTTGGCATGGAGCAATGCCAGCTTGGGGGATGGGAAGATGCCAGCAAAATGAAGCGGTCTTCCTTCTCTTCTTGTATGGTTATTCTCAGGTTTTTTGGTTCCACCGTAGTGCTGAAGTTTCTTAAGTGGACTCCAGAGCTGTGCCAGGACTGTTTTTGTTTGTGACTAGCTGTCTAATTGTTGCTCTTTGTCAGGGGGATGGAGGCTGGGATCTCCTACGTCACCATTTTGGTGATGTCACTTTCTCCATCCTCTTTGAACCCTCAGCACCTTGTGCAGTTTCTGAGCAGAGCTAGGGCTTGGTAAAAGCTTGTTGTACAAATGATCCACAGTCTTCTACTCTGTCCCAATCTACATGGGAATTATGATTTTTAGGAACGTATGCATGGTTCCTCCATATAATATTGGGTCATCAAAACTGAGTGGCCAAGATCATCTCAGTGAGGAACGTCAAGATGTTGCCTTAGTTACTATGCCCGTTAAGAAAGCACTTGGATGCAATTACTAGAAGACCTGAGTTTAGTCACTTAAACAAGGAGTAGTTTATTTTCCTTCTGTTTCAAGCAGTCCAAGGGAGGCAACTATAGCTTTGGTACAGTGCTCAATGACTTCAGGTCAGGGCCTGTTTCTCTGAGATCATCAGGGCCTTCCCTGGTGCTTATGTCTCTTGGTCATAAGATGGCTTCTGCAGCTCCAGATATCACATCCACTTTCACGGCAGGAGGTAGACGGGCTGGGAAAGTGCAGCCCTAGCACTGCTTTCTCTTCCATCTGGAGAAGCAAGATCCTTCCAGGGTCTCAGGATTCTTTGGAAGACCTTTGTGTGTCCCATAGCCCTCCCCTGTCTACCAAGGAGGGTGGAAAGGAAGTGTCTCTCTGAGGGCTGGCCCCTGAGGCTCCAACCACAATTAGGCACAGAAGGAGGCAAAAATGGCTGGTGATGGAATGGCACAGAATCTGTGGCAGATGTCTCTTTTTTCTGTCATGTGTTAATGACATCTTTGTTTCCTTTGTATTTTATGTCTTTTTTCTTCATTATGTACATATTATTCCATTTTTTCAGGGTTCCAATGAGCAGAAAACAAGCAATATTTACTAATGCATCTAGAGATTATTGTTATAAATAAGATGGTAATTAGCAGTTTTCAAATATTTAGGCTTTATCGTGATCCTCACACTGGCGCTATGGGAAATGCTTTTACCTACATAGTTTTATTCAGTTTTTGCAAAAGTTCTATGAGCTAAATAATCGTATCCCCATCCTACCAGTGAGGGAACCAAAGATCAAAGAGGTGGAGTTGTTTGCCCAAGATCACATTTTGGGAAACAGCCAAATCAGGATTTGGGTCTAGGTCTGCTGCCACAAAAGCCGGACTCTCACTGTGAGAAGCTTCCTAGGAGAGGCAGTAGGTCTTAATGGAAGAAAATGATGTGCATCTTGTAGAAACAGGAAAGAGGTTTGTTCATACAGAGGGACAGCTTGGGGACAGTCTCAGAGGTGGGGAGAATGACAACAGGAGCAAAAAGAAAAATTATGACATTAAATATCATGAGATTTGGGGCAAAATTTCTAGCCACGTATCTATAGTGGCTAATGTTTCCTGTCTGGGATATCTAGTGAAATCACAATTTTTAAGAAATGATTTAGATAGACCAAATTCCCCTCCCCAAGACAAGGCATTTTAGAGCATAACATACATCCATTGCGTTTGTATCATTTGTTCTCCGGGTTCATAGACTACTTTAGGTGCTTACAAAACAGACTATATTAATCCTAGATTACTGGTATTAACATGCCTGTCTTTGCTTCACTTGAGATGAAATTCTACTGCAAGTGTTTTCCAAAGTTCCATTTCATGAAACAAGAACAGCAGGCAAATCAAGAACAAAGAGTGACATGAAAGAAAGTAAGTATATGTTTTTAAAACTATAAGTGCACATATTTCTAAAGGCCTATGTATTGTATTCTTTGGACTATCCTATCATTTTAGTATTCTTTAAACCAGGTACTTATGGGGCAAATGCAAATTGAGATATGGAAGAAAGAATTGTCTGAAATACTCTATAACCTTCTAGCAAGTCTGTGGTCTAAAGTGTCAATATCCCTGTATTTTGGGGTGATCTTTGAAGTTCATGTGTCAGGCAGGTTCTCTCACTCTGGAGGCTGTTCAGAGGACAGGAACTGGGTTTGCAAGTGGCATTCACTGTTCCTGGTCAGACTTGCCGTGAGTGGTGTAATAACTTTCTATTCAAAAGCACTTTATAGTTCAACGTGCTTGAGTGCCCCAGTCACTGGTTGGGAGAGTGAAGCCTTCCCATATCTCTCCCCATCACCTCCTCCTACCCCAGCCTCTGGAAAATATTTGCACTGAGGAGCAGAGCCGATTTCTCCCTTTGTGGTGATGCTCAAATGCCAAAGCTGAATGGAAGAAGCTGCTCATATATGCAAAAAATAGGTCTATTAGCCCAAATCATGCAAGTGACAGAGAAACCCTTTAAGGGGGACACTATGTACATTATGAAAAAATTAAAATTGGGTATTTAGTTGTCAGGATAAGCAGGCATGCGTGTCATGTTGAAATTATAAAACTATTAGCAAACCAATTTTATAACTAACGACCGTGCCAATGCGTTTCATAAACCACGTGATTACAACAGTGAATATTTTACTGTGTAATGGTGATAGCGTGCCCTGCACAATATTTTATTGTGCTCCCTTGGCTGATACAATGTGATGGACACATTTTTGGCAAAGTGCTTGCATGATTGAGTATATCTATTCCAAATGATTCACCAGTGTCTCATTAACAGAGAACCGTGCATTTGTCATTATTTGATCAAACTAGTCATACTTGAAGCCATTTGGCATACACCATACAGGCTGTCCTACCAATTTTTTTGTATGGTTGAGAGCTGTCATGTGCACAAATTATGCAGTGGCTATAAAGAGTATCTGTGAGGAAACCATGTGAAAATTGTTATTGTTACTGGTTTTGTATTAAAAGTACAGATTCCACAGACACTTCATGAATGCTCTGTGGCTCTCAGAATAGGTGGGTGCTGTGGTCCTGACAACCCCTTCATTAGGGGATAGGTTTCTCCTCCTCGGTGGTTTTCCCAGTCCCCTGGGGCCACAAAAAAGGGCTGGCCTTGACCTTGAATCAAGAAAATGTGTCCAGACACTGAGACATCACAACCTCCATAAAGAAAAGCCTGAAAATATAGCTCAGAATTTCTACAGATGCTACAATCTGTTAGGACAATTAATCTGTATGCTTCATGTAGCCACGTGAGTGTCAGCAAGTCTTAAAATCAGTCCATGACGGCCTAGGGGAGACTGTTGACATAGTCCATTTCCGTTGGCACCTTCATTTGTCGTCAATGACAACGTCAGGAATTCCTTGTGCTCATCAAAGAGGTCAAGTAGGGATGGCCTCAGGCCCTCTGAGCCCCTCCCAAACACAGACCCCCAGTGTGCATTCGTGCAGAGCGTGCAGCAGTGTTGTTCCCTCTCCTCCAAAACAAGGAAGCTCCACATTTCCAGAATGGCCAAAGTCACTGCTTGTTGGCATCACTTCCTATGGAGGGGAAAGTTTTTGTTGAAAAGACCCTGAGATGTGTGTCCATCTGTCTTTGTTTCCCCCAACACTGTGTGCTGAGCATAACCACGCTTGGAACCAGCACCATTTATTGCAGTTCATAATAGATAATAACCCTGAGACGTGGTAAAGGGAGGGCACTTTTCAGTCTACAGATGACACCAGCAAATTTTATCTCCCCCTCCTCACAGGCCTCTTGTGGTTGGCGTCTTTCTCATGAGTCTCAGGTGAGAATACCAAATCCCACAGAACTTTACTGCCCAAGATCACAAGGCACTCAAAGGGTGGACTGGACCACGTCCAGTGCTCTTTCCCCTAGAGCAGGCCTATTGCATGATGCTCGTCTCAAGGTACCATGCAAGAGAGTATCGATTTAAAAAGATCACATTCAGATCCAATGAAAGATTTATTCACAGCTAAGGTTTATTTTTCTGTAGATTATCCTCAGGAAAAGAGCTTGGAAAATACTGAATTTGCATCCAGTTCAAATAAGCGAGAAGAACATTTGGCTAAACTATTTGGTAAGTACCCTCTTCATGTGAAACTGTCTCATGCTTGTGTGTAGTTGTCTCCCAGATAACCTGTTCCTGCTGCTCTGATGGGAAGGAAAGTGCTTTGCTTTGAGGCTAGAACAAGTTCCTCTAAGTGTCAGAGTCCCAAGTAATTATTAAAAACATGGAAGCTAAGCACTTGGAAAGGATTCTGCTCCTCAAAGAGGGATCCATGTAACAGCAGCAGGGCCACCATCTGGGAGCCATAGGAAGTGCAGCATCAGACCAGCAGCATCACATCTGCCTGGATGAGGTGCCCAGGAGATTTCTGCATGTGTTAGAGACAGGGAGGCCCTGCGGCTGTGATAGACCTTCTCCCCAGGTCTTCAGCCCTAATTGAGCATGAGAATCCCCTGAAGAGATTGTTAAAGTGACACTTGATCAGATTTCCTCTGTGGGATGAGACCTTTGCATAAGTAGTTTTTAAAGCTCTCTAGGTGATTCTAGGCTGGGACTCATTGATCTACTCCAAGCCTTTCATGTAACATTTGAGAAAAATCAAGGCCTAAATTGAAGATGGTAGGGTAGGAGGCTCCAGGATTACATCCTTTCACCAAATCTACAATTAAGCTGGCAAGAATTATCTGAAGCAACTGTTTTGGAACACTGGATTCTAATTGAACACTTGCATCATCCACGGGAGAACTTGATGAAGAGACTGGTTAATTTTGGTGAATTTCGGTGTTCATGTAGATCCTATCATTCTTCATCCCCCAGCCCATGGTAGGTAGCCACGTGGTCAGCAGCCCATGTTCTCAGTCTGGCTTGCTGGGCCAGAATGGACAATAGGGAATTTGTCCTCCAAAAATTTGGGTGTGTGTTGATCACTGCGGGCTGGCCATTGTTTCAACCCCCATTATCTGAAGAGGCTTCCAAGCAACTCTGTTAAAAAGGCAGTATTTTTTTGTTTTTATTCTTTTGGGAAACAGACACTTAAGGGAACCTTTCTCAGGTCACTGAGTGGCTGCAAAGATAACAGCCTGGAAATTCAGCACCAACACACCGAAAGAAATACACACTTTGCCAAAATAATTTGGAAAAGTCACAAATTGGTGGCTCCAGCCCTCAACAAGCAGAAATTAGCAATCCCTGAGGAGTGGGAGAATTAGATTTCCAAAGTTATCAAAATGTAATACTCAGAATGTTCAGCTCTCAATAAAAAGTTACAAAACATACAAGAAACAGGAAAGTATGGCCCATTCACAGGAAAAAAAAGAATTTGACAGAACCAATCCCCAAGAAGCTTAGAAATTAGAATTATTCATCAAAGATATTAAATCAACTGTCTTCACTATGTTCAATGAGTAAAGGAAATGATGGACAAAGAAATTAAGGAAATCAGGAAAACAATGTTTAAAGAAAATGAAAATATAAATAAAGAAATAGAAATTATAGGGAGCCAGCCCCGTGGCCGAGTGGTTGAAGTTATGTGTGCTCTGCTTTGGTGGCCTGGGTTCATGGGTTCGGATCCTGGGCACAGATCTACACCACTTGTCAGCCATGCTGTGGTGGTGACACACATGCAAAATAGAGGAACACTGTCACGGATGTGAGCTCAGGGCTAATCTTCCTCAAGCAAAAAATGAGAAAAAGAGGAAGATTGGCAACAGATGTTAGCTCAGGGCGAATCTTTCTCAGCAAAAAAGAAAAGAAAAGAAAAGAAATTGTGAAAAAGAGCTAAAGGGAAATTCTGGAATGGAAAAGTACATTAACTGAAATGAAAAACTCACTAAAAGGATTCAACAGGAGATTTGAGCAGGCAGAAGTAAGGATCAGTAAATTTGAACGTGGACAATTAAAATTATCCAGTCTGAGGAGCAGAAAGAAAAAAATTAACAAAGCATGAGGGACCTGTGAGATACCATTAAGCTTACCAACGTATATGTTATAGAAGTCACAGAAGGAAAAGAGAGAGAAAATATTTGAGGAAATAATGGCCCCAAACTTCCCAAATCTGATGATTATACACATCCAAGAAGCTCTGTGAACTCCAGGCAGAATAAACACTAGATGGGCCGGCCCTGTGGCTTAGCGGTTAAGTGCGCATGCTCTGCTACTGGCGGCCCGGGTTCGGATCCCAGGCACGCACGGACACACCGCTTCTCCGGCCACGCTGAGGCCGCGTCCCACATACAGCAACTAGAAGGATGTGCAGCTATGACATACAACTATCTACTGGGGCTTTGGGGGAAAAATAAATAAATAAAATTATTAAAAAAAAAAAAGAATAAACACTAGAGATCCACACTGAAACACATTATAGGCAAATTGTTGAACCCCAAAGGCAAAGAGTGAATCTTGAAGGCAAGAAGAAAAAAGCTACTCATCATGTACAAGGGATACTCAGTAAAATTAATGGCTGATTTCTCCTCAAAAATCATGGAAGCCAGAAGCAGTGATATGACATAAAGTCCTGAAAGAAAAGTACTGTCAACCAGGAGTTCTATATCTGAAAAAAAGTATTCTTTGAGCATAAGGGAAAAATTAAGACATTTCCAGATAAACAAAAGCTAAGAGATCTGCCCTGTAAGAAATGCTAAAGCGAGTCCTTAAGGCTAAGTGAAAGGACACTAGACAGTAACTCAAAGCCATGAGAAAATATATGAAGATGTAATCTGTGACAATAACAATATAAAAGGGGAGGGATGGAGATATATATGAGCAGAGTGTTTGTATACTGTTGAAACTAAATTGGTACTATTAAAATTAGGTCAATTATAAGTTTAAGAGGTTAATTGTAATCCCCAATGTAACCACGAAGAAAATAACTAAAAAATATACAGAAAAGGAATGAAAAAGACAATCAAAATATAACATTACAAAAAACCAACTAGCTCCCAAGGAAAAGCAGTAATAGAAGAACTGAGGAACAAAAAATTTATAAGGCACAGAAAACAAATAGCTAAATGGCAGGAGCAAATTCTTCTTTATCAGTAAATACATTAAATGTACATAAATTAAACTCTTATTAAAGGGCAGAGATTAGCAGATTGGATAGAAAAAACAGGATCTATTTATATGCTGTCTACAAGAGACTCACTTAGGGTAAAAAGACACAAAGAGGTTGAAAGTAAAAGGATAGAAAAAAGGCATTTCCATGCAAATAGTAACCAAAAGAGAGTTGGAGTTGCTATATTATTTTCCAACAAAACAGATTTCAAATAAGTTTACAAGAAACAAAGAAGGACATTATATATTGATAAGAAGTTCAATAAAGAAAGAGTATATAACAATTATAAACACATATGCACATAGCAACAGAGCCCCCAAAATGTGAACCAGTAATGGACAAAATTGAAGTGAGAAATAGTTATACAATAATAGCTGGAGACTTCGGTACCCCACTTTCAATAATAGATAGGACTAGAGGGCCAGCCCCAGTGGCCTAGTGGTTAAATTTGGTGTGCTCCACTTCAGCAGCCTGGATTCAGTTCCTGGGCATGGACCTACACCACTCATCAGTGGCCATGCTATGGTGGTGGCTCACATACAAAAAGAGGAAGATTGGCAGCGGATATTAGCTCCGGGTGAATCTTCCTCAGCAAAAAAAATAGCTAGGGCTAGAAAGACAATCCATAAGGAAACAGAAGTGAACAACACTATAAGCCAATTACACCTGACAAACTTACACAGAACACTCCACTGAATAACAGCAGAATATACATTCTTATGAAGTACACATAGAACATTCTCCAGGATAGACCATATGTTGGCCACAAAACAAATCTCAATAAAATGAAAAAGATTGAAATCATACCAAGTATCTTTCCTGATCACAATGGAATGAAACTAGAAATCTATAATAGAAGGAAAACTGGAAAATTCACAGATCTGTGGAAATTAAGCAACACATTCTTAAATAACCAATAGGAACTTAGAAATTACCTTAAGATGAATGAAAATCATATACAACCTACCAAAACTTATGCAGCAAAAGCAATGCTAAGAGGGAAATTCATAATTATAAATGCATATGTGATAAAAGAAGAAAGATTTCAAATAAATACCCTAACTGTACACTTTAAGACACTAGAAAAAGAATAGTAAACTAAATTTAGAGCTAGCAGAAGAAAGGAAATAATAGAGAATAGAGCAAAAAATAAATGAAATAAAGAATAGAAAAATAGAGAAAATCAATGAAACCCAAAATTGGTTTCTTGAAAAGATAACAAAATTGACAAAACTTTAGCTGTATTGAAAGAAAAAAAAAGAGAGAAGACTCAAATTATCAATTCAGAAATGAGAGTGGGGACATTACTACTAATTACAGAAATAAAAATGATTATAAGAGAATACTGTGAACAATTGTATATCAACAAATTAGACAGCTTAGAAGAAATAAACACATTCCTAGTGTTATGAGAGGTTCGGGGATTCGATCAGAGACGTAAAAGACACTCTCCATTCCAAACAAATGAACTGAAGGTATATTTTATTATATAGAGGATAGTAAAGGTGATAGTCTGCAAACAGATCCGAATAGGTCAAACATTAAGAGGGAAAAAACATCAGCTCGACTGGAAAGGGAAAACATCCACATTGACTGAAGAGAAATGACACAAATCAACCGGAAAGAGAAACACCAGGTTGACCGAAAAGAGAACACATCAGATCAATTACTTCATATCAAATCAATTACTTCACATCAAATCAATTGCTCACAATATTCATGCCCCACTGCCGGGAGAGTCTTGTCAATCGACGCGGCTGGGCAAGGATCACACGTCCTGGGCAAGGCGTCCCTTCCACAGGTGGAGCTCTCATCAGGTCTCAGTTTCCAGCAGTTTTTATACCATCAATAATTTTCAGAGTAAGCAATTAGAGAGTTTGCAGAGCAAGCATTTAGTGTTTCCATGCACAAATGGTTATCAGTGGCGTAGGTGCACTGAGCCCCCTGGCTAACGTCCCAGCCCAGTAATTGTGTACGTGCATTGTTCTCTTTGGTTATCTTCTTAGCCCGGCACAGATGGCCAGTCCATCCCGTGCTACGACGCTCCAAGAGCCTTGAAATGTTACAACTTGCAACTCTCTCCGTGGGAGAAAGGCCAGTTCCCGGGAAAAGGCCAGTTCCCACCACACAGAAAGCAGCTTTATATTTCTTTGTGTGCTGGTGGCTGTAGGTCAATGGAGAGGCCAAACATGGCTGTACTCATGTCAAGACACCTAGAAACACACAAACTACCAAAACCAATTCAAGAAGAAATAGCAAATTGGCATAGACCTATAATAAGTAAGGAGATTGAATTAGTAATCAAAACTTCCCAATAAAGAAGAGTCAGGATCAGTTGGCTTCACTGGTGAATTTTACCAAACACATAAATAAGAGCTAAAACTAATGCTTCTCTAACTCTACCAAAAAACTGAAGAGAAGGAAGCACTTCCTAACTCATTCTGAGAGGCCAGTATTACCCCGATACCAAAGCTAGACAAAGACACTATAAGAAAACTACAGAGAAATATCATTTATAAATATAAATGCAAAATTCCTCAACAAAATAACAAGAAAACTGAATCCAACATCATATTAAAAGAATTATACACCAGGCCAAATGGGACTTATTCCTGGAAGGCAGGCATGGTTCAACATATGAAAACCAATCAATGTAACATACCACATTAACAGAATGAAGTAAAAAACCACATAATAATCTCAACTGATGCAGAAAAAGCATTTCACAAAATTCAACACTCTTTCATGATAAAACCACTCAACAAACTAGGAACAGAAGGAAACTATGTCAACATAATAAAAGTCATATATGAAAAGCCCACAACTAACATCATACTCAATTATGAAAGAATGAAAACTTTTCCTCTAAGATCAGGGACAAGACAAGGGTGCCTACTCCCATCAATTCTATTCAACATAGTACTGGAAGTTCTAGCCAGAGCAATTAGGCAAGAAAAAGAAGTAAGAGGCATTCCAATTGGAAAGGAAGAAGTAAAATTATCTCTGTTCACAGATGACATGATCTTATAGTTAGAAAATCCTATAGACTACACACACATACACACAAACACACAATGTTAGAACTAGGAAAAGGATTCAACAAAGTTTCAGGATACAAAGTCAACACACAAAAATCAGTTGCATTTCTATACACTACCAATGAACAATACAAAAAGGAAGTTAAGAAAACAATTTCATTTACAATAGTATCACAAAGAAAAATATACTTAGGAACAAACTTAATCAAGAAAGCAAATTATTGTATGCTGAAAACTATAAAACATCATTGAAAGAAATTAAAAATGACACAAATAAATGGAAAGACATCCCATGTTCATGGATTGGAAGACTTAATATTGTTAAGATATCAATACTACCCAAAGCAATCTACAGATTCAATGCAATCCCTATCAAAATACCAAAGGTATTTTTTTCCCCAGAAATAGAAAGATTCATCCTAAAATTCATATGGAATCTTAAGAGACCTCAAAAACCAAAACAATCTTGAAAAGCAGGAATGAAGCTGGAGGCATCACATTTCCTGATTTCAAAACATATTACAAAGCTACAGTAATCAAAGAAGTGTAGTACTGGCATAAAGACAGACATAGAGACCAATCGAAAAGAATAGAGAGCCCAGAAATAAACTTTTGTGTATATGGTCAAATGATCTTCAATAAGGGTGCCAAGACCACTCAATAAGGAAAGAACAGTCTCTTCAATAAATAGGGTTGGGAAAACTGGATGTCCTCATGCAAAAGAATGAATCTGGACCCTTACCTAATACCATAAACAAAAATTACTCAAAATGGATTAAAGACCTAAATGTAAGACCTAAAACTATAAAAATCCTACAAGAAAATGTAGGGGAAAAGCTTCCTGACATGGGATTTCACACTGATTTCTTGGATATGACACCAAAAGCACAGACAACAAAAGAAAAAATAGATAAATGGGACTACCTCAAACTTAAAAACTTTTGTGCATCAAAGGACACAATCAACAGAGTGAAAAGGCAACCTACAGAAAATATTTGCAAATCATATATCAGATAAGAGGTCAATATCCAGGATATATAAAGAATTCCTTCAACTCAACAGCAACAAAACTCTGAATAACCTGATTTAAAAATGGGTAAAGGACTTGAATAGACACTTCTCCAAAGATGATATACAAATGGCTGACAAGTATATGAAAAGATGCTCGACATCAATGAGCATTAGAAATGTAAATCAAAACCATAATGAGATATCACTTCATACTCATTAGGATGGATATTATAAAAAAGCAGAAAATAACAAATGCTGGCGAAGATGTGGAGAAATTGGAACCCTTGTGTGCTGTTGTTGGGAATATAAAATGGTGCATCCTCTATGGAACACAGTATAGCTGTTCCTCAAAAAATTAAAAACAGAATTACCATATGATCCAGGAATCCCATGTTTGGTTATATACCCCAAAGAATCAAAAGCTGGGTCTCAAAGAGATATTTGTATACCCATGTTTATAGCAGCATTATTCACAATAGCCAAGAGGTAGAAGGAACCCAAGTGTCCATCAATAGATGAATAGACAAACAAAATGTGGTATATAAATACAGTGGGATATTATTCAGCTTTAAAAAGGAAGGAGATTCTGTCACATGCAACATGGATGAACCTTGAGGACGTTATGCTAAGTGAAATAAGCCAGTCACAGGAAAACAATTACTGAATGGTTCTACTTATGTGAAGTACTTAGAGTAGTAAAATTCATAGAAACAGAAAGTAGAATGGTAGTTTCCAGGAGCTGGCAGTGGGGGAAGGAAGCAGGGCATTGTTGATTAATGAGTATAGGTTTCAGTTTTGCATGATGAAAAAGTTCTGGATATCTGTTGTACAACAATGTGAATATACTTAACACTCCTGAACTGTACACTTAAAAATGATTAGGATGGAGGTGACGTCAGCATCATGACAGAGTGAGCTCTCCCCTTATTTATTTTTTTATTATTTTATTTTATTTTATTTTTTTTTGTGAGGAGATCAGGCCTGTGCTAACATCTGCCAATCCTCCTCTTTTTTTTTCTTTTTTCTTTTTTTTTTTTTTGCTGAGGAAGACGGCCCTGGGCTAACATCTGTGCCCATCTTCCTCCACTTTATATGGGACGCCGCCACAGCATGGCTTGCCAAGCAGTGCGTCGGTGCGCGCCCGGGATCCGAACCAGCGAACTCCGGGCCGCCGCAGCGGAGCGCGCGCACTTAACCACTTGCGCCACCGGGCCGGCCCCTGAGCTCTCCCCTTAGACTCTCCCTGCTAAGATACAACAAAAAAGACATTCATATAGCAACAGAGGACATTCACACAACACAAAAGATCTGAGAGACCCATGCAGCCATACGTCTGAAGGTGGAGGTGCTGGACCCCCTGGAGGAAGTGGAAGGAGGTAAGGAGAACTTCTCTCCCTCCCAAATGGCAGTGACCCTGGGACCACATGCAGCTCTGAGAGGAGGAGGGGAGGAGTGAGGGAACAGTGCCACTCTCCAAGTTCCCTCACAGCCCATGGGAAAGCTCCTCAAGGAGGTGACTGAACTATTGTGGGGGTATCTTCATCAAGCTGGCACCCCAGGAGAGCAGATAGCGAGGGAAGAGTGAAAAGCCCCCCAGAATGTGCATGCGAAAGTGCCCCTCCCCCCACCCGGTGCTCTAGCTCAGCTGGTCGGCCAGAGCGCCCACACATATGATAGAAAAACAGCAGCTAGAGGCCAGGGATTTCGGCAGGCTCAGAATACACAGCTCTTGACTCCTACCCAGTGGCGGCAGGTGGAAGCTGCAACCAGATACTATCACTATGCGGAGGCACAAATCCATGCCGTCAAACAGTATGAAAAAATATATTAAATCCCCAGACCAGAAGGAAAATGACAAGCACCCAGAAATCAATCCTGAAGGCACAGAAATTTATAATCTAAATGACAGAGAATTCAAAATAGCTATCATAAAAAAGCTCAATGAGTTAAAACAAAATACAGATAGTTCAATGAAATCAGGAACTTCTTCACAAAAGAGATTGAAAATATAAAGAAAAACTAATGTTGGAGATGAAAAAAACAATGGATGAGATAAAGAAAAATCTGGAGTCCTTAAACAGCAGAGCTGACAATATGGAGGATAGAATTAGCAATCTAGAGAATAGGAACACAGAAATGCTTCAGATGGAGGAGGAGAGAGAATTAAGACTAAAAAGAAATGAAGAAATTCTCCAAGATATATCTGACTCAATTAGGAAATGCAACAGAAGGATTATAGGTATTTCAGAGGGAGAAGAGAGGGGAAAAGGAGCAGAGAGCTTGTTCAAAGAAATAATAGCTGAGAATTTCCCAAACCTGGAGAAGGAGCTGGAAATACAAGTGAATGAAGCCAATGGATCTCCTAACTATATCAACGTAAAAAGACCCTCTCCAAGGCATATAGTAGTAAAGCTGGCAAAAGTCAATGACAAAGAAGAAATATTAAGGGCAGCAAGGCAGAATAAAACAACGTACAAAGGAACCCCTATCAGGCTTTCAGTGGATTTCTCAGCAGAAACCTTACAGGCTAGGAGAGAGTGGAGTGATATATTTAAAATTCTGAAAGACAAAATCTTTCAGCCAAGAATACTCTATCCAGTGAAAATATCCTTCAGATATGATGTAGAAATAAAAACTTTCCCAGATAAACAAAAGCTAATGGAGTTCATCGCCACAAGACCTCCACTACAAGAAATGCTCAAGGAGGCCCTCATACCTGAAAAAAAGAAAAAAAAAAGAAAAGAAAAGGGTTACAAAGCCTTGAGCAAGGAGAAAAATAGGTAGACAAAATCATAAAAATTGCAGCTCTCTATCAGAACAGGTTAGCAAACACTTAAGTATAACATCAAAGATAAAGGGAAGGAAAACACCAAAAATAAATATAATCTCATCATTTTAACCACAAACGTACAACACAAGATGGAATAAGTTGTGACAACAATAAGTTAGAAGGGGAAGAGTAAAGGGATGGACTCGACTTAGTCTAAGGAAATAAGAGACTATCAGAAAATAGACTATCTTATCTATGAGATTTTTTTATGCAAACCTCATGGTAACTTCTAAACAAATAATCAGAGACACAAATGATAAATAAAGGGAAAACTAAGAAAACCATCATAGAGAACTACCAAACTGAATTGGTAGTCTGAAACACATGGGATGAGAAACAAAGGAATGCAGAAAAACCAGAAAATGAGTGATAAAATGGCAGTATTAAGCTCTCATATATCAATAATCACTCTAAATGTAAATGGATTGAATTCTCCAATCAAAAGACACAGAGTGGCAGGATGGATTAAAAAACAAGACCCAACAATTTGCTGCCTCCAGGAAACACTTCTCAGCTCTAAAGACAAACACAGGCTCAGAGTGAAGGGATGGAAGACAATACTCCAGGCTAATGGCAAACAAAAGAAAGCAGGTGTTGCCATACTTATATCAGACAAAGTAGACTTCAAGATAAAACAGGTAATGAGAGACAAAGAGGGGCAGTATATAATGATAAAAGAGACACTCCACCAAGAAGACATAACACTTATGAATATATATACACCCAACACAGGAGCACCAAAGTACATAAAGTAACTATTAACAAATCTAAAAGGAGATATTAACAACAACACGATAATAGTAGAAGATCTTAACACCCCACTTATATCAATGGATAGATCATACAGACAGAAAGTCAACAAGGAAATAGTGGACTTGAAAGAGAAACTAGACCAGATGGACTTAATAGATATATATATAGAACACTCCATCCAAATACAGCAGAATACACACTCTTCTCAAGTGCACATGGAACATTCTCAAGGATAGACCATATGTTGGGGAAAAAAGGCAAGCCTCAATAAATTTAAGAAGACTGAAATCACAACAAGCATCTTTTCTGACCATAATACTATGAAACTAGAAATCAACTACAAGAAAAAAACTGGGAAAGTGACAAAGATGCAGAGACTAAACAACATGCTACTGAACAACCAATGGATCATTGATGAAATCAAAGGAGAAATCAAAAAATATCTGGAGACAAATGAAAATTAAAATACACCACACCAACTCATATGGGATGCAGCAAAAGCGGTCCTAAGAGGGAAATTCATAGCAATACAGGCCCACCTTAACAAATAAGAAAAATCTCAAATAAGCAATCTTAAACTACATCTAACAGAATTAGAAAAAGAAGAACAAACAAAGCCCCAAGTCAGCAGAAGGAGGGAAATGATAAAAATTAGAGCAGAAATAAATGAAATTGAAACAAACAAACAAAAACAGTAGAAAGGATCAATGAAACAAAAAGCTCGTTCTTTGAGAAGATAAATAAAATTGATAAACCCTTAGCCAGACTCACCAAGAAAAAAAGAGAGAAGGCTCAAATAAATAAAATTAGAAATGAAAGAGTTGAGGGGCCAGCCCAGTGGCGCAAGCAGTTAAGTGCGCATGCTCCACTTTGGCGGCCTGGGGTTCGTAGGTTCGGATCTTGGGAACACACCAAAGCACGCTTGTCAAGCCATGCTGTGGCAGTGTCCCATATAAAGTAGAGGAAGATGGGCATGGATGTTAGCTCAGGGCCAATTTTCCTCAGCAAAAAAAAAAAAAAAAGGAGGATTGGCATTGGATGTTAGCTCAGAGCTGATCTTCCTCACACACACACACAAAAGAAATGAAAGAGTAGAAATGACAACAAATACCACAGAAATACAAAGGACTATAAGAGAATACTATGAAAAGCTATATGCCAACAAATTGGACAATCTAGAAGAAATGGATAAATTCTTAGACTCATCCAACCTCCCAAAACTGAATCAAGAAGAAATAGAGAATCTGAATAGACCAGTCATGACTAAAGAGATTGAAACAGTAATTGAAAACCTCCCCCAAAACAAAAGTCCAGGACCAGATGGCTTCTCTGGAGAATTCTACCAAACATTCAAAGAAGATTTAATACCTATCCTTCTGAACTATTCCAAAAAATAGAGGAAGATGGAACACTTCCTAACACATTCTATGAGGCCAACATCATGCTGATACCAAAGCCAGACGAGGACAACACAAAGAAGGAAAATTACAGATGCTGATGAACACAGGTGCAAAAATTCTCAACAAAATATTGGCAAACTGAATACAGCAATACATCAAAAAGATCATACACCATGATCAAGTGGGATTTATACCAGGGACACAGGATGGTTCAACATCTGCAAGTCAATCAATGTGATACAGCACATTAACAAAATGAGGAATAAAAACCACATGATCATCTCAATAGATGCAGAGAAAGCATTTGACAAGATCCAACATCCATTTATGATAAAAACTCTCAATAAAATTGGTATAGAAGGAAAGTATCTCAACATAATAAAGGCCATATATGACAAACTCACAGCCAATATCATGTTCAATGGGGAAAAACTGAAAGCCATCCCTCTGAGAAGAGGAACAACACAAGGGTGCCCACTCCCTCCACTCTTATTCAACATAGTACTGGAGGTTTTGGCCAGAGCAATTAGGCAAGAGAAAGGAAGAAAAGGAATCCAAATAGGCAATGAAGAAGTGAAACTGTCACTGTTTGCAGATGACATGATCTTATATATAGAAAACCCTAAAGAATCCCTTGGAAAACTATTAGAAATAATCAACAACTACAGCAAAGTTGCAGGGTACAAAATCAACTTACAAAAATCAGTTGCATTTCTATACTCTAATAATGAAATAACAGAAAGAGACCTCAAGAATACAATCCCATTTACAATCACAACAAAAAGAATAAAATATCTGGGAATAAATTTAACCAAGGAGATGAAAGACCTATACTATGAAAACTACAGGACATTATTGAAATAAATTGATGATGACATAAAGAAATGGAAAGCTATTCCATGCACATGGATTGGAAGAATAAATGTAGTTAAAATGTCCATACTACCTAAAGCAATCTACAGATTCAACGCAATCCCAATCAGAATCCCAATGACATTCTTCACGGAAATAGAACAAAAAATCCTAAAATTTGGGGCAACAAAAGACCCCGAATAGCTAAAGCAATAAAGAACAAAACTGGAGGCATCACAATCCCTGACTTCAAAATATACTACAAAGCTATAGTAATCAAAACAGCATGGTACTGGTACAAAAACAGACACACAGATCAATGGAACAGAATTGAAAGCCCAGAAATAAAACCACACATCTACGGACAGCTAATCTTTGACAAAGGAGCTAAGAACATACCGTGGAGAAAGGAAAGTCTCTTCCATAAATGGTGCTGAGAAAACTAGACAGCCACATGCAAAAGAATGAAAGTAGACCATTTTCTTTTGCCACACACAAAAATTAACTCAAAATGGATCAAAGACTTGAAGATAAGACCTGAAACCATAAAACTCCTTGAAGAAAATATAGGCAGTACACTCTGACATCTATCTTAGAGGAATCTTTTCGAATTCCCTGTCTACTCAGACAAGGGAAACAAAAGAAAAAATAAACAAGTGGGACTTCATCAGACTAAAGAGCTTCTGCAAGACAAAGGAAACCAGGATCGAAATGAAAAGACAACCCACCAGCTGGGAGAAAATATTTGCAAATCATATATCCGATAAAGGGTTAATCTCCATAATATATAAAGAACTCATACAACTGAACAAAAAAACAAACAACCTGATCAAAAAATGGGCAGAGGATATGAACAGACATTTTTCCAAAGAAGATATACAGAATGCCAATAGGCACATGAAAAGATGTTCAACATCACTAATCATCAGGGAAATGCAAATCAAAACTACACTAAGATATCACCTTACATCTGTTAGAATGGCTATAATCACCAAAACAAAAAATAACAAAATGTTGGAGAGGTTGCGGAGAAAAGGGAACGTTCATACACTGCTGGTGGGAATGCAAACTGGTGCAGCCTCTGTGGAAAACAGTATGGAGATTCTTCAAAAATTTAAAAATAGAAATAATATATGATCCAGCTATCCCACTACTGGGTATTTACCCAAAGAACTTGAAATCAACAATCCAAAGAGACTTATGCACCCCTATGTTCATTGCAGCATTATTCACTATAGCCAAGAAGTGGAAGCAACCCAAGTGTCCATTGACTGATGACTGGATAAAGAAGATGTGATATATATATACAATGGAATACTACTCAGTCATAAAAAAAGACAAAATTGTCCCATTCGCAACAACATGGATTGACCTTGATGGTATTACATTAAGTGAAGTAAGCTAGACAGAAAAAGACAAACACTGTATGATTTCACTCATGTGTGGAAGATAAACACACACAGGGACAGAGAGAACAGTTTGGTGGTTACCAGGGGAAGGGAGTTGGGTGGTGGTCACAATGGGTGAAGGGGCACATTTATATGGTGACTGACAAATGACAACGTACAACTGAAATTTCACAATGTTATAAACTATTATGACCTCAATAAAAAAATGATTAGGATGGTCAATTTTGTGTTATGCATTTTTTACCACAATTAAAAACAAAACGTTTAAAAATTCAACATCCTTTCATGATAAAAACACTCAATAAACTAGGAATAGAAGGGAACTTCCTTAACGTGATAAAGGCCATTTATGAAAAACAGACAGCTAACATCATACCCAATGGTGAAAGAATGGAAGTTTTTCCTCTAAGATCAGGAACAAGACAAGGATGCCCATTCTTGCCCATTCTTTTCAACATAGTACTGGAAGTCTTCGCAGAGCAATTAGGCAAGAAAAAGAAATGAAATTGGAAAGCCAGAAGTAAAATGATCTCTTCATAGATAACATGATCTTATATATATAAAATCCTAAAAATTGTATTTCTATACTCTGATATGAATAGTCTAAAAAAGAAACCGAGAAAACAGTTCTATTTACACATCAAAAAGAATAAAATACTTAGGAATATGTTTAGCAAAGGAGGCAAAAGACTTGTATGCTGAAAGGTACAAAACATTGCTGAAAGAAATTAAAGACCTAAATAAGTAGAAAGACAGCCTGTGTTCATGGATTGGAAGACTTACTATTGTAAAGATGACAACAGTCCCCACAGTGATCTACAGATTTGAGGCAATCTTATCAAAATCTCAATTGCATTTTTTGCAAAAATAGAAAAACCCATCCTGAAATTCATATGGAATCTCAATGGACCCCAAGTAGTCAAGATAAGCTTGAAAAAGAAGGACAAAGTTGGAGGAATCCCACTTCCTTATTTCAACACTTACTACAAAGCTACAGTTATGAAAACAGTGTGGCCCTGGCATAAGGCCTAGACCCATTAGATCAATGGAATAGAATAGAGAGTCCAGAAACAAATGCATATATCCACAGTCAATTGATTTTCAGCAAGGGAGCCAAGACCATTCAAGGGGAAAGAACAGTCTCTTCAACAAATTGTCCTGTGAAAACTGGGTATTCACCTGCAAAAGAATGAAGTTGGATCTTTACTTTATACAAAAATTAAAACTAAAGTGAGTCAAAGACTTAAATTTATGAGCTAAAATTATTAAACACCTAGAAGAAAACATAAGGGAAAAATCTTCATGGCTTTGGATTAGGCAATGGTATCTTAATTTTGACACCAAAAGCACAGGCAACAAAAGAAGAAATAGGTAAATTGGACTTCATCAAAATGAAAAACTTTTGTGGATCAAAGGATACTATCAAGAGAGTAAAAAAACCCACAGAATGGAAGAAAATATTTGCAAATCATATATCTGATAAGGGATTAATATCTAGAATATAGAGAGAACTCCTACAAATCAAAAACAAAAACAAAAGTCAACCAAACAACTCAATTTAAAAATGAGCAAAGGACTTGAATAGACATTTTCCAAAGAAGATGTACAAATGGCCAATAAGCACTTGAAAAGTTACTCAATATTACTAGTCATTAGGGAAATGCAAATCAAAACCCCTATGACATACCACTTCACACCTATTAGATTGTCTATTATATAAAAAAAGGGAAATACGTGTTGGTAAGAATACAGGAAATTAGAACCCTTGTGCATTGGTGGTGGGAATGTGAAATGGTGAAGTCTCTGTGGAAAACAGTTTGGTGGTTCTTCCAAATGTTGAATTACCATAGGACCCAGCAATTCCACTTCTGAATATATACCCACTAGAATTGAAAACAGGAGCTCAGATACTTGTAACCAATGGTAATTGCAGAATTACTCATAATAGACAGAGTGGCAATAACTCAAGTGTCCATCACAGATGAATAGATAAACAATATAGACATACAATGCAAGATTATTCACTCATACAAATGAATGAAATTCTGTTACATGCTAATAAATGGATGAACCTTGAAGACACTACACCAAGTGAAATAAGCCAGACACAAAAGCACAAATATTGTATGATTCCACTTACATGAGGTATCTAAAATAGGCAAATTAATAGAGACAGAAAGTAGAATAGAGGTTGCTGGAGGATGGAGGAATGGAGAGCTATTGCTTAATGGGAACAGAGTTTCTGTTTGGAATGATGGAAAATTTCTGGAAATAAATAGTGGTGATGTTTATACAACATTGTGAATGTCCTTAATGCTCCTGAATTGTACACTTAAAATGGTTAAAATGGAAATTTTATGTTATGTGTATTCTGTCACCATAAATTTTTTTAAAAAATTAAAAACAATGGCAACAAAATAAGACCCGGGGAAGTCCTCTTCAGCAGAGAGCTGAGACTCAGGGAAAATGTTTGAAACTACGGCCGTCTGCTGAAGCAAGCCATCTGCTGAAGGAAGCCATCCGGATTCCAGAGACATCTCTCCTCTCTGGGGCCCGTGTGTGGGTCAGGAGAGTCACCTTTGGTCTGAGAAAGAGCTCCCAGGAATGTGAGCGCTGACGCTTTCCTCTGGGTCAGGAGCTGTCAGATGTTCTGATCACAGAGCGAGCCCTGCCAGTCCTGCTTGCAAGGGGGACATCTCTCTCCATGGGATCTGGACCTTGTTTCCAGGGACTCGCCCGTGTTAGGGATTCTGGGTTTGCCACTCTTCCACGGGTGCTCTTAAAGAGGCTTCAGTAATTCTGCACTGGCTGTCTGGCTGATTGATGATGGGTAGGTTACCATGACTGAACGGATGGATGCAGACAGCTGTTACGGTCCCACTGTCCGTGCTTTCAGGAATTCCCGTCTAGGAATCGGAAGACCTTCCTCCTCCCTGCAGGTGCCCCGCGTCTCTGAATCCAGCCCCAGATGTGTGGAAGGGGAGTGAGTGCCTCTGAGGATGGGCGTCTGGTTCAGGGTTTGGGAGGATCCATCACCCCCGAAGGCCTACTGACTTGCCCAGTGCCATGCCAGTGTTGGCCTTGGCATTGGTGGGCCTCTGATAAACTTGCCAGGTTCTCTCTGAGCGACAACTCAGGAACTTGTAGGTCAACACATTCATCGAGGAGGGGGCTGGCGATGAGAACTCATTTCATCATTTTGAAAGAGTGAATGTGATAGTTAATTTGTTTGTGTCCTTATCGTAAGTGTCTGTTCTATCAGGAGAGTAATCATCCTCCAGTGTACCAACAGCCCCTGAAAAACGACTCAGAATAAACACCAAATGAATGGAATTTGTGATGATTATTTTCTGTGGCTTTGCAAAGTAAACCTAGAAGGAAAAATAAACTGCTGTCCCCAGGGAAAAATAGAAGCCTGAAAACTTTAAAAAGGAAAGAGAAATTAATATATTTTAAAAATGTAATCATGAAAAATTAGGAACAGTTTTACAAGTAAAGAGCCATCTGATTTTTAGACATCTGTTCTGCTTTATTTCTATCACCACAGCCGCCACCCGTTTTTATGGGCCATCTTGAGGAAAGTCTCACAGGGTGAGAATGACAACAGGAGCCAGAAGGAAAATTATGACACTAAATCTCATGAGATTTGGGGCCAAGTTTCCAGCCTCATATCTTTAGTGGGCAATGTGTACTGCCAAGGATGTCTGGTGCAATCACAATCTTTCTTAGGAGTTAGGATTTCCCTTCCCAAGGCAAGGTCTTTTAAAGTATAATTTCACATATCCATTGAGTTTGTGTCGTTTATTCACTGCATTTATAGACTGCTTTAGGTACTCACAGAGAAAAATATGTCAGTCCTCCACTGCTGGTATTAACATGCCTTTATTTACTTCACTTGAGATGAAATTCTACTGGAAGTGTTTTCCGAAGTCCCGTATGACGCACCATTTGACGACACAAGAACAGCAGGCAAATCCATTACAAAGAGAGACATGAAAGAAAGCAAGTATCTGTCTTTAAAACTATAAGTGCACATATTTCTATAGGCCTATGGATTGTGTTTTATGTACTATGCTAACATTTTACCATTCTTTAAAACAGCTATTTGTGCAGCAAAGACAAATCAAGATATGAAGGAAAGGATTGTCTGAGATTCTCTCTATGACCTCCGCGTCCATGGTCTAATGCGTGACTATCCCTCTGTTTTGGGGTGATCCCCTGAAGTTCACGTGTCAGGCAGGTTCTTGCTTTCTTGAGGCTGTTCAGAGGACAGGGACCAGAATTGCAAGTGGTGTTCAGGGTTCCTGACAACAGGAGCCCTGAATAGTGTCATCATTTTCTGCTGAGCACACTTTATACCTCCACATGCATGACTTGGTTTGATGCTTATCTCAGCCCTTGGTGAGAGCTGGTGTGGTCATAGTACCCCATTCCATGGATAAGACCAAGGCCAAAAAGTCACTTGCCCTAGGCACACTGGGAGAAATGACAAAAGTGAAGAACATACTCTTCCCTAAAGCAGCTTCATATTATTATTATTTTTTTTAAAGTAGCACTTTGAGAATTAAGACAGGTATTTGATCACAGGTTATAAGGATAGAATTGTGTATCAGAAATTGCCAGCAGTGCACGAAAGTGCCCTGGGCAGCAGGGGAATGAACGCTGCGTTGGAAGTTTGCATACAGATGTGAATTCTAACTCCTGAGGTTTTTTCCCACAGCATCTGCCTGGGCTCCAGCCTCTGCAATCGGCAGTCAGCTGGCGCCTCTCTCTACACTGACATGTACACTTTCAAACACACACTTCCAAGTACAAGTTGAATTCTGTATCAGCATTTCAACACTTAAAACGAAATGTGGTCCTAAAGTGCTTCTAAGTGTGTAATGATAAAAACTTTTCTCTTTCAATTCTTTTTCATGTGTTTCACCAAAGGAGCCGGTGTTGCTGGGAATCCTTCTGAACCAGAATTTTTCCTTGGCAGCGAGGACAGAATTTCCAGTGAAGGTAAATGCAAATGGATAAAATTGGAGTCGGGGATCAAAAAGTAA
The DNA here is from genome assembly GCF_020826845.1 of Diceros bicornis minor. NCBI lineage: Eukaryota > Metazoa > Chordata > Mammalia > Perissodactyla > Rhinocerotidae > Diceros > Diceros bicornis. The sequence continues at coordinate 15,585,951 of NC_080779.1, read as the reverse complement.
CATCCTTTCTTCCTCTTGCCTGAGTTCAGAACTAAATGTGAGACTGAGCTAAGGGTCCAGCAGATGGAGTTCAAACTGTCTTCTTGAGAAATACTTGGCTGAATAATGCGGGTGCTTCGCCCTGAGCCAGGAAGAGAGCCCCAGTCACGGGTAAGGTTTAGGACACCCATGCACTCCTCAAACCCCTACCGTGAGAGAGTTTGCTTCTGGAAAATTCACAGTATGGAGGAGCAGATCAGGTTTGCTACCTGCAGGGATGCCAAAAAGAGAGAAACAAGCCGGCCACAGGCATCCGATCCCTTCTCCCAAACTTACCAGTGAAGTCCCTTTCTCCCCCTGGGGCGGGGCTCGTGAGGGGCTGAGCACATTCCTGAGTGATACCCAGAAGCGTGCTCTCCATTCTCGGGAGGAATGTGGGAAAGCAGCCCCTCCTGCCGATGGGTAAAGGCTATCTCACAGGTCCCATTGTGGCGGAGGCAGATGGGCTCTGAAGACAGGATGAGGAACTAGAATCCTGTGAAGCAATCCTTCCCTCGAAAGATTTAAAGATTTAAAAGGAAAAGCAGACCACTATGTCACTGTCCGAGCTGGCACACGCGTGGTCTTTCCTGGGCGCAGGAATCTGAACCAGGTCAGCAGTATGTTGCATTATCAGGCCCCCACTTGACTCATGTGGATCCTGGAGGGAAGTAACTTGCCTCAGGTCGAGCAGCCAGTAGAAGACAGTGCTGGTGTCTGAACTCAGGATGCTTGTGAGAGACACCAGCTATGCGTGCACAGTGTGTCCATTTTAAGGACTTTAAGGCAGAAGGAGTTTCGCAGACATCACGTAAAACAACGATGTCATGACTAGTCCTTCGATTTTCTAACTAGACCAGATGCCCAGTGTCCCCACGGTGAGACCTCCAGCCCTTCTGCCTTCTGCTGAGTGGGTTCCACCTGCGCTGCTGCTGATGTGCTGAGATGTTGCCGCTGGAGAACAGTGAGGGTGATGTTTTCCTTTCACGAGGTCACTGTATGAAATAATTTTCCAATGCAGAAGCTGACCGTGAGCACTTCCGGGCCCCCTGTTATGACACTGAAGGGGGCCGGGGATGCTCCACTGAGATTCAGTCCCCTGGAAGAAGTGTGGCATCCCCTCTTAGACTCCTGTGGCATGTCCCACTTGTCATGTTGATAGATTTCTCTAGAACTTTTGCTTGTTACCAAAAATGACATCACCTTTTCTAAAACTGTCCTTCCGTAATTAGCTTTATTGACTTTTCTCCCTTATAGGAGCTTATTCAATGCTTGACCACTTTCTAAGTACAAAATGGACTTATTTTCCTCTATCTTCCCAGATCCCCAAGGTGTGCAGTGATCAATCTACGCTAGATTTGAAGTCAACTCCATATTTTTTTTGTAAACAAAGGATCAAATTACAAATTGATCATTACACTCATCTTGATAATCCATGGTGTTGGGTTTCTAGGAGTTTCAAAATTAGAAGAAATATGTAGTTTAGAAAACTTCTCTTGGGACTAGAATGTTAGGTTGAATTATTTGAACTTCACTGTTTTTGTAGGTCAAAAATGGTCAACTATCTCCAAATATCGCTTCATATGGCTCAACCTAATATCTTGGAAATCATTCAGGGGTCTCTGCTTAATGGTACATGTCACATACCCAAGTCCGGTCTTCCTGCGGAGTGTAGATGCCTCTGTAAGGGTGTCACTTTTCTCCATCCACAATTCTGGCACAAAACCAGAGATAACTGATCAAAATCCTTATGCTCATATGGACACAAGCAAATGTTTCCTTTGTTCAACTGTCTTTCTTGGAATTTCATTCCTACTGTGGTTTTAAAACATGTCCACAATTCTTTGATACCCCTCCCTTCAAGAGGAGTTTAATCTCCCTCCCCTTGAGAGTGGGCTGGACTTAGTGACTTGGTTCTAATGAATAGAACATCTTTCAAACTCTCCAAAGAACCTTAGGTAAATGAAAACTTGGGATCATATTCATGATAAGTATAGACAGTGGCTCCTAATTCTGTTTTTTTTGTTTCTGCAGTACAGAGACAAGAAAAGTAAAAATTTGTGTTCAAGTGACAAGTCTATCTCTTTTACAACCCTATGAAGGAGCAAGGCAAACACAGCCCCTTAGTGTTATAACCCTCTATGTTATCCAGAGTGTTCTGTCTGTGGCTGTTAATCTCTCGATTCTGATTCGACAAGCTGGCATTTCCAAAGTCAAGTAATTATGAGTCATATTAACTTGGGATTTTTCTCTCTTTTCTAAGCCAAAGTGAATAAGGAACAAATTTCTCTCTTTCCCCAGAAATAATTAAGATCTCATGAGGCTGTTATCACATACTCTACGACAGTCTTAACCACATTGTCTCATTCCCACCCCTTCAAGAACTAGGCCAGGGCAGATTCACCAAACTCACCCCAAAGCTGCGGCTCAGCTCTCAGAGGTCCCCTATCTGGGACTGGGGCTCCAGCCTCGAAGACTTCTGGTGGCACGGAATTAATTACTTCTCACTTTCTGCATTCCCTGTTTGCTGGCCCTGCTTTCTAACTGCTAAACAGTTAATCTAAACAGATCTCTCTGGAGCTCCTGCCCATTGGTTCTAGTTTGCTCCCTGGAACTTCTCAGAACATCTCCCAGCCCCTCTCCAGGGCCATTCCTGTGTTGGGCAAAGACAGCTCTCCTGGCTTCCCAGTTTTCTCCAAGCTAAACTCTCTCAGGTCCTTTGACAGGTCTCATATGCAAACGAGTCAAAGATAGCCAATGGCAGAGTTAGGATGCAAATATATCTGATTTTCAATCCTGTTTGTTTCTGCTAAACCATTCTGCAGTCCCTCTACCCATAAATGAAGATTTCGGTATAGTTAATTTTTCTGTCTTGCCCTTGCAATTCTAGAAACGTTTGTTTATAGTACTTTGTGGTTTATAAATTATTTTCATGAATATTATGCCATCTGCAAGTAGGTCTTATTATCTCTGTTTTATACTAGTGGAGACTGGTCAGAGAGGCTCAGCGGCTGACTGAAAGGTTCTCGATGGGGTCCCTACCCAGCAGCATCAGTGTCACTTGGGGCCTGTGAGAAATGCACATTCTCAGGCCCTCCAAGACCCACTGAATCAGAAACTTTGGTGGTGGGGCCCGGGGATCTATGTTTTAACAAGGTCTCCTGGTGATTTTGATACACACTCAAGTGTAAGAACCATGGCCTCAGTCTATGGGTGGGTCACCCAGACATTTGTTAGATTAAAAAAATAAACAAAAACAAAACACTGATGTACACTTGGACTCTTCTCCAAAATCCTCCCTAACGCCTCACTTTGACTCTAGAGGAAGTTACTTTCATCATAAAAACAGAACTGTTACTTAGATTCACTGAAATAAGACTGTACTGAAAGCATCTTTCAAAAGAAAAGAAAACCAGAAGTAATCACAGGCCGATGGTTGTTTTTGGATGAACACACATTTTGTCTTGTCTTTTGTAGATCACATTTCAGAGGAGAAGAGGGATAAAGAATCCTCTCTGTTCAGTACGGATAGAAGTGAGCAGTTAACTACTGTAGGTAAAGAAGCACTTCAAGAAGCAATTAGTCCAGGTAATCTACATAGCGTGAGCTACATAAGATACTCAAATACAGATGACTTCAGAATGTGTCCATTTGCCTTTCATGGTATTTTAAAAGAATAGATGTCAGCATACCTTTAATTCACCCTGAAAAGCCTACGATCTGCAGTTAAAATTACGAATTAAACTAACTCTGGGAATTTGATCCCCCTTTCACAAAGATGCTACTTTTATGTTGTTTCTACACAGCTATGGTCATTCATAACATGGGCATCATCTTCTGAGTCCCTCCCATTACTGGGCACTGAGGCTTTCTAACAAGCAGGAGGGAATAAATGCCAAATGTTAACCTAATCCCTGATCGTCAGCCTTGGATTACCTGAGCCCGGGCCTGTTCAGAGTGTGTAGAAACTTGCCCATTATGTCAATGTGCTGGTACCAAGCCCAGGTCACTCCCTCCATGTAGCCACCTGCTGTCAAAATGATACCTGGTTGTCTCTTCCTAACTCCAAAAAATTAAATGCTGAATTATTCCAACAGAGCCCTTAGAGTTGCTTGATGCTGCCCCTTGATGTAGCATAGAGGAAGGCGGAAGTTGGATATATGAAATTTTCTCCCCATAACCCAAGAAGGCCTTTGGCCATGGTTCTCCTGCCTGCACCACTAGGCTCCCCTCAGCAGCTCTCCACACTAAACCGTCCGATTCCTGTCATTGTACCTCTGTGCCCCGTTTCCCTGATTCCTTTTGCTTTTTTGGTCACACTACAAATGGTGTGACAGAAGCTCTAGGAGTCCCCGATGTCAGCTGGGGTCTCCTTCCTGTGTGATCTAGCTAAGATTGCTTTGTACGCCCAAGCCCACACTTGGTGGCATTCCAAATCTACCCTCAAGATTTCTCTAAGTCCCTAGAGGGCTGTAAGAGCTTGGCATCATCTCTGGCGTTATGATTGCCTTATGTCATGAAATTCCCCCAAACCAATACACATCAGGCAGATTATGTATCCAGTAGAATTTCCTGAAGCTGGGGGAATAGGGGGATGAGGGGGTAGCAGAGAAGAGGTTGTATCACTGCCCTGTGAAAAGATTCAAACCGAGTATTTGACTCCATTGTTCTTAAAAAGCCATCACTGCAGGACTGTCGGCCTCCTCCAGTGCCCCACCTCCTCCCTCCATCTGAACTCTCCTTTCCTCTTCCCTTGCCTCCTGCAAACTCTGGTTTGTGAACCTTTTTTTTTGGTTGCTTTGCCACTTGCCAGCTCATACCCTCAGCATCTCACCTCCACCACCAGACAGCATCTCAGCTCACCTCCCAAAATTTTCCTAAACAAAACCAGTCCCTTCCCCGAGAGGTTTTCCAGAGCCAGCAGCTAAGATGCTAAGGCTTTCATTTCTGCTACAAGCAGAGCTCACAGGTTGTCCCTGCAGATCTGTACGGGGTCATCTCCCTCTGTTGACTCTGCCACGTGTCTTCTGTTTAGATACTCGAAATAGGAACATGCCATGCACACAGCTTCTGCACTTCCTCCAGAGGAACATCATCATCGCCGCTGTCTCGGTGGCGGGGATCCTCGTGGCCACAGCGTTGGTGCTGCTGGTGTTGACCACATATCTCAGGAGGAAACAGCCTTTGTGAGTGGCTCTTAGCTCCCACCTTCCTGCCAGGAACTCATGGGTGTTTGTACCAACGTTGCCCCAGAGCTTCCTGCTGATCCTGGATTTAGGAGGTAGGCAGGGATCTCTAAGCCTGGTTGTGCATCAGCATCACCTGGCATGCCTTGTAAAAGTACAGGTGACCCAGGCTATTGGTTTTTAGGCATTGCTTTCGTGGTTCTGATGCACAGCTGGCTTGGGCCATGCTTGTCTCTAAAGGCCACCACAGATTAGGTCACACCTATTCCCATACCGAGGGCTACCAAAAGAGGAGATGGCACAGTCTCTGGCTGAAAGGTCGGAAAATAGGAATATGGATGTAGAAAAGAAAGGAAAAGGACAGCTCTAAGAGGGTGGGGAGGGATGAGGCTGTGGAGGAGATGAGAGCAGGGTTGATATTCGGCCCGTTCACACTGGTACAGTGCCCTGGTTGTTAGAATACTGAAAGATGCCTCTGCTGATTGGTCAACAGCCCTTTCACAGAACCTCCCACAGACGTGCCAGTCTTCCCCATGATCCCAAAAATGAAGGGTTCATGCCTGGCACAGCACTGGCCCTCCAGGGCTCTGCTCCAGCAGTGGCCCTGTTGACTAGTTAGTGCCTGTCTGTACCAGTTTTTAACTATTTCCGTTATCCCCCTGATGAGAGGGCTTAAGCACAGTGGCTTTAACCACAAGTAGGCACTAGAAAGCAAATAGTTTACATGACTGCGCCTTTGCAGTAATTGTGCCTTGAAATTGTGTGCCTCGCCCTGCCTCCCTTGGGACACACATTCCTGACCACAGTGAAGAGCAGCCCCCCAAGGCTCCTCAGGTCCTGCCCGACACTGTTGGGTGCTCGGCTTGTCCAGAGAGCAAGGGGGCTGTGGTATGTGATGAGGGGTGAAGTGTCCATCCCCCGCGCACCCACCCAACTCTGAGGCTGCAGTATTTAAATTTCCGCACAAGTGTGGCATTGCTTTCCCTAACAGTTTCCTTTAAAAGGCCAAGGCTCCTGGGACTTGTAATACCTTCAGGCCAGCCACTGCCACCTCACATCTAACTTCTTCCTCTGAGACAGAAACGGGTCCCCTGAGGCAAGGGGGAGCCCCGAAGCGGCAGAAGTTAGAGAGAGAAGATTTAAAGAGCTCCTGGAAATAAGCTTGACCCACTTCACAATTCCGACTGGGGCTTATCCACAGGATTCGCCATTTCCCTCCCATACCTCTTGGAGGTATCAAAAGAAGTGGTCAAGACTGTGGCTCTGTCTCACAGAGATGAGTCAAAGCTGTGGAGACCCTGGGTTATGAGAAAGTAGGGGGAAAGGGGTTCCCCAGGGCCTCTGTGCTGCTGCCCAGAAGCAAAATGAATTTCACACACGCCAAACCTTCCCGATGGGAAGTAGAATCTTCAGCCCTCAGAAACATCAGCCTCTGTCGCCACCCAACAAGTAGACAGTAGGAATTCCTATACATTTAATTGTGCAATATGGTTTCTGTGTGTTTTATTTTAGACATCCTCCAGCAAGCATGACATATAATATTTTTATAATGAATGGGAAGTCTTGGTGGCAAAAGTCTCAAGAAAAGAACCCCAGAAAATATGCAGGAAAACAGAAACAGTTGAATTGCAACTCCCGTGTCTAAGCCAGGTGGTGGGGCCAGCCAAACCAGAAGCCAAACCAGGACTAAAGCGGTGATGCGAGGAGCTTCTTCATCCAAACACCATGGAGAGGCAATGAACTTCTGGCTGTGAGGTGTACTTACAAAATGTTGGCCTTCTCCTCTCAGTCTGGAATGGACCGTGAAAAAACATGGTTTACCACAGGATGCTTATAGTGGTATGGCATTAATGATTCGTGCAGGAGACTTAGCACATTCACCCAAAGACAAACCTGACAAACACTGGATTTGTTTATTTATTAAAGCATTGATTCATTGATTCGGCCGTTCATTGAACAGATGTTAACAGAACACCTCATATGCAGAGAGTATCAAAATAGGAGGCAGCCAAAGTTATCAGAAGCCGGCATGGCCCTCGCCGCTGTCTGAGCAGATACAGACAGCAGGCTGAAGCTCTTTGGTAATCGATTTACGCCTCTAGGCCTCGATGGCTACAGGGGCCAAGGGTAGGAGGCTTGGGGTCTAGAGGGGAAACGAGGGGTGCGGGAACTCACATCGGTGTTGCAGGAACAAGCGGCCCTTGCAGCTCAGACAACACGAGCCCCTACCTTGGAGGGCGGGGCCGAGAGGGAGGGGGCGGGCCGCCACTGCACGGGCCGCTCCAGTCTCCTCTCTGGTCCACGTAGTCCAGGTCCGGTCCCCGCCTGCCGGCCGCGCCCCGAAGGAGACGCGCACCCTCCGGTGGCGCCAGTCGGGGCATGCGCAAGGGGCGGCGCGGGGAGTCCAGGCACGCGCACAACCGCGGGCTGGGCGCCACGCCCCTCGGCCCCGCGGGGGCCTCCCCGCTCCTGGGCTGAGGCGGAAGGGCGTGGAAGGAGGAGATCTGAAGTCAGAGTCAGGCTGTCGTCAAGGGAGGGGTGTGGCCTAAGCAAAGTGTCACGATCAAGGAGGGGGGGACTGGCCCAAGACACGCGTGAGGGGCGTGGCCGGAGGGCCCAAGCACAGGGGCACAGCTGGAAGGGGTTCCGGGTGGGGCGTGTTAGCTGGCGAGGGAACGGGCCTATAGAGAGGGGGTGGCCTCCGGAGGGCGGGGACACACCAAAGCGAGGCCACAGCAGACGGAGAACCCGGGCGCGATGGGGTGGGCGTGGTCCAAGGGCCAGAGGCGTGGCCTGGGCGTGAGGGCGTGGCCGGCGCGCACCCTCGTGGGTGGAGTGCGCCTGGTACCGCGTGCCCTCGGCCTCTGGGATGCTGCTGGCGGGGCACCGGTTGCTCCTCCTCAGACGTCCACAATTTCCCCAGCTGCAGATCTCCTGCAGGCCGAGGCGCCCACCCAAGCTCGCCCGCCCCTGCAGCTGGAGAGGACTCAGGGCTCCCACTCGCCGCTGGTTTCCACGCTCCTTTCCTAGGTCTCAACAAGTCTCTTGGGTCATCTTGCAGGCTTAGCCTGAGACCCTTCCTCCGCCTTAATAAGCTGCGCTTACTGAGAACCTGCTGTGTGCGTAAATTCCTTTACTCATGATTGTCCTCATCTTATTTGGAGATAGAAGGAAGGCTCAGACAGATAAGGTTATTTGCCAGAGTTCACAGAGCTAAGGGGGCAGCCTGGGCTCTAATCTAGATCCAGGGTCTATGCTGTAACCATTGCGCAGCCCAGCCCCCATCACCTCCTTAGTCTCCAGAAGGACCCTTGGGACCTGCTGAGAAGGAATGAGTAGGAAGGATTCTGATCTCTTTTGGCAGGTGGAGTGGGTGAAATAGCCCCAGGGAGATAGAGGTGGTTCTGAAAAATCAGGCGTGGTGGATGGCTCAGATCAAGGGCTGCATCTCTAGTTTTCCCAGTTGTGTGGTTCTCCTTATTTGTGCTCCAAAACTGGGGAAGCTCCCAAAGCTTTAAGCCTTGGGGAATTTGGGGGGGGGCAAGGCCCGGCTTGGTCTGAGTGGTATGTTCCTCTGCAACCCTCTCCTGGTGAAGAATCAGCCTCATTTTTTCTTGTCTGAATCCTACTGGGGCTGACCCAGGCTCTGGCCTGGAGAATGGACCAGCTCCAGAGTCACTGTGACCCTGTAGGTCAGGTTGATATCCTTGGACAACCCCCGTGGTTTCAGCGCTCGGCAAACACCTTAGACACTCTAGCCTACATTCCACTCTAATTTCAAGGGTCTTCCCTTTGAGAAGTGGGATGTTCTGTCCTCTTAAAAAAAAAAAAAAAGTGTAATCCTCTCTTTGAACCTAATCCTTACAAGCTTTGAGAACTTGGAATTGGACAAATGGCTGTAGGAAGGGACCCTGCCAAAGATAGCTCCTGAGAGATACCTACTCATGGCAGTTTCGTGGGTTTTCCTCAAATCTGCTCCCTCACACCTGTTCCAAAGAATTGCTGCCTTCTGCGCCCTCACAGAAGGCATTTCTCAGCTAAAATCGCAGCCTAGTTTTCTGACTTCATTTGGTGGGTGTCCTGGCCATTTCAAAAAATGTTAGTCCACTCTCAATCCCACTTCTGACACCTCTTAAGAGACCTGCCTTATCCCAGCCCTGCCTTAGGCCTCCTCTCCACAGAGAGGCACTGTAATATAACTTGATGAGCCTTGGGTCACTCTGGGAGACCTCAGCCCATTGCCCCTCTGTGGGCCTCAGTTTTCTCTTTTACAGGATGGTCAATCTAACATCTGTGAGGGCTTGCATGAAATGCCCTGTCACTGGGTCACAATGACCACATCTCTGTGGATCAGGCACTAGGCCCAGCACTTTACATATGTTATCCAGTTCACAAATCGCAAATCATTTCCCCCTTTGCCTTGAGGGACAGAAGATGTTTCTTCAGAAAATAAAAGACTGAATTCAATATAGAGCAGTGCCAACTGTTTGTGCCGAGCCTCCTTTGCTTGGTGTTCTTGTTCCCACCTGAAAGCTCCTCTCTTTTTCTGGGTATCCTGACAATATCATCATTGTTAGAGTAATCAAAACACAGTAGATCTCCGGATGTAGCTTCAGAATCCTTTAGAAATTCATTAGAGGGCTTGGTAGTTACCAGCCAAGTTAGGGTCAGGGACACGAGCAGGATGGAAATTAAATATAAGTTGTTCCAGAGTTTGTCTCCTCCCCCCCGCCCCCGTGCTTCCCCCCGCTCCCCCACTGGTGGCTGCTCAACATCTGTGAACAAAGAAAATGAAGTGGGGGGATTTTAACAGCTGCTCCATCTCCGTTTCGAGTTAACACGCCTCTAGCTTGGATATAGTCTGAGTAGGTTGAATGGTGGCCCCTCTGTCCATGTCAAGATCCCTAGCCCTGTGAATGTCACCTTCTTTGGAAAAACGGTCCTTGTAGATATAATTAAGTTAAGGATCTTGAGATGAGATAATCCTGGATTACCAGAGTGGGTCCTAAATCCAATGACAAGTGTCTTTAAAAGAGACAGAAGATGAAAAGACAGACAGACAGAGAAGATGGAGGCAGAGATTGGAGTGATGTGGCCACAAGTCAAGGAGCCAAGGATTGCTGAGAACCACCAGAAGCTGGAAGAGGCAAGGAAGGTTCTCCCCTAGAGCCTCTAGATGGACTGCGGCCCTGCTGACACCTTGCTTTCAGACTTGTGGCCTCCAGAATGTGACAATAAATTTCTGTTGTCTTAAGCCACCCAGTTTGTGGTAATTTATGATGGCAGGAAACAAATGCATGGCCATGTGAACTGAGTCTTGATGGCCTGTAGGATTGGGCTGGGCACGGGCCACTAGGGGCTGAGGCTGTGAGGACTGCGGGAGTGTGTTTAGGGAATCAAGGAAGGTGCACAGTGGTGGGGCAGACCTGCGCTGAGTGGTGGCCCCCTGCGGTTGTGGCTAGCAGGTGTGCAGCTTCCTGGGACAGCTGATGGGATGTCTGAGGGCGGATGTAGCCTGAATGCCCGAAAGGGGCTGGCAGCCCCAGGCAGACAGGGAGCCCTGGAGCCCTGGGGCCCTTGGCCCACCTTCGCCCCGGCCTAGGCAGCATTCTCCCCCTCCAGCCCCCCAACGGTGTCACCACTGAGCAGGGGGGAGGGACCACAGAGGAAGGCGAGGGGAAGGCACTTCCTGAGAGCCTGAGCTTGTCACGGTTGTAGAAACCCCTGCCTGCTGGGACCAAAGGCTGGACCCACCTGGGCCTAGTGCCCAGCGAGTGCAGAGGAGAGTGGCTGGAATGGAGTGAGAGAATGAGGTGGGGGAGGGGGGAAGGGTGGAATCAGGGGAGAGCGAGAAGGGAGGGCCAGGACAATGGCACTGGAGAGGAGGAGGGCTGGGGAGGAATAAAGTGGGGGATGAGGTGGGGGAGGGGAAGAATTGGGTGCAGGTGGAGGAGAGGAGAGAAAGGGGGTGGGAAGAGAATGCAGGAAGAGGGAAATGGTGTGTGTGGGGGGAGGATGGAATGGGGGAGGGATGGGGGAAAGGAATAAGGTAGGAGGAGGGTGGGGAAGAATTGGGTGAGGACAGGTTGAATGCGGTAGAGGGGCAGGGAGGGGACAGCCCTCTCCCTAGTCAGCGTCAGCAGCATCAGTGACAGCTGTTATTTATTGAGCGCTGGTCCCTACTCAAGCAAGCATTTTTGGGCACCTCCTTGTGCCAGGCACGGTGCCCTGGGGGTGAATACATCCCACCTCTCCGCTGGAAGTTGACCTGCATGTGACCTAACCCCTTCCTCGTGAGATGGGCACGACCGTTCCCATTTCATGGAATGGTGAAACTGAGGCCAGAGAGGGGAAGAGTGGACGCTCTATGAGAGTGGGGCCCTGGTCACTCCAGGTGGGCAGCTGCCCCCAGGTCTCAGGGCAGGTGCTCCAAGAGGGATACGCAGTGACTGGGATGTGGCCAGTTCCACCTGAGATCTGCCTGCCCCAGACCTCACAACTCCAGGCATTCCCCAGGCATGGCCCCCTGGGAAGCTTGGGTCCAGCTGGACTCCAATACTCTCTTTTTTTTTTTTTGGTGAGGAAGATTAGCCCTGCGCTAACATCCATGCCCATCTTCCTCTATTTTTTATATGTGGGACGCCACCACAGCATGGCTTGATGAGCGGTGAGCAGGTCCACGCCTGGGATCCAAACCTGTGAACCCTGGGCTGCAGAAACGGAGCCCGCGAACTTAACCACAACGCCACTGGGCTGACCCCTGGACTCCAATGCTCTTGCCTTGACCTTCTTTGAGCCTCAGTTTCCTCATCTTGGCAATGGGAGCAGGAATTTACCCCCTTTACAGGGCCGTTGGGTGGCTCATTCAGCGGCCAACATTTGTCGAGCACCTCCTGTGTGCCAGGCACCGTGCGGAGCTGGCCGCTGGGTCACCGTGGGGAGCCTTCCTGACAGCAGGTTGCTGGCGTCCTCCTGGGCTTGGAGGAGGTGTGGCTGCCAGGGCTTGGGTATACAGCAGGCGCACCATGAACACTGGATTCTTCCTTGAGCTCCCGATAGGTTGCATCCCCACCCTCATCCTGACCTCTCGGGACCGACCCCAGACCTGAGAGGCAGCCCACGCTCCTGTTGGCCTCCCACCCCTACCTCAGGCTTCCATTTGAGGAACAAATCAGGGTCAGCCACCTCCAGCCTCCGCCAGCAGTCTCCCCACTGCCTGCGGCCCACCTAGCCTGCCCTGAACTGTCTTTCATTTCCCTCTTTCCCTATCAAAGAGGTGGCCCCCTTTGCATTCTCAGGCTAAGGGCTTTCACCTTCAGCTCAGCGGGTGGTCCAGCCAGCCTGTCCCTGGCTTGGTGAGAGGCGGTGCCAGACGGCACGGGGGGGTTTTCAGGGTCGAGCCCAATGGAGTTCTGGGCTCCCTTTGAGCCAGGCGATCCCAGGCTCTGCCACTTACTAGCTGTGCAATCTCAAGCCTCAGTTTCCTCTTGGCCTCAGTTTCTGTAACTGTAAAATAGGGCTAACCTATTTTATAACCTATTCATGTGGCTGTTGTGAGCATTAGACGCACCTTAGCTGGCGCCACCACACAGTAGTCAATATAAATGAATAAACCAATCTCAGCTGTTATGATTATTCTGCAAAACTTTGGCCCTTTGCCTACCCAGCATCCTTTTCCCCTCCTTCCAGCCATAGCCTCTGACTTCTCTTGGGGTTCTTCTCCTCCGTCTCACTGTGGTGGGGCAGGGCATGTGACCTGGTCCTCAGCCGTTCTCCCATCTCCTCCACAGGCCTGAGCGACTGGTTGGGGGACGGACATGTGATGCACTCAGCCAGTGAGCTGTGTTGGGACTTTAGCTGGAAATGCTGAGAGATAGATTCTTGCTCCCTGAGTGGGATTTGAAACTGTCTTGGACCGTAGGAGAAACTTGTCTGAGAATGAAGACAACAGGTGGAGGAGGTAACAATTCTGGGGCCATCATTTGAGCCCTGAGCAAGCTTTTCCTAAAGCCCGTACCTGGGCTTTTCATGCCATATTTATTGAACACTATTATGTGCCAAGTGCCACTCCTGTCGCTGGGGATGCAGCCAGGAACAAGGCAGTTCCCACCTCACAGAGGTCACAGACCTGCCCCAGGGCCTTTGCACTTGCTGTTCCTGTTACCTAGAATGCTCTTCCCCCGACATCTCTATGGCTCCCTCCTGCACTTCCTTCAAGTCTTGCCTCACAGACTATCCCCTCAGTGAGGCTGGCCCTGACCCCTCTGTTGGAAGTCACACACCCACACACCTCTTCTACCCTTTCCTGATTTATTTTACTCCTCGCACTTGAAACCACCTAATACACTCTATACTTATACGTTACTTCTCTATCTCCCCCACTAAAATATCAGCTCCATGAGGGAAGAGATTTTTGTCTGCATTGTTCACAACAGATCCATAGTGCCTAGAACAGAATCTGGCCTAGGGTAGGTACTCAGTGTTGAATAAATAGGGAGCTCCCAACAGACTATGTGAAGAGGTGACACTGTCCTTGCGGTTTGAAGGTTTAAGGAGCCAGCCATTCGATGACCCCCAGGGGAGGGCACAGCATGTGGCTGCTGTAGCCAGTCGATTCTCTTCTGATTTCAACCAGGTTGGATTAAATTTATTTTTTGAGAGGGGTGGTGTCACTTTCAACCTTAGGGATCCTGAGTTGCGCTGGGAAGGATGCAGTATTGGAGAGCTGCCTCTGGAGGGTGCAAGGCAACCCCGTTGCTGCCCCTGGACATTCAGTCACCAGCACATTATAAAAAGTGGGAGAATCCAGAGAGATGGTGGTGGTGGTGATGATGATGATGATGATGGCAATAATGGAGCATTTGCTTTGAAGTCTGTTTTAGTTTCCACAAGAGCCCTAGGAGGTAGGCACCGTTCTCATCCCTATTTCCTAAATGAGGAAAGTAATGCACAGAGAGATCAAGTAACTTGCTCAAGGTCCTTCAGCTATAAGTGGCAGAACCAGAAAAGAATAATAAGGAGATAAAAGTCACCATTGCCTGACCACGCCCCCCGCGCCCCCCGCCCCCCACGGAAAGGCAGGTGAGCTGCATGGCTAGGACGCCCAGGTGGGAAGGAACTCAGGAGGGGCCCTGCGGGGAAGCGGCTGTCCCCGCTTTGGGGCTCATTGCGCTCTCCACTCCCCAGCCCACCTGCCAGAGGTCTGGGGCCTCTGGGGCCAAATCTGGCCCGCTCACAAGTCAGGTGAAACGGACTCAAAGCCCCACCCCGCCCAGTTTGGGGAGGGAAGGCTGCCTGGAGGAAGCCGCGTTTGCTCACTGCCCTGGAGGAGGAGGAGGAGTCAGGCAGCTGAGGTGGGGGCAGCGAGTTCAGGCTGGGACACGGCGTGGGCAAAGCCCCGGAGGCGTGGGAGTGAGCAATCAATTTCTTCCAAGGCCCTGCGTGCTCTGAGGGAGCATTCACCCAAGCCCACCCCCGGGCAGGCGCGCCGCAACTTCCCCGGCCCACGGTTTCGTCCTCGCGCTCTTTCCTCCGCACGATCCAAGGACCGTCCACCTCCCTGCACTTGGGCTGCGCCTCGGTCTTATCCGCAGGCCGATCTCACACCGGGCCTGCGTCTCAGGACGCGGCCTCCGGGACCGGAAGGGGGTTCGGGGCCTCGCAGAGGCTGAGAGTCGTCTTCTCAGGCCTGAAGACCCCGGAGACTGGAAGCCCCACACGCAGCCCGCTCACCTCCCGGCCCTCTGGAGGCGCCGCGGGAGCTGCTGTGCAGTCGAGGTTCCTTCCTCCACTGCCCACCGGCGCCTGGGCTGAGGGCTGCTCGCTCCAGTCCCGCCTGGCCCCTTGGATCTGTTATTTAACCTCTCCGGGCTTCACTTACCTAATCTGGAAAATGGGTTAAGTGGGTTCCATGGATTCAATTGTAAACTGTTTACAGCTGTTGTCTGGCACACAGTAGTGCTACTATGTTGTAGATTATGTGGCTCTGGTGTTCTGGTTTCTCCTCCCTTCACTCTGCCGCATCATTCTTCTCTCATTACCCCAAGAAAGGAGTTTCCAGTATGGAAAGTGACTGTTTTTTTTTCTGCATCTTGAGTTTCATGATGCCTGTGGGGAAAGGGAAGCCTTTTAACAAAAACAGTTTGGGAGGAAATCTAGGTAGGAGAAAAGTTCCCCAGCCTGGAGCTTAGAAAAAAGATTTCCTGAGTGGGGAGAGGGGGGTTAGGGAACTGGGGGATAGTAGAGACTGCGGAGGGGGTCCCCAGGAGAGGAGACCTGGGCTGCAGCGTAGAGAAGACATCAGGCAGGCTGGGGAGCCGAGCCCACGTCCCCCGGGGTGGCAGAACCAGAGAGGAAAGGTTCTTAGGGTCTCAGCAGTGGGCTTGGGACAGCCCCACACAGGTCCCTGGGGCTCCACTGGGGGGCCAGCTGCTGAAAAAACCCCCCAGGCCCCAGAGGGCAAGGAAGAGGGGGTGAGAGAGGCCCAGAGGCCTTGGGGCGAGGGAGGAAGAGATGGGGTGAAGTGGACGTCGGAGACGGGCACTGGCTGTGCAGCAGAGCCGCTCTGTAGGCCACTGAGGGACAAGTGTGAGGCGTGGCCACCTGGTCAGAGGGGCGTGGGGGCCATCACGGGGGTGGGCGGGTGTGAGGGAAGGGAGGAAAGGAGCGTGAGGAAGGGGCTGTGGCCAGAGCAGAAGGTGGTGCTTAGCCAGGGCCAGCGTGTGGGGAAGGTCCGAGAGGGCCGAGCTGGGATTGGATGGGCACTGATCTTGACAATACGACCGATTCCTCTCAGAATCCTTCCCTGGCACCCCCAGGCTGCACTGGGCTCCTCTGGGTACACACAGAGGCCAGGCTTCCGCCGTCCCAGCCCTGGTCTCCCTGTTGCCTCAGCCGCCTCCTCCTCTAGCCTGTGAGCACTTTGAGGGCAGAGACAGGGCTGTCATTGCTGTCCCGATGCCTGGCACATGGTAGGTCCTCAGAACCTTTGAGGTATGGAATTATTTAGTAGGTTTCTCCTCTCTCCAGCTTTAACCTGTTTGTGGAATAAATAAATCACCCTTATGAGCAGTTCAGCCAGGGGCAGGCCCCGGATCGACGCCCCCTTGGGCGGGGAAAGTGGGGGCATTCCAGTTTCCAATGAGGCCTGGGGATCCTCCTCCCACCTCCAGTGCCCCCCCAAATCCAGCACACACAGCTCCCCTCCTCCCCCTCCCCAGGTCTGGGGATGCTGTTGGAATCGTTTCTGCATCGTCCCTGCCTGCAGCCAGCCTCGGGTCCCCAGCGTGGGCTCGCCCTGCTTGGCCCCGGAAATGCCCTCTGCCCTCCCCGAGCACGTGGCCCCGATTTTCCTTGAACGCAGCACTTTGTAACTTTGACGCAAACTTCAAACGCAGCCCCCTTTCCTGTCTTCGCATCGCGGAAATAGGTTGAGTTTCAGAGAAACCCGCCGCCAGGAGCACAGCAGGCCTTCCGGCCCGGCTCCCTGCCCAGCCTGGGCCTCCGCGCTCTGCCGCTGCGTCCAGGTGAGTGGCCATCCTCCGGCCCTCTGCCTCTGTCCTGCAGCCACGGCCACCACAGGGGACTCTGGGGCAGTGGCAGAGGGTGAATAAAATTCCCGCTGAGCGAGAAACCCTCGTGGGGTGTGACCTCCTTATACCTTGCCTGCGTGTGTGAATGGGGGTGAACCGGGGGGCCTCAGGCTGGGGGCTCAGGCTGCAGAGAAATGCAAGTTGGTTTTCTGGGTCCCAATTCTTCACCTAGAACCTGCTGTCTGTCGGCGTTGGGGACCACAGACCTTGCAGGTGGCCTGTTTGGCTCGACGCCCGTCTGCACATCTCCAGGTAAGTCATCCTGGATAGAGCGGCCGCTGGCTGCCTTCTCCAGGGGTGGCCTGGGTCTGTTGGAGGAGGACAGAGTCATGAGGCCACTGGGGAGGACCAGGAGGGCTGTAGCACTGGGATGGGTGGTGTCCAGCTGGAGAAGGAAGCAGACATGGTTTGTGCCACCCTGAGGGAAGCAGCTCCCCTCCAGACCGTCAGCAGAGCGGTGTTGTCCAGGGGACACAGAGGTGTCTGCTCAGCCCTTGGCCTCCTTGGGCCCCATCAGGGTGGCATCTGTGGCTCCAGGAAGCAGAGAAACCTCCAGAGAAAACAAACGTGTGGTCTGTCACCCACCCACCGCCCCCCCTCCCCCCGGCCCCGTGAATATGAGGGTGGCTTGGCAGGGCGGTGAACTGGAACGACAAAACGCCGATGATTGCCGTGAGGGGGCCCAGGGCAGGCTCGAGCCACCTGTAGGGGAGCTCAGGTTAAAGGGGGGCCCGGAGAGGTGAAGGAGCAAACAGCTTGAATCCTGCTCAACCGCTGTGTGTCCTTGGCAAGTTGCTTGGCCTCTCTGAGCCTCAGTTTGCACATCTGTTAAATGCAGATGCAAATATTGGCTCCTGGCTGTTGGGCCAGTGGTCGGGGAAGGCATCCCAGGCAGGAAAGAGTCTTGGCAGGAAGGAACAGGGGTCATGTGGGAACAACTCAAGATAAGTGTCATCATGACTCTCATCTCAGCCGGGGCAGCGTGCACACAGTAGGTGCTTAATAAAGCTTTGCTGAGAGATTAGGGTCAGGGACTCCTGGGATGGACGGTCCTAGGGGCCACATGTGAAGGCTCCTCTCCTTCGCCGCTGCAGAGCTTCTCTTCCTTCTGTCGCCCGTCCCCAGCCCCACGCCCGCACCCTGGCAGGAACACAGGGCGGGCAGGCAGCCTGGATGGTGTTTCCGTGTACCCTCTGGAGCCAGGCAGCCCAGATTCGAGTCCTGGCTCTGCCACCTACTGTGTGTGCTGTGTGACCTCGGGCAGGTCACTCCACCTCTGTGTGCTTCAGGTCCCGAATCCACACGTCCTCCACTCACAGGGTTCTCTCGAGGATTGGGCGAGTGACTACCTCTAGAGCATCTGGTGCATAGTAGGCACTATATAAACATCTCGCTATAATCCTCATTATCATTACCAGCTCCGGGCGGTCTTGGGCTCTGGACTTGATGGCTCCTGGAGACTCTCCTGGGGCTGCAGCCTGCTGGCCCTGCTGGCCCTCCTGCCCCACCCCGAAGTGTAGGGTTGAGGCAGCGGTTCTCACTGGAGCCAATTTTCCCTCCCTCCCCTGCTCCCCCAGGGACATTCCATAACGTCTGGGGACATTTTGGTCATGACTCAGGGTGTTACGGCATCTAGCAGATAGAGGCCAGCAATGCGGCGAACAACTACAATGCACAGGACAGCGCCGTGCTGTCCCCACCTCTCTATCAGGCGCCGTCCCCCGACTCGTCCCACCTTTTCCATCCCCTAAGCCTTTCCCCATCTCCCTTTTACAATCACAGAGCTTGACACTCAGAGAGGGAAAGTTCCTGGCTGAGGTCACACAGCCCTTAGAACCTAGGCAGCAGAGGTTGGGGCGGGGGACTGGTCTTGTAGCATTGTTCAGTCAATCCACAGACACTGAGAGAGTCTGCTGGACGTGGGGACCTGCCCCTGCCCCCCAACAGCCCAGCAGTCTGGGCCCTGACAGTCAAAGGCAGCTCAAAGGGCAGCGACACCTGGGTCAGCCTGGGCTCTGTGGGGACATGAGAGCCCCTGGGTGCCAGCTCGGGGCCGTGGCTTCTGCTCTCCCGATGCACATTCCCTGGAGTGGTTAGTGCCGGCTGCTGGGTGAGAGAGACCTGGGTTCTAATCTCGACTGCCAGTTGTAGGCTGCATGACTCTGAACACGACATTAACCTCTCTGAGCCTCAGTTTGTTCAGCTGAGGGATGGGGATGACAGTTCCCGTGTAATGGAGTTGAGGTGAGGTTTAGATTAGATGGATGATGCTCCTAAGAGGGATAAAGCGGCACTGAGGCTCTGGTTCTCGTCGCCTGTTTGACAGACATTTGTTGGGAGGAAGCAGCGGCTACAGGAGAAAACAAGAGCTGTAGCTCTGCCTTGGGGGCTCGGCCTGGCCAGAGACAGAGGAGCAAACAGCCAGCCATCACACGCGGCCATCAGGGCTGGGACGTGGGAGGACGGGGCTCCGGGAGAACAGAGGAGGCGCCTGACTCCGCCTGGAGCTGGAGGGGTGGGGATCATGGAACACTGCTGGGTGGAGGGGACAATGAGGGGACCTGGATCATGTGGCCAGGCGAAGGGCACGGGTGCCGTTCTGGGCAGAGGGAACGGCCCGTGCAAAGGCTCCTCCAGGTCGGTCCTCTCCTCTCCCACGGTCAGTTAGTGAGGAAGCCTGTAGGTCCACTGCTCCCCCCTCCCTCCTAAGGAAGCCCCCAGGGCCCCTCATGTCTCGCCAGGCTGCCAGGTTCCAAGGACCCAGAGAGGTGTCTCCACCCATCACAGCGGGCTGCATACCCTTTCAGGCACCCAGTATTGATGGCCTGTGCACACCACAAACATTTATTGGGCACCTACTGTGTGCCTTGCTGGTATAGGCAGAGGAACAAGACAGGGGCTCCACTCTCACGGTGCTTATATTCTAGCAGGGGACAAAGATCATATGTCAACAATTTGATACACATATCATTTTTGGTGGTGAAGAAAAATAAGGCTGGGCCAGGGATAGAGAGAGAGGGGAGGCAATTTTAGAGAGGGAGGTCAGGGAAGGCCTCTTGGAGGAGGCCATTTAGGTGGAGACCTGAATGAAGTGAGGGATATCGGAGGAAGAGTGTCCAGGCAGAGGGAACAGACAGTGCAAAGGCCCTGAGGTTGGATCATGCCTGATTTGTTCAAGTGACCCGAACAAGTAACATAAGGAGGCCTGTGTGGCCAGTGGGAGTGAGTGAGGGCAAGTAGGTGATGGGGCCAATTGTGCAAGGCCTTGGGGGCTGCTGTAAGGACCTGGGCTTTAACCGTGAGTGAGGTGGGAGTGCTGGAGGGCTGCAAGTAGAGAGGACACGATAGTATAAGTGAGGCCAGGCCCCGTGCTCAGTGCGTGGCGAGACTTATCTCATGGAATCCCGCAATCTCCCAGTGTCGGGCACCTCTGCACCAGGCCCCATTTTCCAGATGGGGTCTGGCGAGCTTACTGCCTGCCCAGGACCACACCACTACTACACAGCAGATCCAGGGTTCCAGAGTTCAAACCTGATGCCCCGGTGTCAGGAAAAAGATACGAAGGGGCCTGTCGCCATCCATGGCACAATGCTAACTGCTGCGACTTAGAATGTAACCATTTTGTCGGCTGACTCATGCCCGTGCTGTCTCTGTGGGTGGGCACAGGGGGCCCACCGTGGCCTGCGGACTGAGGAGCGTGAATGTGGTTTTAGGGGGGACTCGAGATCTTGGGCAGAGGACTGGGGTCAGTGAGAGGAGCATGGGCTGTGAGGAGTTGGGCCCCCATTTCAGCAGCGCCTTGGGTAGACATGCTTCCGATGTCTGGCTGAGGGTGGAATGTGGAGCCCCCAGGCCTGGCTGGTGCCACTCCCGCCCCCTCCTGCCAAGTCCCATTGGATCCGCTCATTCACTCTGCAGCCTGACTGCCGCAGCCTCCCCTTTGGGCTCTCACGATGGACATTTAATTGGGACTTTTGACGCTCAGAGTATGTTCTGTGGAACAGCAGAGCTTCAAGGCCCTGCTGTGTACGTGTGGGGATTGGACAAAGCTAACAAGGGTCCTTGTGTGCAGGTCTTCTCAGAGCCTTTACTATGCTAAGATGCTTTCAAAAATGTATGCAATCACTTGACTCGTTTTTCCTTTGATGTATGTTTGGAGTATCAGGTCTCTCAGGAACAGGTATAATTGAACCCTGACTTTACCCAAGGAGGACGCTTGAATGGTGGAATTTCAGGCAGATATGTCTGGCCAAGGATCGAAGGTTTCCTCGTCCTCCTCCCAGGGCCTGGGTGGTGAGAATAAGGCTGGTGTCCTCTGGTCTCTGGCGGAGCTGAGAAGGCCAAGTTCAGATCTCTGAACTCACAGGGAGCTCACAGGCTCCGGGGGGAGGCTGGGTGGGGTCAGCCCAAGCAGGACAAGGGTGGGGAGTCACGGTGGGCGCGTCTCCTGGGAAAACCATCGAGTCTGCAGGGACACAGCTCAGGACGCAAACATCGGGTCCTCTCGCCGGGGTCATACCAGGGTCACACCAGGAGGCTGTAGCCTGGCCCAGCTCCTCTGAAAGCTGTTTTTACTGTTGTTGTTGCTGTTGGCAGTGAGACAAGGAAGATGGGGCAAAGCTGAGGTAATGCACAGGGAACGCTACTGTCTCTGGGACACCCTGGCCTCGGGTCTGAGGTGGCCAGTCCTGGCTTATGGCCCTGCACTGGGCCCCAGGGGCCAGCCTCTCCCCACCCCCTCTTCTGCACTAACCCGCCTCTGGCTACCCAGGCTGCACCTGTGGCCACCGCGGGGAGGAGCTTCTCAAACTGTGTTGCCGACAGTTTCCTACCACAGCTTCCTGCCCCGAAGAGCAGCTTTGGGACCCTACCCCTCCCCAGGGTCCCTGGACAAGTCCCGACCTTGCTGCCTGGTCTTGTGTCCTGATAGGCTGTGGGGGAGTGGCTATATGAGTCTGTGAGGCAGGGCTGGCTGGATCTGGGAAGTGGAGAGGAGCGGGGAGGGTGTACCCAGTGGAGGGCATGTCATGGATAAATGTACGCAAGTGAATTTGAAGGAAGGCCAATAGCACAGCCCAGCTGGAGCAGAGGGAGGTCTGAGGAGTTCAGTTAGAGTCAATGAAGTAGGCAGGACGGAGTCACAGTAGGTTCTTGAGCAAGGGAGGCCTTGCGGAAGAATTGCCTAGAAGCAATTTGCAGACCCCGGAGCTCAGCTCTTGTGGGAAACAGACTGTGGGGTTCAGCCAACCACAGGCTGAACCTGTGTGAGTTAGATCTGGATCTCAGGTTTTATTAATAGAAACAGCTGGTGGAGATCAAAGGAGGTGATGCCAGCACAAATCAACCTCAGGAGACAGAGCTGGACTAGACAGGTGGGCATGGTAGCATGTGTAGCCAGAGACAGGGTGGCCGAAGTAGGGGACAGAAGAAGAAGGAGAGAGCACGGGAACCATCAGCGAGGGAGGAGGCACCCAGGGAGTTCATGAAGGACCCAAAAGGGCCATGATGCCCGGACAGGAGGTGGGTGTCACTGGCATCCCTCACTCAGGGGACCCAGCATTGAGGAGGGCACTAAGTGCTTGCCTGGTGCCCACCGGGTGGTGATTTCAATGCTCCCCACAGCTGGAGCAGCCGGGTGGGGAGCAGATTGGGAGGGTGGATGAGAGGGCGGGAGTCTCTTTCCCATCTCAGTTATTATTTTTAGTGCCTGGTGTGTCTATCTTTTTGGCTCCTTTTTCTTCTTTTAATTAAAAAAATTAAGGTATAATTTACATACAGTAAAATTCACCCATTTTAATGAAGGATTTTGTGAGATTTGACAAATGCATACAGCTGAGAAACTACCATCTCAATCGAGATATGGACTATTCCCCCAAATTCCCTCATGCTCCTTTGTAGTCATCCGTCCGTCTGACCCGCAGCCTCTGGCAACCGCTGATGTGTTCTCCCTCGATACCGTTTTGAATGGAATCATAGTTTGTAGCCTTTTGAGTCTGGCTTCTTTCAACTCAGCATGATGCCTTAGAGGTTCATCTATGTTGTTGCGTGTATTAGCGTTTCATTCCATTTTATTGCTGAGTAGTATTCCATTGAAAGGATGTACAGCAGTTTATTCATCTGTTGAGAAACATTTGTTTTTTCCAAAATTTGGCAATTATGAATACAGCTGCTATAACCATTCCTGTGCAGGTTTTTCTGTGAATGTAAGTTTCCATTTCTCTAGGGTGAATACCTAGGAGCCCTCCTGACTCTTTTTTTTTTTTTAGGAAGATGGGCCCTGTGCTAACATCTGTTGCCAATCTTCCTGTTTTTTCTTTTTCTTCCCAAAGCCCCAGTACATAGCTGTGTATCCTAGTTGTAGGGTTGTAGCTCTTCTATATGGGACGCTGCCTCAGCATGGCTTGATGAGCGGTGAGTAGGTCCGCGCCCAGGATCGGAACCAGTGAACCCCAGGCTGCCGAAGCAGAACGCGGGAACTTAACCTAACCACTATGCCACTGGACCGGCTCACTTCTCTCTCTTAATACTACTGTTTCCTCTATAACTCTGTCCTCAATCTGTAATTATTATTTTTGTCTCTTTTCTTGTTTATTGCATCCTCTCCCCCCTTAGAATGTTATCTTCAGGAAGGCAGGGACCATGTCTATCTCATTCACCCATCTCTCCAGCACCAGACTGAAACAGAGTTAAGAATTCAACACGTGCTTGGGAAATGAATGAATGGTTCCAGGTGCTGGTGTGCGGGGGCCAGTGGGGGTGTCTGGGCGCTCCCGCACAAGGTCTGGGAAAAGTCAGAGGTGGTTTGGACTCCCGGATCTGGGCCCAGCGGGCCGGGGCTCCTCTCCACGTTGACTCTGGCACAAAGCAGGCTCTGCACCGTCAGCTTTGCGCACGGACGCCCCTCAGTGCGGCGTCTCCCCCACTATCTCCCGGCCGAGTGGACGGGGTTGAGGAAGGGAAGCCGAGGCCCTGACGTGTTCCCAATCTCGCTCTGAACCCGCAGGGTCTGGCGAGGCGCAGGGGCGCGCAGCCTGCGCGGGGCGGCGGCGGCGATGCCGGACCCCGCGGCGCACCTGCCCTTCTTCTACGGCAGCATCTCGCGCGCCGAGGCCGAGGAGCACCTGAAGCTGGCGGGCATGGCCGACGGGCTCTTCCTGCTGCGCCAGTGCCTGCGCTCGCTGGGCGGCTACGTACTCTCGCTGGTGCACAACGTGCGCTTCCACCACTTCCCCATCGAGCGCCAGCTCAACGGCACCTACGCCATCGCCGGCGGTAAGGCGCACTGCGGCCCCGCCGAGCTCTGCGAGTTCTACTCGCGCGACCCCGACGGGCTGCCCTGCAACCTGCGCAAGCCTTGCAACCGGCCCTCGGGGCTCGAGCCGCAGCCTGGGGTCTTTGACTCCCTGCGTGATGCCATGGTGCGCGACTATGTGCGCCAGACGTGGAAGCTGGAGGTGAGAGTGCGCGGCCTGGGTGTGCCCACCCCGGGGCCAAGGGAGCAATGGGGACTGCGGCAGAGTGGTCGTGTTCGCCAGTCTGCGCGGTGCTGTGCTGCGCCCAGTTTGGAAGCTGGAGGCATGGGGCCCTGGTGGGGGGCGGGAACCTTAAGGGAGGCCTCGGAGGCACGGGCTGCATGGTGGCTGTCGCCTTCCACCGCCTGAGCGGTGCCAGAGTGCATGTCTATGCCAGACGGGCAGGCGGAGGTACATGCTGGGCCTGGAGGGGGCGACGCATGGACTGGGGGCTGGGCCTGAGAGGATGATGTGAGCGGTGCCCTGGAGTAGGGTGGCCAGCGGGGCTCTGGGCTGTGGTCTTCGACAGCCCGCACTACACCAGGGTGCGCATCTTTCCAGCGTCAGATCTTCAAGCTAGAGATGAGCTTGGGGCCGGCTGGAGGGCAGGGCCTGAGGCCTGGCCCTGGATGGGCGGGGCCTGGTGGATTGGGACGGGACCATGGAGATGTGGGGGGTGGCGGCTGTCCTCAACAGGCTGAAGGACTCACCCTAGTTGCGCCTGGCTGGGATGGGGGTTGGGTCTCGTAGAGACGGAGGCAATTGGGAAGGTCCAGGAGATGGAAGAGGTTCCTGTGGCCGCGCACTTGGTGACACTTACAAGTCTCCTTGACCCTCCTTCCCTAGGGCGATGCCTTGGAGCAGGCCATCATCAGCCAAGCCCCCCAGGTGGAGAAGCTCATTGCCACGACGGCTCACGAGCGGATGCCCTGGTACCACAACAGCCTGTCGCGCGAGGAGGCCGAGCGCAAACTCTATGCGGGCTCGCAGACCGACGGCAAGTTCCTGTATGTGGGTTTGGGGCCTGGGGCTTGCGGGCGGTGAGGCTGGGGCAGACCTCAGTGTGCAGGTGGGCCGTGAGGGGTGTGTCTGTGCCTACTGTGCAAGTGGGTAGTGTGTTTCTGCATGTGCAAAGGGACTGTTACATGGGAAAGCAGCAGCAGTGGTTAGGACACCAGAGTTGGACTGCCTGGGTTGGAGCCCAGCGTCTGCCCTTTACCAGCTGGGGACGCTGGGCAAGGAGCTGAACTTCTGCATGCTTTGAATTCCTCTCTTTCATTCAACAAAGATTTACGGAAGACCTGCTCTGTGCCAGGCACTGTTTCAGGCCCTGTGGACATGGCAATGAATGAAACAGGCACAAATCCCAGTCCTGGTGGAGCATGTAGATCAAAAACAGACCAATCAGTAAAATGTAGAGGAAGTGCTGGGTATGTAGGTGGGGAGGGGGTTGCCATTTTAGATTAGGTGGTCAGAAAGGTCCTCTCCGATGAGCTGGCTTTTGAGTAAAGAAGTGAGCTGTGCAGCTCCCTGGCAGAAGGGTGTTCCTGGCAAATGGGAATGGCCAATGCAAAGACCAGGAGGCAGGTTCTTGGCATGTTCGAGAAACAGCAAGGATGCCAGTGTGCTTGGAGCTGAGTAAGTGAGGGCTGGAGGGGGAGGAGGTGAGGGCAGGGAGGTGACTTCAGCTTTTCCCCTGAGTGAGGTGGGAGCCTGGGAGGGTGTCGAAACAACTCCCTCTCACTGTCCTGTGGATGACTGTAGTACCTACCAAGGTCAGTTATAAGGATTACACGAATTAATGTATGTGAAGCAATAGTATAGTATCTGGCATATGCTAAAAATGCACTAAATGTTAGCTCTTATTATAGGTGGGTGAACGTGTCTGAGCCACAGCTGAACCAGGTGGCTGTGTGTGGGTTTGTTATTGTGAAAGAATTTCTCTGAAGCTATTTAAAAAACCCTAGTGGGTATTTGAAAGCCTTGCTGGGGCTGCGGCTTTCTGGTCTGGACACAGGTTCCTTTTACCCAGATGTTACCCAGATGTCAGCTGAGGTCACTGAGGCCTCGAGATCTAGACAAACTTGGTGCCTGCCTCTTTGCAAGACCTCAGGAAGTCCAGCGGCCTCCCTGAGCTGTCTGTGAATTCTCCAGGGCCTCCTTTCTCATGCAGCTCCTGGGCCTGAGACCCTGCCTGGCTGCCTCCTCGCTCTCACCCACCTCCTCTAGGGCTGTTCCCTCTCCTGGGGCCCACCCACTTGGAGGCACTGATCTCTTTCCTCAATTTCTCCCCCCCAGGTGAGGTCTGTGCATGTGTACCACGTTGCAGGTCTCCCACAAGACGCAAGTCCCTCCACAAGATTCTGCTGTCAGCTGATAAAATAGTTTTTTTTCACCCTGCCTAAGAGATTTAGGCTGTAAATTGGAGTGAAGTTCCCAAGGCTTCTGAGGGAACTCTTGAATGCATGTTACAGATAATGCTCAGCTGCAAGGATGGCTTTTGAACAACTGTTCAAAGCTGTTTTCTCTAAGAGGGTAAACTTACCTTTGCGTTTGTATCAGTTAGCTCTTGCTATGTAACAAACCACCCCAAGACTTACTGGCTGGAGACAACAAACAGTTTATTGCTTCTCATGATGCTGTGAGTTAACTGAGCTGTTCCTCTGGTTTGGGTCAGAGGGGCTGGGACTGAGTAGGTTGAGGTGGCCGTATTCGTACGTCTGGCTGTTGGCTCACTGTCACCTGGGTGATGGGGATGGGTTGGCTGCAGTGCTGTCATTGTCTGGCAGGCTAGCCTGGGCTTGTTCACACGGTGCTGGTTGCAGGCTTCCCAAGAAGAGTCAGAGAGGGCTAGTTACAATATGACAAGTGCTTTTCAAACCTCTGCTGTGTGATGTTACTGATGTCCTATTGGCTGAAGCAAGGCACGTGGCCAAGACCAGAGTCACTGTGGGGAAGGGACTGCCTAAGGGAGAAGGATTAAGCAGCCAGTTCTGCAAACAGTCTGTCATATGATTGGAACAAGGAGGTCATGATGAAGGGGATGGGCATCTCGAACACGGGCATTTGGGGCCATCTGTCTTTCCTTTTGGACTGTAAACTTGAGGCTGGAGCCTGGCTCTGGTACCTCTAGAGGGCTCCATCTTCTAGTATCTAGTGATGGCTGACAGTTGTCCAGATGGTCCCCACCTTCGTCCAGATGCTGCACACTCCTCCTCTCGAGTGTGATGCTCACCGAGACCTTGCCAACATTTGGGCATACATCTCACACATGGTCATATCTCGGTTGCTCAAGCACGTTTCCCCGGATGCCCGAGCGTCCGGGGCCCTCTGTAAGCCGGAACAGCGCAGGGAGGTGGTACGACTCTCCTGTTGGTGTAGCCAATTCTTCCTCCTCGTCTCTGCTGTCTCCCTCATCACACGTCACTTCATCTTGCTCTGTTTTCACAGTCTAAGTTTCCTTCTCTGGTTTCGTGTCAAGTCCCTAACTCAGCTTCAGCACACAGTCTCACACAGTCTTGGCCTCTCTTTTCTTTCTTCAACCCTGCCCTCCCCGCCTCCATTCCTCCTTCCTACCGCACACTCTCACACACACACACACACACCGATAACGATGCCACCATTCCAATGGTGTTAAAATTTCCCCCGGATTCCCTAAGGCCCCCTGAAACTCTCAGAGGATTCTGGGGGAGGGGGTGGGAGAAGTGGGTGGAGGGTGGAGTAAGGGGGGTCTGGAGCCCCCATCCCAGCTCAGCTTTGACTTGTTTCATATCTGAAGCTTCCATGGAAGGTGTTGTTTGACAAAGAATTCCACTGGCCAAGGGAAAAGTTTGCAAACTTTTTGCGGAGTTTATGACAAGCTTAGAGTTGAGATGAGAGGAATCTCAGGAGAACCAGGGCCACTGGCTCTGGGCGGCTGCAGGTGCTTTGGTGACTCATTCTGACGTGTACGAAGGTGCCCCAAGAGCTCACCAGAGCTATGCTTACCTTTGTTGCTCTTCATGCAGAAATGGCTTTCTCTCCCCAAGAAAATGATCTTAAGTCTACCTGTTGAAGGCTGTGTGTCCCGCTGTGAGTGGCTCTGTGTCTCCTACAGAGGGCCAGATCTCTCTCCACGGGTGGCCAAGTATGTGGCCAGGTATACTCCCCTGGTTAGCTGAGTGTCCCCTGTGGATGGCCGAGTGTTCAGCCATGGGTGGCCAAATATTCAGCCATGGAGGACAAGGTGTCCCCCCTGGATGGCCAAATGTCCAGTTGTAGGTGACTAACAGGGCATGCAGGGCTACATGTCTGCCCTGGATGACCGTGTCTCCTGTGAACACCGCCGTTCTCCTGTTACCAGTAGGTCTGGAGGTTGAGTGGGGCCTGACCTCGGCTCCCCAGTCCCTGCCCCTTCTCTGTGAGGCTGTGGGGGGCAGAGTTCATAGGGTGTATATGTATGTGGGGGAACTGGGGCCCAGTAGGAGGACACACAGGAGGGACCCAGGTGGTTGTAGGGGTGACATGCCCTCCTCGCCCCCACTAGGCTGAGGCCCCGGAAGGAGCAGGGCACGTACGCGCTGTCCCTGATCTATGGGAAAACAGTGTATCACTACCTCATCAGCCAGGACAAGGCTGGCAAATACTGCATTCCCGAGGGGACCAAGTTTGACACGCTCTGGCAGGTAAGCCGCCACCCACTCTGTTGTGGGGGAGACGCTGTGGCGGGGTGCCCAGGCTCCTGGGGAGGAGAGGAGCCCGGCCCTGACGCCCCCTTCCTGCAGCTGGTCGAGTACCTGAAGCTGAAGGCCGACGGGCTCATCTACTGCCTGAAGGAGGCCTGCCCCAACACCAACGCCAGCGCCGGCGCAGGTGAGCGGGGCAGCGGGCGGGCGCGCAGGGGAGCCGGAGAACCCGTGTCCCGCCCCCTCACTGTCCCTTCTGCTCCCCCAGGGGCCGCTGCTCCCACACTCCCAGCCCACCCATCCACCTTCTCCCACGTGAGTCAGCCCGCATCTCAGAGTTGGGGCCTCAGGGGTGGAGCTGGGCGGGCGATGGTCCTGTTCCCCGGGTGAGGCTGGGATGGGGAGTGGGGCTGCTGTAGAACTGAAGAGGGACCCCCTAGCACCGTCCCTGGGAGTCCTCAGAGGATACGGGTCCTGCTGACCCTTGCTGACCCATGACCTTTAGCCTCAGAAACGGATCGACACCCTCAACTCTGATGGATACACCCCTGAACCAGGTGAGCTGGCAGAGTTGGTGGGGTGTGTGTGGGCTCGTGCCAGGCCGAGAGCAGCTCCCTGGCTGGGCTCTGGGCTGTGACGGAGGAGGGACCTGGGCCAGGCCCGGCCTGTGGCTGTTGGCTCGGTTTGTCCTGTGCACACGCCGTGCCTGCGGATACCCGCCTGTGTGCGTGTACATGGGTGCATGCTGACACACGGGAGTACCCTGGCCATACCCAGGCCGCCTGGGGCACGGACACGGGTTTGTTAAGTACCTACTATGTGCCAGTCACTCTCCATGCTCACTGTGTGTATGAGCTTGTTGAGTCTACCCGACATGCTGTAGGAGGAAGTCACATTTTACAGATGAGAAAGGAGGGCAAGTAATTTTCTGAGGTCCCACAGCTGGGCAGTAGGGGAGCGCGGGCTCCAGAACCCACGTTCGTAAAATGACCTGCTACAGATGCTCCTGTGTTTACTGCGTGGGTGCAAGCCTGTCCACATGCATGCACGGGGAACACACTTGGTTGCACGTGCACACAGAGGCCCACCTTTGGAGCCCTTGTAAACGTGGCTGCATGGAGACATGGGCAGGCACAGACATAGGTGCACACACGTCAGTGCACACACATGCATAGATGTGCATGCTCCAGCTGGCACACTAACGGTTACTCGTGCAGACATACCTTTGGACCCCCATCACAGAGCGACATGGGTGAGAGTGTACGTGGGTGCATATGCGTGAACACACGGGGCACACGTGTGCACACTCCAGCCGGTGTACACATGGTTATGTGTGCACGTAGGTGACCGTGCCTTTAGAGTCCACTTGGATGTGGCTTCCCAGTTCACCCACAGATGGGACCAGGAGCACACACAAGTGCACACATGTGCACACACGCAAATGAGCACACACATGTGCCCATGGCCTGTGCATGCTCTGGCTGGTGCACCCTGTCTGGGGCACGTGCCTTGTGGGTGCCGAGGCTGCCCTGCCCTCCTCGTCCCCCTCCCCGCTCCTGACTTGGGAGCACCCGTGTGTGTGTGCGCCCAGCACGCCTAGCGTCCCCAGAGAAGCCGCGGCCGATGCCTATGGACACGAGCGTGTATGAGAGCCCCTACAGTGACCCCGAGGAGCTCAAGGACAAGAAGCTCTTCTTGAAGCGTGAGAACCTCCTCGTAGCCGACATTGAACTTGGCTGTGGCAACTTTGGCTCCGTGCGCCAGGGCGTCTACCGCATGCGCAAGTACGGCGGCCCTGCCGCGGTTTGGGGAACCACCGTGGGGGGCAGAGGAGGGGACTGGCCTCACCAGGCCTTGGGGGTTGGAGCCTGGGTGTGATATCAATTTGCCTGGGAAACAGACCCTGGGACAGGAAATCGCATGCTGGAGAATTACCTAGGTGAGCTTGGGGACAGCACCCAAGAGGGAGTGAGAGAAGCAGGCCTGGGACAGGGAGAGGATGGGCTGAGCTGCAGTTGCAACGTAGGCCTCAGCTGATCCCAGGGGAGCTGCAGAGGGGCCCCCTTGTACCCCTGCATTGACCGGTCATTGCCCCTGGGGGGAGTGTAACGTTGAGGCGGTTCTTTTCCCTGAGGGGCAGTCCCAGTGAGGGACTCGGCTATGAGCTGTCCCCAGTGGACGCTCCTGGCAGCGGAGGGAGTGTGCGCCGTGGCCCAGAAGGGAGATCTGGGTGGCAAGCCACAGCGTCCACTACACAAGTCCGGGGAGAAGAGAGGCAGGTCGGGTGGGAGTGAGGGGGCCCGAACAGGGCCCGTGCCGGCTCACGGGTGACCTCTGCATGGGCGTGCATCGTGGCAGGAAGCAGATCGACGTGGCCATCAAGGTGTTGAAACAAAGCACAGAGAAGGCGGACAAGGATGAGATGATGCGCGAGGCACAGATCATGCACCAGTTGGACAACCCCTACATCGTGCGGCTCATCGGCGTCTGCCAGGCCGAGGCCCTCATGCTCGTCATGGAGATGGCGAGCGGCGGGCCGCTGCACAAGTTCCTGCTCGGAAAGAAGTGAGCTCCCGGGCCAGCTGGGTGTTTGGGGCTGGGGGGCTGGGACGCTCATCCCATCCGCTCATGCGTGTGCGTCACCCATGACACGCTCACACCTACCCCCCTGCTCACCCTGACATCCACACTCACACCCACAAGGCAGAGCTGTTAACAGTGCAGGGGGCAGAGTCTGGCCTCCAGGTTGGAGTTTCAGCTCTGCCACTAGCTACTGTGACCCCAGGCAGGTCTCTTAATTCATCTGTGCCTCAGTTTCCTCATTTGTACCACAGCGGTGATCATGGTATCCACCTGAAGGGGAATTTGTGAGGATTACATGAGTAGGTGTTTATAGACTGCTGAGAACGGTGTCTGGCTCTGCCTGTAAGAGCTTTCTAAGCTCTGTCATTATTGCCACCCCAACTCTCTCACCAAATTCATGACCCACGTGAAGTTGCTGAGTGTCGATTGTCCTTGACAGGGGTCCACGAACTGCAGCCCACGGCTTGTCTTTGTACTGTGTGGTTTTGCATTTTTCAAGGATTGTAAAAGAAAGAGAACAAATAAGAATATGTGACAGAGACCACATGTGGCCTGCAAAGGCTAAAATATTTACTATCCTTTTACTGTCCCTTCGCAGAAAAAATGTGCCGACCTCTGATCTAAAGAAATTGTAATTTCTCCTGTTCCCTCGTGCCTCCAACTCTTCCCCTCACAGACTGGATCTTTTCCACTCCCTGAGGCGTGTGACCGTCAGCCAGGCTCTCGCTGGTGCCCACGCTGTCACGGTGTGCCCGGCTCACGCATTCAGTCATCCCACAGTGTTTACTGGGCCATTTCTCTGTGACAGAGACTATTACCAGCACTTGGGATATGTCAGCGAACAAAAGAGACAAAGATCTCTGCCTTGTATTCTGGTTGGAGAAGAGAGGCTTTAAATAATAATTATAATGTATAAACTATACGTATCAGAGTATAAAGTATAATCAGTGTATAAAGTATAGAGTATGTTGGAAGATAAGTACTGTGGAAAAGAGGGAGTGTCAGGGTGGAAGGTGACAAGTGAGAAGGTGAGGTCTGTGCAAACTGAAGGAGACAGCCAAGTGCAGCTCTGGGGAAGAGTGGTCCAGGTGGAGGGCGCAGCCGGTGCAAAGGCCCTGGGGTGTGCCCATGCCTGGTGTGGTAGAGGAACCGTGAGGAGGGCCCCGTGGCTGAAGCAGAGTGAGTGGAGGGGAAAAGGGGAGCCGATGTGGGTAGGAGGTGACAGGGCAGATCATGCAGGGCCTTGTGGGCCGTGGGGAGGACTTGGGCTTTCACCCTGAGTGAGGTGGGAGCCTTGGGGGACTGTGAGCAGAGGAGGGGCAGGGCCTGACTCTGGAGTGGGGAGGACAGGCTGTGGGGTGAGGGCCGAGGTGACTGTTCTGGTCTAGGCTAGTGAGGATGGGGCTGGGCCAGGGTGCAGGAGCAGAGGTGGAGAAGGAGGAGGGTTCTGGAGGGTTCTGAAGGCAGAGCTGCCAGGGTTTGCTGACAGATTGGATGTGGGGTGTGGGAAAGAGGAGCTGAGGGCAAGGCCGGGCTTCTGGCTGGAGTAAACGAAAGGATGGATGGATGGGGCTGCTGGAGAAGAAAGGGGGCAGGGGGAGGGAGGAGCTGGTCGTGGTGTGTGTGTGTGTGTGTGTGTGTGTGTGTGTGTGTGTGAACACCAGGAGCTTAGCTTTGTCCGTGTTACCTCTGAGATGCCCGTGAGAGCCCCTGAGGGCACGTGGAAGATGCAGGCAAATGTGTAAGTTGGGAATCGTAGTATATGGTAATTTAAATCCTTGAGACTGGCTGGGGGCAGAGGTTTTGCCTGCTTTGCTCACTGCTCAGGAAGCATCTGTTGAACACCTGCTGAGCTGGGTCAGAGAAGTGGGCTTTGCCCCCTGGGAACCTGGGCTGTCCCCTCCCAGCTGAGCCTGCCCGCCCCTGCCCCCAGGGAGGAGATCCCCGTCAGCAATGTGGCGGAGCTGCTGCACCAGGTGTCCATGGGCATGAAGTACCTGGAGGAGAAGAACTTTGTGCACCGTGACCTGGCGGCCCGCAACGTCCTGCTGGTCAACCGGCACTACGCCAAGATCAGCGACTTCGGTCTCTCCAAGGCCCTGGGTGCCGACGACAGCTACTACACGGTGAGCCCCCGCCCCCGTGATGCCCAGGTGGAGGAGGGTGGGGGGTGGAGGGGCCCCGAGCCCCGCCCTCGCCGCATCTCCTCCTCTGCAGGCCCGCTCGGCGGGGAAGTGGCCGCTCAAGTGGTACGCGCCCGAGTGCATCAACTTCCGCAAGTTCTCCAGCCGCAGTGACGTCTGGAGCTACGGGGTCACCATGTGGGAGGCCTTCTCCTACGGCCAGAAGCCCTACAAGGTTAGCGTGGGCAGAGGCGGGCGGACGGCTGGGTGGGCAGGGTGAGGGGCCCTGGTTACTCACACGTGCCCTTGGCTCTGGCTTGAGCAGAAGATGAAGGGCCCCGAGGTCATGGCCTTCATCGAGCAGGGCAAGCGGATGGAGTGCCCGCCAGAGTGTCCGCCCGAGATGTACACACTCATGAGCGACTGCTGGACCTACAAGTGAGTGCCAGTGGGCGGGGAGGGGGGCCTGGCTGAGCTCACGCCTGGGCCTGGGGCAGGAGGTCGTGGTGCCCAGTGGTCCAACATAGCTCTTCCCACCCAGAGACTCTCACCCCATTCTCGCCTTTCCAACACTCAGCGGCTTTAATCTCCCTGCGTCTCTGCTCAACTCTTCAACACACTGACCCTACGGTGTTCCAGTGGGCCAGCAACCGACCCGTGGACACCCAGTACCCCAGCATCTAAAACCTCAGTCCCCCACCAGCCAACACGCAACACACTGACCCTGCAATACTCAAACAAGTCGGCACTCTGTTACCCAAAATGTGATACAGTACTCAGGGCATGGGATAATACTCCTGTATCTAATTCCGCAGTCCTCCACCAGCCAACACTCAACACCTAATTACCCAGACAGGCCAACCCTGAAGCCTCTGAATACTCAGTATATTCAAAAGGCCCACCTCTGTCTGGTTGAAGCTCAACACTTGAACACCCCAGCTCCTAACACCATCAGTATCTCAACTTCCCATCAGACAATAGGCAACATTCACCCAAACAAGCTGTTACCCCACGCTGACCGTGCAACGCGTGGGCATGCCAACATTTGATGCCTCTCCTACTCAACATCCATTATTCCACCTATGACTGTGACACCCAAACAATCCAATAAAGAGACACCCTATTTGTGATGAGTAAATAATAAGTGATAAGTCCATCCCTATCCAACATGTATTAACCCGCCTCCCTCAGGAAGCACTCAGTACACCAACACCCCAATACCCAAGGAGGCTAGCACCTAACACCCCAACACAATACATGGGTATTGCACACACAGTACCATGACTACTCCAGCTCTCCACTAGCCGACCCTCCCTCAATACTCCAATGCTCTGCTTGATTTCGGGCAGCGTACTTGCACCCATATAGGCCAGCACCCAGCACCCAAGTACCCTGGCCCTCGGCACATGCTCAGTCCTTTAGCATTCAATATCCCAGCTCCCCATGGTCAATAGTTGTGACCCCAGCACTCAGTGAGTTCAGTTCCCTGAGTCTTTACCAGTTAACCGTTAGCGTACGGTTCCCCTAACATCCCGTGTGTCAGTAGCTCTTCTGTTAGGTGCTCCGGCCACACCCGCGTTCCAGTACTCTCACACCTGAGACCTCTCCATTACCCCGTACCCCACCACCCGACGGCCCCACTGATTTTCTGAGCCTGTGCACATCCAGCCTCTAGCTGAAGTTGGGTTCTGGGGGTGTGGTCAGTGGCCTAGATCTACCCGACCCTCGCAGGTGGGAGGACCGTCCAGACTTTGTGACCGTGGAGCAGCGCATGCGGACCTACTACTACAGCTTGGCGACCAAGGCCGAGGGGGCCCCCGGGGGCGAAAAGGGGGCTGAGGCCCCTTCTGCCTGAGTTCCAGCCTGCCCAGGGCCTGCAGGCCCCAACGCCCCAGCTTTTTCTCTGTGCCCTCAGCCCCGTCCCAGGACTGCCAGTCTGGCTGGGGCCAGCTGGGGCCTCTCCCCCCACAAGCTGGGCTCTGGTAAGGGGGGCAGCTGAGGCTTCAGGGCCACACTGGTCTGGCGTTCCCCACCGGGTCACCTGTCCTCTCTGCCTGGGGGAGGAGGGAAGACCCTGGGAGGGTGGGGTTGTAGCCTGGTCCTGGGCTGGTTTCTGCTGGGGGCCCCTGAGCTGAGGGGCCATTCCTTACAACAAGGACCGTCCTTCCTCTGGGCCCTGGAGGGGGAGACTCGGGGAGTCCTCAGGTGGCAAGACCTCAGTCATTGGAATAAACTCAGCTTCTCTCTCGTTTGCGGTCCCTCCTCTTTTCTGGGATGAGGGCGGGACCAGGAAAGGGGGATGGGTCATTGGAAGGGGTCGATGGGAAGTGCCTGAAAACAACTGGACATGACCCCAGGGTCTGGTGCACTGGTTTTCCCACTTCTCTGCCCTGGGAACATCTTCCTGCAAGTGACAGGCTATGGCAGAGTGGAGAAAGTGAGGCAGGTGAGTGTGGGGGCCGAGGGCTGCATGCAGGGCTGGGTTCAGCTTCCCTGCCTTTGTGGATTGCATGAGATGGGTGCTCTCCACGCTGGCTGTGTGTTAGCATCACCTGGAGGGATTTTAACAAACGCCGACCCCTCCCCCCGCCCCGACACTGGCGCATTTCAAGTCTCTCCAGGTGAGTATCACCCAGCGCCCTGTTCCGCTGCCCTGCCTTCCTCCCTGGACCCAGACGGCTGCAGCTGGGATCTTCGTCACCTGGCGCCCCAAGTGCTGGCTCAGTTCCCCTCAGGAGAAGACCCGTCCCCAAGCTCTTGCTGCCTCAGTCTCCCCACTCGGAAAATTGGGGTGCTGGAGCGCAGAAGGCAACAGGCGGGTGAAATGGAGCCAGGTCCCTGCATTTCTTGCATAAGCTTGCGCCCCGTTCCTCAGCAGCAATTGGCCCACCCCCAGTCCCAGCCAATGCCTCATTCTCTTGGCTTGGCCTCTAGAGCCATTGGCTCAAGGGCGGCCATGGACACACTCAAAGCCAAGGAAAGGCAAGGAGATTTTCTGTGGCCTCTGGGAAGGCCAATTTTCTTTCTTTTCATATGTGAAGATCTAGAATGCCTGTGGCTGTTTTGCGGAACCATGGGGGAAGGACTGGGGCTTTAACTGTCGTGCGGAGTGGAAGCATAGCGCCCACATGGGGGACGCCGGAGAGGAGACCCCTGAGCCTTGCTGACATGAGAGTACATTGTCAAAACTCGGAAATTGACAGTGGGATTATTAACTTAGGTACAGACCTTACTCTGATTTCACCCTTTACTGTTGAATTTTAATAATTTGTATGTTAGCTCCGTATTAGCATCTGCTTTTGTGAACTTTCTGTTCTACGTGGAAGTTAACTCAGAGAACCTCGGTTATATAGTCAACTCCAGACACACGGAGGCTTGCAGCTGTGTGTTCGTTTGGAGAGTGAGTTGGTGATGGATTGGAATTGTTTGAGGATCTCCAAGCCCCCCTGACAATATCTTCCTGCGTTTAGATTCAAAACAGACAAGGAGAGCTCAGTGACTGCAAAGATAAAGCCATGAACTTGAATTACTTCCATTTTGCCATTCTGTGTGACCACTTGAAGATTTTGTGTTTAAAACTCAAAACAGTGAAGCTTGCAAACCATGAGATATAATACTTTTAGATGGCAAATGTGCATCTTTAGTTCATGCGTGAACTATGTTACTGGATTTGAATAACACCATTACAATGAAAACATTTTTAAATTGATTGTTTTAAAACCAATGAATGAATCAAGAAAAAAGTATTACATCAATGGTACAATTTTGCGTCTTCCCAAATTGTACTCTTTGTAGATATTTCAGTTTTATTAAAATTCACTTGTTAGTTACTGGACAATTATTTACGTTATTACGTAAAGTATCGATCAGAAGGGAAATGAATTTTCATTGTCGGCTTTTCTTCTATAGTCGTCACTATTATTTGTTTCATTTTATGATTATTGCTGAAAATAATTTTATGTTATAGGAAGGAGGTGTTAAAAATGGTCGGCTCTGGGTGTCAAATACCCTGGGAAGGCTAAAGATGCTCCCAGTAACTGTTGAATGAACCAATGAAAGAGGGTGCGGTTCCACACAGACACCACCAGATGCCGCTGTTCCCCAAGCCAAGGTCGCCCAGTGCCTGAAATCTAGCCCTCGCTGCCCGCCCTACTTGAGGATCCTGGAGCAGGTCCCCGGGCTCCTCCCCGGTCTCCACGCCCCCAGTCCTGTCCCATGCAATCCATTCACTCCAGAACTACTCGCAGGATCTTTCCTACCAGCAGCTCTAAGTCCCTCCACCTCTTCCAGCGTTCCCCAAACATATCCACGCCGCCTCTTACCTCTGCGCTTTTGCATTTACTGTTCCCTCTGCCTGGAATTCTTTTCATTTCCATTTGACTAAAGTCCCCAAGGAAAAACTCATACTTTAATTAAAGATTCAGCTCTGATTTTCCCTGGGGGCAAGTTACGTAATCTCTCTGTGCCTCAGTTTCTTTGGGTGGGTTGGCTGGAAAGAGAAGGTAAATCCAGGACAATGAATTAGAAAATCTGAAAGGCCATGGGGAGCCACAGAGGGTGTTTGAGCAGGGGAGTGTCCTGGGATGTAAAGAGAGACAGGCCTGCCCTTCCTCCTGCCCTCCAGGGTAGGCGGCTCTAGCTTTGGCCAGCCCAAGCCTCCTCGATGGGTCCCTGGTGGCTGGACCAGACTTCCCACTCTCTGTGCCGTCCCTGGTGGGCTGCTTACATCCTGCTGACCTCCCCTGAGCCTGAGCCTGAGCCTGAGCCAGCTCCTGGCGCCTCAGACGCCCTTCCGAGTACTTGGCCGCATCTTTCCTGGCATTGGGTTTTATCGTTTAAAAAATCTTGTCAAACTTCAGATGGGAAAAATGATATCTCATTGTGGAAACGAAGACAAATTCGCATTTCTCTTGTCCGTGGCGTGGTTGCACAGCGTTTCCACATACACCTGTGAGTGTTATGAGGCCTCACGCCCGCAGAGAACGTGCATCACCTCAGGAGCCAGGGAAAAACCCTGGCCTCCGGCCTGCAGGTGGGGAGGGATGTGGCCGTCCCCCGGCTCTCCTTTTTTTATCTTTTTTTCCTTTTCTTTATATCTCTTTGCCATTTTAAATTTCTCTCTTCCCCGTTGGAGGCTGGGGTCCCATGTGCCTGTAGCTTTGCCCTTGTCTGGGGTGTTTCTGAGCTCCAAGGACAGGGCTGTGAAGCCCCAGGAAGGCGCTCCATGCATGACACCCCTGATGTGCTGGAGGTCTTATACACACAGCTTCCCATGTAATTCTCAGAACATCTGCTTAGGGTGGGGGCCCTTGAATCCATTTTACAGGTGAGGAAACTGAGGCTCAGAGAGGTTAAGACACAAACCCAGCATCCAATGACCAATATGTAAAAGGCGATTCTAATGGCTCCTTTTCTAGGCTTGGCTTAACCAACTCCTCTTCAGACATTTAGATTCTGTTTAATTTAATGCAAGTTCCAGAGGAGAGAGGTTGCTAGCTCTCCATCTTGAAGAGAAAGCTCTGGTCTCATCCTGCTCAGTCAAGGAATAGAAGCCCTGTCTCTCATCTGGGAACAGGCTGTGGAGTGCAGTTCAGCACCAGCCTTACTCTTCAGGGAAAGAAAGAGAGAGAGAGGAAAACACAGATCATCCATTCTCCTTGGAGAACCTGACTCCTGAGTCTGGCCTTGGTTCTAGTTCCAGGTCTGCCACTAAAATCCAGTGTGACCTTGTTAAATTCCTTCCCAGCTCTGGGTCTCCATTTCCCCATCTATGGAGCTTTTGTTCTAGCAGCTCTCCTTTTTATATCTGAGCTCCTTCCTATTTGCCTGTTTTTGTTTCATATTCTTATGTTCTTGTTTTATGGCTATTGTTCCCTCCTTTATCTCTTTGAGTCATTTAATATATTTGTTGTTAAGCCCTTTTTAGATGCTATTATTCCCTGTTTCCTCAGATGTAGTTTCTTCTAGCCAGGGAGTTTGTGGGAACTTCCTGAAGTGGTTGTGAACGCATCATCAATTCAGGGCTTATGAGAGCATCATAAGATGGTCATAAGCATCTTAAGCCACATCAGGTCAGGGCTTATGAGAGCACGTGCTGTTGATCTCATATAGTAGGGGGCCCTGGACTGGTTCTGGCTTCCCATGAGTGGGGGCTTCAACCCTTGTCACTGGGCCCCTCTACTGCGATCTCTTGCTCGTGTTAGTGTTTTCCTGTCATTGCTAAGTATTTGGAGTGGGATGGGTGGTTTTGGTGTGTACTTGGTTTGCTATCTTAAACAGAAGTCCAATGTTATCATCTGTAAATGTTTCACAGGGAAGGAAATGGAAGCTCAGAGAGGTGGCCTGACTTGCTCAAGTATACACAGCCAGGAGGGAGAATTTCTTTCTTACTGTTTGGAATTTCCTGTGGTAAGGAGGAAAGTGAAATGCACTCAAGAAAACAAGCTATGAATAATCTGATCTGCCTACACCCTGGCCAAGGGCTGATCTGCTGAACTGCAGGAGTATTATCATCTATGTAGCAGAAATGTTAGGGTCTTTTAAGATTAATGATTATACTGGCCTCACCTCTTTGTGGCCACAGCGCTCTGGGTTGTATGTGGCATATGGAAGGTGTTCTGTAGTCTTATGGGAATTTTTCCTCCACTCTGTCGTTTGGTATAAAGTAGTTCAATGGCATTTTCTTAGAAAGTTCTCAATGCAAAGCTTATCCAATATGAACTCACCAAGATCCATGCGACTCTAGAAGTAATTTCGCATTCTGATTTGATAACAAGTACAGCTTTGTAGCACTGTAAGGCCAATTTTTAATTTCTAAAAGTAACAGAAAGATAGAGAGGAAAATCCCCCAATATTTGGAAATTAAACACCGCACTTCTCAATAACTCATGGATCAAAGAAGTATCACAAAAAATGAGAAAGAAATACTTTGAACTAAGTGAAAATGAAAATATAACATCACAATTTTGGGGATGCAGCAAAAGCAGTATTTAGAGGGAATTTTATAGCATTAAATGAATATATTGGAAAAGAAGAAAGATCTAAAATCAATAATCTAACTGTCCACCTTAGGAAACTAGAAAAAGAAGAGCAGTTTAAGCCTAAAGCAAATAGGAAAGAAATAATAGAAATTAGAGCAGAAATCAATAAAATCATAAACAGGAAAACAATAGAGAAAATCACCAAAGCCAAAAGCTGGCGAAAATATCAATAAAATTGATAAAGCTCTATCCAGGCTAAGCAAGAAAAAAAGAGAGAAGACACAAATTTCTAATATCAGAAATGAAAGAGAGGTCATCACTATTGATTAAAAAGATAACAAAGGAATACTATCAATACCTCTATGCCCACAGATATGATAACTTAGATGAAATGGACATGTTGAAAGACAAACTACAAAAACTCACCTAGAAGAAATAGATAATCTGGGTTGGCCTATATAATTAAAGAAATTGAATCAATAATTAATGACTTCTCCCCTCATTCCCCCCCAAAAAGAATGAAAGCACCAGACCCAGATGGTTTCACTGGTGACTCCCACCACATTTAAGGAAGAAATGATACTAATTCTCCACAGTCTCTGCCAGAAAATAGAAGCAGAGGAAACACTTCCAAACTCATTTTTTGAGGCCAACATTACCCTAATACCAAAACTAGATAAAGACATTACAAGAAAGGAAAACTATAGAGCAATATCTCCCATGAGTAGAGGTGCAAATTGAATTCAACGATGAATTATACACTTGGTTGTAACCAAGTGGGATTTATTCCAGGTATGCAAGGCTGATTCACCATTTGACAATTAATTAATGTAATTACCACAACAATCAACTAAAGAATAAAAATCATATAATCATATCAATTGATAGCAG
This sequence comes from Diceros bicornis minor, assembly GCF_020826845.1. Classification (NCBI taxonomy): domain Eukaryota; kingdom Metazoa; phylum Chordata; class Mammalia; order Perissodactyla; family Rhinocerotidae; genus Diceros; species Diceros bicornis. The sequence goes on along the minus strand of NC_080779.1, from coordinate 15,544,623 downwards.
AAAAAGCATTTGACAAGATCCAACACTTATAAAAACTCAGCAAACTGGTGATAAAGGAGAGTTTCCTCAATTTGGTAAAGAACATCCATAAAAAACCTACAGCCCAACACCCATTCATGACAAAAACTCTTGGTAAACTAGGAATAGAGGGAAAATTTCTCAACTTGATAAAGAATATCTACAAAAACCTACAGCTCACATCATACTTAACAGTGAGAAACTTGAAGCTTTCCCTCTAAGATCAGGTACAATGCAAGGATATCCCCCTCATTACTCCTTTTTGGTGTTATACTGGAAGTTCTAGCCAATGCAATAAGACAAAATAAAGGAAAGAAAAGATATACAGATTGGGAGAGAAGAAATAAAACTGTCTTTGTTCACGAGTGACATGACCATCTGTGTAGAAAACCCAAAGAATCAACCAAAAAATTTCTGGAACTAATAAATGATTATAGTAATGTTACAGAATACAAGGTTAATATAGAAAAGTCACTTGCTTTCTGATATACCAGAAATGAACAAGTGGAATTTGAAATAAAAAACACAATACTGTTTATATTAGTACTCCCCCAAAATGAAACATTTAGCTATAAATCTAAAGAAATACCTACAAGATCTATAAGAAGAAAACCACAAAACTCTGATAAATGAAATCAAAGAACTAAATAAATGCAAAGATATTTCATATTCATGGATATGAAGACTCAATACTGTCAAGATGTCAGTTCTTCCCAAGTTAATCTGTAGATTCAATGCAATCCCAACCTAAATCCTAGCAAGTTATTTTGTGGGTGTCGACAAACTGGTTCTCAAACTGGCCCTCATGAGAGGCAAAAGACCCAGAATAGCCACCACAATTTGAAAGAGAAGAACACATTTGGAGGATTGACACTACTTCAAGACTTACTATAAAGTTGGGCCGGCCCGGTGGCTTAGCGGTAAAGTGCGCGCGCTCCGCTGCTGGTGGCCCGGGTTCGGATCCCGGGCACGCACCAACGCACCACTTCTCCGGCCATGCTGAGGCCGCATCCCACATGCAGCAACTAGAAGGATGTGCAGCTATGACATACAACTATCTACTGGGGCTTTGGGGGGAAAATAAAAAAAAATTAAAAAAAAGACTTACTATAAAGCTACAGTAATCAAGACAGTGTGGTATTGGAGAAATAATAGACAAATAGATCAATGCAACAGAATAGAGAGCCCCAAATAGACCCACATAAATATAGTCAACTGACCTTTGACCAAGGAGCAAAGGCAATACAGTGGAGCAAAGATAGTCCTTTCAAGAAATAGTGCTGAGACAACTGGACATCCACATGCAAAAAAAAAAAAAAAAAGAATCTAGACACAGACCTTACACCCTTCACAAAAAGTGACTCAAAATGGATCACAGATCTAAATGTAAAACGCAAAACTATAAAATTCCTAGAAGATAACGTAGGAGAAAACTTAGATGACCTTGGGTATGGTGATGAATTTTTAGATATAACACCAAAGGCACAATCCATGAAAGAAACAATTGAAAAACTGAACTTTATTAAAATTAAACACTTCTGCTCTGTGCAAGACAGTGTCAAGAGAATGAGAAGACAAGCTACAGACTGGGAGAAAATATTTGTAAAAGACATGCCTAATAAAGGACTCTTATCCAAAATATACAAAGAACTCTTAAAACTCAACAATAAGAAAACAACTGGTTTAAAAATGGGCCAAAGACCTTAAAAGATACTTCACCAAAGAAGGTATACAGATGGCAAAAAAACAAATGAAAAGATGCTCCACATCATATGTCATCAGGGAAATGCAAATTAAAGCAACAATGAGATAACACCACACGACTATTAGAATGGCCAAAATCTGGAACACTGACAACATCAGATGCTGATGAGGCTGTGGAGCAACAGGAACCCCCACTCACTGCTGGTGAGAATGAAAAATGGTACAACCACTTTGGAATACAGCTGGGTGGTTTCTTACAAAGCTATACATACTCTTACCATATCACCCAGCGATCACACTCCTTGGTATTTACCCATAAGAGTTGAAAACTCATGTTGACACAAAAACCTACACATAGACGTTTATAGCAGGTTTATTCACAATTGCCAAAATTTGTAAGCAACCATGATGTCCTTCAGTAGGTGAATGGATGAATAAACTGTGGTACATCCAGACAATGAAATGTTATTCAGTGCTAAAATGAAATGAGCTATCAAGTCATGAAAAGACAGGGAGGAATCTTAAATGCATATTATTAAGTGAAAGAAACCAATCTGAAATGGCTACATACTGTATGATTCCAACTATATGACATTCTGGAAAAGGCAAAACTATGGAGACAGTAAAAATTTTAGTGGTTGCCAGGGCTTAGGGAGGAATGAATAGGTGGAGCACAGGAGATTTTGGAGGCAGTGAAAAGACTCTATGATATTATAATAACGTTATTATACATTTGACCAAACCCATAGAAGGTACAACACCAAGAGTGAACTGTAATGTAAACTACAGACTTTGAGTGATTACGATGTGTCAGTGTAGGTTCATCAATTGTAACGAATGTACCACTCTGGTAGGCGATGTTGATAATGGGGGAGGCTATGCATGTTTGGGGGCAGACCGTATATGAGAAATCTCTATACCTTCCCCTCAGTTTTGTGGTAAATCTAAAACTGCTCTAAAAAAATAAAGCCTTGGGGCCAGCCTGGTGGCATAGTGGTTAAGTTCGCGTGCTCTGCTTCGGTGGCCCGGAGCTCGTGGGTTCAGATCCCAGGCACGGACGTACGCGCTGCTTATCAAGCCATGCTGTGGCAGGCGTAAAAAAAGTCTCAATAAACAAACAAACAACCAAGCTTTATAGCTAGCATCAAACTTAATGGTGAGAAACTGGATGCTTTCCCCCTAAGGTGGGGAGCAAGGCAAGGATGTCCTCTCTCACCACACATGTTCTTGTTATGCTGGAAGTCCTAGTTAGTGTAGTAAGATAAGAAAAGGAAATTTAAAAATATACAGAATTTTGTTTCTTCACAGATGACATGATTGTCTATGCAGGAAATCCTAAAGAATCAACCAAAAAACAAATCAACTACCACTCCCCCCCCAAAAAAAAACCCTCCTGGAGCTGATAAGCAGGTATAGCAAGATTCCAGGATACAAGGTTAATACGCAAAAGTCAATTCCTTTCCTGAATACCATCAATAAACATTTGTAATTTGAAATTTAAGAGACAACACCATTTACAATAGCACACAAAAATTGTAATCTAATAAAACATATATGAGATCTATATAGGGAACACTACAAACTCTGTTGGAACAAATCCAAGAAGATCTAAATAAATAGATATTCCATGTTCATGGATTGGAAGAAGCAATATTGTTAAGATGTCATATATGCCAATTGATCTATATATTCAACACAATCTCAATCAAAACCCCAATAAACTGTTGTGTAGATATCTTCAAACTGATTCTAAAGTCTATATGGAAAGGCAAAAGACCTAGAATAGCCAATACAATACTGAATAAGAAGAACAAAGTTGGAGGACTCACAGCATCTGATTTCAAGACTAACCGTAAAGCTACAATAATCAAGATAGGATGGTGTTGTCAAGAGAATAGATGCATAAATCAATGGAACAGGATAGAGGGTTCAGAAATAGATACACACAAATGTAGTCAGCTGATCTTTCACAAAGAAGCAGACTAACAATTTAATGGAGTAATTACGGTTTTTTCAACAAATGGTGCTGGAACAATTGGACATCCACATGCAAAAAAATGAACCTAGACACATTTATACCTTTCCCAAAAATTAACTCAAAATGGATCATGGACTTAAATGTAAAACACAAAACTATAAAACTTCCAGAAGGAAACATAGGAGAAAACCTAGATGACTTTGGATTTGATGAAGAGTTAAAAAATTTTTTATTGTGGTAAAATGAACATAAGATTTACCATTTTTAAATGTACAATTCTGTAGTATGAAGCACATTCACATTGTTCTGCACCCATCACCACTATCCATCTCCAGAACTTTTTAATCTTCCAAAACTGAAACTCTATACCCAGTAAACAGTAACTTTCCATTACACCCTCCCCCTAGCCCCTGGTAATCATCATTCTACTTTCTGTCTCTAGGAATTTGCCTATTCTAGATATTTCATTTAAGTGGAATAAAACAATATTTGTCCTTTTGGCTTATTTCACTTAGCATAATATCTTCAAGCTTTATCCGTGTTGTAGCATATATTGGAATTTCCTTGTTTTTAAAGCTGAATAATATTCCGTTGCATGTATAGACCATGTTTTGTTTATCCATTCATCTGTTGATGTACACTTAGATTGCTTCCACCCCTGGCTATTATGATTAATGTTGCAATGAACATGGGTGCAAAATTATCTTTTTTTGAGTCCCTTCTTTCAATTCTTTTAGGTGTATATACCCAGAAGTAGAATTGCTAGATCATATGGTAATTTTACGTTTAATTTTTTGAGGAACCGCCAAATTTTTTTCCACAGAAGCTGCATAATTCTACATTCCCACCAGCAATGCACAAGAGTTTCAATTTCTTTACATCTTCACTAACATTTGCTATTTTCTTTCTTTCTTTTTTTTTTTTTTTTTGGTTAGGAAGATCAGCCCTGAGCTAAGATCCGATGCTGATCCTCCTCTTTTTTTGCTGAGGAAGATTGGCCCTGAGCTAACATCTGTGCCCATCTTCCTCTACTTTATATGGGACGCTGCCACAGCATGGCGTGATGAGTGGTGCGCCCGGGATCCCAACCTGCGAACCCCAGGCAGCCGAATTGGAGGATGCACACTTAGCTTGCGCCACCAGGTCAGCCCCATTTCTTTCTTTTTTTTAAATCATAGCCATCCTAATGGGTGTGAAGTGGTATCTCCTTGTGGTTTTGATTTGAATTTCCCTAATGACTAATGATGTTGAGCATCTTTTCATGTGCTTATTGGCCATTTGCATATCTTCTTCAGAGATGTATCTATTCAAATCGTTTGCCCGTTTTTAATTAAAGTTGTATGTGTGTGTGTTTTTGAGTTATAGTAGTTCTTTATATATTCCAGATGTTAATCTCTTGTCAGAGACATGATTTGCAAATATATTCTCCCACTCCACGGGTTGCCTTTTCACTCTGTTGTTAGTGTCCTTTGATATATAAAAGGTTTTACTTTTGATGAAGTCCAATTTATCTATCTTTCCTTTTGTTGCTTTTGCTTTTGGTATCATATTCCAAATATCATTACTAAATCCAATGTCATGAAGCTTTTCCCCTACGTTTCTTCTAAGAGTTTTGTAGTTTTAACACTTATGTTTAGGTCTTTGATCCATTTTGAATAATTTTTTGTATATAGTGTAAAGTAAGGGCCCAGCTTTATTCTTTTGTGCTGGATATGCAGTTTTCCCAACATCACTTGGTGAAGAGACTGTCGTTTCCTCATTGAATGGTCTTGGCACCCTTCTCTAAGATCATTTACCTATACGTATAAGGGTTTATTTCAGGGCTATCTATTCTTCTCCATTGGTCTACATGTCTTTCTTCATGCCAGTACCACACTGCTTTGACTACTCTAGTTTTGTAATATGTTTTGAAATCATGAAGTGTGAGGCCTCCAATTTTGTTCTTTTTTTTCAAGATTGTTGTGACTATTCAGGGTCCCTTGAAATTCATATGAATTTTAGGATGGAGTTTCTAGTTCTGGGTGGTGTGAAAAGGTGATATCTGGGTCATTTAGCTGGGCTTTCTCCAGTGTGGTGTGAAAAGGTGACATCTGGGTTATTTAGCTGGGCACTGTCCCGTGTGGTGTAAAAGGTGGGGTCCGGGTCATTAATCCAGGTACTGTCCAGTGCAGTGTAAAAAGGTGATGTCCTGGTCACTTAGCTTCGCCTTTCCAAAGCAGTGTGAAAAGGTGAAGTCTGGGTCATTTAGCTTGGCACTGCCCATTGCAGTGTGAAGAAGTGACTTCTCAGTCATTCATCTGGGCACTGTCCAGTGTGGTCTGGAAAGGTTACACCCTGGTCATTTACCTGGGCACTCTCCAGTGCAGTGTATAAGGCGACATCTGGGTCATCTAGCTGGGCACTGTCCAGTGCAGTGTGAAAAGGTGATGTCTGGGTCATTTAGCTGGGCCCTGTCCATGGGGTGCGAAAATTTGACATCAGCTCATTCAGCTTGGCACTGTGCAGTGCGGTGTGAAAAGGTGACAGCTAGGTTATTTAGCTGGGCACTGTCCAGTGTGGTGTGAAAAGGTGAGGTCTGGGTCATTAGGCCAGAACTGTAGAGTGTGGTGTGAAAAGGTGAGGTCCTGGTCATTTAGCTTCACTTTTCCAAAGCAGTGTGAAAAGGTGAAGTCCAGGTCATTTAGCTTGGCACTGCCCATTGTGGTAGGAAAAAGTGACTTCTGGTCATTTATCTGGGCACTGTCCTAGGCGGTGTGAGATGGTAACATTCAGGTCGTTTCTCTTGTCAGTGTCCAGTGTGGTGTGAAAAGGTGACATCCAGTCATTTATCTTGGCATTGTCCAGCATGGTGTGGTAAGGTGATGTCCGGTTCATTTAGCTGGGCACTGTGCAGTGTGGTGTGAAAAGGTGACATCAGGGTCATTAAGTTGGGCACTGTCCAGGGCATTGTTAAGAGGAGAGATCCAGGTCACTTAGGTGGGCACTTTCCAGTGCAGTGTGAAAAGCTGATGTCCATCATTTAGCCAGGGACCGTCCTGTGTGGTGTGAAACGGTAACATCCAGGTCATGTATCTTGGCAGTGTCCAGTGCAGTGTGAAAAGCTGATGTCCAGGTCATTTAGGTGGGCACTGTCCAGTAAATTCATTAGGATTTTGATAGGGATTACATTGATCCTGTAGATTGCGTTGGGTACTATTGACATCTTAACAATATCAAGTTTTCCAACCCATGAACACAGGATATGTTTCCGTTTATATGTGTGTTTAATTCCTTTCAGCAACATTTTGTAGTTTTTGTTGTGCAAATTTTTCACCTCTTTGGGTAAATTAATTCCTAAGTATTTTATTCTTTTTGATGCTATTACAGGCATACCCCATTTTATTGCACTTTGCTTTTTTAAAAATTTTTTCCCCCAAAGCCCCAGTAGATAGTTGTACATCATAGTTGCACATCCTTCTAGTTGCTGTATGTGGGACGCGGCCTCAGCATGGCCGGAGAAGCGGTGCGTTGGTGTGCGCCCGGGATCCGAACCCAGGCCGCCAGTAGTGGAGCGCGCGCACTTAAGTGCTAAGCCATGGGGCCAGCCCTGCACTTTGCTTTACTGCACTTGGCAGATACTAAATTTTTTACAAGACTCTCAACCAGGAAAAAGATTATGACTCGCTGAAGGCTTGGATTATGGTTAACGTTTTTTAGCAATAAAATATTTTTAAATTAAGGTATAGACTGTTTTTCTAGACATAATGCTATTGCACACTTAATAGACTGCAATATAGTGCAAATATAACTTTTATATGCACTGGGAAACCAAAAAATTTGTGATTCACTTTATGGCAATATTTGCTTTATTGTGGTTGTCTAGAACTGAACCTGCAATATCTCTGAGGTATGCCTGAATAAATGGAATTGTTTTTGTAATTTCCTTTTCAGATCATTCATCGTTAGTGTATAGAAGTGCTACTGACTTTTGTGTATTGACTTTGTATCCTGCTACTTTACTGAATACATTTATTAGGTCTAACAGGTTTTTGGTGGAATCTTGAGTATTTTCTGCATATAAGATTGTATCATCTATGAACAGAGATAATTTTACTTCTTTCTTTCCAATTTGGATGCCTTTTGTTTCTTTTTCTTGCCTAATTGCTCTGGCTAGAAATTCCAGGACTGTGGTAAATAGAAGAGGTGAAATCAGGTGTCCTTGCCTTCTTCCTGATCTTAGAGGAAATGCTCTCAGTCTTTCACCATTGAATGTGATATTTGCTGTGGGTTTTTCAGATATGGCTTTTATTATATTAAGGTAGTTTCCCTCTATTCCCAGTTTGTTGACTGTTTTTATCATGAAAGATGGTTGAATTTGTCAAATGCCTTTTCAGCATTAATTGAGACAATCATATGATATTTTTCCTTCATTCTGTGAATGTGGTCTATTAAGTTGATTGATTTTTGTATGTTGAACCATCTTTGCATTCCAGGAATAGACACCACTTGATCATGGTGGATAATCCTTTTAAAATGCTTTTGAATTCAGTTTGCTAGTATTTTGTTGAGGATTTTTGCATCAATATCCATCAGGGATACAGTTTTCTGTAGTGTCTGTACTTTTCTTATAATGTCTTTGTCTGACTTTGGAATCAGGGTAATGCTTGCCTCATAGAATGAGTTAGAAAGTGTTCCCTCTTCTTCAATTTTTTGATAGAGTCTGAAAAGGATTGGTGTTAATTCTTCTTTAAATGTTTGATAGTATTTACCAGTGAAGCCATCTGGTCATGGCTTTTATTTTTGGGAAGTTTTTGATTACTGATTAATCTACTGACTAGTTATAGATCTATTCAGATTTTCTGTTTCCTTATGGTTCTGTCTTGGTAGGTTTTGTGTTTCTAGGAATGTGTCCATTTCATCTAGGTTATCCAATTTGTTGGCATACAATTGTTCATAGAACTCTTTTATAATCCTTTTTTATTTCTGTAAAGTTGGTAGTAATGTCCCCTCTTTCATTTTTTTCTTTTTTTTTTGTGAGGAAGATCGGCCCTGAGCTAACATCTGCCAATCCTCCTCTTTTTGCTGAGGAAGACTGGCCCTGGGCTAACATTCATGCCTATCTTCCTCCACTTTATATGGGACGCCACCACAGCATGGCTTGGCAAGCAGTATGTCGGTGTGCGCCCAGGATCTGAACTGGCGAACCCCGGGCCACTGCGGCGGAGGGCGTGCACTTAACCGCTTGTGCCACCAGGCTGGCCCCCCCTCTTTCATTTCTGATTTTAGTTATTTGGTTCTTTTCTCTCTCTCTCTCTTTTTTTGTCAATCTATCTAAAGTTTTGTCAATTATGTTTATCTTTTCAAGGAAACAACTCTTGGTTTAATTAATTTTCTCTGTTGTTTTTCTATTTTCTATTTTATTTATCTCTGTTCTAATCTTTATTATTTCCTTACTTCTGCTAGATTTTGGTTGATTTTGTTCTTCATTTTCTACTTCCTTAGGTATAAACTTAGGTTGTTGATTTTAGATCTTTCTTCTTTTTTTTTTTTTTTAAGAGATTACTTTCTTTTTTTTTTTAATTTTTATTTATTTATTTTTTTTCCCCCAAAGCCCCAGTAGATAGTTGTATGTCATAGTTGCACATCCTTCTAGTTGCTGTATGTGGGATGCGGCCTCAGCATGGCCGGAGAAGCCGTGTGTTGGGCGCGCCCGGGATCCGAACCCGGGCCGCCAGTAGCGGAGCGCACGCACTTAACCGCTAAGCCACGGGGCCGGCCCTCTTCTTTTTTAATGTAAGCATTTACAGCTGTAAATTTCCCTGTTACTATTGCTTTTAGTGCATCCCATACGTTTTGGTATGTTGTGTTTTCATTTTCATTTATCTCAAGATTTTTTAAATTTCCCTTGTGATTTCTTCTTGGATCCATTGATTAAGAGTATGTTGTTTAATTCCCACATATTTGTGAACTTTCCAGTTTTCTTTCTGCTTTTGATTTCTAGCTTCATTCCATTGTGATCAAAACAGATACTTTATATGACTTAAATCTTTTAAATTTATTAAGATTTGTTTTGTGTCTACATATGCTCTATCCTAGAGACTGCTCCATGTGCACCTGAGAGAAATGTATTCTACTATTGCTGGGTGGAGTGTTTTGTATATGTCTGTTAGGTCCAACTGGTCTATGGTATTATTCAAGTCCTCTACTTCCTTATCAATATTGTTCTATGTCCTATATATCAATATCAATATCAATATCAATATCCTGTATTATTGAAAGTGGGATATTGAAGTCTCCTACTATGATTATAAAGCTGCCTCTTTCTCCTTTCAATTCTGTCAATGTTTGTTTCATATATTTAGGAGCTCTGATGTTTGGTGCTTATATACTTATATTCGTTATATCTTCTTGATGAATTGACCCTTTTGTCATTATATAATATCCTTCTTTGTCTCTTGTAACAGTTTTTTACTTAAAGTCTAATTTGTCTAATATTAGCATAGCCACCTCTAGTGTTGTTTGGTTACTATTTGCATGGAATGTCTTTTCCATCCTTTCACTTTCAACTTACGTGTGTCCTTAGATCTAAAGTGAATCTCTTGTAGACAGCATGTAGTTGTATCCTGTATTTTTTTTTTTAAATATCCATTCTGCAAATTTAAGATTGGGGAATTTAATCCATTTACATTTAAAGTAACTACTGATAGGGAAACACTTATGCCATTTTGGTATTTGCTTTATGTATGTTTTATGGTTTTTTTGTCCTTCATTTCCTTCATTACTGCCTGCCTTTGTGCTTGGTTGATTTTGGTTTTTTTTTGTGAGGAAGATCAGCACTGAGCTAACATCCGCTGCCAATCCTTCTCTTTTTGCTGAGGAAGATTGGCCCTGGGCTAACATCTGTGCCCATCTTCCTTTATTTTATATGGGATGCCGCCACAGCATGGCTTGACAAGTGGTGCATCGGTGCACACCTGGGATCCAAACCTGCAAACCCCAGGCTGCCGAAGTGGAGTGCGCGCACTTAACTGCTACACCATGGGGCTGGCCCCTTGGTTGATTTTTTTAGTGACACATTTTGATTCCCTTCTTTTTTCCTTTTTTGTATATTCTATAGATAGTTTCTTGTGGTTACCACGGAGATTACATATAACACCCTAATGTTATGGTAATCTTTCTTAAATTGATGCCAACTTAACTTCAATCACATACAGAAAGTCTACTTTTTTACAGCTCTGCATCCTTCCCTTTGTATGTTATTGATATCACAAATTACATCTTTCTTTATATATTGTGCACCCATTAACATAGATTTAAAATTATTTTTGTGCAGTTACCTTTTAAATATTATAGAAAATATAAAGTGGGGTACAAACAAAATTAGAATAATTTTTTTTTATATTTGTTCACGTCTTTACCTTTACTGGAAAAAATTATATTTTCATATTGCTTTGAGTTACTGTCTAGAGTCCACTCATTTCAACTTGAAGGACTCCGTTTAGTATTTCTTGGAGGGCAGGTTTAGTGGTATAGAATTCCTTCCATTTTTGTCTGGGAATCTCTTAACTTCTCCCTCATTTTTGAAGGACAGTTTTGCTGGATATAGAATTCTCATTTTTTTCTTTCAGAATTTTAAATGTATCATTCCATTGCCTTCTAGCCTCCAAGGTGTTTGCTGAGAGATCTGCTGATAATCTTACTGGGGACCACTTGTATGTGATAAGTCACTTTTTTCATGCTGCTTTCAAGATTCTGTTTCTCTTTGTCTTTTGACAGTTTGATTATAATTTGTCTTGGTGTGAATCTCTGGGTTTATCCTACTTGGAATTCATTGAGCTTTTTGGATTTGTATATCTACTTCTTTCCTCAAATTTGGGGAGTTTTCAGCCGTTATTTCTTAAAATAATCTCTTTGCCCCTTTTGCTCTCTCTTCTCCTTCTGGGACTCCTATAATGCGTATACATTGGGCTGCGTGATGATGTCCCATAAGCTCCTTAGGCTCTGTTCTCTTCTCTTGATTCTTTTATCTTTTTGTTCTGGAATTCAATAATTTCAAATAATCTATCTTCAAATTTTCTGATTCTTTCTTCCGCCTGTTTGAGTCTGCTATTGAACTCCTCTAGTGAATTTTTCAATTTAATTATTGTACCTTTCAGCTCCAGAATTTCTGTTTGGTTCTTTTTTTATTGTTTTCTTAAAAAATTATTCTATTGAGGTCATATTGACTTATAACATTGTGTAAATTTCAAGTGTACATTATTATATATCACTTTCTGTGTAGACTGCATTGTGGTTCTTTTTTTTTTTTCTGGTGAGGAAGATTGGCCCAGAGCTAACATCTATTGCTAATCTTCCTCTTTTTTGTAAGGAAGATTGGCCCTGAGCTAACATCTGTGCACATTTTCCTCTATTTTGTATGTGGGATGCCGCCACAGCATGGCTTGATGAGTGGCACATAGATCGACGCCTGGGATTCAAACCGGTGGACCCCGAGCTGCCAAAGTGGAGTGCACAAACTTAACCACTACACCCCGGGCCGGCCCCTGGGTACTTTTTTTTAAAATAATTTTTAAATCTTTCTTGATATTCTCAATTTGTTCATATACCATTTTCCTGATTTCTTTTAGTTCTTTGTCCGTGTTTTCCACTGGCTCTTTAGCATATTTAAGACAGTTATTTGAAAGTCTTTGTCTAAAGTCGGATGCTTGTATTTCTTCAGATATGGTTTCTGGAGATTTATTTTGTTTCTTTGAATGGGCAACGTTTCCCTGTTTCTTTGCACGCCTTGTCATCATTGAAAACTGGGCATTTGAAAAAACAGCTAGCTGCCTTCCCAATCTTTGCAGACTGAGGTGGAAGACTTTTACTAATTTCCGGGCCCTTGAGTTTTGTGGTCATCCCTAGGCAGAGGCTGAAGGTCTCCTCAGATCTTTTCAAGGCATGTATCCTGTCTGGGCTTATGTATGTGTGTGTGTGGGTGTTTTATTTCCCTCATATATGCAGCTGCTTATAAATGTCTTAATTTCCCCAACGGGTATCACTCTAACTTCTTCTCAGAGCCTTAGATGTTTTGGTTATTTCTCTACCTGTAATCTCTTGCCCCCAGGGAATTCATCAGTCTGCAGTTTTCCTGTAGATTTCACATAGCATGGCACCCACTACTGCCTTCCATGGCCTCTGCCAGCCTGAGGTCCAAATTGTGCCACCATTCCCTTTCTGAGCTCCAAGTTGGGTGATACAAAACCCAGTCTCCGTGGCAGCCCACAGACAGGTCAGAATGTTGTGTACAAGTTCTCCTCTGCTCCTTCTGTCCTGAGGAAAGGTGCTGGGAATCAGGCCACTTCCTCCTGACTGCAATGTGCTCCACTGGGGTGGGAGTGGGGCAGGGTGAGTAAAAATTCCATGAAATTCCTACCACTTTGAATGTGGCTTTTTTGGGGGTGGGGAGCGCATTTGCTTGGTTGCTACAGATCTTTGATTGGTTTACAGAGTGCCTATAAAGTTATTTTAGTCAGCTGTAGTTTTTAATTTAATGTTGCCATGGGGGAACAGTGGCCTGGAGCTCCCTAGTCTGCCATCTTGCTGACGTCACTCCTGGTGAAGAGTTTTTGGATACAGCACCAAAAGCACAGTCCATGAAAGAAAAAATTGATAAACTGGACTTCATTAAAATTAAAAACTTCTTGGGCCAGCCCCAGTGGCCTAGTGGTTAAGTTCAGTGTGATCCGCTTCAGCAGCCCAGGTTTGGTTCCCAGGCACCGACCTACACCACTTATCTGTCAGTGGTCATGCTATGGCAGCAGCTCACATACAAAAAGAGGAAGATTGGCAGCAGATGTTAGCTCAGGTTGAATCTTCCCCAGAAAAAAAAAAATTAAAAATTTCTCTGAGAAAGACACTGTTAAGGGAATCAAAAGACAAGCCACAACTCAGGAGAAAATATTTGCAAAACATGTATCTAATAAAGGACTGGTATTCAAAATGTATAAAGAACTCTTAAAAATCAACAATGAGAAAAGGAAACACCCAATTAAAAAATGGGCAACATGTCTGCTCAGACACTTCACCAAAATATACATATATATAGATGTCAAATAAGCACTTGAAAAGATGCTCAATATCAGTGGTCATTAGGGAATTGCAAATTAAAACAATATTGAGATACTACTAACACCTATTAGAATAGCTAAAATCCATAACACTGAATATCAGTTGGTGGCAAGGGTGCAGAATAACAGGAACTTGCATTAATTGCTGTGGGAATGCAAAATGGTACCACCACTGTGGAAGACAATTTGGTTCTCACCATGCAACCCAGCAATTGTTTGCTCTTAGGTATTTACCCAACTGATTTGAAGACCACTGTCCCTAAAAACCTGTATATGACTGTTTATAACAGCTTTATTCATAATCATCCCAAACTGGGAGCAACTAAGATGTCCTCCAATAGGTGAATGGATAAACACATTGTGGTACATCCAGACAATGGAATATTATTCAGTGATAAAAAGAAATGAGCTATCAAGCCATGAAGAGACATGGATTACTCTTAAATGCATATTGGCAACTGAAAGAAACCAGTGTGAAAAGGCTACATCCTATATGATTTGACTTATATGACATTTTGGAAAAGGCAAAACTATAGTGATGGTTAAAAGATTAGTGGTTTGCAGGGGTTTGGGGTGAGAATTGGAGGGTTGAATAGACGAAGCACAAAGGGCTTTTTAGGGTGGTGAGACTATTCTGTATGATATTATAATTATGGGTACATGACACTATGTATCTGACAAACCTATAGAACTTTACAGAACAAAAAATGAAGCTTACTGTATGCAAATGTAAAATATCATTTAGGAGGATCCTAGGATGGAATGCAGAATGAGATAAAGCAATCTAGCTGTATTACAAATGTATGAAACAACCTCACCGAAGGGGATAGGGGAAGAGTTGCTGACCTAAATAACCTTGGGAATGAGTGTAATCTGTAAGACCAAAGGCAAAAGAAACTGCACATAAACACTGTACTCTAGTTGATAAATCTGTTTCCCCCATGAGTGTGGGTTAACAATTCTGATACTATTTGTTGGAATTGAACAATTAAGTAAATGAGTGGCAGATGGTGGGAACCAGTTTTCTCATTCTTAGAGGGGGAGTTTGCACATAAGTGAAGAGAGGAAGCTAGAATGATCCATATGGTAATGAATTAGAGTTAGAGATATTAGTATGAGCTCATGTTTAGCTTAAAATACAGATGGTTACATATAAAAAAATTTATAGATATGTATATATACTTGAGTTAGTACACACACACATATTTCATTACTTTGTCAGCTGAGAGGGCCTAGAAGCAATGGCACTCTGGCAGCAACAAGCATACCTATCAATCAGATCTTGGTTTCTAAAACCCTCCTCCAATAAAAGGAACTGGGGAATCTTGGAGAAATTGCTGATTCTAAGATTGGGGCAGAAAATATACAAGATCAGACTGAAGATTCTTATAGTGCTATAGAATAAGGAAGTGCTCACGACCCCCTCTCCCCCTACAAACCCCGGCAATAATGGTGGCATGCCAAAGAAACACAGAACAACTAAAAGCTACCAATGGCCAAAGCTGGGACAATTTGAACAATAAAATAAATAGAGTAATATTGCATTATAACCCAAAGTATAAAACAAAAATCCATGATCCCAGACTGATACAAACAAATAACTGAATAAATAAATAAATGGGAGAGCAGAGACAAAACTCCTAGGCAGAAGAATTCCAAATAATTTATGTAGATACTCCATCATCAAGGAGGTAGAGCATAACACCCGCTTCTTAAGTCTGAGCTTCAAGGTGACTTCATTCCAAAGAGCACAGCATGGAAAGGAGGAAAAAAACAGTAACATTTCATTGGAGAAACCCGACAAACACTACTTCAACCCGGTGATGAGGGTCAACATCAACAGCAATAGGTCATGTGGATAGTATACACTCCTATATAATGTGACAAAAATGGCACTTAACCTCTGTGGTCTTCCCCACAAGAACATATAACTCTAGTCTAACCATGAGAAAAACACCAGAAAAATCCCAATTGAAGGACATTCTATAAAATGCTTCACCAGTGTCCTCAAAATTGTCAAGGTCATTAAAAAAAAAGGAAAGTTTGGGAAGCTATCACAGCTGAGAGGACCCTAAGGACACGTGATGACTAAATGTAATATGGTCTCCTGGATGGTATTCTGGAACAGAAAAAGGACATTAGGTAAAAACTAAGGAAATCAGAATGAAATATGGACTTTAGTTAATAATAATCATGTATCAATATCGGTTCATTAATTGCAACAAATGTACCATACTAATGTAAGATGTAAATAATAGGAGAAACTGGGTGTGAGGTATATGGCAACTCTGTACTATCTTGGCAATATTTGTAAATCTAAAATTGTTCTAAAATACAAATTATATTAAAAATATAATTTTTTAAAATATTTTTTGGGCACTATTTTCTTATTTATTTGGCCTCATCACATTTTGTTTTTCACCAGCCTCCTCTGAGATAAGATAGTCCTGTATCCATGCTGGGAAACTGGGAGAAGAGTGTAGTAGTGAGTGTGCCAAGAGTTTGCAGAGCTGGGATTGAAATCTAGGCCAGACCACTCCACAGTCCCTGTACCCATTATATATTCCACTTCTCAATGCCTTACAGCCAAAAACCACCAGGAGCATACCTGTAGTTGAACAATTCGAGCAAATTCTTTGTTGCAGTGAGGGAGAATACAGACCATCAGGAACCTTGCTGTGTGCCAGTTATGGCACATGAGAAAGAACCTATTATAGGATTTGACCTGTGGTTAGGTCATTTGAGGATATGTCTATGATTTGGAGGTTTGCTCTAGATTCAATGGGGTTAGAAGGCTGTCAAATTAGGAGTGAAAGTGGGAACAATACTACTGACCTTACAGAAATAAAAAGGATTATAAGAGAATACTATGAGCATTTGTATGTCAACAAATTATATAACCCAGATGAAATGGACAAATTCCTAAACACACAAGCTACCAAACTGACTCAAGAACAAACAGAAATTCTGACTAGACCTCTAAAAAGCAAAAAGACTGAGTGAGTAATAAAAAAACTCTCAACAGAGAAAAGCCTAGGTTCAAATAACTTCACTGATGATTCTACTAAATATTTAAAGAAAAATTAACTTTTCCTCAAACTCTTCCAAAAAAGAGAATAGTAGAGAATATTTCCTAACTCATTCCATGAGGCTATCACCCTGAAATCAAAGCCCGACAAAGACATCACAAGAAAACTACAGACCAATATCCCTTGTGAATATAGGTGTGAAAATCCTCAACAAAATACTAGGAAACCAATCCAGCAATATATTAAAAGGATTATACATCATGACTAAGTGAGATTTATTCCAGGAATACAAGATTGATTGAAAACAAATCAATCAATGTGATACACCACATCAACAGAATGAAGGAAAAAACCCACATGATTATCTCAATATACACAAAGATTTGACAAAAAGTCCAACACCCTTTTATCATAGAAACATTCAACAAACTAGGAGAAGGGAACTTACTCTATCTGACAAACGGTATCTATGAAAAATCCACAGTTAACATCATACTTAATGGTGTGAGACTGAATGTTTTCCCCCAAGATCAATAACAAGACAATGATATCTGCTCTTGCCACCGTTATTCAACATTGGACTGGAATTTCTAGCCAGAGCCATTAGGTAAGAAAAAGAAATAAAAGTTATCCAAATTGGAAAGGAAAAAGTAAAACCATATCTACTCACACATGACATGATATTTTATATAGAAAACCCTAAAGAACACACACACACACATTCCTATGAGAGCTAATAAATGAGTTCAAACTTGCAGGATACAAATTAACACGCAAAAATTTGTTGTATTTCTACACACTAACAATGAACAATCTGAAAAGGAAATTGAGAAAACAGTTTCATTAACCATAGTGTAAAAAAAATACTTAGGAGGGGCCGGCCCAGTGGTGCAAGCAGTTAAGTGTGCGCGCTCTGCTTCAGTGGCCCGGGGTTCGCAGGTTCGGATCCTGGGCACGCACTGATGCACCGCTTGTTAAGCCATGCTGTGGCAGCGTCCCATATAAAGTAGAGGAAGATGAGCACTGACGTTAGCTCAGGGCCAATCTTCCTCAAAAAAGGGGAGGATTGGCATCAGATGTTAGCTCAGGGCTAGTCCTCCTCACAAAAAAAAAAAAAAAAAAAACTTAGGAATAAATTTAGCCACGGATGTGAGAGACTTGTACACCAAAAACTATAAAACATCGTTGAAAGAGATTAAGGAAGACCTAAATATGTGGAAAGACATCCTGTGTCCACAGATTGGAAGACTTAATATTGTTAAGGTGTCAATAGTACCCGAATTGATCTATAGTTTCAATGTGATCCCTATCAAAATTCCTGCTGCCTTTGTGTGTGTGTGTGCATGTGAGTGTGTGTGTAAATAGCCAAGCTGATCCTAAAATTCATCTGGAATGCAAGGGACCCCAAATAGCCATAATAATTTTGGAAAAGAACAAAAATGAAGGACTCACACTTCTTGATTCCAAAACTTACTACAAGGCTACCATTATTAAAACAGCATTGTAATAGCATAAGGATAGACATATAGATCAATGGAATAGAATTGAGAGTCCAAGAATAAATCCATACATCTGTGGTCAATTGATTTTTTATAAGGGTAACAAACCATCATGGGGAATGAACAGTGTTTTCAACAAATAATGCTGGAATAATTGGGTATCCACATGTGAAAGAATGAAATTGGACCCCTACCTCACACAATATACAAAAATTAACTCAAAATGGACCAAAGACCTAAATTTAAGAGCTAAAGCTATAAACTCTTAGAAGGAAACATAAGTGTAACTCTTTGTGACCTTGGACTAGACAATGGTTTCTTAGATATGATGCCAAGAGCACAAGCAATAAAAGAAAAAATGGAGAAGTTGGACTTGATCAAACTTAAAAACTTTGTGCAAGAAAGTGTGTCAAAAGTGAAAAGACAACCCATAGAATGGGAGTGAGTATTTGCAAATCTTATATCTAATAAGGGCCTAATATCCAAAATATATAAAGAACTCTAACAACTCGACAATAAAAAGATAACCCAATTAAAAACGGGCAACGGATTTGAATAGGCATTTATTTAAAGATACACAAATAGCTAACAAGCACACGAAAAGATGCTCGACATCATTAATCATTAGGGAAATGCAAATCAAAACCACAATGAGATAACACTTCAAAAAAATGAACAATAACAAGTATGAAGAAATTGGAACCCTCATATTTTGCTGGTGGGAATGTTAAATGGTGCATCTGCTTTGGAAAACAGTTTGGCAGTTCCTTAAAAAGTTAAATAGATTTACCATAAGACCCAGCAATTCCACTCGTAGGTAATACCCAAAAGAATTGAAAACATATGTTCACATAAAAACTTTTACATGACTGCATTATATACACAGCATTATTCGTAATAGCCAAAAATTGGAAACAACCCAAATGTCCATCCACTGAGGAATGGATACATAAAATGTGATCTATTCACACAATGGAATATTATTCAGCTGTTAGAAGGAATGAGGCACTGATACATGTTACAACATCCATTAATCTTGAAAACATTGTTCTGTGCGAAAGAAGCCAAACACAAAGGCCACATATCATAAGATTCCATTATATGAAATGTCAGTTATAGGCAAATCCACAGCGACAGAAAGTAGATGAGTGGTTGCCAGGGGCTGTGGGGAAAGGAGAGTGATGTAGTGACTGCTAATGGGTGTGGGTTAAAATGGTGAAAGTGGTGAATTTCATTTTATGTGAATTCTATCTCAAAAAAAAAAAAAAGTGCAGTTAGTGGAGTGTCTACTGAACACAGTCTGTACTGGCAGTCAGGTTCCTTTTTTTCCCTTCCGCTGTTGGATGACTTGAACCATCGGTGGTTGTGACAGTCTGCGCCATAGCATTTAAGACCCTGAATGGGTCATATCTGCCAATTGTAACGCAGACAACTGTCAGGAACAAAATGACTATTAGTCCTTGCAATGGTCTTGAAGCCAAGGGCCTAGATTTAAAACCCAGGTATGGAAAATACTGAGGGAGAGATTTCCAAATTAATGGGTGGCCTGTTATTGATCCATAGGGAGAGGCTGATAAAGCAATAGTTATGTGGATTCTGCTTGACACTACACTTCTACGTGGTGTGCGATAATCTACTGTGGGCCCGCATGTCTTACCTTTTGATCGCTTATTAGTACAGGCAACGGCTATGTGAGGAATATTTATTCATGAGGCTGAGGATGGGGTTAATCCTAACTCAGTCATGGTGGGGGACCAGTCCCTTATACTTGGTGTATTGGTATAGTATTTGTAACGAACCATCAGAAACTGCTAGTTTTTGTCAAGTTTAAAGCAGGTTTTGAAATGCCTTGGAATAACTTACCACAGTGACCAATGAAAATAGAAATTGCTATTAGTTATTTAAAAAATTTTTTATTGAGATATAATTGACATATAACATTATATTCATTTCAGATGTACAACATAAAGGTCCAATATTTGTATATATGGTGAAATGATCACCACAATAAGTCTAGTTAACATCCATCACCGTGCATAGTTACAATTTTTTTTCCCTGTGAGAACTTTTAAGATTTACTCTCAACAACTTTCAAATACACAATATAGTATTATTAACTATGGTCACCATGCTGTACATTACACTCTGTTACTTATTTATTTTGTAATTGGAAGTTTGTACCTTTTGCTCTCCCACCTCCCACTCTGGCAACCACCAATCTGTTCTCTGTATCAATGAGGTTTTTTTTTTTTTTTTTTAGATTCCACATATAAGTGAAATTATACAGTATTTGTCTTTTTCTGTTTGACTTATTTCGCTTAACATAATGCCCTCAAGGTCCAGCCATGTTGTCACAAATGGCAAGATTTCATTCTTTTTTATAGCTGAATAATATTCTGTATGTATGTGTGTGTGTGTGTGTGTGGGTATACACATATACATGTGCATACATACCATATTTTCTTTATCCATTCATCCACTAATGGACACATGTTGCTTCCATGTCTTGGCTATTGTAAATAATGCTGCAATGAACATGAAGGTACAGATATCTTTTCGAGTTAGTGTTTTCATTTCCTTTGGATAAATACCTGGAAGTGGGATTGCTGGATCATATGGTAGCTCTATTTTTAATTTTTTGAGGAAGCTCCATACTGTTTTCCATAGTGGCTGCACCAATTTACATTCTCACCAACAGTGCACAAGAGTTCCCTTTTCTCCACATCCTTGCCAATGCTTGTTATGTCTTGTCTTTTTGATGATAGCCATTCTGACAGGTGTGAGGTGATATCTCATTGTGGTTGATTTGCATTTCCCTGATGGTTGGTGATGTCGAGCATGTTTTCATCTACGTGTTGGCCATTTGTATGTCTTCTTTGGGAAAATGTCTATTGAGATTCTCTGCTCATTTTTAAATCAGATTGTTTAGTTTTTTGCTATTGAGCTGTGTGAGTTCTTTATATATTTTGGATGTTAACCCCTTATCCGATATATGATTTGCATATATTTTCTCTTATTTTGTGGGTTTCCTTTTCACATTGTTGATGGTTTCCTTTGCTGTGCTGAAGCTTTTTAGTTTGATATACTCCCACTCATTTATTTTTGCTTCTGTTGCCTTTGCTTTTTGGTGTCAAATCGAAAAAACTATCACTGAGACTGATGTCAAGGAACTTACTGCCAATATTTTTCTTCTAGGAGTTTTATGGTTTCAGGTCTTATATTCAAGTCTTTAATCTATTTTGAGTGAATTTTTGTGTGTGATGTAAGATAGTGGTCCAGTGTCCTTCTTTTGCATGTAGCTGCCCAGTTTTATCAATACCATTTATTGAAGAGACTGTCCTTTCCTCATTGCATATTCTTGGCTCCTTTGTCATAGATTAATTGACCATATATTCATGGGTTTATTTGTAGATTCTCTATTCTGTTTCATTGATTTATGCATCTCTTTTTACGCCAATACCATACTGTTTTAATTACTATGGCTTTGTGATATAGTTTGAAATTGCATGATGCTTCCAGCTTTGTTCTTCTTTCTCAAGATTGCTTTGGCTGCTCAGGGTCTTTTGTGGTTCTATACAAATTTTAGGATTGTTTGTTCTATTTCTGTGAAAAATACCATTGAAATTTTGATAGAGATTACATTGAATCTGTAAAAACTTTGGGTAGTATGAACATTTTAACAACATTAAATCTTTCAATCCATGAACATGGGATATCTTTTCATTTCTTTATGTCTTCTTCAATTTCTTTCATCAGTGTCTTACAGTTTTCAATGTACAGGTATTTTGTCTCCTTGGTTAAATTTATTCCTATGTATTTTATTCTTTTTGATGCAATTGTAAATGGGATTTTCTTAATTTCTCTTTCTGATAGTTTGTTATTAGTATATAGAGATGTGACTGATTTTTGTATATTGATTTTGTATCCTGCGACTTTACTGAATTTGTTTATTAGCTCTAAGTTTTTCTTGTGTGGAGTCTTTAGGGTTTTCTGTATATATCATGTCATCTGCAAATAGTGACAGTTTTACTTTTTCCTTTCCAATTAGGATGTCTTTTATCTCTTTCTCTTGCCTAACTACTCTGGCTAGGACTTCCAATACTATGTTGAATTAAAGTGGTGAGAGTGGGAATCCTTGTCTTTTTCCTGATCATAGAGGCAAAGCTTTCAGCTGTTCACCAATGAGTATGATGTTAGCTGTGGGCTAATGTATATAGCCTTTATTATGTTGAGGTATGTTCCCTCTATAACCACTTTGTTGAGAGTTTTTATCATAAATGGATATTAAATTTTGTCAAATACTTTTTTGGCATCTATTGAAATGATCATATGATTTTTATCCTTCCTTTTGTTCATGTGGTGTATCACGTCCATTGATCTGTGGATATTGAACCATCCTTGCATCCTTGGAATAAATCCTACTTGATCATGGTGTATGATCCTTTTAATGTATTGTTGAACACAATACAGTTCAGTTTACTAATAGTTTGTTGAGGATTTTTGCATTTATGTTCATTAGGGATGTTGGCCTGTAGTTTTCTTTTCTTGTAGTGTCCTTGTATGGTTTTGGTATTAGGGTAATGCAGGCCTCATATAATGCGTTTGGAAGTGTTTCCTCCTCTTCTATTTTTTGGAAGAATTTGAGAAGTATTGGTATTAATTCTTTTTTTAATGTTTGGTATAATTCACCAGTGAAGCCACCTGGCCCTGGACTTTTGTTTGTTGGGAGGTTTTTGATGACTGATTCAATCTCCTTACTAGTAATTGTCTGTTCAGATTTTCTATTTCTTCATTATTCAGTCTTGGTAGGTTGTATGTTTGTAGGAATTTATCCATTTCTTCTAAGTTGTCCAATTTATTGGCATATAATTGTTGATAGTAGTCTCTTATCCTTTATATTTCTGTGGTATCAGTTGTAATGTCTCCTCTTTCATTTCCTTTTCATTTCATTTCATTTCATTTCATTTCATTTCATTTCATTTCATTTTATTTATTTGAATCTTCTCTTTTTTTCTTGGTGAGTCTAGATAAAATTTTATCAATTTTGTTTATCTTTTCAAAAAACCATCTCCTAGTTTCATTGATCTTTTGTATTGTCTTTTTAGTCTCTGTTTCATTTATTTCTGCCCTGATCTTTGTTATTTCTTCCCCTCTACTAACTTTGAGCTTCATTTGTTCTTCATTTTCTAGTTCCTTGAGCTGTAAAGTTAGGTTGTTTATTTGTGATCTTTCTTGTTTCTTGGTGTAGGCATATATCACGTAAACTTCCCTCTTAGAACTGCTTTTGCTGCATTCCATAAGTTTGGTATGCTGTATTTCCATTTTCATTTGTCTCAAGGTATTTTTTGATTTCTCTTTTAATTTCTTCTTTGACCCATTGGTTGTTCAGTAGCATGTTGTTTAATCTTCACATATTGTGAATTTTCCAGTTTTCTTCTTGTAATTGATTTCTAGTTTCATACCATTGTAGTCAGAAAAGATGCTTCATATAATTTGTCTTCTTAAATTTATTAAGACTTGTTTTGTGGCCTAACATGGGATCTATCCTGGAAGATGTTCCATGTACACTTGAGCAGAATGTGTGTTCTGTTGCTTTTTGATAGAATTTTCTGCATATGTCTGTTAAGTCCATCTGGTCCACGTGGTGTCATTTAAGGCCAATGTTTCCTTATTGATTTTCTGTCTGGATGATCTATTCATTGACAAAAGTAGAGTATTAAAGTCCCCTACTATTATTTTATTGCTGTCTATTTCTTCCTTTAGGTCTGTTTGTATTTGCTTTACATATTTAGGTGCTCCTATGTTGGGTGCATGTTTACAAATATTATATTCTCTCATTATCTCCAATCTCATTGGATTGACCCCTTTATCATTATATAATGACCTTTTTTGTCTCTTATTATAGTCTTTGTCTTAAAGTCTATTTTGTCTGATGTAAGTATAGCTATCTTAGTTTTCTTTTTGTTTCCATTTGCATGGAATATCTTTTTCCATCTCTTCACTTTCAGTCTGTGTGTGTCCTTACATCTGAAGTGAGTCTATTGTAGGCAGCATATACATGGGTCTTTTTTTTTGTTTTGTTTTAGATCCATTTAGCCACTCTGTCTTTTGATTGGAGAATTTAGTTCATTTACATTTAAAGTAATTAAAGTAATTATTGATAGGTATGTACTTACTTAATTGTCATTTTAGTGTTTTCTGGCTGTTTTGTGATTCCTTTGTTCCTTTCTTCTTCTCTTGCTCTCTTCTTTTTGTTTTGATGATTTCCTATAGTGATATGCTTAGATTCCTTTATCTTTTGCATGACTATGAGGCTTACATAAAAACTTATATTTATAACAGTCTATTTTAAGTTGATAATAACTTAAGTTTGAACACAGTCTAAAGCTCTACATTCTTATTCCCCTCCCCACATTTTGTGTTTTTGATGTCACAATTTACATCTTTTTATATTGTGTATCCATTAACAAATTATTTTATAATTATTTTTACTACTTTTGTCTTTTAACTTCCATGCTAGCTTTGTAAGTGATTAACCCACCACCTTTACAACATTTGATTATTCTGAATTTCACTATACATTTACATTTACTAGTGAGATTTGTACTTTCATATGTTTTCCTGTTACTAATTAGTGCCCCTTCATTTCTTCTTAAAGAAGTCCCTTTAATATTTCTTGTAAGGGCCCATCTAGTGGTGATGAACTCTTTTAGCTTTCTCTTGTCTGGAAAACTCTTATTTCTTCTTCAATTCTGAAGGACGACTTTGCTGGGTAGGGTATTCTTGGTTAGCAGTTTTTTCTTTCAGCACTCTGAATATATCATGCCACGCCCTTCTGGCCTGCAAATTTTCTGCTGAATATTTTCTGCTACTATTTTCCATGTAGTGTTTACATAAGTGTAAAAAAGAAGTATTTGCTGTAGCATAACCTGGCCTTTTGCTAGCTAAGAGGAAAATAAGGGCTGTATGATTGTCCTTCATAACTCTACAGAATGAACTTAGTTTGTTGGGCTTTCAGAGCAGAAAGGGCTTCATTTATGACTTCAGCAAAGATTACTGATTCATTTTGAACCATCATCTCTAGTTGTTTTGTTCCCTTGGTAGGAATTATAGTTACAGAGTATGCATGAAGTGCAAATCAATGATCCCTTTTGGAAGTTTTTTGAATAGCCTATGATAATTTCATTTTGGATTATTGGGTATTCATTTTAAGAATGGATTACTGGAGGGAGGGTATTTGTAAATATCTGGGAACATCCAATAGTGACCCTGAACACACAGGGTGAGTGTGTGGCAGACAGATACAAGCAGTGACCCACTGAAGAACAGATTGTATGGGGAGATAAGTATTATTTAGTATAATAGGGGTAAATTTCCTCTTTGTGTGCCTTTGGTATGGAAGCTATAGATCATGTAGAAGTGGATGTTTTGGATATATAGTTTGTATCTGTTGAGATAAAGCTGGAAATGAAATGTTTGTAATCACGTAGTGTCTAAGATTGGGGTGAAATTTCTAAGTGTATGAGGTGGCATGTTATTAATTTATAAGGAAGTAACATGTGGTCCCTGGAGGTGGTTGATCTTATGAACACTATGCTAATGGTAATCTTTTAAGTCATAGAATTTCAAAGGTTTCTGATAAGTATTCCAGTTTTACTTTTAAAATTTCATTAGTTCTGCTTTTCTAGAGGATTGTGGAAGATAAAGACAGTGAGGTTTCTGGATTAAAGAGAGAACTTTATAGTGTTTCTTAATAACAGTACTAGGAAAATGAGTATCTCTGTCATTAGAGAGCTAGGTGGGGATTTTCCATGTTGGAAAACAAATTAAAGCACTTTGTTTTTGCATTAGTTAGGTCTCTCATTCTCTAGCAAGGAAGTGTTCAATCCATAGTGAAAATAAACAATAACCAGAACATATTTATAATCCCTGGCAGGAGGCATTTGTATCAAGGCCCCTTGGACGAGTCTGAAGGGCCTTCAAGGCTCTGGCTCCCGCCCATGTCCACCTTTATAATTTGTCAGGATCGTTTCGTTCACAGGGTGGACATATGTTAGAGACATCTTTAGCAATATTTCTAACATTGCCAATTTATCTCTGCAATTATGGGTAATATCAAGAATTTTGTTAGACTCCACTGTAAATTTTCTTGGTGATGTAAGCAGGCTAGCCTCAGGAGTAATGCGCGCCGTTAACGTCTCTCATTTTCTTTTCTCCTAATCAGGGGCACGTTCTGACAGTTACCAGTAGCCTCTCTGAATGTCTCCACCTTTTCTCACCAGTGAGATTACAGGAGTAGTTCTCTGGGTTGAGCCGGTTTCTTTAGCATGGTGTCAGCACAAGCATTGCCATTGGGGTCTGGGTCTTAGTGTTCTTTTATTGTTATTATAGCTGTCGTCTTAGTATCAAAGCATCTAAAATGTCTTGGTTATTCAACCTTCATAGGCTTTTGTCAAGGTTAGAAGCCTTTTTGTTTTTAAAGCATTCAAATTAGGCGGCCTAGCCCCCAAACACATTTTATTTAGACTATCAGTATAAATATTTGCTCTTATTTTTTTGCCAATTTGCCCAGGTATGAGAAAATATCTGTGAACTGAGAGGATTTAATTTCTGGAATTGGTCTATATTTTTTTAAGGATGAATTTAACTCTGTGATAGTACTTTTAAAGAGGAACAAATAAAATTAACTCAGTGCTAAACCAAAAGAATCTCTAACAAAATTAAAAACGGTATGTAAAAAAGCATTGAGAGTTAATAATTTGGTGACAAAAAGGAATTTTTTTTCATTTGGTGTAATTTAAATCATTTTACATGAAAAACCCAAACTCTAATTTTACTCCTTTGGTATATTATTTACGTAAGAAAAATTTTAAAAGGCTCTATTAATATACCTTTATTTGTATGCAATTAGGCATATAAAGATATAAAAAACAATTTTTTTATTAATACTAAATTTACTGAGTGTTTATGTTAGGAGCATTATAATTCGTTTTATTGTTCTTTTATATGTATCATCTAAGACATAATGATTTAGAGTTTTTAACTATAGTTTTAAAATATAATCAACTTTTGGCATATTAAGTAATACTACATATCATATTAAATTTATTAGGATGAATTGTAACAATTTTTAAAAATCAATAGAGACGCACATCGTCTACTGTCCTGGGCATACATCTGAATGTATCTGCAACGACTTGTACCCAGTATAACCATGTACATTAATTATGACCTAGAACAGTAACTGACTTGTACTTTTTTCTTCAGACATAAGACTTCCAGAAATATAAAAACTGTTACTATTTTATAAGCACTCATCTCATATTACTTTATAATTTTGAAATGGCATAAACATATACTATCATCTAAAAGTATTTGCATTATTTTCTTAATCTATTGACATTTTAAGAATAAAGGTAAATTAAAATTAATTCTTTTTGTATGTTTTTTCTTTTCAGAAACTATACAACTATTTAAAGATTATTATTTATAAGTTAATTTAGGTCTAAGTTTTTAAAGTTAGTTACTAATCTGGATGTTAAAATTGTGTTATATTAAGTCTTCGTGAATTGTAGTGTTTTAAGAATTTTATAAAATTAAACTGTTTAAAGACATTATTTTATACAATTATATATATATATACACACAAAACTTTTAATTTTACACTTAACCTTGGCCCAGTACGAAGCAAACCATTGTGTTAACAAGTTTTTCACTGTAAACTGTTAGACTGAATCCCATCAAAGCTTTGGGTTTGGCAGTGAGCATGTTGCCACTACCCACGCTGAGAGTTATCTGGAAAACCCAGGAAACAGCAGAAACCCTTGTTTCTACTTCTTCCCCTTTTCACGTATATGGTGTTGCTCAGTCCTGCTGATGAGAGCAGCATGGGGTGAAATTAGAACTTAACAAAGGCAGGCATCTGGGAGTCTCAGGCAATTCTTTAAAGGAGCAAGTTTAGGAACCCTGAGAGACCCTTACTGAGGTAAAGTTTGCCAACAAAATGTTTTCTTTTGTAAATGGGGGCTAATATGAAGCTCACTTGTTTTCATAGCTGTGTATCACCTTATCATTTGCTTTGGTGTAGAAAGAGGATCTCAAGCCTTAAACATGTCCTGAATTTCCAAGTACACACAGGAGACCCTGCTGGTAAGACTGCACAAGGTCCAGGTCCGCCATCCGCCTCGCGCCCAGAGCTCTGACTGCACTGGAGTCTGGTGTGCCTGAGGGGCAGAGCAGAAGTGGGAACAGCGATGCGGCTGGTTTTGGTGTAAAGCAGAGGAAGGTCAGACTCAAAAATCACTCTGTACAGTGTTTCAACTAAACCACTCTTAGCTTGGGGATGGGTGGATTCTTCATGATGTAATTGACAAGAACATTCATGTTTAGCATCTCCTGGTTGCCCAGCAAAGGCTGTGTGTCCAAAGGCTAGCTTTAAAACAGACTGGAAATAAAAGGGTGACAAGAGCCAGCTGGAGTGGGCAAGACTTCCTGAAAGACTAAACCAAACTGATGCCCTGTGGCACCATGAACTTGCCTGCTGTCTGTAGTCTCTACACGTACCATTTGAAGGAGCTGTGGGAGTTTTAAAATTGGGAAAGGGTCAACACAGTTCTACTTAAAAGGAAAAATAAATTTTAGGTGTGTAGACTTTTTTCTTTCAAGGACCTTCAGTAATTACCATGGAGATACACAGGATTTAATCAGACCACAAGGGGTTCCAGCATAATAAATCAAATTCTACAGAAGGCGGCAATGAGAGAATGCTTTACTCTGGTGTGAGAGAATCCAAATAAATGCATCTTGCATGTAAAAAAACAAGACAAACAACCACTCAAGGCTTTTGAAAAAAGCATCATTTATTTCAAAGTACAACACAAAGTTGTATTTTTAAGAAATACACATTCAATCTTGTAGTTCAAGACTTGGCTATGTGCATTTCAGTTTATCTTTAAAATAAATTCAGGTATACAAATGTTACATACCTCAAGTACAAACAGCACAGAAAATGCATATGGTCTCAACAGAATGTTTTTACATTCATTCACTGTTCTTAAAGTTGACTTACATTTCTGTAATCTGCTTTTAAACCAAGACAGCCTTATTTTATGAGACTGAAAAGACAGCCTTATTTTAAAAAAATACTCTGTATTTTCCAGCGCAAAGTCCTCATACATTTTTAAAATTAGAGCTTGGCGCGTAATATTGCAAAATTATCAAAAACCAAACTTGGTAATTTAATAAAATTGTCACATGCCAGGACTTCTGAATCAACTCAAATTATTTCCTCAGCTGTAATGTCAAATTTGTTCATATAGATAAATAAAGAATGGAAGAAGACAGTTGGTGGAAACTTGGTAACAGTTAAGGTTTTCAGACGTACAGGTCTTATTAGAGTTTGTGGCTGAGTCTAGACTTTTCTCTAAAAGCACAACAGCAAATCTCATTATCATAATCGCAAGAAAGATCTGAAAGAAGCGAGTGGTACAAGCCTGCCCTGCTGGAGTCTGTTCTGCAAAGATGAGGAGGGTGGGGAGTGGGAAGCTACGCAGTAAGAGCCTTAAAAAGATGTCTCAAAAACTGGCATACCATGATCTAGACGAGGGGCCCCCACTTATTTTTTTTTTTTTTTTGATGCCTAATTTCAATTCTCATGAGGGAAGTGCGAATTAGACCAAGGGTCGGAACTTCTTCTTCCGATGGTGGGGCTCCATATCCGCCACGGGTTGTAGGTCTGCCCCACATCATCAGCTGGACTGCAGGCGGAAGGAGCATGAGGAGCAGAGGAGCTCTCTGTGCCCATGAGGCCAATGCTTGTCAGCGTGTTTGCTGGAGTGGTGAAGGGAAGGGCGCTGCTGAGACTGCTGGACCAGATCGGGTTGCTGAATGGAGTGGTGGACCATAAGCCACTGGCATTGCCAAGGACTGACTGACAAAACAGAAAACGTACAGCAGGGAGCATTAGCGTTGAGACCGGCAGGCACACGGTCAAGTGGTGAAGGTTAGGCTGGAAAAGGTCATAGAAGTCTTTCACTTTATTTATTTTAAAACAAATGTTTTACACATATAGCCATCCCAGAGTCTGAGCAGATGGTTCTGCTACTCTAAAGAAGGGCTGGCAAACTACAGCCAGTGGGCCAAATCCAGCCCTGCCTGCTTCTGCAAATGGAAGTGTCCCTGGGACACAGCCACGCCCATTGGTTCACCTGCTGTCCATGGTGACGGCTGCACCACTAGGGTGGAGCTGAAGAGCCGCCACAGAAATAGTAGGACCTGGGAAGCCTAAAATATTTCCTGACCCCTGTTTTAAAGAACGGTTAAGATACTTTGAAAACCAAAGCCAGAAGGATTACAAGTAAAGACAAACTTTGGAATCTATGAAGTTAAAATATCTACCGTTAAACCATGCTTGTCTGATTTACTTGTCCTGAGAATGAAGTAATCACAGTGGGATCACATTTTTCTGTCACAATTTTGTGAAAGCTTAAACCAGTAATTATTTTCCTTGGTAAGAATACTTTTTTGGAGCATGATCTTTGCAGAAAAATTTAGCTGAAAAGCAAACAAATGCACACTAGAAAAGCTCAAGAGAAGACACAGGTGCTTCTCAGAAACAAAACTAGATGCAACCCCGCAGCAGTGGGCTTCTGGGGGGCTCGCGGGGCTGCCTTATGTAGACAGTGGGGGCCACACTCAGTCACTGTCTGACCTCAGACACGGCAGAAAGGGCCCACAGCCGCCCTTGTGGTCTCACTTACAGGTCAGGAAGAGGCTGAAACGACCGTGCTCTACGAGGAGAGAATTCAGAGACCAACCCCACAGCTGCTCAGCTGTTCTTCCCACAATTTTTTGACTACAATGGCTCCGAAGAATATTGATGGGTCACTTTGGCAGAATATGAAGATACAGCAACGGAGACAATAAAAATACCAACCCACCCCTTCCACACTGCTAATTGTTGTTTATAACTGTGTTGGTGCCATCCAAGAGATGGCGTGGCAGTAATGACGAGTGAGCAGTGAGGCCCAGGCCTGAGTACTCACTGTGGCTGTGTGTGTTGGGGAACCGGAACTGGCTGGCCAGGAAGGGCCGGGATCCGTTGCTGGAGAGTCCCACAGGTATGAAGGGCCACTACTAAACTCATTCCAGCTCCTCTGGGAGGCCTGATTGCATGACCGAGATAACCCGAGTTTGCTGAAAACTTCTGAAAATAACGAAGCAATTGTCAAGTCCATATTTGATTTTGCCATGCTCACCCAGGCTGAGACAGGGCTTCACTCAGCGGCACATATCCCCCCACTGCTCACTTGGGGCCGTCACACTTACTTCTCAGCTCCCACCACACTCCAGGGGGAACAGGGGGCAGGGGATGGTCCCCAGGACTCGAGCACACAGCACAGGATTTGAACACTTCACCCATCCCCATAGCTGGATGACGTCACAGGTAAACACCCCCCAGCTTGAATATTATGATCACAGCTAATGCAAAACTCACATCCTCGCTTCTAATTCTGGACAGCAAGGAAAAATAAGGAGCCTCAGCCCAGCCAGGAGTCATATTTCAGATACAGAATCCTTTCTCGAAGCTCTTAAATAACTCCCGTGGAACACAAACCAACTGGGGCTCACATGGCATCGAGCCTGTTTCACCACACATTTGGGCTGGTGGTGGGGGGAGAGGGGGACCCTTCCGGGAGCCTCCTGCTGGGTCTCCTTCGACGTGGCACGCTGTGCCAGGCCCCTGAGGGTGTGTCCAGAAGAGCAAGAACAGACCCACTTTCCTGAGGTCAGCCCACATATGTCTATGTCTGCTGGTGCCTGACTACAGATACAAAGGAAACACGTCTTTTAAAAACGTCCTAAATGACAATCACGCTCTCCTCTCTTTCTCAGTGTGTGTCTCCACATGTAGAACTAGACCTCATCTTCCTTCCTTCTTTGTCCGCAGCTCATTAGTAACAGGGCTAGCGTTAAACACTCACCACCAGTTAGGTTAAAAGAATTTCCAAAGGCCGAGAACGAATTGAGGGGTGTGAAGTCAGGGCTGCTGGGGCTGCTGACGGGACTCCACAAACCCGAGCTGGTGTTATGAGAGGAAAATGCAACACAAAAACGTGTGATGTTAGTGGAAATGGATCCTTACGTACAGCTTCACAAACAGGAGATACTGCCTCAACGGGGGTACTCAAATATTTACAAGAAAGACGAAGGGAGAACTGAAGAATGGCTTCGATATCACAAAGGACTGAGGGACAGAGACCTTCCCACACCCCATCACAAACTGAGAGCGTGTGCAAAGCAAGAGTTTGGCAGAGAAAACAGGCATTTCTTCCTTTTTTTTTTTCTTTAATTTAATTAATTAATTAATTAATTTTTTCCCCCAAAGCCCCAGTAGACAGTTGTATGTCATAGCTGCACATCCTTCTAGTTGCTGTATGTGGGACATGGCCTCAGCGTGGCCGGACAAACGGTGCATCGGTGTGCACCCGGGATCCAAACTCGGGCCGCCAGTAGCGGAGCGCGCACTTAACCACTAAGCCACGGGGCCGGCCCTGGCATTTCTTCCTTATGTTTACTTTTTGGTAATGGAAAATTTATTAAAAAACTATTTCAAATCTAGGACTCATTTCCTTTTAGTGCCAAGCAGATAAAATTGGGGCTCTACTTACTGACACAATCTTTATTATTATTGTTGTTGTTATTTATCTGGGAAAATGAACCCGGGTAATCACCGCGTGCCACCATGGCTGCCGTGGTTGCTCTGGGTCAGGAAAGCGGCATATCCAAGAATTTACTCTAAATTGTCTAGTATTTGCTCGAATTTCCTTCCTCTCAAATACATTTTTGTTCTTCTATTTCTAATTATCAGATCACATCCTTTCTTACAACAGACCATGATGATGGAGAAGGATGAGAACAAATTGAGAATGCAGGACACCCATCTCCCTCTCCACTGGGCGAAGACGTGACGTGTGCACCTCCTCCTCTCTGTCGGGGAAGCACAGCAACCCGGCTTTCTGCTTCGATCCGACATCAAGATTCCTAGAGGTGCCTCGCACTTGTGACCACAAATGCCTACTTGTCATCTAGGTAAAAACATGCCCGAAACACACGTGTGGATAGAATACGCCAACCTGACTTGAGAAACCTTTCTATCTTTCTATTGATTAAGAATGGTCTACTGTACCTGTCTGAGCCATCGCTGTCAACAGGAGTGTGTGAAATGCCAAGGCTGCTGGAAAAGTCTGTTTTGTTTGAGGAAACTTTAGCAAAGCCATTCCCACCTGTAACAAGGGACTCTGAATCAATCAAAGGCAAACCAGCCAAAGGTAATTCCACCGTACCTGAGGCCCCGCTGTGACAGGTCTTTGGATGCCAAGCTACTCACCTGGGCTCTTGTCGTACCCGGCTGCGACCGCAGCAAAAGTGGGGTTGCCATTCTTGCCAGGGAGCGAGGCTGCTTTTGTCAATCTGTGCTTGCTTCCATTGGGCTGCTTTGTTTTAGGGTCACTTGAAGGAAGCAGCAAAGAGAGAATAACTCACTGCTGGTCAGCACTGCCCACTGGAGGCCCGTCAGGGGCACCCGTCCCAGGGGATGTGGCTCCTGCAGGACCGAGCCCCACGCAGTGCCTTCACTGTGGCCGGGCCCAGATTCTGAGATGGGGACCTGGAAACAGCCCACGGCAGCTCACAGAGCACAGCCTAGCCTCACGTAAACGCTCTGGGACCTGTGACTGTGTAGTCAGACGGAAAATTAGGGATTTGGGGGGAAAGGGAAGAAAATACAAGGTCACCGTGAAAGAGACAAGGGCAAGGTATCACAACTTAGGGACTGGAAAAGGCTGCAATCCCATTTTAGGGAAGAACACTAGAGAGGGAGCCCCTGAGCCATGGAACAAGGAGTAGAACATGAACACAGTGGCAGGAGCCAGGTCCTGGACCGTCCCCTTCCCCCTCAGGACTGGGTAAGAGGCTCACTGTGGCGAGGGCCCAAGCAGGGCAGCCGCCCTCAGCCTCAGTGCTTACTGCCTCTTTTGGCAAGAGTTAAAAACTGGGCAGGTTTGCTGCAGGGTCCGGCTGGGGTCTCCTCATGTGGCAAGCAGGGATGGTGACAGTACCTGACCTGTGCTCGCCGGGAGGAGGAAATGCAGGGCCACCTCTATGGTGCCAAGAACAGTGCTGGCGCACGGTAAGAACTCAACATGTGACCATGACTGTCACTGAGGTTACTGTTCCACCAGAGGTCAGGCAAACACACGCGTGGCCCTGTGCTCCAGCGAGGAGCCCCAGGTGAGGTGTCCCCGAGTCTGCCTGTCAGGAGGCCACCTCCTGTGTGCACATCACCCACTGCAGCACCTCATGCAGAGGCAGCCGCCTTGTTTCAGACCCTACCCTTTTAACCGCTAAACTAAACTGCCATAAGGTCAAAATAAACATCCCGTGAACCCATTTCCTCAACTCACAGGACACCTCCTGCAGATGTTCATTTAATGCTTAGTATGCTTGCTGACTCTTGAATTAGAACATAATACTGATAAGTTAAATGATGCATTTCTCAGTCCATGGGTGACAGAAGCTAATGGATGGAAGGGGTTACTGCTGGAGTCGGGCACCCATGTGGCTGTAGGGAGAGAGAACTGACCCCGGAAAAGGGCAGGACAGCTGCAAACAGCAGAGGGGAGACAGGACAGCAGCCTTTGGCCACTGAGTGTTTCCCTTTACTGGGAGTGAGCACCAGATTTCTGGATATTTCAGGAACAGGAAGGGACCAGGGAGCCCACCTGCTGGAGCTGCTGTTGACGATGCTGCTGTAGCTACCCCGGGACGTGAAGGGGCAGGGTGCGGCAGGGGGGGATGGAGAGGCCGGTGTTGGTGAGGTCTGGCGTTGTTTTAAGAAAATGTCTGCGTTGAGGGTTTGCAGAGAAAGTTTATAAAGACTATCGGTAGCTGAAATTAAAAATAAAAAGTCTCATTAATGTGATATTTTGATTTTTACTCTTCAAAATCAATTACTTCTGGTGTGCTGATACTATGCAGAACTCAAGTGCTTCTACAAAGAAAAACCACATTAAAGCTTTTATATGTGTTCCGTTTAAAGGTTTTAAAGACAAAAAGGGAAGTCGTGTCTCTCTCAGCACTATGAGGCCTTCCCAGAAGCACCACCTGGATCCATCTCTCCTGCGTTGTGCAGGACCTCTTGGACGGGTCTGGTCCTTTTCCCTTCTCCCACGGCTTTCGGGGAGGGGCAGGTGAAGCCACTGCTTGGGACCTGAAAGAGCCTCCGTGCTTCCACACAGGTTCACACCTGTGGCAGGTGCTGGGCCCCGGGCCAGGTGTTCCGAGTTCTATGATGACGACACCCCGCCCTCTGCGGGCACGCCTGGTGCAGGGCCGCTCCTGGTCCCCATTTTACAAGGATACAAACTGCTAATATATTCCTGCTGCCCTTTAGGGTAACGTCTGCACAGCTGTTTTAAAATTTTAAAACAGAAAAAATTCTAGTGTCATGAAATTGTGTTTATCCTGCACTCACTAAATGGAAACACACGCATAACTTTTATCAGAAAGACAGAACATCTTGCAAATCTATTGTGGGTGCCTTGGTGCTGCTCCAAGAGACGTGAGGAAAAGGCTCTGGCGTCTGCACCTTCAGTCTCGGTGGGCCCCAGTCTGCGAGGCTTCCCACTTACCCACAGTTATCCTGGCACAACCGCCCAGCCCCACTGCCCTCCTGGTTTCTCATCCCTGCCCAGCACAGCTCGGCTAGCTTGGTGCATTTCCCTCATTCCCCTGCTGGCTGGCCTTTCACGCCCCGTGCAAGTCCTGTCTACAATGCGGACAGTCTGCTCTGCTCCCTTTTCTGTGAGAGTCTGTTCCACCTCACTTCTAGAACTGAAGCCTGCTCGCATGGTGGCCCCACTTCTCTTGTAACTCTCTCCCCAAGTCCCCAAGTCCCCGGGCCTGGATGAGGCTACACGTTCCTTGGCTGTGTCAAGGCTCCAGTTATGGCACGTCCAAGCAAAGCATCCTTCTCTTTGACACCCAAGCTATCCATTCCCCATCTCTAGTGCCACCTTGTGCCTACCCCAGGAATTCTCTCTGACCTTCCTCAATGGTGCTCGCACCTTAGTCATCGTCCTTGTCTCTACCCCACCGCATCGTCACCCTTGATTATGTGGCTGCACCCTTCCTCCTCTGCTCTGTTGTTTGT
The DNA here is from genome assembly GCF_020826845.1 of Diceros bicornis minor. Classification (NCBI taxonomy): domain Eukaryota; kingdom Metazoa; phylum Chordata; class Mammalia; order Perissodactyla; family Rhinocerotidae; genus Diceros; species Diceros bicornis. The sequence goes on along the minus strand of NC_080779.1, from coordinate 15,508,096 downwards.
GGACCTGACGCCCACACTCAGGGCCCATTTCAGGGGCCACCTCCTGGATGAGCCCTGATCAAACCTCTCCACGCTCTTGCCCTCCAGAAGCCCCCACAGCACAGCGTGCCTATCTGATACCACATGGGCACTGTAAGGTCATTAATGTGTGACTGTCCTGACCCTTCCCTAGCCACCTCTTGTAGGACACCTTCTCTGACCTCCCTCACCACCAGCATAAGTGACCTGTCGCCCACGCCGCGCCTTGTGCGTGCTCGCGCGCCCTAGGGGCCTGTCCTGGGGGTGGTGTGCAGCCCTGGGGCAGCTCTCCCTTACCGGGACGTGCTTCATCGGACCCAGTGCTCCAGAAGCATTGCATAAATATCGATGGAATGAAACAGGGCGAGTTCAGAAAAGTTAGAAAGAGACTTTATAGAATAATGCTTGAGTAGAAAGAGAAGACGGGGGAGGGAAGGAGGAGGCCAAAAATAGCATAGGGCACGTGCAACTAGAGAACTTTTTGATTTAAATATCAACAACTTTCTTCTCTGTGGCTTTCTATTTGCCTTTTCTTTTAATAACCCCTTACATTTCTTTGTCTTTTTAAATCATGAAATTATTCCAGGGGAATCTTCTCAGTGCCTCATATGGTTTGGGGCACCATGCTACCTGGGCCAGAGAGATCTTTACACACAGGCAGCAAACCCCACCCCCCCGTGATCACAGCTATGCCCAGGCCTGCACCACCCTGAGTGGGAAATGCTTTCACCTTCGGGAGCACCAGGAAGCTAAGCACTGCGACAGCACTCTATGCAGGATGAAACAGCAAAGCGTGGAGAGGGAGGTGGAGGAGAGGGTGGGGCAGGGGACAGAAAGGTACAGGTGAGAGAGTTTATACTGGACTGATGCTGACTGGTTTCATGTAGCCATGTTGTGTATATAGTGCAGCCCGGCTAGAACTTTCTAGTAAGGCTGGTGGTGCGAGCAGAGAGGTGACACGGCTTGGGACCAGTGTAAGGAATTTCTTGGCTAGAAAAACACAAAAGAATTTTGCAGATGTGAGCCCTGGACAGAGTAACACACTTTTTCCAGTGGCAAAGCCCTCTAGCCGTGTGACACGAGCTCAGCTGCGAGGCACGGAGCTCTTGGAGCATCAGCTGGTCTTCGTGGACGAGCCTTGGGGGGAAACAGGCCCACAGCACCGTGCTTTCCACACACGTCGTTCTCCAGACTGCCTGCCTGCCATTTCTCACATTCCTCCCTCCCAACTCCTACGGGGTTGGACCCTGTCACCCTTTCTTCCTTCACCCCAACGAGTGATGCCAACATGTGCCTCAGATGCCACTTGGTGGCAACACTGCCACAGCCAGCTATCTTGTCCTGAAGGCTGTGTCTGGTTGACGTTCCCTCTTCCCTGCACAATACCACGTGCTTTGCTGGTACTTACACTGGCAGGGCTTATGTTCACTTCATTGGGCCACAGACAGCCCTATGAAGCTGGCTCCCTGGGAAGGTGAAACACAGCTTTTGTGGTGGAAGTGGCACCTGCTTAGTGGGGAATCGCCCAAATAACAAAGTATAAGCCAAGAACCAACGAGCAGCTGAGACCTCAGATGGGATCTAAGGAACCAAAAGCATTCAGCCTGGACACAGGGACCGCTTGGAGACTCGTTCAAGATTTCTTGAATGACCAGGGATTTATGATTGTATCTCATCCCAGGCAAAGACTACTACTAAAACACACCAGAAAGTCTCACGGCAAATAGGGGCTCCAGCTTTTCACAGTATGTTTTTCCAGTATGTTTTTCCACAGGAGAAAATGTAAAAGGAGGCATGTTTACCGTAATCCTCACCTGAATCTCCAAGTTCTCTGCCCTCATTCAACCTACCGAGGCTTCAATCACTCACTCTTTATTTAAATCCTCCTTCACCTCAAATAATCTTGTTGCTCAACCTGATTTTCCCTTTGGTACAAACAGGCCAAATGTGAGTTCACTCTAACACTGCGGTGAGTGCAGACAAGTCAAGCCTAAGACTAGGACCTCTCTTGATCCCAAATCCCTGCCATTAGGCCCCTCTCTGTGCTTCTCTCTGCTGTCTTCTACTTCAATTATCCTGATTATCTTCTACTTCAATTGTCTTGAAATTATCTATTTCAATTGTCCTAGGCATCTAGAGGGCCAGGCCCTCCACCGCGTTTCCGTGGACAGTGCTACTGCCACGGGCACTGCAGGCCGTTCTGAGCAACAAGGTCAAAAAGCCAGCAAGGAAGAGAATGGAAGCTTCACACAGGCTGTCTACATAAGAGACGTGGGTAAAGCAGAGAGTAACTGCATTTTTACAAAAACGATTAACCGTAAACGTATGAGGAGTTAGGTAGACGGCTAATGCTTTCATAAAGCGACACTTCTTTGGATGATTCCCCACTCAAACAGATCTTTCCATTTTGCACCCCAGGCACTGGTGTGCTGGTACAGCAGCTCTCTGGCAAAAAGAGCCCTGATGTGAACTGTCTGCTGATTTCTCTGGTGTAAATACCCCTACCACGCCAATTCAGCAACAACAGTTTAACTACTGCTGGCTGGTACAGGCTGGCTGCAGCAGACCACAGACAGTGGGTCTCCTTTTAAAGCAACACGCCCCTGCAGGGTTTTCATGCCCAGAGTGAGGGAGGCTGTGGTGAGTGGAGCACTGTGGTTTCAAATGACCATACTTACAGCTGCCGGGTTTATGAACTGGCACGGAATCCCACTCCGGGGGTGGAGAGTCTTTTTCACCTTCTGAGCTACTGGTGTTGCCTAGTTCTTGACTATTTGGGAGGAATTTTGCTAGGGCAGGTGGCCTGTTATCCACTAACTTATTTGTACCTGCACAAAAATGAGAAAAGAAAGTTGTTAACGGAGGATAATTCTTTTCTTTCAGGTTTATTTCAATGAACCTTCTAATGAGGATGAGAACACAACCTTAGCCTTTTATGACTAAGAACTACTAATTGGTTACTGGTAACTCACAACTCACAACTATTAACTATTTTTTTTTCTTGAGGAAGATTGGCCCTGCACTAACATCTGTTGCCAATCTTCCTCTTTTTCTTTTTTTCTCCCCAAAGCCCCAGTACATAGTTGTGTATCATAGTTGTAGAGCTGTAGCTCTTCTACATGGGACGTTGCCTCAGTATGGCTTGATGAGCAGTGAGTAGGTCCATGACCAGGATCCAAACCAGCGAACCCTGGCCGCCAAAGCAGAATGCACGAACTTAACCGCTACGCCACAGGGCTGGCCCACAACTATTAACTATTAAACCACAAAAATATCTGTATGACCAACACGAAAATACCTTTTGTTTTTTGGGAATTTCGTGATTTGGATCCGCCTGTCAATGCAGTTGGAAGAGGAATCTTGGTGGGGAGAGTTCTACGTTGTTTACTTTCCAATGAGGGAGTATATGGTAGCTCTAAAGAACTGCAAGACAATCAGGGATGGAAAATTCAAATTTATCCCTTTGTTTTGGAGCAGAGACTAGAACTCATTGATTACTGCATAATTTCAAGCGCATGTTTTACTAATTTGGCTTCCTGAGGCATTATCCACCCATGGTCCTAACTTAGGATTGGCTGCATTCCAAACATTTCTAAGACTGTCTAGGAGACATACAGCACTGGCAGATTGATTCTTTGCTCTTGAGTGCTGACAGTGAATTGAGCTCTATTATTTAGTAATACGTAGGGGTTAGGGCATCTACCTCAGATAATGTGTATAAAGCCTTTAGCACAAACTTGCCATTTTGCGGCTGCTAAGTGCGAAGTCATTTTTCTTGTGAGTGAGTCTCATCCAGCATTTAGACCACTGGTGGGATTCCTGAATACAGAGATTCTGAGAGGTCTCAGCCTTCCAAATGTCAAACATTCTGCTACTCAAACTTTGAACACATTTTTCTCATAGAAACTATGAAATGAACCAGGGCTAAATTCCTGGGTTTCCTACAAAAATCCACTGAGCCCGCTGCAGAGCAGCAGGCCTGTACTATTTGCCTAAGGTCTAGGGTGAGTGGGTTGAGATGAATTTTCTTCTTTATTCTTGAACTCAGGGTGAATCTTAGGCAAAAATTTAAATATTCTTTTTATTGATTTATTTAGACTGCACATGCTTTCTAAAGATTTAGAGGTAAGTTTATGATAATAAACATGTATAAATAGGACAATTGGCTCTGAACTTCCTGTCAGCCAAGGCAAAGTGGGAGGCATGATGGGCTATTTTAAGTTTCTATAGCCTGATGAAGAAAACATTACAATTTGCTGGGACAGCAGTAATCTCTAGGAGAAATGGACTGGGGAGACGCCCAGTGCTAGGTAAAAGGTAGCACTGTGAGCAATGTAACTATGTGGGCCACAAAGACATTCTTTACAAAGCCGCTTCTGTAATGCCCACCAAGATCAAGTCGCAGGCTTCGGAAAGCTTCTGACAGGACCTAAGCCCACGTGGTCAAGAAGGGCATTTTCCGGTGAAGGTTGAGACACAGTTGAGAGAACCCAGTGGCCCCCTCTGAGAATTCTTCCAAAAATCATCAGTGATCTCCACCATCCTCCTGGTGATGGCTGGAAAGCTATAGTTCAAGGCTGAGCTGATAGCTTGATTTTCATTAAAAATCTTACAAAGTTTACTGGCTAACGTAGATACTCTAAAATGGATATGTCTCTGGCATTTTCTACCTTAGTGCACTTCCTGTCGCCAACCCTCAGGTGTGTGACTCCAACACACCACTCAGGCCTCCCTTAGCCCCATCCTTCAGGTTCTCTATGCACCACATCATCCTCCTTCTGTTGTCACTTCAAGTTCTCACTCCTAGAAGGCAGCCAATTTCTGCTGAGTCCACTGTACTAATTCACATCAGATTTTCAAAGGTCAGAATGGTTCAAACTTTCTAGATCCAATGGCACCACAGCACCTAGCAACCCCCTCATAGGCAGCCCTCCCCCCAAGAAAAGGTAAGCAGATGATACAAAAATACGTAAAATGTGATCTCATAAATAAATAAATAAACTTTAATGGAGGCTATTTACAAACATTTTCTAAGGTAGTAGGCCAAAGGTCATTTTCTTTTGTTTCTTTATATTTCACAAATTTTCTATAACCAATAGGTATTATATTTGGAATTAGTAAGAGCTACCAAAAATCCAAAAGGTCTTGGTTAACCCAGGTAAGTAGAATTTTAGGCAGGATAACAAATTGACGTGAAAAAATCCACTGTTTATGGGAAACACTATTTATGCTACAGTTTTATAAATCTTCCATCCTTCTACTTCTGACTGATAGGGTTATTTAAAAACTCCATCTTTTAAAAAAGCAAAGGCTCCCATGACACAGACGCCTAGCCTTCTGGTTGCGGTGGTGCAGGTGGGTGGGTGTGAGTTATTTAAAGTAAGTGTGGGGGGTGGGAGCTGTCTGTTTACACAAAGCTTAACTGTGCCACTGTAAAATTAGTTCGTTTCTAAGAAAAAGGGTGCCAGACAACCGTGTATTTTATTTTTGCTGATTCATACTTTCCTAAATTAAGCCAGATGATCTCTATCAAGAAATCTTTTTTAAGGCTTCGAATAACATGGATAAGAGCCAACTTAATTTAAGTGATTCCCTAAAAGGGAAAAACAGAAAGGTGGTTCAGATGCCAGGCTTGATTTTTGCTCATGGAATACACGGGACATGCCCCTGTCTGGGGGAGCGGGTTGGCAGAGAGCTGAGGGCAAGGTCAGGGCCATCCCAGGGCTGACAGGCCTAGAGGCCAGTGTGTGGAACATGGTGCCCACGGCCCTGAGCTGAGTGTGCTATTCGAGCAGATTATTAGAGAATACAATTACTCTAGCAAACGTTTTTTGCTTATTTTAGATGATTACATTTAAGTTATGCAAACATGTAAAATGTTGATTAAAATAAACAGAAAACAAAAGGATCAATGGAGAGCTGGTGTCCTAAACCAGCAGGTTCTGCAGAAGTCCTTTCAGTGTCTGAGATCTAACTCATTCCCTGGCACGTCTGACCTAAAATACACTCTTCTGCAGGTCTACAAGGCTCACTTCTATGGTGTGGAAGCTGGGAAAAATGGACAGACCAGATCTCTGCCATTGCAACCCCACGCTCCACACTTCTAGGAAATGATTTTTTTGAAGTCATCTCTTCGGACGACGGTAGGAAGGGGCTGCACAGGCAGAGACCGTGTCTGAGGCATTCCTCTGGCTTTATCACCACTTATTTACAGGAAAATGAATTCTTCAACATTTACGGATTTGGGTCTTCTGGTCTATAAATGACATAACATATTACAATAAGGATAATATTTAAAGACCAATTTTTGATAAAGCAAATGTAACCTAAGCCCACAGATATTATTAACAGTACAAGATCAGTTTTTTGGCTAACTGATATATAAGAAAAATATTTTCTGCCAATCAGATAAAGCCTCCAAAAGAAAGTGACAATATATGCCTTATTAATGATATCTCTTTTTAAAAACTGTGCATATACTTCCTTCAGATATGTGAAATCCCATAGCAACACACTGAAAGCACTTTTTTTTTTTTTTTTATTGATGTTTTAATGGTTTCTAACATTGTGAAATTTTGGGTTGTACATTTTTGTTTGTCCATCACCCCATATATGACTCCCTTCACCCCTTGTGCCCACCCCCCACCCCCACTGCCCGGATAACCACAGTCCAGTTTTCTCTGTCCATGTGTTGGTTTATATTCCACATATGAGTGAGATCATACAGTGTTTGTCTTTCTCTTTCTGGCTTATTTCACTTAACATAATATGCTCCAGGCCCATCCATGTTGTTGCAAATGGGACGATTTTGTCTTTTTTTATGGCTGAGTAGTATTCCATTGTATATATATACCACATTTTCTTAATCCAATCGTCAGTCGAGGGACACTTAGGTTGCTTCCACTTCTTGGCTATGGTGAATAATGCTGCAATGAACATAGGGGTGCATAAGCCTCTTTGGATTGTTGATTTCAGGTGCGTTGGATAGATTCCCAGTAGTGGGATGGCTGGATCATAGGGCATCTCTATTTTTAATTCTTTGAGGAATCTCCATACCGTTTTCCATAGAGGCTGCACCAATTTGCATTCCCACCAGCTGTGTATGAGGGTTCCTGTTTCTCCACATCCTCTCCAACATTTGTTGTTTTTTGTCTTGGTGATTATAGCCATTCTAATGGGCGTGAGGTGGTATCTTAGTGTTGTTTTGATTTGCATTTCCCTGATGATTAGTGATGTTGAGCATCTTTTCATGTGCCTATTGGCCATCTGTATATCTTCCTTGGAGAAGTGTCTGTTCATTTCCTCTGCCCATTTTTTGATCGGGTTGTTTGTTTTTTTGTTGTTCAATTGTGTGAGTTCTTTATATATTATGGAGATCAACCCCTTGTCAGATGTATGTTTTGCAAATATTCTCTCCCAGCTGGTTGGTTGGTTGTTCATCTTGATTCTGGTTTCATTTGTCTTATAAAAGCTCTTTAATATGATAAAGTCCCACTTGTTTATTTTTTCTTTAGTTTCCCTAGTCTGGGTAGGCATGTCATCCGAAAAGATTCCTTTAAAACCAATGTCAAATAGTGTGTTGCCTATATTTTCTTCTATGAGTTTTATAGTTTCAGGTCTCATCTTCAGGTCTTTGATCCATTTTGAGTTAATTTTTGTGAATGGCGATAGCACATGGTCCACTTTCATTCTTTTGCATGTGGCTGTCCAGTTTTCCCAACACCATTTATTGAAGAGACTTTCCTTTCTCCATTGCATGTTCTTAGCACCTTTGTCGAAAATTAGCTGTCCGTATATGTGTGGTTTTATTTCTGGGCTTTCAATTCTGTTCCATTGATCTGTGTGTCTGTTTTTGTACCAGTACCATGCTGTTTTGATTACTATTGCTTTGTAGTATGAAAACACTTCTTATTAGGTGACAGGAATTTCATGTACCACTAATGCTAGGTCTACCAGTGACTTTCCCTGAACAACAGCACAAGGCATTTACTATCATAACTCAGTGTCATAACTATCTATCATAGTCATATGTCATCTATCCTACGTCATAACATACTATCCTACATCATAACATACTATCATATGTCATAACATACCTATCATAACTCAGCATAGACAGGGAATCGCTCTATTCAGAGCCCACCTTTCTGGTTATTAAAAAAACCACTCTTGGGGCCGGCCCGGTGGCGCAAGCGGTTAAGTGCGCGCGCTCCGCTGCGGCGGCCCGGGGGTCGCTGGTTCGGATCCCGGGCGCGCACCGACGCACTGCTTGGTAAGCCATGCTGTGGCGGCGTCCCATATAAAGTGGAGGAAGATGGGCACCGATGTTAGCCCAGGGCTGTCTTCCTCAGCAAAAAAAAAAAAAGAGGAGGATTGGCGGATGTTAGCTCAGGGCTGATCTCCTCACAAAAAAAAAAAAACAAAAAAACAAAAAAAAAAAAAAAACCAGTCTTGAGGCTGGCCCTGTGGTGTAGTGGTTAAGTTTGGTGTGTTCTGCTTTGGTGGCCCAGGTGTGAGGGTTCGGATCCCAGGTGTGGACCTACACTGCTTGTCGGCCACACTGTGGCAGCAACCCACATACAAAAAGTAGAGAAAGATTGGCACAGATGTTAGCTCAGGGCTAATCTTCCTCAAGCAAAGAATGAGGAAGACTGGCAACAGATGTCAGCTTAGGGCGAATCTTCCTCAGCAAAACAAAAACCAAAAATAGTCTTTATTTGTTGAACTCTGTATGTGATTGATATACTAATGAATTTTGACTCTCAATACCTTTTTTTTTTTTTTTTTGGTGAGGAAGATTTGCCCTGAGGTAACACCTCTTGTCAATCTTCCTCTTTTTTTTTTCTTTTTAATGAGGAAGATTAGCCTTGAGCTAACATCTGTGCCAATCTTCCTCTATGTTTGTATGTGGGTCGCTGCCTCAGCATGGTTGACAAGTGGTGTAGGTCTGTGCCCAGGATCTGAACCCGTGAACCCAGGCTGCCAAGCAGAGCATGCTGAACTTAACCACTACACCAAGGGCTGGCCCCTGACTCTCAATACTTTTATGCTTGAGTCCAGAAAAACACAAAACAAGATCAGTTGAGTTTAAAATGATTAGATAAAGAAGGTCAGAAGACTAAGGATATGGATTGCATATGGATTTCTCCAGTTATAGAAGATAATTTAAAAAGACAATTTAGGCAGTGTGCTCTAATTTAGTGTGCACACTGCCTAAATTGTCTTCTGGTAATGATTTCTCTTAACCACATATCAAGAGAACACGAGTTATCGCTGTACTTGTCCCTTGCCCAGGTGGTGGAGAACTGGTCACTCCAGCTTTTGGTTTAGCAGAGAACTCAACATCCTTGCAGATTAGTGGCAGTCAAGCGAAGTCTTTTACAAACTTTTCAAAATCAAATCTGCTAATCATCAACTTATTTCATGAAAAGACCAGAATACAACAGAAGTCGGTGGAAGAGGGATGAGGGTTAGAGTTGACATGTAGTACCTGTTTAAAAATGTTATATTTCAGGTACTGAGCTCGGCATCAAGGCTAATAAACAATGCAGATATGGTGAGTCACTTACGGAACGGTTCCGCTAAATAATTCTTAGAAGTTTGGTTTTAAAATGTAAGATCATAAGGATTATAGCACGATCGTCTAGTCTTACAAGATCTCCACATATGCAAAAACTAGGGTTTTTCGTAATCTGGATTTTTTAGCCTCATTTACTTTAAAATATCTGATCAATCACCTAAGCCTGAAAAAGGCTTAGAAGAGGAATCCCTAGCCACTAGATGGGTATGATCCCTGTCCTGGGGTGCCAGAATATTAGCACCAATTAGTGCCTCAGGCTGATTTTTCTCAAGAGGGACCCAAGTGTGTCAACTATTACTCCACTTGATATTCCTTCTAACTGGGTCAGACTGTTATCAACAAATTGAAGGATTGGGTTACTCAAACTAACCATATGCATGAAAGAGTAAATTTTAGGTATAAAGACTCCATTACTAATCACTGCCATATGCAGCGTTATTTCATAAGTTGAGGGACAAGGTTAAATTTTACTGCAGTAATCACTAATTTCTTATTAGCTTTTGATTCTACAGAACAGACCGCTCCTCCTCAGTTTAGCTGTATAATCTAGGGATAGAGTCTAGGTTATTGGTGGTGTTGGTGTTTTTGCAAAGCTCAAATATTGTTCTCAGAACCAGAGTAAGTCAGAATAGATCATCCACAAATCTAAGGCCAATTCTAATGATAACAAACAATGTCTTCCTTTATTAATTTATACCTAATTCCTTCAACTTCCTGGTTGATGCCCACATATCACACAAGAAGGCACTGGTTTTCATGCTGATTTCCATTTTATATGATGAACTAGGAAGGGTATTATTAACAATGCTAAAACTAAAATTAGTTTATTAGACAGAGCAAAGGTTTAATGAAAGTACGAAGTAACCTTAGTTAATAACCCAATAGTTCAACTCATTCATTTACTTGGGGAAACATTCTGCAGCAAGCATTCCCTGTAGGGCCCATCAGAATCCCATCCCATGGGGACTGGAATGGAGTTATTCCATTGTAGAATTGTCTGATAGGTAATATCTGCCCTGAGCATTTTTTAAGTAACAACAAACTCTTACAAGTTTTATCGCACAGAATTCTAGATCCCAACTGCAGCTCTGGGTTCACAGCTGATTCAGAGTTCTTCTTGAAAAGAGTTAAGCTTGTACCTGTGACTAAACCATCAAGGTTATCTCTGCACAGAAGGGAAATGGCTCTCTGCCTGGGAATGAATTACCCCCTAAATCTTCCTCTTAAATTTTTGCAACAAGTTGTTAATTCTACCTTTGACATATCTGACATCAGAAGCATGTGGCTGTCCCTCATCAATGACAGGGAACCTTAGGCATTAGAAAAAAATCAAGAGGAATGTGATGCAGTACATGGCTTTTGTTGCAAAAAACTCCCTCAAGAAGAACCAACCAAACAAAAACCTTACCTAGTTTTCACCAGTAACTTCTTTTACATACCTTATTTCTCTGAACTGTTTTTCTCACCTGGGTTTCACATCTGTTGGGATTTCTTTCTTAACATTTAACAGTTTTTTGCTTTTTTGCTTCACTTGAGACATTTCATTTTCATGTTTTTCGGGCATGGCTTGTTTTCCCTTTTGCTTTTCTGTATCCTGTAAAAAATGTACATTTAATTGCTGAGAAGGATAAAAAAAATGACTGATATAGTCCTATTTGAAGGCAGAGACACAAAACCACAGATGTAGCAGATACACAGACCATATGTATAAAAACGATAAACTCCTTTCCTCAAATCTATCTTTAACTATTGCGGCTCTGTCAGTTGTTCAGCCTTTAATTTATTATAATTATGTTTTTGTGAGTATGAGTTACAAAGAATGTCATTTTAATTTATACTCAGATCCTGACTGGTGGCAGTGGAAATTGGTAGCTTCTTAATTTTAAGTATTGGGGAGCCAAACTTTGCTTTTATTTACAAGAAAAGTTCAGCCAGAACTAAAATGTAAAGTTAAACATGCTGGCAATGTTTCTAATCTTGAGCACAAAGAAAATCTGGGGCAAGAAAACAGTGCATGCAGCTCTAAGTGTTCACATCCACTCACTAAGTGTTCACAAGTGACACTGTGACTATCAACAGTGTTATGGCGGGTTTAACGCTAACAACTACTCACATCAGTGGGAGGGGGCTTAGTTATTCGTTCACTTATTCCACAAACATGTACCGGTCACCCACGTGGTGCCGGGCAATGGCGTTACTAAGAGGGCCTAGTCCCTGCCCCCAAGGACCGTGAAGTCTAGCGGGAGGGAGACACACATGACAGTTAGAGATCCACCACCGTGCACCTTCGTATAGAAATGCTCACTGGCCATGATGGGAGCACAGAGGAGCTGTCTTGTCTGGCTCGAGTGTGGTGCCTGGACCAAGAAGGCCACATCCAAGCTGCATCTTAAAGCTGTGCTACTCAACTGGTCCAGCCACTGTTTCTGGTACATCACTGGGTAGGTGCAGAAACTGCACTTATGCTTTTTTATAGTAATTTGACACTGCTGTGGCATCCAAGCATGAGATAAGTGGATGTGTCTCCCCAACAGGGCATATATCCATTCACGTATTGTTGAACTTGCTTGGGGAGTTGCATGTGGAGTGGGTGTGTACTCCTCACGTGCAGTAGGACAACATATACGACAGAAAGGAAATAAAAAAAGACCTGGTACTTCATCACAGATAGTCTGAGCAGCACTGTGTTCGAGCATACACTGAGGCTAACCAGGGGACAGAGGGGAAGGACATACTTAGCAAAAGGGAACAGCTGTATGTGTGCGGGAGTTTCATGGCTTACGGTCATTAAGGCAGCCTGGATTTTAATAGGTCACACTAGGTCAATCTATCTCACCGTCAAGAGTAAGTAACCAGAGAAAGGGCTAAAACTCCCTCCTGCCCATACACCTTTTGAGACTATTCTGAGTTATGCAAGAAGTATTTCCTGAACACTTGACTCATCAAGAACTTTGCAGACTGCGAGCTCTCTGAGGACAAGAACCGGGTCTTTTCGTCCGCTGTCGTTCACAAGCACCCAGCACAGGCCAGGCACTATCCGTACGTTTGCTGAACGAAGGGGCAGAACAGGGTTGGAAAAGCCACACAAGAGAAAATGACCTGTCAAGTTCGTAATCTGGTTGGGAAGAAAACACACATACCTGGCAAACAGATCTGTTGCAAAAAAATAAAAGCACACGAACTCTATGCTAGAGTGCCGAGGAGGAGGAATAAAAACTGATCAGAGGGGAGAAGGCTAACAGGCGTGGAGGCCCCATGGGTGCACAGAGAACGCTGCAGGTGGGGTCAGCTGGAGAGGGCGCCATTGAGGAAGGGTTAGGAAAAAAGCTGGAAAGGCAGAAAAGGAGTGAAGAAACGTTGTGAAGAAAGCCTGTGCTGAAAATGCTTTCCAAGCGCCTATGCACATCATCGTGACTGCTGGGCTCCACTCAAAGATCAGCAGGTGGCACTCTGCTTCTCTGAAGTAATCTGTTAAAAGGCATATGAAGAGGAGAACTCTAATGAGAACTGCCTATGAATTGTCTGAGGATGGACAGCGCACCATATCCAATGTGAGGATGCCAAGGGCAAGGTAGCTGACAAGAAAAATAAGTTACCTATGAATTTTGTTTTAAAAATTAATATATGCAGATGACACTGCTGGATCTCTGTAAGAAATGATTCCTTAGGTCACTAGATTCAAACTGAAAAAGAAATTCTGGTCTACAATATTAAAGGCTATATTGGGATCATTTTAAATTTGAAATATAGTTATCTAAAATTAAAAATGCCATAAAAGAGTTATGCCCTCACTTTTCTGCATACCACTTATACCTCACACTCTCCGACATATTCACAACAGGAACACTATACTCCATTTACCCTAACGCCCACTGTGGACCAGGCATCTTGCAATATTATTCCTGATGCTAAGGACCACCCTGAGAGCTGAGGACTCTGAGGAGTGAGGCAGCTTTCTTGATGTGCTGATGTGACTGTGAAACCTGGGATCTTTCCTGGGGCCACATTCCTCTCCAGCACAGTCACTGCTCTCCCCGTGTGGGGGTGAGCTGGCACCGAAGACCACTGCGCCAGCAGTGATAGGAGAGGAGAAGTCCAGTGTAATTAAAATGGTGTAATTCCTTCTCATCCTCTTTCGATACTTAAAATTTGAAACAAATTTCATGAGCCAGAGGAGTTACTACTCCAGACGGCCCCTAACTTTCAAGCAGTGTTTCCAATTTCTAAGTATTTTACTTTATGAACATGCTTCCAAATGTTCTTCCCTGAGGGAAACGAAGACTTTCACCCCCAGAGCTGTGACTGGGGATTGAGAGTGACTATCTGAGCGACTATTTGGGCATGTCTGGGCTCAGGGAGAACTAATCCTCAGAACACGTGCAAATGTTAAATATAAAACATTCATTCTGCGTTAAAAACCCGATTTATGGGACAGTGCCTTGTGCGCTGCAGGAGACACTTCCTCCTCTCCCTCGTTTGTAAGCCCCCGCCCTACCTCCTTGAGGAGAGGTTCTGTGTCTGGGTTGGAGGTCTCCGTGGTGGTGGAGGAGCTGTCGTCATCAGCCAAGGAGTCTTTCAGTTCATCCTCCTGGGCTTTCCCCTTTCCCTTCTTCTCCTTTTCCTCTTGCTTCTTAGCTGGTTTAACCTTGCGCTGAAGAGGTTTTCCTTTCCCTGGGGACGAAAATCAAAGTAAAATAACTCTTGATTTTTAAATAGCTCAGAAAACACAGCCATTAAAACTTTTTCTGAAGAGGCTGGACTCTTTTTCTGATTCATAAAGATTTCTTTACTTCATTTCTTCTCTAATTAAAACTTTCCAAATCACATCTGATTTTCTGACTGGAATACTTTTAAAAATCAACTTTATTGAAGTATAATTTATGTACAATAAGATATGCCCATTTTAAGTGTACAGGTCAATGAGTTTTGGCAAACTCCATAGTCTTGACAAATCTGTACATATGTCTTAGAATACTTTTTCATACCCCAGAGGGTGACACAGCTTTAAAAAGTCATGGAAGTGAAAACCACCAGAGATCCTTTCAAATCTGGAGATGGAAGCCTGATGGTGACACACAACGAGCTGCCCATGTGTGTCACCTGAGGGGTGCTAAGACCCCTGGCAGCAAAGCCATGATGGCCAGGTCCAAATCCTGGCTGTCTCCTAACCAGCTGCGTCATCTTGGCCTCTCATCCGTAAGCTGAGGGAGACAAGACCTCATAGTGTTGTAATGAGGAATCACATAAAGCCCTTAGAACAGTGCCTGGCATATGTTACACATGGACAGAGAATGAAACAGAAAGCCTATTATTCTACAAGATGTGGATGCTCCCAAGACAAATGAGACAACGTATCTGAGTGCCCACTATTTCCCAGGCAGGGTTCCATGTCCTGGGAATACAGCAGTGAACACCAACAGCACAATCCTCGCCCTCAGAGGGCTTACACTCCAGCTGGACTAGCCAGCGGCAGAGAAATCCCCGACTCCAGGCCCTCAGACTGCACCTGCAAAAACACCCGGGCAGGCAGGCTGGGTAAGGCTGCAGAAGCCACGCAAGCCAGTTTAGCCTATTCTCTGTCACTTTAAAATACGTCCTTTTGATAATGGTGACTTCACGCAACTTATTTAAACCCTGACGTTTTATGGCCTCTGTTAATGGGTGCCAGAGACTCAAACTTTGGCAATGAGAACAGGGGTTAGCTAACTACGGCCCAGGGGCCAAATCTGGCTGGTGGCCTGTTTTGTGTGGTTTGTGAGCTGAGAAAGATTTTTAAGTGGTTGAAAACAAGAAACAAAGAATATGTAATGGAGAGAGTTTGTGACACACCGAGCCTCAAATATTTACTATCTGGCCTTTTACAGAGAGAGTTTGCCGAGCCCGATCTAGGAAAAGAATAAGTAAAGTTCTGACTGATTTTTAGGAAATGTCATTTCATGATTTACTTTCCCACTGATTCCAGAAGGTATAAGAATTGAAACCATAACTGGGATATTAAGTCTCAAAAATTGAGAAACCTTTGTTTCAGCAGAAGGTTGGCCAGTGGTTTAAGAGCCCCTGGCCCAGCAGGAGTGGCCAGAGCCCCTCTCCTCCTGGGTGGAAGGGACGGAGCTGTCCTGCTCTGGCCCCAGGAGTCCCAGGACTTCTCCGATTCTGGGAGTTCAATAATTCATGCTGAGAGCACTTGAAACCTTCCTACAGGACCAAGATCAGTCCCCATGCAGTGAACTCCTCACCTGCAATTCTACAATTTTATCATGCTTGGGTTCACTGGGTCAGAGGCACTATCTGTATACATAATCTGTGTTTAAAATAACCTGAAATTTCCTTATAAATAGAAAAGGGCTGGAAGTGTTTGTTTTCCTGAAGCCATGGATACACAAATAAAGGAGAAAAAGAAATACTTAAACTAATAGTTAAGTTGAAAACTTGGGTAAAAAAAGCTTATTTCAGGGGCCGGCCCAGTGGCGTAGTGGTTAAGTTCGTGCATTCTCCTTCAGTGGCCCGGGGTTCACAGGTTTGGATCCTGGGTGAGGACCTACTCACTGCTCATCAAGCCATGCTGAGGCAGCGTCCCACACAGAAGAACTAGAAGGACCCACACTAGGATATACAACTATGTACTGAGGCTATGGGGAGAAAAAAGAAAAAGAGGAAGATTGGCAATAGATGTTAGCTCAGGGCCAATCTTCCTCAAAAAAAAAAAAAGTTGATTTACACATTTATAAAAAAAAAGCTTATTTCATGAAAAAGTTTACATTTTTTACCTCCAAATCCCCATCTCTTATTAACTTCTTAATATGTTGCCCTTCGACTTCTGTCCCCAGCACCTTAATGAAAGTGATTTTGAAAAGGTGAACAATAACCCCTTAACTGTCAACACCAATGACCTCCAGCACTCCTCATTCTACAAGCCCTTTCTGTTCTACTGGACACTGTGGACCATCTCCCTGCCCACCCCTGCCGGACCCCAACATCCTCCTCCTCTTCTGGTACTGTGATTCTTCTGACAACGCTTCTGCTGGCTTTATCTTTGCTGGTCTTTCCTAGAGACCTGCCCTGGGAACTTCTCTTTTCCTTTTATATCCTCCCCGGGGCTCACTTTAACTAATTCGACATAAACAGTTCAAATTTAGAATGTCCCCAACTGAGTTAAATATCCTAAAAACATCTTTTGGCTTCTCAGTCTATAATAACGGTTCTTAATCTGCTGCACTTGAGAATAACAGAGGGAGCTTTTAACAAACACTGCTGTATGGACTCCACCTTGAGAGAACCTGATTAAGCAGTTCTGGGTGGGACCTGGATGTGGGTATATTTTCACAAAGCTCCTCTAGTGAGATTCTGCTGTGCCACCAGGCTGAGGATCACTCGTCTGCAGCATCAGCACTGACCCATCACCCGGCCAGCAGCTGCCTCACCGTCATGTGTGATTTCTTCTGCTGCTTCTAGTCCCAAACTCAAATGTTGGTGGGACGGACAGCGCGTGCTTTCCCCAGAGAAAGGACCAAAACCTGACTGCATTAGATGGATGATAGACCCACGTGCACCCACAGGCAGAGTCACTGCGCCCTGCAGGCTGCACACATGCGGGTGACTCTGCCTCCCTTGTGCCACTTGGTGGAGTGAGGGAAGAAGCTGACTTCTCAGGCGAGCTTGTTCTCAAGGGTCTCTTCTCTTCCTCAGGGGCTGGTTTCCTGTAGAAAGACTGGGCTTTAGGGAAAGAATCTCTCCTCTAAAACCTTGTGTTAGGTCAGCGGTTCTCCAAGTGTTTTTCACAGACCAGCAGAATCAGCATCACTTGGGAACTTGTTAGAAATGAAAATTCTACAGCCCCACTCTAGACATACTGAACCAGAAACTCTGGGGTGGCCCAGCAATCTGTTTCAACAAGCCCTCTAGGTGACCGTAATGTACAGTCAAGTTGAGATTCCCTGGTTTAGGCTATAAATTCCACCTAGATTTATGAGAGCATCTTCGGCTGGGCACTACAGGCACAAGATCTGCTAGTAATAATGCAATGCCTCATTTCCTATTTCTCAAGACCTCTGTGTGTATATATCCCACAGGCATCTCAGAAGATACCTGAAGTTCAGAGTAGAATTTGGGGAATTCTGAGTTACCTGGATGAAATTATCTAAACAACCCAATATCACCATCAATTAACCAGTCAAACGGATTCTACTTCTAAAATCTCTAATTCCTTTCTTACCCCACTCCCACTGTCACTTCCCCAGCTCAGGACTTCTTCATCTGTTGCCTGGCCTACTGCAATGGCCCAGTCTTCCTATAACTTCTACATGCGGTGCGTTGGTGCATGCCCGGGATCAGAACCTGCAAACCCCTGGCCGCCGAAGCGGAGTGCGCGCACTTAACTGCTATGCCACAGGGCTGGCCCCTATCCTGTCTGTCTTCTATAGGATAAAGTTCAAACTCCTTTACAATCTGGACCCATCTATCTTTCTAGTGTCTGTTCCAGCCTTGTCCCTATCCTTCCTTATGCTCTTCCCTTGGCCCATTGTGGAGCACTCAGTTTTCAAACTACCAGTTCACACTCCCATGCTGTTGCCAGGACACAGAAGAGAGAGTAGGGGACTAGGAAGTGGGAATCAGAATTCAGAGGGAGACTGTCCTCTCAAAGATAAATTAACTCAATACACAGTGGAGGAGACAGGATATCTCCTAGCTTTACGAGAATAATTAGTAATAAAAATTAACCCATCCAAATAAAGATGGTATAAGCTGAAGGGTGAGGCAGCTACAGAAAACTCAGTGTATTTTCAGCACTGACCAAAGGAGAAATAATTCACCATGAGTGACAGGTTCCTCAGGCTTCACACCACTGTCTGGATGAACTGTCCCTGAGGCCACGCACCCCTTGTCTGCCTACTCCCACCATCACCAGACTCCTGATCGAGGATGCTAGCTGATCTACTGTGGTCAACACTTGCCTCCTTGGCTCTACTCTTCATACAGTCTAAGCACCTGAACGGCAGAGATCAGGCCTTATCATCTTGAATGGCACCCAGCACATGGCAACCACACAGCCAGTGCCTGCCGAGCTGCGCAAGTTGATTTTGTGCCTTTCTGAACAGTGAAATATACCAACAGTGTGACCTGCTACCCCAAGACCAAAAGCTTATCCCTCTCAATCCTTTATGAGTAACCTATCCAGGTTTCAATCAAGTCACTCTTCATACCAAACTGTATGATTCCATTTATATAACAGTCTTGAGATGACAAAATTAAAGGAACGGAGAAGAGATTAATGGTTGCCAGGGGTAAGGGAGGGGGTGAGAGTGGGAGGGAAGTGGATAGGCTAGAAAAGGGCACATAAGGGATCCTTGTGGTGATGGAAATGTTCTGTATCTTGACTGTAACAACAGCAATATCCTGGTTGTGATATTGTACTATATTTTTGCAACATGTTATTGGGGGAAATGGGGTAAAAGGTACAGAGATCTCTCTGCATTATTATTTACAACTGCATATGAATCTACAATTATCTCAAGATAAAAAGTTAAAAAAAAAAAGTGCATCTCATTTAAATTTAAAAGCAAAAAGTCCCCAAGAGCTCACGTGTGACCAAGTCGGGGCATGTTCATGGGGTGAGTACTAATCCTTGCCAAGTACGTTAATTCTTCAGAATGAACCAAGTGTTGTTTACTCTACTTTTAAAAAGCTAAACACATGCTTTTTTCTCATGCAAATAATGGGTCCATTAGGCCTGAAAGCCACCCTTCCAAACCCTATTCCAGCTTTCTTTTCAACATGCCAAGGACTGGATCTCTCCTTCTCATATCTTGTCCAAAAAAATGTAAGATTTACAAAAGTCTACATCACAATTGACCCTCTATACCCCATTTCACTCACTGAGAAAACAGAAGGAACACAGTTTATGGAAGTGGACAATGATCTTCTCTCAAAGCCTTATTATCACAGATGGATACTCTAGGCATAATTATCTTAAATAACACACTGCATTGAGTTAACATACTGTAATTACAAATCCCTGTTCTTAGACATTTAGGCAGTTTCCATTTTTCACTATTATAAAACATGGTGTATATAAGATTATTCCCTGATGTTAAATTTCCCGATATGAGCTTATTGGTTCAAAGGATGTGTGTGCATTATTTTATTTTTATGGCTTTTGACATACTTCACAAAACTTGCTGCTTTCTGTAATCCATGAATATACAAACTTCTTTTTAACATAACTACCACTGAAAATTATTTTCTATATATAATCCATGGGTCCTAGGCTAGTGATATTTTTAGAAGTATGTAATTTGTGTGCCTGAATTAAAGAAAGTGAGAATAGTCATTTGACAAAATGATTTGGGTATAAGCCCATCTACCACAGCAAATTAGAAGACAAGCCTGCTAACGACACGACTGTTATAATGAGCTAACACAGACTCTGACGTCTGGTTGGCCAGTGCTCTTATGTGACAAGCTCTCTTGCCCTTGTCTTCATGTCCTGACTCCAGGCAGTAAGAAGAGGCCTAGTGCCCCTGTGCGTCCCTCCCCCTAAAAAAAGTTTGGCCGTTCTCATCCATTCACAGGGCTAGTTGGAAAAGCAAATGTGGGTGCCTTCTGAAGCCGCAACATTCTATCTCATGCTCTCTCCTGCCATCCCCAAATACACAAGTTCTAATAAGAAGTTTCAGACCTAGAAGGGAAGCAAGAAGCCTCATGTGGACTCTTAGCAGGAGCTTCTTTCCCCACCTACATTCTGTCACGGGCAGGGAGGCGGCAGGGAGATTAAGTGGTATCTGACTGGTGATTGAGACAAGGGGCACCTCATGGCTCCTTGTGTGTATGCTTCCGTGGCAGAAGACCTGAGAGAAGAAAGGGGTGCATGGGAGAAACCAGGTCCCAAACCCACCTCACACCGCTACTAACACCTGACACTCATTTGTCAAGACTCACATGGTGAGTACTGAACACCCCCATCCAACCTGGAGATGGGAGACTCTCTGCAGCAACCTCATCTGACGAGACGATAGGCTGCAGCTCTGCTCAAAACCCGATGTTCAGTTGGTAGCTCCTCTGCCTGCTCTCAAAAATGGTCAGAATGAAACGGTTTCTCCACTGCTTTAAAGCCTAATTAAGTATATTTTTCCTAATAATTGAGTGGATGAAAAACTCTTTATTGACAAAAACCATTTGTCTCTACCTGCAGGGCACCTTGGGCTAACGTGTGTACAAGAATGCAGGGCAGGCTGCTGAATATTTGTGACTGAGTGCCATCCACTGCTTATGGGTCTCACATCTTTACCCAGCAGTGAAGGTCTCACCCTTTATCAGACAATCCAACTGACTATATACATACCATAGTTGGCATAAATGCTGTGCATGTGGGTGAGGCTAACTGTACATCTAAGAGGCAGGATGCAGATGAGGAGTCATAATTTAATGTTATAAGGCCAACATAAAGCATCTGTGTGTAGAACATTCCCATATTCTCCTTAGCAAAGACACAATGCCCATTCTGGTATTCAGTGTCCTCAGATTCAAGCAGGAACGCAATGCCAACAAAGTCTATTTTTTCAGATGAACTGTCATACTTCCTTTTCCTGCATGAGGATGATATAATGATGTTTTCCTTTGGCCTTAGCTGCCAGGACATTTGCAGCTCAATTTAATACTTAATGGTAACAACAAACTGTATTCTAGGTTTCTGTTGAGATAGCACCATAATTAAAAACAAACATAAAAAACCAAAAAAACTACGTTTTGACTTTTACTCACTGTTTTATAAATGTGCTTCAATAATTTTAACCACCTGCAATTAAAAGTAGGCAAAGTATGAACTATAAATTTAAAGAATATGTCCTACTCACTGACGACTTCTTTGTCTTCACTAAGTAGCGTATAAATTTGTAATCACTAGTTTGGCAAGTTGCTTTGGTTGTCTCTCTCTCTCTTTAAAGCATTTCATTTAACTTCCACCCAAAAGAATTGCTTCAGCAAAGTTTTAATTACTAGCAAATGGCCTCTCTGCACGCATGTAGTCCCCGGCAGCTGTGGACCCAGGTCAGGTCAGGTGATGTCAGTTACAACACCTGACGGGAGATTCTGGAAACTCTACAGAATCACCAATTCCGGCAGGAATTTCTCTTCCTCCTCATCTTTTGGCTGTTTAAAAGGTCTAAAATGAGGCCAATAAATAATACAGACCAACACACCATTTACTTGGGTTAGTACTGAACATGTAAATTTATTTTCTCCTTTTTGTCCTGAAATAATACCTTTAAATGAGTATGATAAACTGAAACAACCAAAAAGTGCATTTTGTGAAACTCTTGAACTCTTCAGACGCTCTTTAACTAAAGTAAATATTGTTTTCAAAATTTTATAGCAATCATCATTATTTTGTCTTGTTAGGCTCTGTGCTTAGACAGCACAGATGCTCAGATGCTTTTTCAGCCCAATAGAAGGTAGAAAAGAATTCCTATTAAGTGCAAACATTTTACTTCTATCACAGGGCAGGAATTAATGAGACTCACACTCTATTCTCGTCTTTCTTTTCTCTAGACACCATTTGCAGCACTCAGCAGACCCAATAAGGTGCACAAGACGAAGAAAAAAAAGTCGCACAGCCCAGACTTTATGGTGTACAGAGTACAATTATTTAGGGTTTTCATAAAATTAAGATGTTCAATTAGATTTTGGATTTGTTTATTCTAGAAATAATATCACGGATATTCATAAGCAAACTTACTACAATTTTATGTTGGGAGAGGACAGCTTCTGTTCAGGCATTTCCTGCCAGTCCCTTTAAAGGCAACTCCTTGCCTGCCCAAAAAACCACTAGATGGGACCAGTGCCCACTTCCCAAGGACCGTCACCAGTTACTTTCCACTAGTGGGTGCGGTTATAGTGGCTAAACGCAGGTTATCTTAATCACCTGTGGATCCTGTTAAAGACAGATTCTGATTCAACCCAGCAGTCTGGGTTGGGGCCCAGGATTCTACATTTCTAAAAGCTCCCAGGTGATGTTACTATTGCTGGTCCTCGGACTGCAAATTTGGGTAGCACGGCCTTAACAGACTTATCCCATACCCTCTCTTCCAGAGGAGGGCTCCTCTATGTGGCTCAGGACTGCACCTCCCGTCCCAAGTGGCAAGCTGACCTCAGAGGGCCAGCTTCCCTGGGCCAATACTAGCCCTTCTCTCTGCTCACTCTTGTCCAGCCTCTCTGCCTGTGTGGGGCAAATCAGGGTACATTTACTCTAAGGACTAGTTATCTTTGCCTGTGGAACTATACACAGTAGTAGAGAAGGGAGTGGAAAGCCTATCCACCTAGGCTCAGGCTTCACCCACGCTTATCAGACGCCCTGCTTTCAGAGGGAGGAGAGTTTAGGGTGGATTTTGTAACTTAGCTCTGAATCTAGTCTGTCCACTCACTTGGCAGGCAGCCTGGAAGGCAGGAGGGGTGACCGATCAGATGGGTGCACCTAGAACCCTCTACATTTAGGACAATTACATACACACTGCATCCCTACACACTCTGCCGGCCTCTCCACTGGAGCCTGCAGATCTCCCCAGTCCTCACTGAGGAGCCTGGCACCAGACTCAGGGACTTCCTCTGATCCTCAACCTCCCATCACCCGGGGCCCCAGGCCTTGTACAGGTCAGGTTGACAATCTCTCTCTCTTTTTTTTTTGTGAGGAAGATCAGCCCTGATCTAAAATCCAATGCCAATCCTCCTCTTTTTGCTGAGGAGGACTGGCCCTGGGCTAACATCCGTGCCCATCGTCCTCTACTTTATATGGGACGCCGCCACAGCATGGCCTGACAAGCAATGCATCGGTGCGCACCCGGGATCCGAACCCGGGCCGCCAGCAGTGGAGTGCGCGCACTTAACCGCTAGGCCACGGGGCCAGCCCCCGACAATCTCTTATCAGTGACTCTGAAATCCAAAAAGCTCTCAAAGCTTTTTCTCCTTAACTCATTTAGAAACAAAACTTGATGACTGAACTCTTCTAGTGGTACAACCTAAGCTGAACTAATGTGAGGCTACTTTGACAGTCTAATGAATCATATGGTACACGCACTGTATACCTTTCCAAAAATCTCAATTCCCAAACACACGTGACTCCCAGAGTGTCGTGTAAGGGACTGTGGACTTCTAGCCCTGTGGCCTCGCTGTTGCTAACGGGCTTTACTTCCGTTATACTTCCACATCCCATTTCCAAGGCTGCACCTAAGAACTTGTTATTGCCCAGAACTGCTTTTTCTCTGAACCCTAAATCTCCCTCCTCGTTTTCATACCTCGGTCTCCTATCATTCCCTTGCTTCCACCATCCCTGAAATTTGACTTGTTGGATCTCCCATGCCTTGACTTGTCCAGTTCTCCCTGTCTGTGAGCTTCCTTCTGGATTAAGGTCCTTCCCTATCCTGCTAATTCCACACAGTCCAGCCCATCCTCCCCTCTCCTGCCAGCATCTCTGTGACATTCCCACCCGTGGCTTTCTGTGTCCCTGTCCTGCGGAACTCCAATACTGTCTTAATCCAACTACCCAGCTTTCACTCTGCACCTGCGGGCTGCAGAGCGCAAGGGAGAGAAGACACAAGTGTGAGGCAGTGCCACACTGACCCTCAGCACGCTCCGCAGTGTTGCCCGAGCAGCTGCTCCGCAAATCCAACTCTCAAGTCCCATAGACTCCCAGTCGACAGAACTTTCAGTTCTCCGGAATTTGACTGTTCTGAACTTTCCCTACTTTTCTGTTTCTACCCTACCACTTCTCCCTTCAGTCTCAGCAGCTGACTATTATTTTGGTTCAAATAAAAGCTCCCCTAACTCCCTGTGCCGCCTTTTCATCTCTACCAGTTTGTCTGCATCAACACTGTGGAATAAGTGTCCCTTCCTTTATAATCTACTGAACTGGGTCTCATCCCACCCCACCTCCTTGGGCATTTGGTTTCACCAGTTATCTCACTTGCGTCTCTTCTTTTTGGAGGCGGCAGTGTAGTGCAGTTACCATCCGCGGGGTTAGAAGCAGGCCTGGGCTTAGGTCCCATACCTGCCTGATGTAACCTTTCTTAGACTGGGTTTCCTCACTGCAGACACAGGGACACAGCAACGCCGATCACCAAGGGCAGAGGCACGCACAGTCCCGTCCGGAACACTAGTGAGTGCTGACCACCACCATCGCCCTCAGCTCTACTGGCTTTCTGTCCTCGGCCCATAGATGTTTTCAAGCACCTTGATCCTCATTTTTTTTGTCATTAAAAATATTACAAGACAATATACTCATCCCTTATTTTAGTTAAGAATTAAAGAACACAGAAACTACAGATTAAAGGGTAAATGCTCCCTTTCACTCACTTGCCCTCAACAGGGGCACCAAGCAGTGGCCACTGTTAACAGTCTGATGTGAAAGGTACGCTCCAGCCACAGCAGCCTGGTTTCTAGTCCTATCACGTCACAGACACTATTCTTACCAAGGTCCAATGACGTCCTGATGGCCAGGCTCTGTGGAGCTCTGTTCTCCTTTGCTTCCTCTGGCTTGCTGGGATACGCTAACCACACCTTCCACTTGCTTTCTGTCCTGCTGTCTACCGGCCTTCTTCTTGCTGGCCTTGCCTTCAGGATTCTGTCTTTAGCCCTCTGCCTTTCCCATTTGTCACCCTCAAGACCAAGTTCCAAGCAGACACTTCTGCTGGGATGTTCCAGAGCCACCTTCCACTCAGCAGGCTAAAGACGGTGTGTACCATTTCCTGCCCTAAGAACCATCACGGTGGTAGCTACGCCTTATGATGTAAGTAGTGGCCATCCTCTCCATTTTAAAGAGAACAAATGGAGACTCAGAGAAGTAATTTTCTCCAAAGTCACACAGTTAGTAAGTGGCAGAGCCAGGACTTGATCTGGGCCTGCCTGATGGTAGCGCCCAGCCTCGGGACCCCACACCAGTCTGCTTTTCCTGACCCCACATAAAGCCGCCCCTCGGATGCCAAAGGCAGAAATGAGGATGGCTGCGTTGTTCAGTCAACGCAGATACTGAGAACTGACTGCACCAGGTTCAGAGCTTTCTCAGGTTTTAACCCTCAATCTAGCAATGGCCTCTGTCCAGTCCCTAGGGCTTATGTGTTATAGGGGGAGAATCTAATCAATGTCCGACTGTACGAGGCCCTGTTTAGGCCAGCCAAGAACAGAGGGCATTTCTGGGTGCCATCTTCACGAGAATCAGTGACTGGAGGGATAACCAGAGAAATGGCTGGCTGGCCTGCGAGCCATCCAACCCAGAGAGGGCAGGATCTAGGGAGGTCACAGTCATGTGACGAGAAGCCATTCTGAACACTCTCCAAAGCTAGAAATGACATAAGCTCATCATAAGGAAGACTTTTTTGTTTGAGATATTGGGGCAGGGAGGAAAACAGGGTGCTTCTGAAAAGAGAAGGTTCATATTTAATGTAAACACGACTATCTGCAGGGGGTTGGGGTAAGCTTCAGGGAGATTATAAAGGTTCTGCCCGGCTAAACAGCCTATAGTTTCATGACATACCACTATTTTGCAACCCCGAGATCATGTCCACCTTTTAAAGTTCATTTAAAAGACTGGTTTTCTACATGTATATTATACTTCAATAAAAACACTTATTGAAGAAAAAAATAAAGGTTCTGGCTCCTTCCTTCTTTCCAAACAGCAGCGGTGGGAAGGATAACAAGCAGAACAGCCGCTCATGTGAAGCTTGTAATCACTGTCTCCTTGTGGGCTCAAGAATCACTAGTAATGTGGTACCCATGCTCCATCATTAAATATCTTTTAGTAGGTCGACTCTAGGACGACTGTGAAAATTAAAAAACATTTTTCAATTGTAAAATTTACGTTCTAGAGGAATGATCCTGAAAATAAAAATGGACCTATCACACTGATGTCAGAGGACTAACTTAGAAGGCAGTGAGTGTTCCATTTGACTGCCAAACTCTCTTTTCGTAAGAAAGGATAATATATGTTTATTTTACTCATACCCTCAATATGGGAAAAATACATTATGTAACTTGATCTAATAAAAACAAGAACTTGAAGCATTCATTTAATACTACTATAAAAATTACTCTACAATATGTAAGCTCTATTAATAATGAGTTAACAACAAAAAAGATTTCTGTGGAAGAAGTTAAATAACATTCAAGACATTTTACTGTTTTACAAATCCAAATGCAGGTAATTCTAAGAGGACTCTACATAACTAGTCTTCATATCAGTGGGACTAAGAAATTCTCTAAAGGAAAACCCTGGATTCTGGGACATCAGGTTTCTTCTGGCCTCTTAGGGCTGCCAAGTTCGCTGTTCCCTGTGTAAACCACACACAAAAACTCCTTGGTACATCAGTGAGGCAGGTACTTAAAATACACTTGGAATAACTTGTATTAGCACGGCTGCCACTGGAGAGAAAGGAAGATGCAAAAAAGTTCAGGCTGTAAAGGGATTAAACTGAAGTAGGCTAGAGACCATTTACTGGTTTTTACATTTTGATTTGGAAGTTTCCCACAAGCCTACCTATGTATGTGTGGTACGTGGACTTCTAAGATGCCTCCAATGAGCCTCACCTCTTGGTACTGTATTTATGCTCTTGTGGAATTCTCTCTCCTGGAGCATGGGCTGGACCACACTTCTAATGAGCAGAATACTGTAGAAGTGATGGATGTCACTTCCAGGATTAGGTCATAAAAGACTGTGACTTTCATTTTGCTAGCTGGTTCTCTCTCTCGCCTTCTTGCCTGCTCGCTGTGGTGAAGCCACTTGCTTTGAGCTGCCCTATGGAGAGGACAGGCTGCTGGCGTCAGCCAGCACAGAGTTGAGACCCTCAGCCCACTAGGCTGTGAAGAACTGAATCCTGCCATCAACCATGTGAGTGGGCTCGGAAGCAGATCCACCTTCAGGTGAACCTTAAGGTGACTTCAGCCTGGCCAACACCCTGACTGTAATCTTGTGCGAGCCAGAGAACCCAGCTAAGCTGCACCCAGATGCCTGACCCAAAGAAACTGTGAGATAGTAAATGGTGGTGTTTTAAGCCACTAGGTTCTGGGGTAATTTGTTACCGAGAAAACAGACAACTAATACAGTACGCAGAACTCTAAAGTAGGGGTCAGCAAACTCCTGTAAAGGGCTAGACAGTAAATATCTTCAGGTCTGTGGACATTGCACGTCACAACTACTGAACTCCGCTGTTGCAGCGTGAAAACAGCCAGAGAATACGTATATGCACGAGCACTGCTGTGTTCCAACAAAACTTCATTTACAAAAACAGGTGGCGATCTGCCCCACTGGCTGTAGTTTGCCAACCCCTGCTCTAAAGCATAGGTTGTGCAGAAATCCTATTTTTGAATTAAAAGGCTGATGATGTCCATTTTACCACTGTGTTAAAAATTATTTTAACAATTAAAAACAAGCTCAACCTATCACAATAACACAATAATCACAGGCAGCTGAAAAGCACAACAGATGTCCAATAAATTTCTGAATGTGGTAAGTAATCTAAGAAACACAAACAGCTTTTATGACAAATGGATACTTCTACCTGCATTCTGATATGGAAAAGTCCAACACTCAAGATAAATTTGAGCCACACCACCTACTAACTTAGTTGTTTATCACAACTACGATCACAACAGCTCCTTAAAGATGCACTAGCCTTCCCCTCACACGTCATGCTTTTCTGACAGTGAGAACAGATGATTACCTTTGCTTTTTGACAATGGCGATGGCGGCTGCTCTGTAAACACTTCTAGGGGTGGGGAGTCGTGGTGGTCGAAGTCTTTGTCCATGGCTTCTATGAGACTCGTGATGTCTGAGTCCTCTGAGCTGTGCCTTGTGCTGCTGGCACGTTCTGGGTGGGAAGGGTGCGCAAGGAGGGCGGGTGACAGCCTTTCTGGCTGTGGCTCCTGGTGCTGAGGCACTGGTGGTGGTGGTGGAGGTGGAGAGTGCTGCTCCAGTGGGCTGTGGACATGCTGCTGGCTGCTGTGCTGGCTCTGTTTTGCCCCTCTGGACTTTCTGCCTGCTGCGTGACTCTGGGCCACTGCATTTGAATCTAAGACAAGGGGGCTTGCTTTGCTAGTCGACTGTGCATTAGTCCTGCTAGAGGTACTGGAGCTGTTTTTGGCTCTGACGTTTTCCACGTCAGCTGAGTTTCTATTGCTGTGACTGCTGTGTGGGTGGACTGATGGGCCACATTGCTTATGACTCCCTGCACTGGGTCGGGATGACGAGCCGCCTGCTCCACAGAACCCCCTACTGTGACTGGGGTCACAGCTGAGTGTGTTCAAGCTGAAAAAAGGACCAACTGCAGATCAGTAAATAGCAACCTACAAAATCTAAGATTAAAAAATTTTTATTTCATCAGTATAGCCAGCACAAATATAAACTACTCTAAGGAAAAAACAGCAAGAAACAGGGATACTTTTCAGAACTCTACAGGGTCTGTTCCATCTGAAAATTTAGGAATTGAGTCAGAGATGTAACCAAGAGTATTTTAACCGTCACCAACATAATAAAAACATGATATTTGCTATGAGCTCTTAGTAACTGAGGGCTATACACAGGGTATTATTAAGTAACTAGAATTAAGATTTTTCCTCTCTGAGAAAAAAGAAGAAACTTATTTTTTCTTTTAATTACATCAGCCAAATCTACGTATACTAGAGCATTTATTTTCAGCCTGTGAACATACTTTCCTTCAGACGAAATACCAACGATTCTCCTGAGATCAAAAGGTCTTCCCACATCAAAGGGCGGGTTTGAGGCCTCAAAAGATAGTCGCCTTCGAAATGGCTCCCAAATTCCTTGAGCTTCTAAGTAGGCCGTTCCAATTACCAAAAGAAACAGTGCACTGCAGGGGTGCAGAAGGGGGAGAGCCAGGGTGCATTTGTCAGTGCAAGAAGAACAAACTCTGATATTCAAGGCAGAGTTTCTTGGTAAACTACAATATGATATAAAATAGAAAGATCCCTGGGACAATTTTTAACAGACAAGACAAAAAGCATTATGGATAGAAGTTTGGACATCAATTTTTACAGAATGCCAACTTAACACACAGGCTTATATGGAGGAAATAATTATTTGTACCACAATAGACACTGGAGGATACTTGTCCTTTTACCAAGAAGAAGCTTTTATCTTTTTCGTTTTAACTCTTTAGGCCAACTCTTTTCCTTTAAAGGATGTGTGGGGTAACAATATAAATTAATTCAGAGATGAGTACATCTGATTCTCAAAACACATAAGGAATATACTGAAAAGAGATAACGATGTTGAGGATTTAACAAATATTTCTCATCAGTTTCAGGTTGTGTAGGTATGATTCGAGAAAAATATACTATTACGTTGAGTAAATTACATATGCCCAAATCAAGTAACTTTACCTGGTAAATTATGAGTGTTTTTTTCCCGTAAGAAATTAACACGTACTTAATGTGTATAACAAATTGCAAATGTAGAAAAGACTTCTGCTTATCGTATATGCCACCCAAGAAGGGTTCAGTTCTGACTGCTCCCACAGTATATATAAGCTTGACTAAGGCAGAGGTCTGTCTGTTTTGTTTGTTGGTGGATGCCCAGCACTCAGAACAGTGACCGGCACACAGTGGGCTCTCGAGGAACAGTGTCAAGTGATACCTGAATACCAACCTCAAAAGAAGACACAAGTACCTCATTATTCCTGAGATGATGATGTACAGAGCCAGCTCCCAGTTAGGTCTGGGTAGGGCTTCTGCACAGGTTGCTAACATATGGTACGGAAGGGATGCATTCAATACAAACACAAATTCAGAGCCACTGGTTGTTACAAACTTCAGTTCACGAATAACTCTAGAAGCTGTGAAATCAGGAGTAAACCTACAACAGAATGATGGCAGTAAGACTGAGTTTTAAAAATATACACCAAGCAGTTTAAATACAACACCAATTTCACATGCCTTTGAAACAATGCAGAATTTTAGTTTGATACTTATATTCAAATTTCTCATTTTAAGATGGAGAAAGCATTGTCTCATGAGATTAATAACAAAACAACTATATTTTGTGGATAACTGGAGAAATTACATAAAAAAAGAACAATAATTAGCTTCCTATGATTATTAATTCAGAAAGTGATCTCTGAGCTTCTTTCCCACCCCCTTTCCTTTCTCCTTTATCTAAATCCACACTCTTCTCCCAGAACACAATCCCAATAATGCCTTTTTTTTTAAACCATCCTAGCCCTAGTGATCTTTTCTTTATCCTCTGCAGTATTGCTTTCTGCCCTAATTCTTTTATTTTTTCCCAACCAGATGATCTGCACCTGAGAAAAGGTATCTTCTTCCTCACTGTACCTTTGGGTGCCAAGCATTATGCCTTACATGGAGTAATGTAGTTACTTACTAAGCAAATATCCATTGAAGATCATGAAATCATCATTCAGTTAAGGGGACAGAGGTTACATTTTATTACATATGCTGCAACTATTACTGATATTGTCATTAAAGTTGTCTTCTGACCAAAATATTACACATTCTTCCACTGCACAACATGGAAACACTGCACCATGCAAGTGTCTGCTCTGTTGCTCAGACTGTGAATTTACAGTCAATTTCCTACCAACACCGTCTGCTTTAACACAATCCTGAAAATAATTTTGAAACTGGTTTCTCAGATTATCTGATCACTCTGGAGATAGAAGAAGTGTCACAATTTTGAAGACAAAGATATAAAGAATAACTAAAGATTAAGTGAAAAAAAATCAAATGACTACATTTGTGGGTAAAGACCTTATTTTTCTAAGTACGGAAAAGTATCTTTGCACAGAGTTTGAACAACTCTAGTATGAGAAGCTAATGAGAAGCCAGTGAGTCCTTAGGCCCCACAAGAAAGTACTTACAATATGATTATGTCTTTGGAAGTGTTGGCACCTAATGCAAACTCTTGACAATTAACAACTTTAAAGCCATATCCCTCACACGAGTACCCACTGACTTCAATGGTTTCTATGTGAATTTGAAGTTGTCCTGTGTTCTCTACTTTAAACGTTCTTTTCAACGTGAAATTTGGTTCTCTTAGTTTCAAACCTAAAGGAAAAAAAATCAGGAGTATAAATTTTGCCATCATGCGCTCCAGGTCCAAACAATGAACACATTCTTCACGAACTACTATATGCCAGAGACTATGAACCACCTCCTCAGGCCAAAGACATCAGATACTACTCAGATTTCATCAGGAAGTACTCCACGTTGCTACGTCATTTTAGATAGCAAAAATTTAATTATGCTTTACTTTTCACACTCAGAGTAAATCACCTAAGGCATGCAATGAATATTGATACTTTAAATCTCTTAAGATCCAAATCAAACAACCTTGAAAGCAAGTCAGAGTGTTTCTTTAAACTCTTAAGTATTCATAACTAATATAGACATGTACACCTACAGAAATACTGTTCTTGTTTTTGGAATTATTCTCTGTTGAAAACAAATGCTGAAATTTGTGCCCTTGGAACTGTTAGGAATACTCACTGTCTGTACAATCTTTTAATAATGCTTCTGTGATTTTAAAGCGTAAGGAACTCCCTGGACCGGGAAGCTTGCCTGCCATCCTCAAGTTCTCGGTTGTCCCCTGTCCTTGGACCATCACTGCATCCATCACGGTCAGGTTATTTCTATGCAAGAACAAGAATTACAGGTTATTCTTCCATTAAATTTGCACAATATTTTGATCTATAATTTCTGCTCTTATTTTATAAACCACCATGTAGAAATTAATACACTAAATTTAAGAGTGAAAAGTTTGGAATTTAAAAATATTTACATACAGAAGAGCAAGAGCTTTTCAATTTTAAGAGTCACACATAGTATAGTAAGACACCATTCAGGTTCTTTAGGTATAAATGTAATCACAAAGGTATATTTCATCAGGCGTGGTGTGTGTGTGCGTGTTTTGGACAAAGTGAATAACCTATTTCACAAATTAGGTATGCAAATTCACATTGAAACAAGTCAAGTAAGGACTTTGACATAAGTACTAAAAATCAACCCACATTTAAATCACAGAACATACCTGATTATGATTAGTGAAGAAACAGTTCTGTTGTGAACTGGAGTAAACTTTACTTTGACAGATTTCTTTTCTCCGGGTTTTAAAATTAGGTTTAAAATTAAATGTCGAGAGAGGCCCTCTGTAAATCCTGTTGAACTTTGCAGTGGATGAGCCTTGAATCATTGGGTAAACAAACAGGAGTCATTAATACATTCTCTGGAAAAATGTTCTTTCATTTACGCCATCTACAATCCAGTATAGTTTCTTGAATTAATTAAATATGTAAACAATTTTATCTCTCATGATTTAGACACTGGTTAGCTGGCAAGAAGAGCTGGGCAACCAGTGATGACACTTCATATTCTATATTAAGTCCCAAAAGGGGCTTTGTTCCCTAGGTTACCAAAGTCTTCATGCTTGTACTAGGCATTTGTATACAGATTTTTTTAACTTTTTAAACTTTGAAATATAACACACATATAGAAAAGGACACAAACCTAAGATGAATAGCTCAATGTTTTAGCACAGAGCAAACAGCTGTGTAATCAACACTCAGCACCCCGAAGTCCTGCTGATGCTATCCCCATTTGCATCACTGCTCTCCTGCTTTTCCTCTCTAAAGGGTGTCAGCTGAAGGGTCTTAAGGTTGCACCATATTTTTTGTTTGTAAAAATATTTCTAATTCATACTGATGTCTTTGAATTTAATTTTGGAATCTAAGCACAAAATTATGTTTCATAAACACTTGATGACTCAAAGTTTAAAGAACAGCTTAGTTTAATAACCAAAATATGACTTCCTTCCAGTTACAGACAAGATTAAAAAATACTCGTTTTTTATTAAAAAAAAATCATAGTTCACACATAAGGATATACTGTTCTGATTTTTACGCAACGTTAAGCTTAAGCTTTTCTTGGGGGAAGGGCTGGCAACACTTGGCTGTAAACGTCCACGGCTCTTCATTGCTCTCTGCTAACATGGGGAAGGAGAAAGTGAACTTTGTGCAATTTTCTACTCCACTCGGCATAGTTAGGTTTAATAACACAGATCTGTCTACTCACATTTAGCATGATTCCACAAATATAACTTACAGTCAATAGACTTAATGAAGCACACTACTTTTTAAGTCTCGCTTCTGAGGCAAATTTTTTTCTGCATCTAATGTTCTTCTCTGTCAATGTCTACTAGGACAACAGAATATTCTGATTGCTCCAAAACGGTTGGTAAATAAGTTCCCTTTTAAATAAACTATTCTGAGTAACTGATGGACACATTATATACCGTACATGTGTTCCCAGCAAACACTGGCTAATTTACACTCTGATGACTTGGGAAACACTCTAGGATGT
The DNA here is from genome assembly GCF_020826845.1 of Diceros bicornis minor. Classification (NCBI taxonomy): domain Eukaryota; kingdom Metazoa; phylum Chordata; class Mammalia; order Perissodactyla; family Rhinocerotidae; genus Diceros; species Diceros bicornis. Next base: position 15,474,132 of record NC_080779.1, on the reverse strand, counting down.
CGTGATGCCCCAGGGATATCATTAAGGGCTTCAACAATCCTCAGTAATTTTATAGTGGTGGTTCTCAAACAGTGACCCATGGACCCCTGGGGATCTCAGCCATCTTTTCATGGTGTCCATGATATCCATGGTGTCAAAACAATTTTCAAAACACTGACAGACGCTATTTGCCTTTTTCACTGTGCTGACGTTTGCACTGACGGTCAGCAAAAGCAATGATGGCTAAAACTGCCGACCCTTTGGCACGAAGCACGACAGTGGTATCAAACTTCCCTAGTAGCCATTGTCTTCTTCACTGCCACGCACTTATAGTTAAAAAAAATTATTACTGATTAAACAGCAATAGATATTAATCTCATTAAATCTCAACCCTTGAGCACAAGCCTTTTTCACATTCTGTGTGATAGAATGGGAAGTATGCAGAAAGTACTCCTGCTGCATACTGAAGGACCATGTAGCTGCTGTTCTCACGGAATATCATTTGTATTTGAAAGAATGATTGACAATCAATCTATGGTTATTCAGACTGGGGTATTTGGTAGACATTTTCATGAAAATGAAATGCATCTGTCCCTTTAAGGGAAATTGAAGTATTTGTTGCTAATGACAAAATTCCAGTGTCTGAGCAAAATTTATTAGACTTCTGGAGAACCACCCCTGCGAGCTTGACAGCTTCCCAAAGAGTTAAAGAATTCCCTGAAGAGATTGGTGGTTCTATTAATGAATATGATTTTTTGATATTGTAGAGTGAATTGCGTCAACATTTGGAAGCTCTGCATATCTTGGTGAACCAATACTTTCCAAACAGCTGATGTGTGGTGTTATAATTAATTAAAAAGGCACTAAGATAGTCCTTTTTGCAACTACATGTCTATGTCAGGTCAGGTCACATATTTATCATATACTTCAACCAAAACAATATATCACGAGAGACTGAACGCAGAAGCAGATATAAGAATTTATCTGTGTATTAAGTCAGAGAGCCACCAAAGAGATTTGTGAAAATGTAAAACCACCCACTCTTCTTGCAAAATGTTTTTTTTTTAAATATAGCTATTGTTCTTTTTTATGTTATGTATGTTAAATGGAATGGATTTATTACTATTTTAAATGAATTAAATCAACATTTTAAAGATCTCTGTTTTAATATCTAATATGGTAAATCTTGATAGATATAACCCACATAAACAAAAACACCTCTTTGGAGTCCTTAATAATTTTTAAGACTATAAAGACTCCCGAGACCAAATATTTTGAGAACCAGGTCTACAGCACTGTAGAGAACTGTGATAGAATTTATCCTAAGAGCTCTTCCAGAATTCCTTATTTAGAATAAATTTCTGAGGTCTAGAGTATTCTTATTCATCTTCCTATCTCTCACAGTGCCTACTTCAGTAGTGTTTTACATCTTGTAAATACCACTAAAGTACTTGTATTCCATAAGATAAAAAAGTTAAACATTAGCTCATTTACTTCCTACGTGTATTTCCTCCCTTATAACAGCAAAGTGAAAGGAATTTCTGGTTATGAGCTTTCTAGCTATGTGGAGTCCAGATAACCTTGGGCTTATTATGTTGGCATTTTATGGATGGAAAAAGCAAAGTACAAAAAGATTCCAAGAGGAGGGCATGAGAGTAGAATATATGAGTATCTAAATTTCAGCCTAGTGTTCTATCCATTATTTGGCAGCAAAAAAAAAAACAACATTGAAAATTACTTTCTTATACAAGATTGACTTAAAGACAAGACTTATAAAAACTAACTATTCTACAAAGGTTTGGCTAATGTATGCCTTATAGATTAAAACATAAAGCTATGGGAAAGAACACAAATATTTCAAGAACTATTAAACATGAGGTTGGACAGGCTAACTAGTGATTCCTAACCAGCAATGACCATGTGGCATGACGGTGTGGGCAAGGGCTCTGGAATCTGAGAGAACTAGACTTGACTCTGGCCATGCCAGTTACGACAGCTATGAACTTGGGCAAGTTACTCCCTCTTCCTGACCTCTGTTTTTCTGACCAAGAGAACAAGGGAACTATTTACCTCTTAGGGTGGTAGGTAATTGCTCAGCCTGGCTGCTGTAATGATTACATGAAATTATAAATGTGAATGTACCTGTCATAATGCTGACACATACTAAGTGCTCATGAAACACTGGCAAGGTTCTTCATTACAGCCCCGAAATACCGAAAATTTCTCCACTGCCTTTCTTTGCCGGCCTAGATAGCCACAGATTGATTTATCCAGTCAACATTCCCCGAGGGCTTGCTATGTACCAAAGAATCAGCTGCAGAGCTTCCAATAGAAGTACACATATTTCTTCATAAAGCAACATAATTAAAAGGGTTACAGAGTAATTATCAACCTTCTGCTTTGTTTGCAAATTATCTTTTGGCAGATTTTGAGATCAATGTTACCAGATTAATAGCCTTCAAAATATTAAAGGCTACAACTTATAGTTAATATTTTGTTCACTTTTTAAAACTAACACATTAAAGTGAGTTTGTTTAATCTGTTCAACAACTTTGTAAAATATACATTATTAACTTCACATTACAAGTGAGGAAGTTGAAGTTCAGAAGGGTTTATTTACTTGGTCAAGGTGACAAAGCTAGTAGGTACAAAGACATGATTATACTAGAAGTCAACCTTGTTCCAAGGAGAAACAGCAAAGCTACAGCATGGCAGGAAGGCATCCTGCTGCAGTGTGATGACTGTGACCTATGCTCAGCAAAAGAGCCCACAACAAGGAGAGGAAGGAGGTGACCATTTAGTGTTTTCACTCAAAGTAATTTAGATGATGATGGAGGATTAACTAGATGCCTACTCTTATTCATTAAACATCTTTCATATTATTGATATGGGAAGGAAATAAGATATATAGAAGACAAGCCCTCAAAGACGTTATACCCAGATTTGGGAAACAAAGTATCACACATCAAAAAGAAAACAAAAACCAAAACTAACATGGGTGTCAATGAAGAGTCAGGGAGAATCAAGACAGCATAATCAGACAAGCCAAGCAGGGCTGGCATAAACAGGAGGTTTAAGGATGGATGAGATGTGGCTGGGCAGAAGAAAGGGCATGGAGGCCAACAGACTTGGGCCAATTGGCAGGTGGCTTTAGTTCCAAGTGCTACTTTCCTGACTGATACATACCCTAAACATTAAGGCCTTATATAATAATGACTGGTTAGTGGCTGCTTAGCCTGGCCTGTATGATAGACTATACGTTCCTAGAACAAACCAGTTCATGTAAAGAATATCTATTGAGTAAAAACTATGCATTCTACAGCGCTAAGTATGAATACAGCCAGGTACATCACAGGTCTGGCATTCATGGAACTTACAATTTTATTAGAAAGTATCCAAAATAAAAATTTTAATGACCAAGCTCAGTATTTTGAGGCTTAATAAAAACAAATTATGTGTTAATATATACCTCATTTACACATTCTGAGTTTCTGGCAGCCATTATTATAAACCTTCATGGGCTTAATGTTTAACGCCTATAAATAGTAACTTTCTACCCAGTGTGCCTCATGTCAATCTAAATCCCACTCATTCCCCCCGGGTTTTTTGCCTCTAAAATAATTATTGGGCTGCTCTGACTTCTCCAATAACTTGCCCTTCAGTCAGATTTAAGGGCAGTCAATAGTTTTCTTTCACATTTGCATTGACCATATCCTGGAATTATTTCTCAGTAATAGTATGAAGTTTGAATACTTACACTGTTTCTGAAGACTTGGAATTCTAGTGTTCTTAAATCTATCTTTGCCACCTTACTCAAGTTAAACCTAAAATAAAAAATGTACATATATTTCTTATAAACAGCATCATAATTAAAGGGGTTATAGAGTGATTATCAACCTTCTGCTTTGTTTGCAAATTATCTTTTGGCAGACTTTGAGATCAATATTACCAGATTAATAGCTTTCAAAAATTAAAGGCTACAACTTATAGTTAATATTTTGTTTACTTTTTAAAACTAACATCTTTGAAAGGTTCCATTTGCTTTCTCTCTATAATTTTTTAGGAAGGAGTTCAACATTACTTTTTTGTGTCTAAAACTGAAAGCTTTTCTAGATGCTTAACATAATATCAATCTCTCCCCAGAACGTTCTCTCAGCTTTAATTAAAGATCGAGAATTTCTCTAAACCAAATCTACTACCATATGAACTGCAATAAAATTTTAAATGTGTAAAATAATAATTCAAAGCTAATACAGAAACAACATTTTGATTATCTAAAGCAATGCTTACCTTGATATTAACTTATCTACAAAGACTGAAGGGTTGGAATATAAAGCCAGAGGAATAAATTGAATATAGATGGGAACATCTGAGGGATTTTCTAAAGTAATCTCTTCTTCCTTAAACAAAGTAATGAAACCGTAAATGAAAGATTTCCGCAGTTAAAAGAGTACATACTTTAAAATCCTATTATGTATTTTCAAAAACCGATGTCACTTTGAACACTTACTGAAGAGCAGTTTGTATTAGTAAGTGGAAATTTCAAGTGCCGGGGTGAGCTAAGTATGGAAGGCCAGGAGAGCTCAGCGGTAATTTTTGATAGTATATTTTTTTGAAGGTCTGTATTTACTTCAAATATAGCGCTCAATCTAGAAAAAAACAATTTGTAAGTCACTGTATCAAAATGAAATATTTGAGTTTTCTGAATACAAGAAATTCTATTAGGCCTGTGTACTTGAGAAATTTTACTCTGGTCCCAAATAAACTACAGGTTTATTTGCTCTAAACATTTTACTATGCTTTTAATAGAGACACGTATGAAGATGCCTCTACTTTGGTACAAAGAGCTGCTAAAATAGCTATCACTGATCACCTGTACTGTTTTTGTATTGAATATGTAAAGGAAAAGGCAGGCATATGCAGATAACATATGACATTATGGGGATCCTAAAGGACCTTGCATGCCTAGTGGAAATATCTAGACACCACTCGCATGGTGCTAAGAATATTTTCAGTAGAACTAATGAGAAGGCAGCGCTTTGCTTGGCTTATTGCTTTTTTTCCCCTTGAGATAAAAAACAAAGCAAAATCCTGATATGCAATGAAGACGTCAGTTGAAAAGGTAATACATACGAGGGTTTGTGCAGGTATCTATAGTTATTAGCAATATCCAGGACCTCATTTGAATAGTTCCCTACTTATAAGTGTTTATACGCCAGCTGTTTAGAACTCAGAACACATTTCCTAAGGAAACAATATTATAAATGGGGCTAAGGTCTCTGGGCTCAAACATTGAAAGCTATTTTAACCCAAAACACCACTGAAATTATGATACTCTAATATTGGTAAGAGCATAGGTTTTATAAGACTAGTAACAGAAATTCTCTCTAACATGCACATTGACCAGGTAACACAAAGGCAGCAGCAGGGAGAATGCCACATTCACTGAGCAACTGAGACATGGTGGCAGGGAGACACGGAGCCTGGGTCTTGGCAGTGGACTGCTGGGGACACAGAGAAGAAGGCAGGAGTTTTGGTGGGTGGGAGGTGAAGAGGTTCCCTGGCAGCTGAGCCTAGGGCGGCACTACAAGTTATTTATTCCTAATTGGGTGTTAAGATTGGACATTGCCTGTATATTATAATGTCCACTGTGGAAATGTAGGGGACTAAGGAGTATTTTAATGAGTGTTCTCTTAGTGAGTTCATTAGAAGAAGTCTCTTTGTACTCATTTTAACCATTTTAAAGTAAAAATTTAACTCTTTTGCCTTAAGAAAACTTTCACAGCAGATAGTTCAGATAAACAGAAATCCTCAGATTTAACTGTTAATGGTTTAAAAATTTTATAGTACTATAAATTAGAATATCATGATGATACTGACAAAAACATTTCAAAGTAGCCAATTGAGAAGAGCAGTTTTTATCAGTTGTCACATTATCATTATTCAAGCAAAATTCTCTTCGGAAGTCCAAGAGGAGCTCAAATTTCTGTAGTGCCAAATAAGTGTCTTTGCTTTTGAATGCAGGTACAGTACTGATCTGTCATTAGCACATTTTCTACCTGCCAAAGACACATCGCTGAGCCTGTGAGGACTGGGCTCTGTGCACCCCTAATGGCTCAGCACTTGGAAAGGAAGGAGGCCGTTCTTTTCACAATGAGCAAATAGACACTTGGCCTCCACTGTGAGATCAAACCTAGAAAATGTTTTCTTTGCCCTTAACAGAGGTCAGTGGTAGGTAAAAGCTTTCTTTCTTATGCAAACGGTATGTCTAAGGTGAATGCTGCAGTCATCCTGCATAAAGACAGCTTCAAATAGTTTTGATTTTAGGGAAGTATCCAGAGCACTGGAGAAAAGAGGCAAGTGGTAGTGTGTATATTTCTGAGCAAAACACAACTAAAATGGTGATTCAAGATGCTTCATGAATAATTTTCTGAAGATGAGGCATATTTTCTTAGAAGAAGTAAAATAACCTAATATAAGAATAACATTTAGAATAATTAATAAGTGATAATAACATTAACTGAGATATTTTGAACTTGTAAAAATAACTAAAATACTTAAATAAAGCAAAACCACTCACCTATGACCTGAATTTTCCTTTATTCCCATCCATCCTTTGAACAAGCTTTGATGCAAATCCCAGTCAGCATCCCATGTGTCTTCCTGCATGGCTACACCAGGTTGCACTTTGGGTTCAGCTAAAACAAGGAAACATATGTTATGACATACTCAGCTCTATATCTATATCCACTTGTCAATTTTCCTTCAAATGATTCTATAGTACCAAGACATAGGGATGGACTTTAAAAGTGGCAGCATTTCATTAAAGAATATTTTGGGGGGAGTGAAGGGCATGAGAGACAACAGTGAGATAACTTACATTTGGATAAAAAAGGCAAGCCAACATAGCAATGATCCCCACACTGTAGTCCAGGATCAAAATAAATGTTTGCAATCTATAAAGAGGCACAGGAGAACCATGAATCCTAAATCTACAGAAGGTCACAATAACAAAATACTAATGGTTGGGAATTCTCAAATGTAACATTTTCAAACCTTTGATTTTTTTCCTGGCTCTAAGTCTTCCTTATTGCCCCGTAATCGTTTGTAGTAAAATCGCACATCTTCTGACAAAGATCGTATTTGTTGTATCTTTACCTTCTGTGAGAAGGAATTCATAATATTTAAACTTTGATGAACTATTTTCCCCTGAAGGAAGAAAAGAAACAAACTCATTTGTATGTGGCTGGATTTTCTTAAGAACACTCACTTTAGAGCTGACAGACATATTTCTAGGAGACCAAAGCCCCAAAGATTTTCATCAGTTAATAATCTCAATGTGTAATCAGAGCCCCACCAAATATATAAATAAATACACACACACACGTTGTTTTTATGGCCTGGTATAGAAAAATCAGCAGAACAAACCTCTGCAATCTTGTGGAAATGAACTAAAGTAAAAATGTTCACATTTCATGTTAAAATATTGAGGATGCTAACAAAGGTACAAACAGAGATAGCTCTGAATAAAGGAAACGGTCACTGTTAGTTTATTAAGCAATGTTTGTTTATACAAAGGCCAAGTTGCCCTAAAAGTAGCCAAATTCAGGATGAAATAACTGAATTCTAAAATCCAAAGTCAAAAAAGACCAAAAAAAAAATCAGATTTATTTTCCTTAGAAGAAAGCCGGGACTTGGCATAGGGCTTTAACCAGCTGTGTCTTCCTGGCGGCTACCTGGTCTTCATGTACCTGTAATAACCACTTCTCTCGTGTCCGCGTGGCCACGTCCTGTCTCTCAGGGGTGTGGTGGGGATCAAACGAGGTAAGAGATATAAAAGTTCATTTTACAATGGTAATCAAATATTAAGAATTAAACTATGAGTTATTTGAAATGTTTATTCTGAAGTATTATTTCTCTCACTTAGCTCTAGTAATCTCCACGTGATAAGAGATTTTACAGAAGTTGGTAATTGTTATGGACTGAATGTTTGTGTCCCCCTAAATTTATATGTTGAAATTCTAACCCTCAATGTGATGGTATTTGGAGGTGGGGCCTTTGGGAGGTGATCACGTCATGAGGGTAGAGCCCTTATGAATGGGATTAGTGCCCTTAAAAGAAGAGACACAAGAGCTCACCCTCCCTCTGCTCTTTTGGCTATGTGAGGACACAATGAGAAGACAGTTGTCTGCAAAACCAGGACAAGTACCCTCACCACACACCAGATCTGCCAGTGCCTTGATCTTGGACTTCTCAGCCTCCAGAACTATGAGAAATAAATGTTTGCTGTTTAAGCCACCCAATCTACAGTGATTTGTTATAGCAGCCCAACTAAGACAGTAATATCAAGTTAATTTGTAATTCCAAGCAAATATCTGGTCGTGTAAGCCATCTGAAGATACTTGAAAGCTTAATCTGAAGTAGTTCAAAACCAACACCTTGTTTTAATACAGATGCTTTCTCATTTACTCCATCCACAGGCCTTTCACTGTCATCTACTGAATTATTCCCTTCCACGATTTATGCAGTAATTAAGGAGATCACTAATTGAAAAGGCAACTAAAGGAAGGAACAAGGTCCCTTTGGATAAATAATGAAGTCAAGAGTTCTGTATAGTCAGTGCAAAGTGGAATGACAAGAAGTCAAAGACTTAATTAAGACCCAAAGTTAAATGTGCTGAATCTATTAATTCAAAATTCATACTTTTAAGGAGCTAAATTTTGAATTTAAGTTTTATTGTATACAGCATTACAATTTTGCAATGTATTGCTTCTCTCAACCCACCACATCTCCTACCACAGGATGAGAGACACTTCTGCATTGGCTCCAACATGCCCTGAACTGACCACATCATTTTCCTGCAAAAGGCAGCACCATCTCCTGGTTTCCCCATTTCTTTTCTCCTGGTTCTCCAGGTTCATACTCTAAGTCCTATTTTTGACTCCTCTATCTACCCGCCTATCAATACCTGCTTCAATTAGTAACTCCTCAAGATATCCAAGAACAGTTCAAATGATTTATCTGAAATGTCTCTTGTCTATGTTCTCTTCTCTATCATTTTGCTCCTCCATCCATCCATCATCTACTACGTGCCTGCTACTGAGGAGAAAAGATCCCTCATCCCTTTCCTAGAGGATCTCAAAGTTGTCGGGGAGACCAACACATAAGACATTCTTTACGGCACAATGTGAAGCTTGCTGCAAGAGAGGTAATTTCGAATTGTTCCAAGATTACACATGAAACAATCAGTACCATCTAGAGTCAAGAAATCTTCAGAGAGGAGATGACAAGGGAATTTAATCTTGAAAGACGTGTAGGAGTTCTCTGAAGGTAGGAGAGGAGGAAAGGCATTCCAGGCAGACTGACAGCAAAGGCTTGGAGGTATGAAAGGGATTTATTGCCTCTGCCAACGCTCTAAGCTCAACCCCTCCTTGACACTTTTCATGTGGACTCTGGCCAGAGTCTCCAGGTTGGCCTCCAGGCACTCACTCTATTGCTACTTCCATATGTGTTCTATATTTACTTCTGCCAGAGAGCCGATCTTTAAAGCTCAGCTCTGACAATGTCAAGCCTCTGCTCAAAAACTTTAGATTTTCTTGGACTTAAGTGCATTTAATTATTTTCATGTTATTTCCACCTGCTCTCTTGAAACTTCCGTCCATTCTTGCCAAATGGGGCAATTCACTACTGCCTAGAGCCATCTCAGACTTTACTGCCCCCGTGGCCTTATTTGGGTTGTTTCCGGACCCTGAATGCAAGTTCTGCACTGCTTATCTATCCCTGCCAGAAGACATTCTAGGCCAGCTCACATGACACCTCCATCAATTAGATGAGAATTTATTTGCCTCACAGCACTGGATTTTTACACCTCTTAGGGCGATTTCTCCATCCTGCTTTACATCTGTGAATCATGGGCCCATTTCCCCTTCTAGATATAAAACTTTTTGAGAGAAGGGACTACTTCTTATTCCTCTTGCTAGCTCCTAAAGAACCTGCTACAATGTTCTAGCTTACGATAAATGATTAACAAAGACTAACTGACTTTACTGTTGAGTTCTAGGAACACAGAGGTAAACACAAAAAAAACAAGTAGCAGGAAAAAGTCTGAAAATTAACTGTCTTACTGGAAAGGAAGGCGGGAGAAGCATATGCTTTGGGAAGCAAGTCAGCGAGCCCACTGCGATCACAGCCTTCACAGGAATCGTTAGGATCTGTGGAGCAGAGAAGCAGACCATAAGAAATAAGTGTTTAAATCTGAGATTGATCTTGACAGTTAATGCATTATTTTTGGGGATTAAAAAAATTCATCTTGGGACTTATATTAGCAATAACCAACTCACAAGCAATACTAAAATCATCCATGGATATTGTTTAATCTGTATTCCATAAAATGCACTGAAATACAATAAATTTCCATGCATTTCTCATTAATTCATTGAAAACACGGTAAACAAGATCAAGCAATAGGGAAGGAATGAAGAATAGATTTTCCATAATACAGGATATTGTGCAGATTATTAATTTGAAAGGGAAAGTTAAACAGTACTCTTAAAACAATGTATGAAAAATTGAGCATTTTCTAGAATTATATAGCTCTCTATTTTTGTATATAGCAATAAATTAACATCAATCTAATTTTAAAAAATGAGTTGAACATTCTAAATTTTGAATTTCTACTCACACTCTATTTGTAACTCACAAAGATACTTCTCTAAGATATTTTTCCCTAATTCTTATTTTCATCCATACTAACAAAAACTTGTCTTAGCCACAAAATGTACTTATTTCTACCATGAGTGATAAACATGAATCCCTCACTTTTGGATATAATTAATTTGATATACTCCCAAAAAATCATTTATTATTAAACTACCAATTCTCTTTATTCTGAATTAGTTTTCTTTCACATGGGGGTTGTATGTGCTGAAAACAGGTAGGAGAACAAGGGTAGCAACTTGTTGAATTTAGCAGTGCTCAACGTCCTAAAGAGCTTTTAAATATTAAATTATTTACATTTGGCAGAAATATATCCATTCAAAATCTCATTGAATGCAACACGTCAAACCCCACAGAGTCTTTAGAAAGCTCAATGATCAGCCTCAGAATATAACAGAAAATATGATTCCTTCAGAAGTGTTTACAAAGGACTCCTGACAGTACCTGTGCAGACACGCACCAACGACTGATAAACATGTAGAGTTCACTCATTTAGAGTGCACTTACTGCCCTCACTACCCCAGTGGGCCAGCACTTAGCTCCACCTACCCTGCTTCCTTCTGCAGATTTGCATGAACCTAACCTTGTGACAAAACCCAGTAGAAACATCTTTCAGCAGAATGCTTCCTCCTATGTCCACCCCATATAATTTCCACCACCCTTCAAACGCTATCTATTGTTACATGAGGCTTAAAGAATGCTTCTTCAAACTAACCAGACTACATTGGTAATAATTAAAAAATTGATCAATACTAAGTATTGATCAGAATATGGTGTAAAAAGAGCCCTCATACACTTCTAATAGGGTACAAATTTGGAAAATTAGTAAAGATGAATATAGACCCCCAAATCAAAGTAAAAGAAACAAAAGTTTTAAAATAAACAAAAAATAAAAATTACAAAAAACAATGAATATATGTATAGACTATGATACAGAAATTCCTCTCCTATGTATATTCTCTAGCAGTGTTTCTTAACTCCAAAGGACATCTATGAATAAAATTCAAACTGGTAACTTAGATGGGAAAAAATTACATCTTTATTTTCAACAACTTCTAGTTGAAATTTAGCAGTTCCTGGGGCCACTTCTACATATGAGTTTACCAAACTGTCAAGGAACAGATAGTTCTCATCTTATTTAAGTTATCTGGCAAAAACCAGAGTGAAACCTGCCCAATCCTTTTATTTTTATTTCATAACTAGATAAAGATAGTAAAAGAAAATATAGCTTTTTGGTTTATTTCACTTATAACATAGTGTGGAAACAATAAATAAAATATGAAACAAAATGTTCATATTCTATGAAATAGAATGTTCTGATAATGGCAACATTTGGATCAACCCTTCTACAGATAACACCCATAAACTCTAGGCAAAATATTTCTTTAAAACTTCCTGAAATAAGGAACTCAAAGAGATATTTGCACTCCCATATACACTGCAGTATTATTATTCACAACAGTCAAGATAAGAGAACAACCTAAATGTCCATCAATGGATGAATGGATACAGAAAATGTGTTATATACACACAATGGCATATTAGCCTTAAAAATGAAGGATATCCTGCCATATGTGACAACATGGATGAACCTTGAGGACATTATGCTAAGTGAAATAAGCCAGTCACAGAAGGACAAATACTCCACGATTCCACTTATATGATGAATCTAAAATAGTGGTTGCCAGGGGCTGGGAGAAGGGGTAAATGGGGAGCCGTTATTTAACAGGTATGAAGTTTCAGATACGCTGAAGTTTCAGATACCCGAGATGAATAAGTTCTAGAGATCTATTGCACAACATTGTGCCTAGAGTCAGCAATACTGTACTGTACACTTAACAATTTGTGAAGAGGTTGCAGATCTCATGTTACATGTTTTTACCACACACACACACACACACACACACACAAACACACAGCTCAATGATCTTCATTTTGTCCCTTGATTTAGAAGGACCCATGTAAATACAACTGTGAGAACTCAAAGTAAGATGTTATTTCCTGATTCTATCTTCCTTTTCGGAAATGTTACACAGGAGGATATTTATGATTGCAGAAAGAATCAGAGATATCTAATTCAGGAATTTTAATCAGAGTCTGAGCAACGCTATTGTAACCATCTGTAAGCAGGATTCTAACAGAGCAATTCTAAATGTGCCAAAGGCATTTTTCTCAAGTTGTTTTCAGTTAAGAGGTTGGGTTTTATCAGAAAACTATGAGCTAATGAACACCAATATTCTGTAAACTATTCTCAAAAGCTCAGTTTTTAAGGCACAAAATTGGTAACCTGGAACTGTATGAGTAAACTTAGTTCTCTGCTTCTACAAAAAAAAAGGACTGAATTATTCAGAAGAAGCCCATTGACATGAATCCCCACCAAGTCTTTACCTCATAGTCTGTTGTGATCTGTATGGCTCCATCATGAATCCCTTCCAACTGTTTTGCAGTAAGTTTGACTCTGAACACTGCAAAATAGCCTGAAGCTAATATTACCTGTATGTAATAGAAATGACATCATTCATGAGCCTTGCTAGTTGAAGTTTCTTATTAAAATGAAAAAGAAGGCTATAGTGATAAACTGACTTGCAAATCCTAACATATACCAGTATGACACTGAAGTACCATATCGTCATGTACAAATATCTCAAATAATGCCCATCCCTGGATGTTTATCTGTTACATTCATTCCATGGGCCACCGAGAGAACTGGCTCCCTGAGGAAGAGTCAAGTTTCCAGCTGCCAAGGTAGGGAAGGGGATGGTCCTCAGGCACGACCCATGTACCTGCACAGCCAAAGCGGGGTGAGGGCTGGAGCAGAGGGACACAGCCTTCCACTAACCCCTCAGCCACATCAGGGCACACGTACACACAGAGTTGGTTCTGCTTCAAGTTCTGAATTTAACTCTGTCATGTTAATAATCATATCTTCAGAGTAATAGAGATCGGGTCATGTGAAAACATCAAAAATCATAGAAAGAAGGAAGAGTTGAGCAATAAAAATTTGAAAGAAGAATGGGGATCTTATTTGTTTTCTCAAGTTATCTGCTGATGTTTCTGGCATTTACTCTCTTCAATCATGAAATATCCAAAAAACATGAAATTCATTTTGTGAAGCTGTACTTTAGTTATTAGTAGTTATACTTTATCTAGAACTCACATTTACCGCAAAATAAATGTTTGCACACCAAACATATTCACTTTCCCCCTTTTCAAAGCATTTCTGTCTTGGTTTTGCGCAATTCTAGCGTTCTCATCATGACTCTAACTACCCAAATCAGAACCTGAGTCTAAAGAGCACAGAGAGTTGTTGGCAATGTGTGTTTCATAAGGAACAGGATGCTAATTTAGTTCATACGTTCGGCTTTTTGGAAAACAGTTGAAAGGTTATTAGGCATTACATACTCAAAAAAATCATTTTGCTATTTTGAAGTTGGCAACTCACTACAACGTCTTATTTTAAGTAAGCGTTCACAACAATGATCTCACCTTTCTGTCCCTTGTTTTAATATTTATAGCTTCATTTAAAAGCTAATTCTAAAATCTAAATTGTCAAACAGGCTTTATGTTGTTAAATGGATCTCTCAAATTTAAATAGTGTGTGTTAACACATGCTATTTACTGCTAGGAAATGATCCAGATTTCTAAAATTATTAATTTATAATGTCTTATTAGCAAACAGTATAATTCAACCATCTGGAATTAGACATATATACGACTTTAACTTCATTGTTGAAAAGGAACACATTAATGGCTGGTCTAATTACTATCCTTTTTCAGCATTGTATTTGCATTAAAAATAAAATCTCAGCTGGAGTGACAAATATTACTTCTCATGGGCATTTCCTTTTTTGTTTTAAAATGAGTTTTTATTTCTGAATCAAATTTTAAACATTATAAATTATTAAAGTGTAACCACCCATAAATCTACCACTATTCACAAACATCTGATTACGTAGCTTGAACGCTAGATAGTTGCAATTAGAATATACATTATTTAGTACTGTTTCCCACTTTTTCATAAATCCTTTTCCAAGTTTCTACACACAATCATACTTATAATTTTTTATTTGCTTCAATATTCAATCATAAAATCATGATTTACTTTGTGCATTTGGCTGTTTCCAGTTATTTGGAATTATTAATAATGCCTATTACAAACATCTTCATTCTCACAGCTGTTGGCCCTTTAAATTACTTCCATGGAAAGAATTCCCAGGATTGGTGTATACTGCCAAATTGCCCTCCAAAAAAAACCATTTTGGAGGATCCTTCCAGTACAAAATGTTTAAATCAACTTTTACAACCTATGGCACTCCATGGAAGCGTATCTGTCAACAATCTGTGTGTCTGAAGACACTTGCTTTTCCTTTTGTAAAACTGCTGCAGAAGTTCTGTCCTAACCCACAGATGAGATACATCATGCTCCTCCCCACACGATGTGATTCCACTAATTCTGAGTAAACTTCAAGTTCCCTTTTCAGTAGTGGTGAGGGCTTAGACTGATACATTATTTTCTCTTGTTTCGTGCTCTTTTATGACCACTGTATGTACTAATACGACAGAGTGAAAGTACGTGCGCAGGGCTCAAACAACGTTTACC